>NC_056599.1:12144339-12799094 GCF_018340385.1 Cyprinus carpio | reverse complement strand
TGAAGTGCACTGTGCCACCCTCAGCTTCAGGTCCACACACTTCTCTTGCCACGATGCTGGATGGGAGACTACACATGTACCATATTCATCCAGCTCCTTCTGGCAGTATTTGGTCGTGATGGCCATTGCTGCCTCCCTGTTATAATACAGTTCCCTTTCATAGGTCACTTCGATGCTGCGGTGACGTCACCGTATGGGAACACCTTCGGTGTGACGAATGTCTGAAGCCCTATACCATCTCGCCAATCCTATTGGCCAAATAGCGCTTGGCACCGCCCCTACGCATGCGTACGCATCGTATACCCGGGCGCCGCGCGCTATTTCGCTCAGATTTCATTTCCTTCAGGAAAGAGAATCATCTGTGCCCTGGAATCATCTCGCGTTCATAGGGGTTTTCTCGAGCAGTGTTAACTCCTCTTCGCGGACGCGATGAGCTTTCGAAAGTGCAAGGAACCGTGTACCAGGTTCATCACTAAGGGAGACACTCACGAAAGGTGCGTAGTCTGTTTGGGATTACATCACGCGCAGTCTGCGCTTAGTGGCCTTTCCTCTTGTCCCCACTGTGATGGCCTGCGACTTAAAGTACTGCGCTCGAGGGTAGAAGTGTTTTCCAAGGTCGCCCCCGCGTCTAACCCCCGCCGTGTCGCTTCTGCGGCTGCCGAGGCACCGCACGAGGCGATGGCTTGGGGAGACATGTGCGACCTCACTTACGACGACAGCGCGGCGCTGGAGTTTTCTCCACATCGCTCGCTCTCCCCTACCCGAGTGCAGGATGCCACCTTCGTCGAAACCCGTTGTGTTCTCGGACGGGGGTTTACAGCCCACCCCGGAGGCATACGATGCTATCTCCTTCGGTTGTGGGCAGTTCGACGACGACGTCTTATCCACCGCGGCTTCGGAGTCTGAGGACTTCGTGGCAGATACGGACAGCCCTCTCCCCTCCTAGCGGACAGGAGAAGCGCGTCTCTCCCTCCTACAGCGAGCTGTTGGATGTGGTCTCTCGTGCGGTGGGTAAGCTGGGACTGGACTGGGAGGTTGAGAAGGCCGAGGCCCAACCTTCATCTAAGCTGGACGACCGTTTTTTTGACTAGTCGTGCTCCCGCGCAGCCCCGTAGGCCCCTGCCTTTTTTCCCGGACCTCCACCAGGAGGTTTCGAGGGTCCTGGAAGGCAGCCCTACTCGCGCGCGCATCACAAACGCTGCGGCTGCGGATTTCGCCACCATTTCAGATATGGCGAACCGTGGCTATACAGCGATGCCTCCGGTTGAGGAGACTCTCGCCGAACATCTGGCGCCTAATTCGGCCACGGCATGGAAGTCTCGCCCCCTCCTTCCTTCGAAGGCGTGTCGAGTCACGTCTAGCCTCGTCGGGAAATCTTACATGGCTGCTGGCCAGGCGGCCGCATCGCTCCACTCTATGGCGGTCCTCCAGGCCTACCAAGCGGAGCTTTTAAAGGATCTCGACGAGGGGGAGGGCATCACACCCGAGGCTGTGAAAGAGCTGCGTCGAGCAACGGATTTGGCGCTACGCGCTACCAAACATACTGCTCGGGCAGTGGGCCGTTCCATGGCTGGTTTGATTACGGTCGAGCGCCACCTTTGGCTGAATCTCACCGATATCAAAGAAAAGGATAAATCTTTTCTCATGGACGCGCCCATTTCTAAGGACGGTTTGTTTGGAGAGGCAGTTACGTCGGTGGTGGATAAATTTAGGGCAGCGAAACAGCAATCAGCCGCTTTCCGCCAGCTGATTCCACGCAGACCCAGAGAGACTGAACGGCGGCAGGCGCCCGCGCGGTCTCGTTCAACCTCTTCAAACCGCCAACGGGCTGCCTCACGGGAAGAGCCTTCGCCTATGGCGCCCCCTCGTAAGGACTGGGGTCCTAAGGCTTTTCCACCAGCTCGCCAGCGACAGCGGTAAAAGATTAGACCTGAGTTCGACGGCTAATGCCTCTCGCTCTCGGGCTCCTAATAGCAGCTCCTGATATTTTCGCTGCTTGCCAGGGACTGTGCCCTCCGCTAGAGAGCGCTATTGGACCGTTTTCGCGCATCCAACCCTCTCACTGCAGTCCCCACGCTCTAACATTGACTGTCTCGCCGCAAAAGGCGCTTCGAGCAGCATTGGATCGAGTAACCATGTCAGGCGTTTCCTCAGACACTCTGCGCGATTCAGCCTTCAGAATCCGAAGAACGCTACAAGGGTCTGGCAAAGACGGCCCGTTTATGACGGCTCATACAGCCGCCGCTTTTTTTCGCTAGCGGCAGAGCCCGATGTTCATCTTGTTGGATTAATTCCTGCCGTGGACACGCTTCAGGATTATACACAACGAGATGCAGCGGATTTGACGCACGCGCTTCCCCGGCTTACGGACGCCGCGAGCTTTCCGTATTCGGGCATGTTAACGCGTATGAAAACGCTGAAAAAGGCGGAAACCTTGAAACCACTGACGCTATTTCGGGCCGCGTGGGAACGCTTGCCCGGCATTTCGCAATGGGTGTTACGCACGATTCGTCTCGGATACACCATTCAGTTTCGAAAAGGCCCGCCTCCTTTCCGCGGAATTCTTCCCACGGTTGTGAAACCAGAGGAAGTCGCGGTGCTGCGGCAAGAAATGACAGCTCTGCTGAAGAAAGGGGCTATAGAAGAAGTACACCCCTCTCAGATGGAGTCAGGTTTTTACAGCCGCTATTTTGTTGTACCAAAAAAAGGGGGCGGTTTGCGACCCATATTGGATCTACGCCGTTTGAATCTTGCACTCAGGACGAGCAAATTCAGGATGTTAACGGTAAAGTCCATTTTGTCTCAGATTCAACCAAACACTTGGTTTGTCACGATCGATCTGAAGGATGCATATTTTCATATTCAGATCATCAAGAGACACAGGAAGTTCCTCAGATTCGCTTTAGAGGGCAAAGCGTATCAATACCGTGTTCTTCCGTTCGGCTTAGCCCTGGCTCCCCGAACTTTTTCAAAATGCATGGACGCAGCTCTGGCCCCGTTGCGGCTCCAGGGCGTTCGTGTGTTGAATTACTTGGACGATTGGCTGGTGCTAGCTCAATCACAGACTCAAGCACTCTCTCACCGAGATTTAGTGCTGAATCATTTAAGAAGCCTGGGCTTATGCACGAATTTCCAGAAGAGTGTTTTAATCCCCTCTCAACGGATAACCTTTCTGGGAATAGATTTGGACTCTCGCGCGATGACAGCCAGACTATCTCTCCCGCGCGTTCAGTCTCTCACGTCATGCGTGCGTCACTTCAAAGTAGGCCGCACAGTGACGGTGAGTTTGTGTCTCAGGCTGTTAGGTCTGATGGCAGCGGCATCCCCTGTAATTCGTCTGGGCTTACTTCACATGCGCCCTTTTCAGTGGTGGACGAAAAAGTCAGAACATTTCACCCCGTTGTTTTCCGCATCGTACGATTTCGGTGACACGGAGGTGTGTTATGTCAATAAAACAGTGGATGTCAACCGAGTTCCTTCTAGCCGGAGTTCGGCTGGGGATTTGTGCTTCCCGAGAGACTGTCACGACGGACGCGTCTTTGACCGGTTGGGGAGCTGTTTGTCAAGGGCGCCCAGCTCATGGAGTGTGGACAGCGACACAACGCGGTTGGCACATAAACAGGTTGGAACTACTGGCAGTTTTTCTAGCTCTCCAGTATTTCTCAAATCTGCTGACCGGCCGTCATGTACTACTCAGGTCAGACAACATGGCGGTTGTGTCATACCTGAATCATCAAGGAGGGTTACGCTCTCGCCCCCTGTGCAGGCTGGCGAGGAGTATTCTTCTTTGGTCTCGGAACAGATTTCTATCGATCCGAGCAGTTCATGTCCCCGGACGTTTGAACGTCGGAGCGGATCTGCTATCCAGACAGACTCTGGAGCAGGGGGAATGGAGATTACACCCACAGACGGTGAGCCTTTTATGGCAGATATTCGGAGAGGCGAGAGTGGACTTATTCGCGTCGAGCACGACTACGCATTGCCCGCTGTGGTTCTCCCTATGCCCTCCATCGCCCCTAGGCCTGGATGCGTTAGCTCACGATTGGCCCAGGACCAGCTTGTATGCTTTTCCTCCAATTCGTTTAATTCCAGCGGTGTTGTCCAGGATACGGCTGGACAGAGTGGAGCAGCTGCTGCTGGTGGCTCCGTGGTGGCCCACACAGCCGTGGTTTGCGGAACTGGTCAGTCTAATAGTGGGCTCTCCATGGGAGATTCCCCTCAGACAGGACTTACTATCGCAAGCACGAGGGATGATTTGGCACCCGAGGCCAGATCTGTGGAAACTGTGGGCGTGGCCTCTGAGCGGAGTGAGTTAATATGTCCCGGTCTTTCTGCGGAAACCTCCGAGACTATTATGAATTCCAGAGCAGCATCTACGAGACGCTTATATGCTTTCAAATGGAAGCTGTTTACGACCTGGTGTGGTTTTTGTAGTATAGACCCAGTTTACTGCCCAGTGGCTTCAGTACTGGAGTTCCTTCAAGACCGTTTCTCTGATGGTGTAACGCCAGCAACTTTGAAAGTTTATGTGGCAGCCATTTCAGCTAACCACGTATATATGGATGGTGCTTCAGTGGGCCGTCATCCGCTGGTCTCTCGCTTTTTACAAGGTGCGCGACGGCTGAGGCCTTTCCGCCCTGTGCGAGTTCCCTCATGGGATTTATCTATTGTACTGCAAGGTCTATCAGGACATCCGTTTGAGCCCTTGGAAACCGTACCGGATAAAATCCTGACCTTGAAGACAGTTCTTCTTATGGCCTTATCCTCCCTCAAGAGAGTTGGGGATTTACAGGCTCTTTCTGTTTCGCCGTCGTGCATGGATTTTGCACCAGGCTTTGTGAAGGTATTGCTGCGACCGAGGCCTAATTATGTCCCTAAAGTCGCTTCGAACCCCTTTCATTTTCAGCAGACGGTCCTGGAGGCTTTACCCCCTGCTGGGATAGGATCAGAAGATCTAAGTCTTTGCCCTGTCAGAGCGCTTAAGACTTATGTCGATCGATCAGCCTCATGGCGTGAGTCCGACCAGCTGTTTGTCTGTTTTGGACATAAGAATAGAGGCCATGCTGTCACAAAGCAACGCATGTCCCATTGGTTGGTGGAGGCAATATCTTTAGCCTATGAGGCGCGCGGTCTCGCCTCGCCTCTAGGAGTCAAAGCTCATTCCACTAGAGCAGTCGCTTCCTCTCAGGCGGCCCTCAGTGGATCTTCTATGGCTGATATCTGTGCTGCGGCAGGATGGTCCTCACCGAGCACTTTTATAAAGTTTTACAGTCTGGATGTAAGGACGGCTCCTGGCTCCCGGGTTCTCTCCGCTTGAGCAGATGCTTCCTTGGATCCCAGCTATCAGGTACGTCAGGCGTTATGGTATAGGGTTCCCATACGGTGACGTCACCGCAGCATCGAAGTGACCTTTGAAAGGGAACATCTCGGTTACGTATGTAACCACAGTTCCCTGAATAGGGAACGAGATGCTGCGGTCCCGGCCGTTCCATACCTGATAGCGTTCTTCTCTTCAGTTCATGAAATCTGAGCGAAATAGCGCGCGGCGCCCGGGTATACGATGCGTACGCATGCGTAGGGGCGGTGCCAAGCGCTATTTGGCCAATAGGATTGGCGAGATGGGATAGGGCTTCAGACATTCGTCACACCGAAGGTGTTCCCATACGGTGACGTCACCGCAGCATCTCGTTCCCTATTCAGGGAACTGTGGTTACATACGTAACCAAGATTTTTTCGTTGTGTACATTTTTTCATCCTTTTTGTACATCACAGTGGATTCTCAAGACCGCAGGTTCACGTCTTAGAAGGAATACTAATATCAAATAGAGTTCAAGGGCCATTTCATTACACAATACACATTCTAGCTCCTACAATTCACTGACTCGTTTAAGCTAATGGAGTTTAAACACAGCTTGGCTTGCTATCAGACTGCTGCCGTCGTATTACAGCGTAAGCACGGTAAGTGTAATACACTAGATGTAATACAAGTATTTAACACACCGCGGTCAGTCAGAACTACTTACATGCTAAACACCTTTGATTTCGCTCGGTTCTTGTGAAGGTTACTATCACATCACGCACGTGTGCGAAGGGAACGTCTGCGGCGCGCTCTCGCCGGAGGAATTCGATTGGTCAAAAGCCACGCTTGCGCTGATCTTATTGGTCGAACCAGTGGTAGCGTGAACGAATGGGCGTGGCTTCGAAGATACGCAATGCTTTAACCTTTAACCCAACGTCTTCTTTCATTTTTCACCGTCGTTTGTGTAATGTATGCATAGTTGTTTCTCATTAATGTCATCTTTAAATTTGCAATAAAAAAAATAAAAAAATAAAATAAAATTTTCACCGTCGTGTTTTGTTTTCAAAGAAACCCGTTAACCGGTGATGCTTATGTGCTGCTATGTCGCTTCATTTATTTTCCATTTTATTCGTTTTAATGTCTATTAAAATAAACAGCTATACGGGTTAAAAAGATAAAAGAAACGTACAATAAAAGAACAACGTCATATACTCATTTATACAAGAAGACAGCAGCTTATGTGCCAGCAGAGGTATCTTTAACACTAGTGTCAAAAACTGACAGTGTTTTATTATTTTTAATATAATGTATTCATTTAAGAACTGGGAGTGAGTTTGTTTCAATTAAAAACAGGGAAAATGGCACGTATTTCAATAGTTGTGTCTCGGCCAAATATTGTCCTAATATTTATTCAGCTTTCAGATGATGTATAAATCTCGGTTTCAAAAAATGGACTGCTTTTGAGGTCCAGGGTCACATATAAAAAATCGTGCAATATACGTCTTTTCTTTTATTATCCCATGGCACTTGATTTGACTTTCTTTTATGATATAATTTCCATATGAAATTTTCTGTCAATCCAAAAAATCTCCTGGCGAGGAAGGACGTGTACCGGATATTGCATCACCGGCGTGCGTGCTTGCGTACGCGGAAGCTGTCGTTTGTGTCTGGTAATTTTGAGGAATCTGTAGAGTGGACAGACAACGGGCCGGTGCGAAGCTGCCTTTTTACCATCAGCGCCTGCAAGGAGGAGGTGGAGAGTAGGAGGGTCGACGGAGGAAGGCACGCTCTAGACATGGTAGAAGCTAAAAAAGAGGGAAACATGTTCGCGGACGGGAGGACGCAGACGCGCGCGCCGAGCGACGATCTGGTGCGATCCGTGTCTCTCCACAGCCGCAGGCCACGCGTCCTGCACGGCACGGTATTCCCGTTCCTCCTCCTCTACCCGGGCTGTTTATACGCGTGGTTGGGAGTTTACGGAGCCGCGGAGTACGCTGAGGCCGGCCTGCTCGCGCTCGCCGCTCTCGGGATCGCGCACGTCCTGACAATGCTCTCTGGCTACTGGTCCGTGCACGCGCACTGCTGGCTCACCTGCTCCAAGGTGATAAAAACATACGTGTGCAATGCAAACAATGAGTATAAATGTTCTTTTGAATAGCCAGCACGTTTGAATGATCGCTTTTATTGGGCTTGGTTTGACTGCACTTAGTAAATCATACATCCAACCATGTGTTTGGGACATCTCGTAATTCTGCAAAGTAAGCTGACTGTAATTATTCAATTATATTTTCAAAAGGAGTCTGATCCAGCCAAAGCCACTTTTGCAAAAGTTATACCAACACCCAACAATGGTTCGGCTGAATTGGTGCCTCTTCTGAGGGATAAGGTGAGATCTTATTTTTTCCTGCTGTTTCTTTTGGTACTCTGCTGGTATTCTTCATTTAGGGTCATGCTTGTGATCCTCAGCTGTCATAACAGACCGAAGACAATAAGCACACTGGGGTTGGTTTCCTAGTTGATTATAAGAGTTTTTGCTTGATGTAGCTTTTGAATTTGGATGTATATTTTTACCTTATCATAGTAGACTTTTCCATTTTGGCTGATTTGTAGATTGTACCCCCCAAAAATGTATTTCCCTTTCAAAATCATATTTCCCATTAATTTCCAATGGCAGTCATTTTTAACTGTGAAAATCAAAAGTGTGACTATTTTATCCTTTTGTAATCATATCTGAGTTTTTTTGTGTGTGTTAATATAGCGAGTTCTACAAAAGTCCCCAAGTTTCATATTGTTGAAGTAAAAAAAACAAAACAAAACATAAGACCATTAGAGAATTAAATAAAATAATAAATAATGCAATGATAGCTGTTTTAGTATTCAGATCTCGCTGTTTTTAATGTGATATGATGCTTTGTCGGGTCTCAAATTTTATTATACAGGTGTCACAAAAACTGAAATGGTCAGGCCTGAAAAAAAACCTTTAAAAACAAAAAATCAAAGATTTTACAGAATGCAGATAAAATATCCTTATTTGGAAATCATGGAGAACTGGAAAAGCCATGATAATTCCTTGGTCAAATGTGTGGAAACCCTAGTTTTAGGTTATAACAGATGAAAAATGTGTATGTAAAGTTTTTTTTTTTTTTTTTTTTTGCAGGATGAGGATGGAGCGGAAATCCTGTCCTTTAAGTTCCAGAAGATATGTTATGTGTACGACAGCAAGGAGAAGAAATGCTTTCTGCAGGTGGCATTTCCCATCAACTTTCCCATGACTCATTTCCAAAACTGGAAAGGCTATCAGGAGGAGGACCAGTTACGGGCTGCGGAGAAGCGCTACGGCACCAACCGCGCAGAGATGGTGGTGCCCGACTTCCTGGAGCTCTTCAAGGAGAGAGCCACAGCACCCTTCTTCGTCTTCCAGGTTGGTCTGCAGAGCGTGCGGTTTGATTATAAATGCATGAGTGTACTAGAAATACATCACTGTCTAATAGCAGTGGTTCTCAAAAAACTTTCATCCTGGGTCCAGGATTGTGAAACAGCAGCCTGTGAGTATGGCATGAACTGTATGTCTTTGTGCCCCTGCAGGTGTTTTGTGTGGGTCTGTGGTGTTTGGATGAGTACTGGTACTACAGCGTCTTTACGCTCTTCATGCTTGTGGCGTTTGAAGCATCACTGGTGCAGCAGCAGATGAGGAACATGTCAGAAATCCGCAGAATGGGAAACAAACCTTACATGATCCAGGTAACTGCAGTACCTTTCAGCTTCCAGCTGCAGGTTCGGTCGAGCTGTAATTAAACACTCGTCTACTAACTCTTATTGAAATGTTCTTTATAAAGCACATAGGGCTGGTTCTGTCTTCTGATTGGTCAGTACAGTGTATATCATCCACAATATAGTAACATATAAGCACAGCTACAATATATAGAAAACCTTCTGTTATTGTTTGCTTGCCCGGGACTATATATCTTTTGAAATTCTGGGGCTCAAAGAACATGCCTTATAAACTATTTTATTAAAGAGATAGGCTGATCTTGCCATGACTGTCTTCAAGATATGGCACACATTATCTTTCTTTATTGATTAGTTAATAAACAGCGATTTAGAATAAGAGTGAGATGTATCATTTGGGCTCTTTTCATCTGTAACAGGTCTATCGGAACAGGAAATGGAGGCCTGTATCCAGTGATGAACTAGTTCCTGGAGACATTGTCTCAGTTGGTGAGTTTCATGGAATCTGTCTGTAATGGTGTACAGTCGAGCTGCACGATAAATCGTTAAAAGACCGCAATCTCGATTCAGACACTCATGCTATTTGATTTTTAAGTGACAACGATTCGCTTTTTCAAATTTTCAAATACACACAGGTTCATAGTAGACAAAAATGTCAGTGTCAAAAAACTGTCATAAAAAATTTGAAGCTTGGGAGCTCAGAGCTACATGTGGTCTCATTTTAAAGAAGACCCATGGCAGATTATTGTTCAAGTAAAAAAAAAAAAGTTCAAAAAGTGAAACCAAAAAAAAAAAAAAAAAGTTATAGAGGTTTAAGTTTATGAAAATGATTTATGAATGATATTTTGTATAATACATACATTTATGAAACATGTTGAACTCTAAACCTGCTAGAAAATCAAAGCCATAAATCTAAACAAGTTGTGTTCCAAATTTGAGGTTGATATCTCAAAAGATGAGCTTTCAGTAAGATTTTTTTTGGACGCAGTACCAAATGTTCCCCATTAGATGCCAGGATTAGATTATCAATATTTTCAACTAGAAAACAGTTATTTTAAATTGTGTTAATATTTGACAATGTTCCTATTTTTACTGTATTTTTGATCAAATGAGCATAAGAGACTTCTTTCAAAGTCGTACCAACCCCAAACCATTGAATGAATTAAGATCTACATCTGTTGTTACTACACTCCAAACATCCAGTAAAAATGGAAACGGAGCATGTGAATGGACGTCTGTTTGTCCTGTCATCACAGGACGTTCTCCTCAGGATAACCTGGTTCCCTGTGACGTGCTGCTGCTGAGAGGCCGCTGCATTGTGGATGAGGCCATGCTCACGGGAGAGTCTGTGCCTCAGATGAAGGTGCGTCTGGCTGCCCTCGTCACAGCATCAGCAGCCAGCTTCAAGAGAATCTGCTGTCTCTGATTAGCTGTGTTGTGTCTGTAGGAGCCTGTAGAGGACCTGGACCCTGACAGGATCCTGAACCTGCAGACAGACTCCCGTCTTCACGTCATCTCAGGAGGCACCAAAGTGGTTCAGCACAGCCCGCCTCTCCGAGCCAGTGCAGGCCTGAAACGTTCGTACTCACAGCTGAACCTGTAGCTCTGATGCCCAGTATAACTTAATCAGGTGCATTTAAAAGTTGTATATGTAATAATACTTCCTGTTTTTCTGTTTTCTCACAGCTGTTGACAATGGCTGTGTGGCGTATGTTTTGCGGACGGGGTTCTACACTTCTCAGGTGAGGTGCTTGATTTAGTGACATGTTTTTGAAAGACATTTGTTAGGACAATTTGCAACTGGATGTCAGTGAAATATCGAAGAATGATGGATACGGTTGGAAAAATGAGTCACAACGTTCTCTTTCAGTTTTGTGTTTTAGAAATCAGCAGTGTTTCTCACAGCCTCGCCACAAATAAATCAATGTATGGGAAACATACATGAGCTTTGTTGTTGTTGTTTTTAGGGCAAATTATTAAGAACAATTCTGTTTGGCGTGAAGAGGGTAACGGCCAACAATTTGGAGACATTTATCTTCATCCTTTTCCTGTTGGTTTTTGCCATTGCAGCAGCTGTATATGTTTGGGTCGAAGGTGAGTCACATTCATCTTGCGGTGTGTGGGAAAGTTTGACTTTATATGCAAAAATAAGCTAATTAATTATTTGACAGGGATTATTATCCCTGTTTATTACAGCTTAATTGCTTTTGAGACAAGTTGAGTATTTCAGCTTTTTACACCAGTCTCAAACCTTCTGAATTCTGCAGTTTTCTGCAGTTTTTGAACTCAGGAATATGTCTTTTGTAAACTGTTTCTTTAAGATGACTAGTCCGTTTTGAAAATGTGTTGTTTTGCACATTTCTGCTTTGCAGTAACACATTTATTGTTTCAGTTATTTCCTGTTTTTTGCACTCTATACATGTTTCTATTGGCTGTTTGTACCGTCCAAGCAACTTTATCTTTTCTAAAATTTGTTTGTGTTTTCTACTTAAACTACTGTTTGAAAAAGTTTGGTTTTGGTAAGACTTTTTATGTTTTTGAAAAGTCTTTTACGCTCACCAAGGCTGCATTTATTGAATGAAAAATACAGTAAAATAGTAATATTGTGAAATATTATTACCGTTAAAATAACTGTTTTCTATTTAAATATATTTTAAAATGTAATTTATTCCTGTGATGATAAAGCTGCATTTTCAGCCTCATTTCTCCAGTCTTCAGCTTCACGTGATCCTTCAGAATTCATTCTAATATGCTGATTTTATTATTTTCAGGGATCATTATCATTATTATTATCAATGATGAAAATAGCTTAATATTTTCTTGGAAACTGTGATCTTTTTAAATAGAAACCTTTTGTAGCTAACCTTTTGTACTGACACTTTTCATGAATTTAATTCATCCTTGCAGAATAAAAGTATTAAATCGTACTGACCTCAAAACCTATGAACAGTAGCTTATGTTTTATTTGCACATACGTGGCATATTAACAGCATATTACATCAGTTTTTACTGTTTTATCCTTGGTCCTAGAGGAGCATTACATATTATGCATCAGCTGTCTCATACCTCACTCTCCGTGTCTTTCAGGGACGAAGGACCCGAACAGAAACAAGTATAAGCTGTTTCTGGAGTGCACTCTGATCCTCACGTCAGTAGTGCCTCCTGAATTGCCCATAGAGCTCTCACTGGCTGTTAACACCTCTCTCATAGCCCTGGCCAAACTCTGTGAGTGACCGCGCTGGATTCAACATAATCGTCACCTCATCGCACTCTCCTCTCCCTTCTCACACTTATTCTCTCATATTCTTCCCGTACAGATGTGTTTTGCACAGAACCTTTCAGAATCCCCTTCGCTGGGAAAGTGGAGATTTGCTGTTTCGACAAGACTGGCACCCTGACAAGCGACAGCCTGGTGGTTCGTGGCGTCGCAGGACTCAGGTAAAGCCTGGACATCTCGCCAAATCAAAAAATGGTCTTCCTTCTTCATTGCTTGCGATCACAGACGTGGATCACATGTTTCCAATTCCTTAAATTGTGTTTGATGTAGATTCTGTTCACCGTTATTGACTTCGGAGAACCCCGGAAATGTGAAAAGCATATCCATTGTCTCTTTTCTGTTCCTCTTTTCCTTAGAGATGGGAAGCAAGTGACGCCAGTGTCAGATATTCCAGTGGACACTCATCGGGTGGTGGCTACGTGTCATTCGCTGGTCACACTGGATGATGGACAGCTGGTGGGCGATCCGCTGGAGAAGGCCATGTTGACCGCAGCAGACTGGATGCTCACTAAAGGTCTGGTTTGTTACATATGATCGTCACATGTTGAGTTATAATGGTTGTTTTGCTCAAAATTTATAATCACGATATTGTTTTTACAATTAATTAGAATTATTACACTTTCAAAGAACGTCAGAAGAATATCAGATCGTATGCTTGGGTTCATCTTCATCATCTAGTTTCCTGATTTATTATATTTTATATTATATCATATAAATAAACACACTCTCTACATTATGAAAACTGGTAAAGCAAGAAGCTTCTGTCACATGCTAAACCTGTGACTTTTTAGTATTAACAATTCCAAATTAGGTTAATGTTTTTCTATTAAAATGATTGAAAAAATGTTTTTTTTTTACTGTGGGACAGAGGTTGCAGAAGTGCGTCTAGTCGAGCTGGTGTTTAGATTTATTCCAGATCATCGCTGAGTCAAAAGTAGCTTTGGTTTGAGCAGAATATGCCAGTGGGGATTGCTAAGCTCCAACATTCATGTTCTCTCTCTTTTCAGTGAAGAAAGTGTCTTCTCATAGTTACCAGATTGGGGAGATTAAATAAAACACGGGATGAAAACATGTATCAATTAAAAAAAAAAGCTCAGATTTAAGCTCTTGACATCTGGCAACCCAATACATGAAAGCTTGTGGAGCTTTGTTACCAATACAACATAATGCAAATGTTAAATGGAAAAAAATAACGGAAATTGGGGAAAAAGAGCGTTTTCTGAATAAATCACCAGTAACCAAATATCGCAGACAATTTAGTAATTTATCTGGCATCCCTAGTTACTTGATGTCACTTTGATAATTTTGTACATTTTCATCATGTTCTGTTTTATTTGTTAGTAAAATATTGAAACATTTCTTTTTAACTGAAAAGGTTTTAATCAATATGAATAATTGACAGAACATGTAGTAGATACACTTGAATTTTTGGTTTCTGTCACTTTATGCAGATGAGAAGGTGTTTCCTCGCAGTATAAAGACTCCGGGGCTGAAGATCCACCAGAGGTTTCATTTCGCTAGTGCTCTGAAGAGGATGTCAGTGCTGGCGTCATATGAGCGCATGGGCTCCACTGAGCTCTGCTATATCTCCACCGTTAAAGGTGCACCAGAGACCCTGAAGGACATGGTGAGCATCTCTTTTGATCTTTAGGTACATGTGTGGTACACTGCTGATAGTTAGTTCTGTGTTTTACCATGGATCTGAACACTGAATGATAACACTGCTAACATGCACATTTTTTAGTTCTGCTCCCTCACACACTTTAGTCCCAGGGTTAAACTTTACATTGAGTTCTGGAAAACTGCATATTTTCAAAACAAAGTCAATTGGTTGCTAGAACAAGTAGTTGACTAGTCAGTCTAGGAAGCCCTGTAAAATTATTTTGGTTATGTGATTGCTTTTATGGATCGACCATTGAAAACAAAAAACAGCTCTATTTTTCGGTGCATTATAACTTCTGTATAGATCGTTGGTCGTGAATAATAAAGACACCGTTGTTTTTCAGTTCTGTGAGTGTCCGGTCAGCTATGACGAGGTGCACAGAGAAATGTCACGGGAGGGAGCCAGAGTTCTCGCACTGGGATACAAAGAGATGGGCCACCTGAGCCATCAGCAGGTATTCAGCAGCGATGCTAAACATCACATTTACACATGCTCTGCTGTTTATCACAGTGTGTTGTGTGTGCAGGTGAGGGAGGTGAGCCGGGACATGCTGGAGTGTGACCTGCGCTTCGCAGGGTTCATGGTCGTGTCCTGTCCTCTCAAGACTGACAGCAAGGCAGTTATCAGAGAGATACAAGAGGCCTCACACCATGTGAGTGACTTAACTCCATATCTTAACAGTTAATACATCTGTACTATCGCCATAGTATTGACAATTTAGTACTGTTAGAAATCATTTTAAAAAGGTATGAACAGGTGGGTGCTTGTCTTAGAGTTTGGAAGTATCACTGATTTGCACTTATATTCATGCATTTGACATTTGTATCATGAGTTGTAATGAAATGCAAAATTTTTTGGAAAGATTTATACAAATTTGGGCAAAATTAAAGGTTTTAAAATGGTTTAATAAATTAAAAGTACTGGTTTTTTATATTTTATATGTGACCCTGGACAACAAAACCAGTCTTAAGTCGCTGGGGTATATTTGTAGCAGTAGTCAAAAATATATTGTATGGGTCAAAATGACAAACTGTTTAAATGTATAATGTGTCTTTCGCAGGGCTGTGTTTAAAACCTTGCCCGAACATTTATTACAGTTTATTGTAGGTTATTTAAATTGTGTATTAAGGAGTACTCTTCCATCATTTCTAACATTTGTCACACTCTCTGTCAACAGGTTGTAATGATCACAGGTGACAATCCTCTAACAGCGTGTCATGTGGCCAGAGAGCTGCATTTCATCCAGAAGGAGCACACACTTATACTGCAGCAAAGCCCCAGTCAAGGTGTGTGACATCCCTGCTCTAAAAGAGCCGGAGGAACAGATTTTAAATCAGTGTCTCACTGAGTCGGCTCTATGTTTTGCAGCTGAATGGCAGTGGGTGTCCATAGACGGCAGTGTGTGCCTCCCTCTCCCTACTTCCTCAGTCTCAGATTTGGTCAGGCGGTACGACCTCTGTGTGACAGGAGAGGGACTGACCAGGATGACCTATGAACCCAGTTTACTCAGCGCTCTGCTTCCTCATGTGCAAGTCTTTGCTCGTGTCAGCCCTAAACAAAAGGTCAGCTTTACACGTTTGGGAAACCTTTGCTGATAGTTGAATTATCACGCTCTGTAATCATTGCTGTTCAGCATTGTTAACAATGTTGATTTTCCTGTCTATGCAGGAGTTTGTCATAACCAGTCTGAAGGGATTGGGTTTCGTTACGCTGATGTGTGGAGATGGCACAAATGATGTTGGTGCACTCAAACATGCCCACATAGGTGAGTAATTAAACACGCTGGATATCACAGACGGTAAATTGTGCCTGCACTTGGTTTTGTTTAAAGCAGCAGAAAAGTAAGACACTTACTAATGAAATCTTAGTGTGCAGCCTGGACTTGTGCGGGTCAGAATCATTGTAAAGTTGTCCAAATTGGCAAGGCAGCAATATATTTTCATATTAATAAACATATCTATACCGTGGCGTGTGAGGAAAATGTTATGAGTGATATAAAGACGACAACAACATTTTCTTTCCAAAATTAAATTATTAGCTTTTGTTTTGTCACTCAACTAAAGCCAATTCTTAAAATCTGGAACATTTTGACTTTGTAGAGACACGTTTTCAATTTAGTTTATTTGTAGTTTAATCTTTAGAATTAACTGTGACAGCTCCTCGATCAATCAATCAACTTTATTTTTGAAATTAACAGAAACTAAATGTGTCCATATATTAGATTTTAATAATTAGCGAAGGTAATTATGATTATAATTAAAATAATTACATTTCCTGAAGATCTTTTGGCATCCCACTATTTTTATTCATTGAATTTTCCAGTCGTTTTTGATTTCTTGGCATAAATGCGTGTGTGATGATTATAAAAATACCCATGGCATTTAAGGTTTTATTATATTAAATAACTTATTCAGTTCTAAAATGTGGGAGCTTCTTTAAAGCTGGGGGTGCAAAGAGAAATATCTTGTGTTAGCTTGTTAAAATCATTTAATGTCATCTTAGGCCCCTTTATGTCACGGATTGTCTTGTATTGAATCTGGAACATAATCTATAAAGTCTACTGTATCATGTTTGATAAGCAAAATATAACTTTGTTGAAAAACAAATTGTACACAATTTACCACATGCCTTCTGTCATCTGACTGATAGTTAATATTTTTATAGCAAGTAAAAGGCCCTATCAGGTCATGGCACATGTGTCTTTTTTGCTTTCATGATGCATCAGATATGATACTTTACAAAAACCACATGCATGGCAACTTTTTAAAGTTGGATTTGATTTACAGTAGATGTACTCATACCATAACACATCCTTCGTGTTTACCAGGTGTGGCGTTGTTAGCTAACGCCCCAGAGCACATGCCTGAGAAAAAGAAGAGAAGCAAAGACAAAGAGTACTCCTCTGGAGAGCCCAGACCCCCAGTCCCGAGTTCTGGGGTCAAACTCGGCTCCCGTGCAGCCAGACAGAGGATGATGGCCCAGAGAGAGGAGCAGCTCGCTGCACAGAAGGTAAGCAGCTCAAGTCTACATTTTGAATGCCAGCATTTAACCACGTCACGACCGACTCAAAGCCATAACAACTGGAAGAAGAATAGGAGACTCGTCACAACCAGTTCACCCAAAAATGAAAATTCAGTCATCATTTACACACCCTCATGTCGTTCCAAACCTGTATGAGTTTCTTTCATGAACACAGAAGAAAATATTGTGAAGAATGTTGGTAACAAAACAGTTGACGGTAGCCATTGACTTCCATAGTATATAAAAAAAAAACAATATTGGGTGAACCTTTCCTATTAAGCTTGTACTGTTTACTCCAAATATGTAACCATATGTTGCATCAATGGCTTGTGTCATAGGAGAGGATCAGTCAGGTGCTGCGAGAGCTAGAAGAGGATCAGATTCAGGTGGTTAAACTGGGCGACGCCTCCATTGCTGCTCCATTCACCTCTAAACTGTCCTCCATACAGTGCAGTAAGTGACACATGTTTTAGATCAGCTTGAGCGCTCTCATTTAGTCCTGCGTACGGTTGGCCTAACACTGTCCCGTCTGTTTTCAGTCTGTCACGTGATCAAACAGGGGCGCTGCACTCTGGTGACCACCCTGCAGATGTTTAAGATCCTGGCGCTGAACGCTCTGGTTCTGGCTTACAGTCAGTCTGTGCTTTACCTGGAGGGGGTCAAATTCAGCGACTTCCAGGCGACTCTTCAGGGCCTGCTGCTGGCCGGCTGCTTTCTCTTCATCTCAAGGTCAAAGGTGAGATTGTAATGTTTTGTCAAGCTGCTTGTAGTTTGTTATGGACCAAGATTCGTTATGTCTGTTGTTTTCGCCCTCAGCCGTTGAAGACTCTGTCCAAAGAGCGGCCTTTACCGAACATCTTCAACCTGTACACTGTCCTCACAGTGCTGCTGCAGTTTGCAGTCCACTTCTGCAGTCTGGTGTACCTGTACAGGGGGGCACAGAGCAGAAGCCCACCCAGGTACTTATCACCACATGAACGGACCGAGTGGGATTTCACAGTATCTTTACAAAAGAATTCTGCCTGAAAATGACATGACATGATTTTCATAACATTAGCAGTCTGGCTTCATGTTTCACCTCTCTCTCTCTCTCTCTCTCTCTTATCCTTTTTTGCCCCCCTCTCCTGCAGGACAGAGCAGTTTGTGGACCTGTCCAAAGAGTTTGAGCCCAGTCTTATTAACAGTACTGTATACATCATGTCCATGGCCATGCAGATGGCCACATTTGCCATTAATTATAAGGTACTTTAATTGTTAGTTTGATATCAATCACATATAAAGATGCTTTGTAATGAAATTATGCTTTGTAGCACTTAAAGGGATAGTTGACCCAAAAATGAAAATTACCCCATGATTTGCTCACCCTCAAGCCATCCTAGGTGTAAATGACTTTCTTCTTTCAGACGAATACAATCAGAGTTATATTAAAAAATGTCCTGGTTCTTCCAAGCTTTATAATGGCAGTGAATGGGTGTCAAGATTTTGAAGCAAGAAAAAGTGCATCCATCCATCATAAAAAGTGCTCCACACAGCTCCAGGGGGTGAATAAAGGCCTTCTGATGTGAAGCAATGCATCTGTGTAAGAAAAATAGCCATATTTAAGACTTTATGAACTGCAATCTATATCTTCCGCTAACTGTCGTACACACGTTCACTAAGAGAGTGGCTTTCTAGCAGATGACAGAGGACAGAGGCATAGCATCAACTCCGGTAAGAATATGCTAATCTTGCAAGAACCAAATTCAAGTGTCCTCTTGGCTTATATTGAAATCCTCCGACATTGTTCTTTAAAAAAAATCCTCGTTTTGTAGTTCTAATTCTTGACTGGTGCTTTGTTTTGTTTTCATCACCACGTTTCCCTCTGTCCTCCGTCATCCGCTAGAAAGCCACTCTCTTAGTGAACGTGTGCACGACAGTTAGCGGGAGATAGAGATTACGGCTCATAAAGTCTTAAATATGGATATATTTTTTTTTACACAAACACCTCAGTTCACTTCAGAAGGCATTTATTCACCCCCCGGAGCTGTGTGGAGCACTTTTTATGATGGATGGATGCGCTTTGTTGGGTTTCAGAATCTTGACCCCCATTCACCACCATTATAAAGCTCGGAAGAACCAGGACATTGTTTAATATAACTCAGATTGTATTCGTCTGAAAGAAGAAAGTCATTTACAGAATGGCTTGAGGGTGAGTAAATCATGGGGTAATTTTCATTTTTGGGTCAACTATCCCTTTAATAATTTTAGTTAACAATAACAGCACTGCAAGCACAGATCAGATTTGAGACCTGCAGCCTAGATTTAACACACTGTCTTGTTCAGGGCCATCCTTTCATGGAGTCTCTCACTGAGAATCGGCCCTTGCTGTGGAGCATCGGTATATCAGGGCTCGCCATAGTAGGGCTGCTGACGGGATCTTCACCTGAATTCAATGAGCAGTTTGCCTTAGTGGATATTCCAACTGAGGTATGGGTTCAGTACTCCACACTGTTCACATACCAGACTGTCAATGGAAACCTGCTCGCATTTTAAGCATGCAGTAAAGGCTTGTTCACAACAAGAGCAATAGCTTTTATTGTATACAGTACCGCCGCTGACTCACGCACCTCATGTTTGCAGCTGAATGCAAATGATAAAATAAAGAAAAGAAAAAATAATATGAAAACGAAGCTTGTGCATCAATTTCAGGTACATTCATAATCCTGTGATACTTTTTAGTAGTTGACATTTTAATGTCGGTAATAATTTCACCACCAACACATCTAATATTCTCTGAGTTTCCATGTTCCCTTACGAAAATTAGCCATGGTTTTACTATGAATAATACCAAAAATCATGGTTCTTGTAGCCATGGTAACCTGCAAATTAATTACTTCAAATAATTATTTACAAAGAAGTATGAAGAGAATATTTTTTGTGGTTCTAAAAGCAGACCTAAGCCAACAACAGCCTTTAAAATGACTTCCAATCACTGATCTATAATAGAGAACATTATATATAGAGCAGTGCTTAACAATGCATTATATAAAAACGATGAGGCAATAATGATTGGCTAATTAATAATAACATGGTTATCATAGAATAACACTGTTAAAATACATAATCTAATACAAAATAAACAATTTATGTACATTATTATTACAAACACCTGCAAAGGGAGCCAAAGGCCTGGTAACTGCTGCTGTTATACTTACACAGGACGATCAGATCCTTGTTTAATAACTTACTGAACAAACATTTAATTCAAATATATCCACTTAATCTTTCATTTTTGGCCAGCTTTTTGCTATAGATGACACAGCTTCTATAATTTCCTCGACAAAAAACATGTGGACATCACAACCCTTACAAGAATTAACCATGTTTTTATCGAAAAACTGCATAAAATTTTCTTCTGCGTGACTTTTGAACGCTTGAGACTATGAAATCAACTATTAATAAAATCACAGCCACAGGTAACCTTCTAGAGCTACAGTAGTAGTTTTTTTTAACTTCCATAATATTTGGGGGAGGGGGCACAACAACACAGTCTCAGGGCACCCGTTTCATTATATAAGCCTTTTAGCGTCCAAACAGACATTGTTTATTAGAAGCATGTGCAGCAGTTTCGTCATCTGTTGCTGACCTCTCGCTGTTTATGATCAATAACATGTTTTTACATTCTTTCTGTTTGCAGTTTAAGTTAATAATAGCCCAGGTCCTCGTTTTGGACTTTGTCGCCGCCCTGCTGGTGGACAGAGTTTTGCAGTTCCTGCTGGGCAGAGGAACCCTGAGGTTGCCTAAATGAACTGTTATTGCCGACAGTCACCAAAGCAGCTGCTGCCCCTCGTGACCAGACTGTGAACGGGCTTTACAGGAACACGGTACTGTGTGGCAGACTCTGCGGGATGCGAAAGGACGGCCGTCAAACTCAATACTGTACACACCCCAGTGTTTCCTTCTCCTCCCTGTCTCTGTCTTTGCTCGGTCTTAATACTTTAGCTTCATTCTCTTTCTACTGACATCTGTAACCACCCCTCTGCTCTGAAGGCCAAGGAGACTACAGTATTGTGTTGAGGGTGAGAGTGTGTTGTTGAGGCGCACGGCTGTGACAGGGGCGTTCTGAAGAAGTGTTTCTTTTGTTGTTTTGTTTTGATTTGTTTTCATCATTTTGTAAAAAGACAAATCTCAGAAAGAATTATAAATGACCAAAAAAAGTTGTCGTTGTGTTCTTCATTTCCGTGACTTTTTCTGATTAAGACTTATATTTTAGAGAACAAGCTCATTTTGTACTGCTTTGGATTGACATAGCGATGTATATGATATTATGTGAGCTAATACTTTGAGGAAAGTAAGGTGAAAGTACGTTATTTTATTCTACAATGGTCACTGAAAGCTTTAAATCACACTTAGGAATGCTAATAATGACATGACACGATTGCACAACGTGGTGTGATGTGTTATTAAATGCTGTATGTCTGGAATATTTCTTCATATCAACATTTCAGCAGGCATAAAGTGAAAACAGAGCCTCAAGACTTTCTCTAGATTAATAATCTTTAAAAAAATTAAAATGTTTAGGGAAAGGAGGGCTTTTACTTTCAGAAAATGTTGACTGTCAAGTTCATCACACTAAATATTGGTTTATTTTGCATTTATTTTCTATACACTAACTCGATTTTTATATATATATATATATGTAATAAAAAATAATTATGCCAAAATGGGATGCAAGAACGTAAGAAAGATTGCAAAAGTGCCTTTAAACTTTTTTAACTATATGATATTTCTGCCAGTATTTCTGCTCTAGTCATCTTTTTATTAACAGAAACTGGGAAACAAACAAGCAATACTTGTTTGAGGGGGAAAATAAAAGATATGTGTGTTTTTTTTTTTTTTTTTTTTTTTTTTTTTTTACTCAAGTTATTTAATATTTTTAATAATAATATTAATATCAATTGTATTAATATTAACATATTCATGTGAAAATTGAGTTGTCCTGTAGCGCCCCTCTACCCTAAAGGAAGGCATTACTCAGGAGAAGAAAGCGAGACTTGTTCCAGGAATAATATAAATGAATTAAAATATTTGTTGGACATTTTTCCTCAAATAGCTCAAGTAACAGTCTTGAAGACTGAGCTTTATACAGTGGACTCTGTAATTTGTGTATTCTTTTATGCTAGGTTCATTCTATATTAGATAATAGTTTATCAGACTTTTTGTAATAGTTGTCCCAAATCAAAACACGAGAATCGTCATGCGTAATGTCACGCTAATGTGATATAACTACAGTTCCCAAGAACCATCACGGCGAGATGAAAGTGGGCGGGGCATGTTTGACGCTGCGCGCGCGGTCTTTGAAAGAAAATGGAGGAGCTTCAGAGAGGAGAGGTTGAACCGTGAGTGTTTCATTATTTATAAACATTTTCGTTACATTGGATGCACAAAACAAGTTTGTGAAATTAGTTTGCTGTGTTGTAACTTGTGTGACTATTTATTGTCTCTCACAGGTGTGATGCCAGCAACATCAATACCAGGGTAAATCTGTTTTCGGTTGTTTTTAAATGTACCTTTCAAACTTTTGGGATCAGTACTTTTATTTAGCAAATTAGCATATTAAAATAATTTCTGAAGGATTATGTGGCAGTGAAAACTGAAGTAATGGCTGCAAAAAAACTGTCGTAACTGGAATAAATTACATTTTTAATTTATAATAATATCTCACAATATTATTTTTTTAAACTGTCCCCCGGTTTCACAGACAAGGCTTATACCAGACTAAATTGTAAGTCTACAACTGAAAGAAACTTGCACTGATGTATCTTAAAATATATCAGTGCCTTTGTTTTTTCTCAAGAGGGACACTTGTGAGAAAAAACTATTCTTCTAAGGCAAGTTTATAAAAAGTCCTAATTGAACTATGGCCTAATCCTGGCTCAGTCTAAGCCCTGTCTGTGAAACAGTCCTGTGTGTTTTACTGTGTATATGTATCTAATGCTGTCTGTCTCAACCAGGTCTCAGAAGTGTCTCATGGAGTCAAACGTCCTCATGACGGTAGCCACATCTCCGGTCCTCCTCAGAAGTCACCTGATCCTGCAGCGGTGCAGCATTTGGGAGAGGAGGAGCGGCTGCAGGACTCGAGGAGGAGCTCTGCTGAGGACAGTATGAGGGAAAGTGTGAGCGTTACCGATCCTGAACCAAACCCTCGCTCGCGCAGGAAGTCCTGGAGGAGATCGTCCAGAGGCAGGCGCTCTCTGCCGGCCTTCTCCTGCTCCTCACAGCGTGAGTGTCCAACCAAAGACACTTTCACCGGACCTCATGCTGGAGTTGTTTATGATTGTGCTGATTTTCTCTTCTCTTGGTGTCTTCTAGCTCTGTGTGAAACCGTCAGTCTGTCTTTACCCGATAACGAGAGGCTGGAGATGCTAATTAAAGCTGCTATGCAGGTCTTTAAAATGCACATTATTAAGGAAATTAGATTCAGCTTTGTCATTGAGACCATGAATCCACTTTCTAGTCTAACTGTTTATTTTTCCTGTTTGTACATAGAGGACAGTGAAGAGGGCCAGAAGTAGTCTGTACACTGTTCCTGGTGTTGATACAGAGACCCTCCAGACTCAAGGTAAGTCAGGTGTGTTTTTTTACCATTTTGGGGGATAACTTTACTAAAATATTTATCCTTTAAAGAATATTTGCAAATATACACACTACCGTTCAAAAGTTTTGGGATCGGTAAGATTTTTAATCGTTTTCTTTAAAAGGCCTCTTATGCTTACTGAGCCTGCATTTATTTGATTAAAAAAATACAATAAAAATAGTAATATTATGAAATATTATTAAAATTTAAAATAACTGTTTTCTATTTAAATATATTTTCAAACATAATTTATTCCTGTGAAGCAAAGCTGTATTTTCAGGATCATTACTGCAGTCTTCAGTGTCACATGATCCTTTGATGCTCAAGACACTTTTATTATTATTATCATCATCATCAGTGTTGAAAACAATTGAGCTGCAGAATATTTTTGTGGAAACTGATTTAGTTTTTTAGGATTCTCTGACAAAGCAAAAGTTGAAAAGAATAGCATTTATTTCAAAATGTATTAAAAATATAGAAAAATCTTTAGTAACATTATAAATGTCTTTACTTACACTTTTGATCAATTTAATGTGTCCATGCTGAATAAAAGCATTGATTTCTTAAAATATATATATATATATATATATATATATATATATATATATATATATATATATATATATATATATATATATATATATATATATTATATATATATATATATTATTATAATAATAATAATAACAATTAATTGTTATTTTAAATATTTACCAATTTTTGCCACTATCCTTCAAAAAATATAGTGAAATATATTTTAATAATTTGAAATATAATAAAATTTAGTATGATCACTTTTTAGTATATATTTTGTTGTTTAATCCCAAAAAAACAACAGCTTGTGAATGGTAGTGTATTTTCAACACATTCTTATATATTTCCAAACAAACGGTTTTGTAATTTCAACGAAACCTCATCTGTTAGGGTCCTGCAGACTTTGCGAAACAAAACAGTATTGAATATGTCACAGAAAAGGCCCATACTTACTGAATGTTGCCCAAAATATAATTGTGATATTTATATGAATGCTGTTCACTTCCAGTTGAATCTTTGCATGAAGAGTGGGACAGTCTGGCTAAAGACATCAGAAGAGAGACTCAGAATTCACTTCCGACTGTTGAGAGGTCAGTCAGTTTTTCTGTGTTGATTATATTCATCATTAGTCCCTCCATCCTGAAGCACACTCCACTTTATTACATTGCTCTCTCTCTCTCTCTCTCTCTCTCTCTCTCTCTCTCTCTCTCTCTCTCTCTCTCTCTCTCTCTCTCTCTCTCTCTCTCTCTCTCTCTCTCTCTCTCTCTCTCTCTCTGTGTGTGCAGTGACCCTGTTGTTAACATGACCGCTGCACGCATTCAGGAGGACATTAACAGGTAATTCTCTGCTCTCGTCCACCAACCAAGACATTACAGTGGACATCTGATTCATTTTATGACTGCATGTGCCATGTTAATGGTCTTCATGTACTCGTGTAGGTTACAGGCTGAGAGTATGTCCTGGGAGTCACTACTGAACAAACATCGGAGCAAAGCTGAGGAACTAGACAAGTGAGCACAGCTACATAAACACACACCAGCAGCACACATGGATACAGAGGGATGCTCAGATTCATTCTCTTCTCTGTCCCGATGCAGATGTGTGGAGCGGGGTGAAGAGAAGGGGCTGCCACTGGACCCATCATGCTTTGCAAAGTCCTCACAGAGTCGGCTCATTCTGAACAAACCTGACTACAAGGCGGTGCTCATGGGACAGCAAAAACTACTCCGAAACATGGAGCTAGTGGTGAGACCGTGCTGCTTTATTCTTCAGGACTCAAATACAGTATATATTCTGCCAACATATTCACTAGCCTTATCACTTAGATTTGCTATAAATAAATGTTGACATTTTTGGTATTAGATGCTGTTTTCTTGACCATTTTATGGCAACTATATACCAGAGGGGTCCAGACATTTTACTACAAAGGGCCAGAAATAAAATTGAGGGCTGTGAGACAAAAGTAAATTTTGCATTATAATATAACTCTCTTATATAAAGGTTTTTCAAGCATTAAAACAATAAACGTTAAATACAGCTTAATTTTTTTGTTTGTTTTTTTGTACATTATAAAGCGCCCCGTTTCATTTTATTTGTTCTGAGCAAAAAAATGATGACTATCATACATTTTTTACCTTTATTTATGGAAGACACCCACTAAAATGTTATTCAGTGTAAAAATAGTTCATCTAACAAAAAAGCTTCAAACCAAGAAAATTGTAATCATTTAAAATATAATAAGATTTAGTATGTTCACTTTTTTTTTTTTTATGCATTTTAATAAGCGTGGGTCCGAATAAGTATGTTGTTTAATTTTTACATAAATATATCTGTTATATCTGTCTTATTTCACCCATATTTTGACATTTTTATTTAAACAAAAGTAAACACTTTACTTGTATTTAATATGCTTTCTATGTAAATAGAATAACTTTTGTAAGTTTAATTTGCAGACACCAAAATGTAACATCTCATCTTTGACCCAACTATATTAGATTTAATATAGGATTTAAATTAACCTATTTTTAAAAATCAAATAAAAAATGCTAAGAAAGGTAAGAAATGGTAAAGCAAAAAAAAAAAAAAAAGAGCTTACATGGCATGTTTTTATTACTATTTTCTTGCCAAATCAAAGCTCATCACAGCCACTTAGGGCATCTCCTTTATTTACAGTACAAGCTTAATATATATAATAAAACAAAAATAATACTACTTTTTGGTGGCATATTTTAATGCTGTGTTAACTATGTAGAGACACACGAGTTAAATGACAAAACTTTGTTCATTAAATACGTCACTGTTCCAGTCTGTTTTATTCAGTGAGTGAGCTCAAGACTGATTTGTGATGTTTTTGGAGTTATTAAAAAAAGAGAGATCTGGCTCATAAGTCGCATTTTGTGAATTAGACTACACTGGTCATGCCATGTATTTTGTGTTACTTCATGGTGCCCGGTCTTTCTTTCTTCATCACATTTTGAATATATTCCACATAGTGTCACTAAATAAAGTTTAGAGTTTTCAGAAATAAAAATGAGCTGATTTAGAGTTTCTAGGTTAGAGAACTGGTTTTATGTTTGGAGAGCTGCTGTCATGTGCAGTTGTCTTTCTTCACAGATGGACTCACAGTGTTGTATAATGAGGGAGCTGCTGTCTTTCCGGGAGAAATCACAGCTGCTGCTGAAGGAGACCAGTGCCAGACTAGGTGAGATCCCTAAAGTTTGGGATTATTACGGAAAAAAAAAGACAAAACGTAATACATTTATTTTCAACATTGGTAAGCATTGGTGTATACAGTATGTCTATTATAATTACAATATTACAGTTTTTACTGTATTTTGTATTAAATAAATACAGTTTCTTTCAAAAACATAAACAAATTGAATTGACAATTAATTGTAAAACATTAACAACAAACGTGGTGTTTGGAAAACAGCACTACTTCTGATGTAAAATCAGATGAAATACAGTTCAGTGGGAGCTGCCTTGATTTTGCCAGCTGCTTTTATTTAGTCCAGTTTATTGCATTAAGCGCTGTTTTTTTCTGTTTGTTTGTTTTTCTCACAGCTGCCAGGGCTGGATTTCACAATCTCCCTTCATCTCCAGTCAGACAGCTGATAAAAGGACCCATATCTAGTGTTTCCTCTTAGTTTACAGTGCTGTAATGAATCCCATCGGATGCTGAGCTTCCACAGAAAAGTGCTATGATCTGAAAGGACCATTTCGGTTATGCATTATTACTTTTTACTCTATCATTTCTACTTTTTGCAGTATCAAAATACATTTTCTGTTTTATATTAACCAATGATTTGGATAGGAAGTATCTAAATTTATACTAAACGTCTGTCTGTCCTAGATTTCGTAAGAGGAAAGGTTCAGAATGTGTACATAAAGCACAAAGATGGACACTAGATGGCAGACTGGTTATTCATAGCTCTGCTTTAACCTGTGCGGTCCTGCATAGGGTTTGTTTTTCACAATTGTACAGATTTCAGATTATAATTAAATGCCTTGACATTTGCTTCAAACTTTTTGTCATGTAAAAAACATTCAGTTTTTAGCCCCCAAATGCTTTTAAACGGTCTTTAAATTGTCTTGTATGTGTAATGGACTAAGAATGATTTTCATTCATCCATCACTGGATTTTTTTTTTTTTTTTTTTGTCTCTCTCTTCTGCCTGAATGGTAAAATTGAATAAACGGTTTGTGCTGGTGTCTTGTTTCCAGGACAAACATCGCAAGCTTGTATTTATACGCTTTAAGTCATCATTATTAGCTTAAAGAAAAGACACTGGCCTTTGGGCTTTAGTCATGAGCTCTTTGAGGGCCTTTTAGCCGTCTATTATGTTTGTTCCTGTGCGTCCCGTGACCCCTTCCCCCCACACTTCCAGCCCTTGTTCTCTATTCACCATCACACAGGGCTGCTGAGCAAGAAACAGGCTTAGAAGATTTTCCCAGTGATTTCTCCACTTCACATCCTCTCTGTTTAGATCACATTTCCATGCCCACAAGACTAAACACGACCTGCTCTGAACTCCCATGGCACAATAATAGTATCTGTGTTCGAACAAAGCGGCGTTCGCTCTCAATACTTTGTCCGCTGTGATCTAAGAAATTGAAGACAGACGTTTTAACAATCCCAAAAGAAAACCTTTAACCGTTTCGAGCTCAAGAGCTGCAAAACGAGGTCATTTTTCTCTCCTGCACACGCGGGCTGATTAGACTTGGCTTGTATTTAGTTTTCTCTGTTAATGTAGAGATGGAGGTGGTGTAGCAGGAGAGTGGGGTTAAGCGTTAGAAGCACTGGGGGTGGCACAGCAAGAGGGATCGATTCTTATTTAGATGAAAATGAGGCTCAGCGCTTGTGGGCCGAGGGTGCATCTGCCTCAAACAGATTTAAGAAGAATACCTATTCATAGTCAAGAGAGGAAAAACTAGTCTCACGGTGGTAAATACTTTTAAATTAAATGTCAATTGACAAAGATTAATGTATGCATGTGATTTAGTAGATGCCCACGTAGATACATTCCCAAAAATAAAGGTTCTTCATTGGCATCTGTGGTTCCATGAAGAACCTTTAACATCCTTGGAACCTTTTCTTCAGACAAAATGTTCTTTATCATGGAAAAAGGTTGTTTAGATTATTAAAATGTTCTTGAAATTATGAAAAAAAAGGGTTCACTGGAAGGTCATTTGAGGAACCCAAAATGATGGTTCTATGTCATTGCAAAAAACAAAACAAAAAAACGTTGGAACATTGTGTATGGAGTAAAAATCCGATGGTCTTTTTTGTTGCTGGGTATATTAAAGGAGTAGCTCGGCCAAAATTAAAATTTGCTCACGATTTTCAGACCTTCAGGTCATCCAAGGAAGATGTAGTTGGAGAAATGAAGCATTACACCTATTGCTTATCAGTGGATCCTCTGCAGTGAATGGGTGCCGTCAGAATAAGAGTCCAAACAGCTGATAAAAACATCACAATAATCCACACGAACTGTCCATCTAATGTCTTGAGAAGTGAAAAGCTGTGTGATCGCAATAAACAAATCCATCAAGAGGTTTTTAACTTCGAACCCTTGCTTTGGGGCTCCAATACGAGTCCTCGATCAATTTTGGGGTGAACTGTTCCTTTAAATCATGCTCCAAGTTTAAGTAAGTGTAATAAGCAGAACACAGTCTTTATTATTAAAATGCATGTATGCCTTATGCAAGAGACATATGTCATTTTGTGGTTCATTTTACCATGGAGCCGCAGGACCGCTTTGTCCATCGTCTGGGAAATGAAAGGAGAAAGACAGAAAAAAATACAGATTTACCATTTCTCAAAATCTCGCTGTGTGAAAGCAACGCTGTGATAACGAGTTCAGGTTACAGTTTGTTCTCTAATATTCTCATTCTCACTTCAGATTGATTAGTGTTAGATTGTAGCCGAGAGATGTGCTCCGCGTCAGCATAAAACCGGACCACTTTTGTCCCATTCCTGTCTCTGCGCACACATCATCAGACTCCCGTTGAAATGCTCCAGGCTGAGTCTCTCCCCTCCACGTATTCCAGCTCCCATTCATCTGAGAAGCCTGTCTTTTCTCTCTGAGTGATGAACTACCCCAAAACGTCCACGTTTGCAAAAAAATTGGGACCACTTATTTTTAATCTGAACTGTCCGTGCACTTGAAAAAAGACATTGATATAAATAAGTGATGTTATACTTAGCCATTCATATGGACAAAACATGAAAATAATGTTAATAATAATATTTTTGTTAGATAATTATGGTCAATTCTACTTTGTAATCAAGTGAATACATTGGAGCTTTTATAAACATATATATCACCTTTTGCTAATAATCTGTTTTCTTATGTATAAAGCTATTGATTATGTTTTTCCATGCAGAATAAATATCTTATACCTACTGTTAAAGTCACATTTTAAAGGTATATTTCACCGAAAAAATAATAAATTATTTTTTTTTCTCTTATTCTTGTTTTGTAAAAAATTTTTTATGTTTTTTTTTTTTGTGGGGCACAGAGACAAATAAAAGTTTTTTTTATGTCTTGACATGTAGTGGATGTGTTTTTTTTATGAAACGGTTTTGTTTGCAACATTCTTCAAGATATCTTCCTTTGTGTTTTACTGAAGAAAGTGATTTCCGTCCTGTGGCCCAGTGGTACATTGAACCAAAATAATAATGTGTATAAATGTAAAACGTGGCAAAGACACCAAATGTCTAATCTGAAGTTTTCTGTGGCACACAAAAGAACAATGTTGATCAAAGTTTAGGTTCCCATTGACTTCCAGTGTATGGACCAAAAAGAGACATGTGCAGAAGAAAGTCAGTCATACAGGTTTGTATTAGCATGAGGTGAGTATATGATGTCTCTGCTAAATATTATAATGTACACTGTAAATGCACCAGTAGCTCGCAATTTACCCAAAGACGTGTTTTATAGCAGAAAGTTTTGTCTTTATATTTCCAGAACAGGAACACCATGATCATACATTGTGAATGCTGCTTTCAGACCATGCATGCATGCAGGCTTGACTTGCATCTTCGAATCCTGTTTAATTTAAATACTAGAATATTTTGTAAAACGTAGTTAACAGAAATAGTTTGGGTCACAAGGGTTCATCATGCTTCGTAAATTACAAGATCCACTAAAAAACTGATCATAGAGTCTGGACACCCTTCCATAAACTCACCATGGTTTTACTACAGTAACAATGCCATGACTAGCAGGGGTGTTAAAGGTTCACCCATGACTGAATCCATTCCCAGTTGTAATGCTAGTTTATAAATACCACAGCTTGTGTGTTAGTTACTCTGATCAGAGCACAGCAGTGAGACGCCCTCCATTATTTTACCTCTAGTTACCGTGGTCCTGCTTCTTCAAATACCTGGATTCAGCTATGGCTCCTATCTAAAGCCGCTTCCAAGAAGAACCTGCACGCGATGCGTTTGAAAGAGACGCTGTTTTCCTGTGCAACATAAACTGTACTGTCTTTTTTTCTTTTTCATAAGTACAATGACAGAATCAGTGTTTTTACTATTAGCAATTACATTCCTAACAGAATCAAAGGATCAAACAGAAAAAAGGAAAGAAATAATAATAAATAAAAAAAACTACTAGAGGGGATACCCGACTTGTATGAAAAATCCATAAGAAAAGGATTTTAAAAATTCTATACATCATTTTCGCGTTTTAATTTCTTAGAGCTGTTAAAGCTGCAATGCCCGAGACGCGCGAGTTGTTTACAAACGTTAGTTACGTGGAGGCGCGAGGCGTCTGCGCGCTCAGTGTCGCCCCTAGAGGCGTCGCGCCGCCGCGGCTCTTTTGTGCGCGATGGTGACGTATGGCTCGTATGTAGTAGCTCAGAGGGGGAGAAAGAGCCGCCGAGGAGGGCAGAAACACAAGAGAGGGGCAAGTCTTTCTACGACAACACCGCGGCTCGGGAACAGACCAACTGAGTCGAGTCGGCTGGCATGGAGCTGAGCGTCGCCGTTCAGAGCAGTTTCGCGCCGTCCGCCTAACGTTAAAACCGGGGCATTTCGCGCTCAGTTTGCTGTCGGTCCCGGGGGTGTTTGTGGAGCCCCGTGTGAATCTGTTGCTAGCAGCGCTCGAATGCTAGCTAGCCCCGCTGCTAAGCAGCTAGCCAACACTGCGAGTCAATTGTGTCGGAGATCGCGGAATTACGCGTTAAAGCCGCCGCGCTCCTCCGCCGCTCTCGGGAATCGTTTCGCCCGTTGAGTTTTTGCGTTTTCCCGAGCGAGGGGACGCTAAAAGGCGAAGGCTAGAGTTTCTATTTCGATTTATTTCCAGCAGAGAGTTTTTCCCCTCTCTATTAGCTTGTTAGCCGCTCTGGTTGGTTTAGTCCAGCTTGTTAGTACTGTCTGAGATCTCTACTGTAACGTTAATAGCTGTCAGCCAGATCGGGCGCGTTATTTTTGGACATGAATGATTTGATCGCGGACCTGTGAGCGGTTTAGAGAAGCGATACTTTGAGATGCCGCGCGTGGGATACTTCATGTTTCCAGGGACGCTTTTATTTTCTTGTTAGACTGCCATATGCGAGTGCTAGTGTGCAGGGGTTTGATTTAGATAATACTGCAATTACAACTTTGTTTGGTTTTTTTTTAATTTCCTCTCCATGCGAGCTGGTTATCCACCTTTATCCATCCACCGCGCGTCGTTTTGATGTGGTTAAAGCCCAGATTTCGGTCGCACTCTTATCGTTTTCTCATCTAATAGTGGTTCGTTCGGCTGCACGGTCGTATTTACGCCGTCGGTGGTTCATGGTCTCGGAGACCGGGCGCTGATACACGCTTTCACTGGTTTGCGGCGGGGAAAAACACGGCGAGAGAGGTATTATGGATGATCAGACACGAATGCTGGCTGGCATGGGCGGACTCGGCGGACTCTCTCAAGCCGACGTGGGTGACCCCGATTCGGTTCGGAAGCAGCAGTCCCTCGGTCAGCCGCAGCAAGACATAGGGGATATTCTCCAGCAGATCATGGCCATCACCGACGAGAGCCTCGACGAAGCCCAGGCGAGGTAAGCTGTGCGAGAGGACGAGGGGTACGAGGCACTCAAGAAAAGCATTGTTAGATAGATAGATAGTTTCTCTGATGGGGAATTGCTGTGCAACAGCAGCTAGATACAGTCTAACATCTCTTCGCGTTACAGAGACACTAAATAAATAATTGCGTCGGCTGAAAATCGCGTGCGTTAGAATGCATTGTACCTATTGCTCATATTACAATGCACTTAAGTGTTAATTAATTACATTTGTTTGGGTGTGCTTGCATCTTCCCCTTTTTAAGTTGTTAAAAGTTAGATAAACAGTCGATATTTGACGTTTTAATGACTTGCTTTGGATAAAGGCATCTGCTGAAGTATAAATGCATGAACTAAATAATCGGCTGATGGTTACGTATTGTACTTAAAAGTTATAACGAGAAAGTAGTTTTTTTGAATACTAGAGATCCATGATCCTTTTGATTATAAAGATTTTTTTGCTGACGAACGATTTCCATTCACACTAAATACGCTCCAGAATGATAATAAGACTATAAGTACACAATTTCCTCTCCTCTGATTTTGCTAAAAGGGGCCAAAAAGGCTTTAGAGGTCAACCAGTATGTTTGTCATCAGGAGCCCATGGACTCTGTGAAGCCGTTTGGTCTGAAGCGAGCGTCTGCCAGATTGAGGCCTCAGTAGATAAATGAATTGGATTAATGTGCTACCTCGTCATTAGCATAGATAATCAGCGCGCGCTTAATTAAGTCATCGCCGTCAAACAGTGTCAGACTTAACCTCGAGATGAAAGCCTCCGACAGGTTTGACGACTCTCCCGCGTTTCCCCGCAGATTCTGCGCGCGTACAGTCGGTGTATTTTTATTGATCGGTAGTGACCTGCGATCTGTTGAAAGGTCAGCTCGAGCCACCGATCCCGGACAATAGTTGCCTTTTTAATGAGGGATCGTATGCGCGCGTATATGTGTCATTAGCTTGTGATTTTCCACCAAGCCATTTGACCACCTGGTTCTCTTAATTAATTCACTTCTCTTTTACCCTCCTCCTCCCTGGTGTTCATCCTTTTCATTGTGTGTTGGGCGCAATCAATTCTCCTGTAATGTGTGCGCGTGTGCAGCTGTCCGCAAATTGAGTTTCTATTAATGAGATGGAGGAGGGTCGCTACACAGGGAACTTAAGAACGCAACCATATTGCCTTTATGTCTTTCTGTACTGCGTTTATTGGATCATAGTGTTGTGCGGTGACTTTTTGTTTCACTTGTGCAAAGGACCCATGAGATAAATGTTGTGTGGATGGTGTGTTGGTCTATTTGAAGAGGGGTTTTGAAACTGTTTGGATGAAGATCAAACATCTAAATACGTAATTTTTCACCTAAAGATGAACATTTCTTTAATTGTTTTGCTGAATGACCTGGCTGCTGTGTTCAAAGTCATGAAAGTGATTGGGGGACTAATGCAATCATGCTCCATAAATGAATAAGTATTATTAAAATGACAATCAACATGACCAGAGTCAGTCTTCTGAAGCCATATGTTAACTTCACTTGAGAAACAGACTTAAAAAAATACAATCAATATGTTTCTTTTGGAGTAACATCCAAATTAAGTTATTTATCTCAAGCCAAAAATGATTTAATATCACCTACACTAGGATATATTGAGTGAACTCAATGACAAAAAAATCTCCCAGTTGACCTGAATTCCCAGCATACATATGTACAAGCCAACATCAGCATACACATATTTGTCAGTAAAACAAAAATATTGTTTGTTTTTTAGTATATTTTACAAGAAAGTACTGTTTCAGATGTTTTTACTTCAGAATTTCATGTTTAATGTAATGTGTTTCTTGCCATTTCTTTTTTTGGTTGTGAAATTTATCAGCAATTTCTGAGTGTAAACTGATTCTATGCATAATTCCTTTCAATGTAGACTTAAGAAAAGTACAAAAATTGTTACAGGGAGAACTTTATGTAAGGGTATATTATGCAGACCTGATGACAATGCAAAAGTTAGGCTCAGAAGAACTTATACCTTCTATTCGTATAAAATGAAGCATTTCATTCAATCAAGTTTTGGAGCAAGGGGAGTCTGAAGTTTTCCAAGTGTATTTTTTTTTATTACATGGATCATACCCAACAATAAAGATGATAAAATAAATTTTTAAGAGCTAGATTAGGTATAAATCACTCTTCAAGGTAACCTGTTACTACTTTTTCCCCTCCGCTGTAGCTCGCAAATCTAATTTGAACTTCTGCATCTTCAAACTGGCGTGAAGATTTGTCACAGCATGTGTCATGTTAATGACGCAAAACACTGTTGGTTCTTGTGTGTCTCATAACTGATCATAATATGGCAAGTTTGAATATGCAGAAGTGAATTAGATTTGAGAGCTGCAGCAAAGGGAGCTTTGAGTTGTATGGGAAAAGGCAGTGTAAACACTATTCAAAGCATTGCATTGACATGAGGTTGAGTGAATGACAGAATTAGCTTCTTTTTTTTTCTTCTTTTTTTTTTTGGCGAACGACTCCTTTAAGGATAATGCCAGATATTGTTAGTGATGGACGTAAATGCATTTTCTCTTTAGTCACTTCTTCTCTGTCACTGATATTCTGCAGTTATTCTTGAGTATAAGCCCTTGCCGCCTTCAGTTATGAAGCAAAAAAGCCCTTCGGTGCTTCCACACAGACCTGAAGTAGTTCAGATACCTGAGAGAAATATGCATTATTATTTTGTCAAGTGTGGGATGGTTTTAGGGCAGAGAATGCAGCTTCATTTGCAGAGTGGGGAGCTTTTTTTCTCTTCTGAGGGATTTTACCTAGTGAGGTCAGCATTCTTGGACACTACAATGCATATTTATCTCTTTTTTTTCTTGTTGTCTTTTATAAACAGATTTCCTTTATTTGAGGCTAATTAAATATGCACAGTTGTGGTATCTCATTAAATGGATCATAATGCCTCTTAAATTAATTAGTATAATGTGTCCCAAACCTGCATTATTTCCTGAGTGGAGGCACGTGCTTCGCTCAGAAAGGGAAGAGCGCGTTAAGACATGGTCTTGTCTGGATTGCTTTTTCATTGCATGTTAACACAAACAAAATACACAAAACTTCTTAACTTGCTTTGGCCTGGCCTGTTGTTGTCACTGCAGGTATTGGTAGATAAGGTCAACTGAGTTGACAGACCAGATTACATCCATCAGAAAAGAGCTGCAAATTAAGCATTTATATCATTAAAACGCTTTTATGCATACGTCCTTATTCATTGAGTATGTTTTTAATAGATTTTTTTTTTTTAGTCCAGCAGTCTAGTCTGCTAAACATCACGTTTTGGTTTCATGTGACTTTAGGTTTACTTTCCATTTAGTAGTAGGTAAGATTTGGTCTTTGTTTCGACATTTCAAACATTTTTGGCAAAATCAGACTTGTTCTGATTCCGTCCTCATATGACACGGTACTTGATTTCTGTTTTTTTTTTTTCTTCTCTTGATCTGCATTATTTACTGTGGGGGTCTGTTGTCCCAGTGTAAGGGGAGGATGGGGTGGGATGTCATTGGGACGGTGGGGGCAGATGCCAGCGCTGTCTGAGCCTGCTGCCCTGAGCCTCTCACCCTGTTGCCCTGTGTCCAGATGCTGGCCAGAGGAGGCACCGGCGCAGTGGACCCCACAGAGGGAGGGGGAGCTGGGGGGGAGCACAGCAGGGTGTGCCCTGCCGCTCAACTTCCAGCACAGGTCAGTACAGGAGCGCATGAGCACCCCCTCCTCTTCTCTCCCCCATCATCCCCTCCATGCTGATGACAAAGAGAATAATGCACCCTCATACAGTTTAAGATGCAGTTCAGTGTTTTATAAAAGATCTCAGTGTGGCTAAACATTTAAAAGAACCAAACTCACCAATTTGAACAGACCCAAATGTGAATCAAGTGACACATTGATATGGCTATTTATGGCTCTTTTTGGTTTTGTTTTTGTTTTTTATTTTGCAAAAATATCATTACCAATTTATATAGAAAATTTCATTTATTATGTTTTTGTCATTAAAATAAGTACTATAAAATAAATATTTTTGATTGTAGTTTTCTTCAGTTATAAAAAAGCACCTCAGATTGAACACTTAAAGCTTCATTTTCAAAGAAAACTAAACTAAATCTTTGCTGTTTCTGTGTGTATTTGACAATAGTTTCAAATATGCCCCTTGTTATCTCTAGAAATGAGAACAAGTGACTTATTTGCTCCTCTGTTTCATTGCATGTCATCATTCTCTTTGTGTAATAGCCTGTAATGGCCAAAAATATTTAAAATAATGTGCATGAGAAGGTAAAACACAATCTCACATTGTGCTTCATAAGCAACTTAAAGAAAACAGTACTCAAACCACCTCATCAGACGGTATTTGTTTTAAAATTCGGTTCGAGTGTTCACATGAAAGCCACATATAAGAAAAATTCACGCACTCTCAGGCCCTGATCAAACATTGAAACTCTCTTAAAATAGATATACAATTAACAATAATAAAAACCCTTCCCTTCTCATTACACCCCAGTAAATGTTTCAGTTGTGTCAGTTACACCTTTTCATGATCATCCATCCATAGACATGAGTTTTGATTTCTGTTTGTAATGTCAGTTGTCGTTACTTGATGTTTTTGTATTTGTCTTGCTCATATTGCATTAGTTTTCAAGCGAAAGGAAATAACATGCATTCAAGACTCAGCGATCCATTTTTTGCCAGCTCACGTATTTAAATATTTGTGCCTCTGGCATTGAATGCAACATACCTGAAATATTTGGGTGTGAACATGTTAAAGCCAACAAAGAACATTTAGGCAGCAAATGAAGCCTTAACTAGAAGTAAATCTGAAGTTTGCTCGGCCTCTAACTCATGTTGGATGATAAACACGACAGCTGGAAAGTAGGCAATGTAATAAGACAAGCTAACTAATCAACAGTAACCTATTCAGCATTGCCCAAGCTAGTGCCGTTGCCCATTTCCAACAAAATTACCCAACGAGTTGCACTGTGTGTCATCAGCTTAAGACCTCATCCACCAAAAACAATCTTTTTTGGGGATTTCCCACGTTATCTGCTTGCCTCGAGCAAATGGGAAACATTCTAACTTTGTTTAGCTGCGGCCAACTGCAATATTAGGCAGCGGGTTTTGTGGTGTTCAGTTCAGGACTTTTTTGTAAAGATTATTCAGGTTAGTGCAGAGACTCGTAACATACAATTTCCGCATTTTTGGATGCTAATGCAATGCTAAGAATAAAAACCTTTTACAAGTGGCTGTATGTCACATGATCAGTTTCATGCTCAGGTGGCATGTTAATCCCAGCTGCGAGTTGAACAGCTTTAACGAGTACACCTCGATTATTGGCGTTTGTTAAGGGTTAACAGTGCTCCTGGAAAGCATGCTTCATTTGCTCTCTAATACAGTAGCGCTGAAATCTGGCTGTGCGTAGATAAGCTTTCCATGCATCAGAGCTCACCGAGCCTGGAAATAAAGTTTGCTGATGGGAGACTGCACTGAAATGATCGATGATTGGATTTAGCACATATGATTCTGGCTTTGAGAAGAATGTTTCCTCTGCGAGACAGAGGGTCCTCACTTGTTTTGATATTCTCCAGACCTGCTCAATAAATTAAGTACGTTCAGGGTGTAAAAAGGGCTGGATAATACCATTAAAGGGTGGAATGCTTTTCCCTAAAGACAAATGAGGACCATGTGTCAGTTACTCATTTAGCTGGAGTGAGCCGAGAATGCTGCTGTATCTTCTCTAATCTACAGACACTGAGCTTTTTAAAAGACTCGAGTCTTAGTGTGTCCATTACATCTTGATTGATTCTGGAGATGTTTGCACCTGTGATTGCAATCATATGCAGCAATAGAATGTTAGCGGTTGTTGGTATGTCTTCAATAACCATAAATCCTCTGGTTTGTTTGGCAGCCAAATGATGCATGCTTTAAATTGAGACTTTGAAGAATCTATCATGAACGATTCTTTAGAAATAGGGTGACCATATGTCCTCTTTTTCCTGGACCTGTCCTGGCTGGGATTTCTAAAATGCCCAGGGTTTGGCTTTGTTTTCTTATTGACGTGCTCTGTAGTCTATACGTTACATGCAAGTATATTTGCATTGGTTTGCTTTGGCCGGTCTCTGTAGATCCCACCTCGCAAACCATGAGTAGTCGATTATGCACCACACCTGCATGCTATTAGTTAAACTACGTTTCAGGCATTACTTTTAGAAAGTATGAAAACAATATGAAAACAAAGCCAAAATCTGGACATTTTAGGCACTTTAGTATTCCGGGCCAGAACATGAAAAAAGAGGACATATGAGAATTTTGAAATGAAGGTCTAGAGAGCAGAATTGATGATATACATCATAAAATTTAAGCATGGTGTATGAGATGAGCCCTTATTTTTCACAAAAATGTGAAAACATTTTGGGGCTAATTCAAAAACCTCAGGCACTTAATACAAGTGGTAAATAGATTTTGTGTAAAAGAGGCATTTGCGTATGTTTTCTGTTGATTGTGGCAGCAGTAATTAATCAAATGATGTAGATCAGCATTATAGCTGGCCATATATTCAGACACTGGCACAGTAGAAAGGCCTACTTTCTACAGTTTAAAGCGATGTGGTAAAGTATGCCAGATTGTGTTAGTCTGCTGTGTCCTTCAGAACTGGCCCCCAAAATGGGGAACTGCACTTTGCAAATTGCATTCAGATCACATATTTTGTGGGAGCATTTGTGCTATGATCTGATTTGAATAATTTATTTGGTCATTCGAGCACTAAAATAACACGTATGCAAAGTAAGTAAATAAATGGCTCTATCAGTGGTTTTGAATTTCCCTCTACATGTGTATTTCTCATCGACGAGGCTATTGGTATTTTTGGAAACTGACAGAGGGGCACTTTGTTAATTGGGCACAGTGTTCGACAGATGCCAATAAACTTAAAATGGCCAAATAGCGGTCGATATGTTGACTGTTTGAGATGGAATATAATAAGAGTATCTCTAACACATTCCTTTTCTCTCTTATAGAAAACACGCACTGAACTGCCACAGGATGAAGCCGGCTCTGTTCAGCGTTTTATGCGAGATCAAAGAAAAAACTGGTAAGTCGTTCGCTTACTCTGCCAATGCAGAACTTCTGTGCGGGTTTGTGTGTTCAAGCCGCACTCCCAACATTGCGAGTAGATCTTTTTCATTACTCCGTATTGATTCTGCATTGACCATATGCAGAGACAGGTGTTTAATAATCATCAGGCTGAATTTATTGTGTCCCTGTGCTCTTTTTTTTAATGTTCCTCTAGGCTTTCCAGGTGTCTTATTGTATCGCCCACTGCAATCATTTAGTGTCATCGCAATGGATTCGGTGTTTGCATAGTGTGAAATCTCTCTTGAATTCATTTCAAAGCTTTGAACGAGCAACAAGTGTATTTGCTTTGGTCTCAATGCTTTAGAGGTTACGCTTCTCATTCTGAACCCCGTCCACGCAAACCATCCCAGTCCAAACAGGTAACGGCTCCCGCATCTTAACTCGAAGATCCACAGAGTGGTCAGTTCTCTGACAGATCTGCAGCTTTTTCCCCTCAAACGAGAGGCTGACAAATGATTAAATATTTATGGAGGTGTTGGCGTTGTCTTTGTGCCATGGTTTCTCTCGTTTCTTTCCTGTCATATCCTGCAGTGTGAATCCATCTCAGCTTCTGTAACAAGCATGCTCATGTGGAATTACAGTGCAAAAATGATGTGCAGCGGTCTGTTTATGGCAATCTGTCAATAACCCAGTCTTACTTTCCTATAATTGGATGCAAGTAAAGGGTAGGCTAGAGGAATGGGTATCGGGGGTTGTCCCTGTTGCCAAGGCAACCTGCTGTCTTATTTACCTAATGTCATTCACTTTGATTTTCACATTTAGCCTGCCAGTGGAGAAAGGGCCGGGGAGAAATGCAGCACTAAATGGAAGGTGTTGTCGGCAGTGCAGACAGGCGAAGTTAATGGTCAGAATTTTTCCATACATCACTTCGGTTATCGCCAAACTTAATCTACAATCCGTGTTTTACCCTGAAGACTTCGGCGTAAATGAGCTGATTTACTAGATGACGGGAGCGAGGCCATTACTGACTGGTCTGAGTCGCGGTTTCGCTGTTAAGGCCTGTTTATGGGAAATTCATTGTGACAAAATGCATTTTTTGCACCAAAACTAAAATTCATTGTATTTGCAATAAATAGTATTTGTGAAATCTAAGTCCCAATATATTTTATTATATTAATTTTAGATTATGTTTATATAAAAATTATAATACATAGTTAGATTTAATATTTTTTATATATATATATTTTAATTTAACAAGTAATTTGTAATTTCTACAAATGTAATATTAAATATATATAAAATCTAACTTCTGATTAGCTTCTGAATCTGGAATCTGAGGGTGCAAAAAAATCTAAATAATGAGAAAATCGCCTTTAAAGTTGTCTAAATTAAGTTGTTAGCAATGCATATTACTAATCAAAAATTAAGTTTTGATATATCTACGGTAGGAAATTTACAAAATATCTTCATGGAACATGATCTTTACTCAATATCCTAATTGATAATTATGACCCATACAGTGTATTGTTGGCTATTAAAATTTTTTATTGTTGGTAAGATTTAAACATTTATAAAAGTCAGACTAGCATTTGAATAAAAACAACGGCTTGTCACAGTACAACATTTCAAAATCCTTTATGCTGGAGTTTGCAGAGATGTATTGTTTTGCTTGAAAATCTGGTCGGACTTTGTCTGAACAGGCCTCAGCTCTGAGTGGAGTTGTGTGGTGGATGGTGTCAGTGTTGCCAGATTGGAAATCTCCAAGTATCGTACCAGAAACCTCAAAATTATTGTATTTGGAAGAAAATTATTGTACATGAGTCAAATGTAAAGAATACAGCTATTTATCTAGACCAGGGGTTCTCAAAGTCTACATTCAGCGGTCCAAATCTGAATTTTCATCAGTGTCAAAGGTCCGGACTGGAACAACTGGTTATTACAAAACTTGTTTTTAATAAACATACATAATGTGCATAACAAATAAGCAGTATTTTATTTTATTTTTTTGAAAAAATAAAGTGCCCTTTGCATTCAAAATACATTAATAACAAGTGCAAAAGTGGCAAAACAATTAATTTAATTCATAGTAATAATACATGGCTCAAAACAACTCAATTTATAGGAAACACTGAACACTGCTAGAAGTCAAATGCCCATAATCTAATTGGTAACAAAAAATGAAGAATTTTTTTTTTACTCATATTAGCGTGAAATGTCGCCCGATTTATGTCAAACATCATGTGCTATGCTCACTGGATGTCATGACAACAAATGTCATGAAGGAGAGGTTTCAGTATCTCGCCTTTGCTTTCATTTCGGACAATCTCCAAAAAGACATTTAAAAAAAAAAAAAAAAAAAAACTAAACAAATGATTTATAAGTTTAACATGCATTTATCAAAGTAGGAAATATAATTAGTGCTCTTGAAATACGAAATGGAGGCGGGTCCGGATTGAATTCCCTTCGGGTCCGGATCAGAGTCCCGACTTTGAGAAGCACTGATCTAGACCAACAACTTTTGGACACAACCTGCAAATGACCACAATAGATAAATAACTAGGCGTATCTTACACCGGTTCTACAGCGGACACAAGTGGCGCGACTAAATACTATAGAACTCATTATACTCAGTGATGCTGTTTACACTAGATGCGGAGCGACACGACGCATCTCCGACAGTAAACTGATGCCTCTTTCTATTTATGTCGCACTGACACAAAATTCTAATGATTTTTAACAGTTGCTTTGTCACGTGCAATGCAAACAGACTTTAGCTGTTGCTGCGCAACGGTGATAACTCCACCTCTGAGTCGCTGTCATCGGAAGCCTGTGTGTTGCCAGATGTTGAGGGGGTTCTTGTCATCGTGGACCACAACATAGTGCTCGTTGGCTTAAAAAAAAAAAGCACCATCCTGCATTCCTGCAGCACACTCTGAGGTATGCATGAGTGCATTTAGAGTGTCTGTAATGAGCTAATTTCATGTAAGAGTATGGGCCTGTTTACACCTGGTCACTTCATGCGTTTTTTCTGATCGGATAACTGTCCGATCATGAAAAGACCAGGTGTAAATGCCCTCCAAAACGCATTCGAGACATAAAAATCCAATCACTCGAACCACTTCAGAAGGTGGTCTGGGACACATACCAGATGAAACGGGACAAGTGTAAATGCATCTGGTTGTTGAAACCACTTATGCACATTTTACTCCTCCCAAAACATTAAAATAATAAACATGTGAGAGCTTGTTATAGGCTATATGACATTATAGTCAGATATGACAGCACTAATTCAAGAAGCATTGCCATGGACGAGTAGCTGAGTATCTCTTCAGCAAGCCGCCGCGCAAACTGCCGCGAATTAAACTGAAAGTAAGACGCAGACGCTCAACGCACAATCATCTTCATTAAAAGTAGTGTGACTAACCTATCTTTCCAGTGCTGATGCCGTGCGCTTTTTCCTTTTGTGGGCTTTGATCTTGAAATTAGCTGATAATTAATAAAATACAGCGCTTTTGATTTCGTTGATGTGAACTCCGTTAAATTAAAATATAGCGTGGGAATTGAAGATCGGATTTATATCCATTTTGCGATGACAGATTTATGTGGCCAAGTGTAAATGGAAACGTTTTAACAAATCAGATAGACATCCGATCAGTGAAAACGCATGAAATGACGAAGTGTAAACAGGCCCTAAATAAGACCTATGATTACAATTACCATCATTTGAAGTGTCACAAAATTCTGAAATTATGGGATTTTTTTCATTTTTGATCATACATCGTACAGAGGTCAAAATTATCGTACAAATATGATAATTATCGTACATCTGGCAACACTAGATGGTGTCCATCATTGTGATCAGCACCTCCTTCCCAGCTCCATATATATATATATATATACCTGCACTGCCTCTCTCCAAGACTCCCCGCTGCTTTTATCTCCTGCCTCTGGAATGTGAATTAAAGAAGGCAGCCTCCTCTTCTGCACATGATTGTAGTGCTGATCAGTAGTCTTTACATCTGTTTTCCTCAGTCTCGGCGTGTCTGCCTCTGTCTCACTCTCTCTCTCTCCTGCACCGAACAGCAGGGATAAAAGCAAGCTGGAGCTCAGGCCTTTCCCTGCTGCTGCGGTCTTGTCCTCTTCTCCTCCTCCTCCTCCCTCCTGATGCCTTGCTTCCATTCTTGAAAGAGAAGTCTTACTCTGAACTCGGGGCTTTGATATGGTAATGGAGGTGGAGGGGAGGGTTAGGGAAGAGTGGGGGAGGGGCATTGAATTCCTCTGAGTGCTGCTGCAGTTGGGAAGATTGTTTTTTATTGTTAAGGAAATGTTCAGCTCAAATCCAAGTCACACTACCCCCCCCCACCCCCCTCGCATTTCCCCATCTGTTTAACATAAACTTCATGCGCGTAAAATGTAAGATTTGTTAATTAATCTCCTTAGAAACAAATTAAGAGAGAGATGAGGTTTCCGAGCCAATTGTCTCTTCGGTCTTGACCCTCCCCCATCAACTTAAAACGGTCGCAGCAAGTTGATTCTCACCCTTTTCAGCACCCGGACTTTTGTTCTCATCGCCGAGGTCACCTGCTTTTGTACTTTCTGTTTTTACAGGTTTTTGAATTGTAAATGAAGCTCTGCTAATATTATTATAGCTAGTTGATGAGAAACATGGACATGAACTTTTTTTTCGCCATCAATGTTTTGGGTTAAAATACAGTTTGGTGATTGCAGTGGAAATCTGCGATTCGAACTGTTAAGTCGCAAATTATAGTGGAACCGTTTAAAACAAGAAACGTTTGGTAAACTTATAACGGAAATAATATACAGTATAAGCAATATTTACGATTCTACACTATTTCTGGGTCACTAATCAAAAGACATTTGTGACATTGATCGTGTGAACTCATCAGATGTTGAGATGCTCTTTGGATCATTCTCAAGATATTGCATGCAACATAAATTTATGGAGAATACACATGCATTTTGTAATTCAGGTTAATTTTCCATTCCCACTTTCACTCAAATTGTAAAAAATATAATATATATATATTATTTTATTTTTTTTTAAAGTTCAGAATAGAAGCAATTGAGCTAGTGATCTCAGATCATATGTATAACGGGAAAATTGTGTAATTTATGTGCTGTGGATCTTTAGAAATTTTATATTTTTTTGCTATTTTTGCAGTTCATTTATATAAAGCTGTTACTTTTTAAAGGAACAAATATGTCATCTCTGAGTCATGAAAACTGCATGTTCAGTTCTTCTCAGAAAAGAAAAAATGTATTTTAAAACAGAAAAAGCAGGGTACCAAGTGTACTTCCTTTTGTGCCCTACACCTGTGTTTATGGTACAGATGGAACAGAAATGTCCCATTCTGTTCAGAGAGCTTAAAATCTTGAATTTGTGTTTCAGAAGGTTTTCTGGTTACTTTCTTGGCTCTTCTATAGATGTTAACTCCCTTGCTGCTAATAGCTGAAAATAGTGAAGTCATGTGATGTTTGTAGAGTACCTACCAGAAGAACCGGCCAAGTCAACTTTACTCAGTGCATTTCTGCAATTAAAATCCCAGAAACAAATAAATGGTTTGGCAGGGCTAAGAACACCATGGCCTCAAATAAACCCAGTGCTGCATGAATTAAATATGAATTTTATTTTTTAATGTTTCCTTTGGTTAATGGTTCTTAAACTATGTTGAATAAGCTTTAAAGGGGTCATCGGATGCCAAATTCACTTTTGTTGTTGTTTGAACATAAATGTGTGTTGGAAGTGTGTGTACACATGCACCCTATAATGATAAAAAAAAATCCACCTGGTGTTTTTTTTTTTTCTTTAAATCCCCTTTCTCAAATCAGGCTGTTCTGAGATTCCTGTCAGAATGATGTAGTTCTGCACAGGCCCCTCCCACGATAGTTGATTGGCAAGGCCATCTTACCTTAGACCCGTCCTGAGTGAGCTGCGAGCTGTCCGCCATTGTGTCGACTTCGATGCAGGGGAAGACAAGAATGTCTCAGATTAAGCGACTGAGGTGTTTTGTTGTTGGATGTAATAATGTACATAGCAGTAGTTATTTACTCCCAACATCTGAGCCGCTGAAGATGCAGAAGATTATCGTTACTTTCGTTTTTGAAAGGAATGCGCCAATCCCCGATCTGCCTAAATGTGTTTAAGTTCATGCAAATCATTCATAAACCAGCTTCATCTACAGAAGAAGTGAGTATAAGGGTTTTATGAATCTTTGCAAATCACCTTTACTAATATGTGCTAGTTAGCCAGATCTGCGGTTGAAGAGGGGCGGGGTCAGGAGAGCTTATTAGCATTTAAAGCAACACGGACTAGAACTGTGTGCTGCAAACAGAGCTGATTTTGACAGGGTAAAAAGGGTGTTTTTTACAGTACCATTGAGAAATTTTAATCAAAAGTATGTTAAGGACTTTTCATTAAGACCCTCAAGAATCATATCAACTTGTGGAAAATGGGCATCCGATGACCCCTTTAAAAGGATAAAATGTCCAGTGCATGTCTATGTGTCTTCTTGCATTTCCAGTATCTTTCCTGTTTCCATGAAATAATCATGTCTAGTCTGTTGTAGTACTAGTAATTTTTCATTATTAGCAGGAACACGAGTGGTCGTGAGAAAAAATAAGTCAAAATCCAGCTGACCGTTCAGACATTTAAACTTGCTAACTATGGCTAGTGGTGTTTAACACACAGTTTTACATGATGCATGGTTTGTTTAGAATGGCTTGATATCGCTAACTTCTCCTGACAGTTTAAGAAGCAAATCATTCAAAGTGCTCAAACAGTTTGCCACCAACAAATGGCTTTCCAAGTATTGTAAAATGTCAGACAGTGAAGCTATCACCTGCATGTCGTGTAAAAGTTCTAGAGGGTTTCCATCTAGATGGATGTAGTTCCACATCAAGCCCATATGATTCAGAAAAATGAGCTCAAATCCTTGTTTATAACCAACCTGTATGAACTACATGGCTCCGGTTTGACGGTCAGGTTGGTCAAAGACCTAATTAAGGCTTTTTAATTATCATTCATTTTTGAAAGACCTTAATTTGAACTCTCTTGTAAAATTTTATGAGGAGTTGGAAATCTCAGACTTGTTTTACGAGGCAGAGCCTATGGGTAAAGGAGCCAGTGGAGTGTGAGACTTTTTACAACTTGAATAAACTGCAATAGAGATGAACTCAGCCTCAACAGGTACTCGAACAGACCGAACGCTTGTGTGGCGTGACTAATGCGTTCAACCTGGCCTCAGAATAAACAGCAAAAATAGATTTTTTTTTTTTACATGCATACAGCAACCAAATGTGTAAAACCAGCCTCCCGAACATCATCATTCAGTAGTGGCCCTATTTCATTTGGCATTTCTTGTGTGGTGCTCTGTCACTCAATCTGTTTTTCTCTTCTCTGTTCCAGGAGTGAGAAAGATAGAGTGGAGAGGGGGGAGAGGGGAGAGAGAGAGACAGCGATAGAGAGAGATTGATGAGGCAGTAAGAGCAGCAGTAATTACTCTGTGTCCATTCCCCACGCCGGATTGGCAGACGGCTAATATCACACAGACCCCTGGCCCTGACAGGCGCCCCCCTTCCCCACCATCACAAGGTACAGAATGGTGGGGGGAGAGCGTCACCCCTAATGCTGTGTGGGCAGAGTGTCTTTCCTCTCATTACGTTGTTCCTTGAGGAATCAAGCTTTCTCTCAGGACTGGACAAGCAAAATTGCATGGTGCGTTCTTGAATGCAAGGAAACGTTTAAAAAAACACCCAGGCCCTTTGAGTTGACAGGCCAAGTACTTCCTCTGTGCTAATCGCCTAATTTATTGGAAAATGCAATTTGAAGATGACGTGAATTCTCAATTGGCCCTATTTACTAAATGATGGTGCCTGGTCCTATTGTGCACAATTCATCAGCGTGTGATGCACTCATTTCATCAAAATGAAATAATTTTATGCCTTGCATGTGCTTGCAGCAACTTTTCTGCTGATGTAACCAGAGCTGTGATGACGAGGAAAAATGCTAACCATTAGCATTATAGCGCAGTGGCTCTCAACCTTTTTGACTCAAAGGTGCCCCATTGTGCACAACAGTATTCAAAGGCCACGTGACTTTCCAGGATTGTGTGATTTTAGTTATTAGATTTTAATATACTATATATATATATATATATATATATATATATATGTGTGTATATATATATATATATATATATATATATATATATATATATATATATATATATATATATACACACACACACACACACACACACACACACACACACACACACACACACACATACATACATTTTTTATTACTTATTTTAATGCCCTTTTTGTATCATTTTATATCATCTTGAGTCCCCCGGTTCAGAACCGTTGCTATAGGCTGAATATTTCCTCTAAATTATCAGTTTTTATCTGGAAGCATTTTAAATCACGTAACTTGAATGCTGTATGTTATCTTCAGTAGGGATACACTGAATGTTCGGCAACCAAAATTATTCAATAATAAGCAAAAATACAGAATAAATTGTACCGAACAATGACGTGACACGATCAAATAGAGGCGTGCACTAAAGCAGCAAACATGTCGTCAGTGTGGAAGCATATAAAACTGTCCGAGAAAGACAAAAAAAATCATTACAAGCTCCGACAGCGAGAACACTGCTCTGCACTGCATCGCATGTCTTCGATGAGAAGAGGAAGGGGTGATTGTTGCTGGTCGCTATATGAAATGGCCTTAAAAAGTTAGTAAATAAACTGCAGAACCTTATGTTTTCACATTTTGTGTAGTCTTTAGGAGCAGAGTTTATTTGAGTAGAATGTGGTTTTCACTCTCTTGAACACCCTCATTTTGTGTCTACGGAACAGGATTAAGTACTCGAAAGAAGAGCGACGACCGTATTTAGCTGCGGTGTGTGTCAAAACTCATGGAGATGTTCCTCAGTCTGCTGGTCTGGGGAGCAGTGTTTGAAAGAAACCCATGTCTCTTTAATTAAAGATATGTAAATGTGGCCTCAGCTGGATTACATTAGCTGGCGTGGCTTTGTTGGGGTGGGGAGAGAGTCAGAGCCCAACACCTAATCCAGACTACTTAAAGTGAAAGTGAAAGTGAAAGTGACGTGACATTCAGCCAAGTATGGTGACCCATACTCAGAATGCGTGCTCTGCATTTAACCCATCCGAAGTGCACACACACAGAGCAGTGAACACACACACACACACTGTGAACACACACCCGGAGCAGTGGGCAGCCATTTTATGCTGCGGCGCCCGGGGAGCAGTTGGGGGTTCGGTGCCTTGCTCAAGGGCACCTAAGTCATGGTATTGAAGGTGGAGAGAGAACTGTACATGCACTCCCCCCACCCACAATTCCTGCCGGCCCGAGACTCGAACTCACAACCCTTCGATTGGGAGTCCGACTCTCTAACCATTAGGCCACGACTTCCCCCCCTCCAGACTTAATTACAATTGATGGGAGCCTTCCATTCCTGTGTGGAGGTCCTCACTGCAGTCTGTGACTAATCTAGAGCTCTGGAGAGGGGATTTCAGCAGGGGTGATCTGTCAGTTTGCTCCCAGCTCCTCTGACTTTAAGCTTCTCTTGAGGGAGGGCGTTTCGAGCTTCTACGCATGCCATTTGGATTGAGGCATTGGCCTTTAGTTAAGATACAATAATCTGTTTGTCTCACGCAAAGGTGTTAATGCAAACTCTCTATAATGTAGGCTAAGATGGACACATGGCTAGTTAGTGGTGGTTGCTATGGCTCAAACATAGGGTTAGGGATTTGAATAAACCCTCTTACCTCAAGTATAAGCCTTCAGCGAGTACCGCATCCTGAACCAGTTGCACTACGGACTTATATTCGAGCTGGCAAGAGGTGTGATATTACTTTTGTGAGAGGTGTTATATGATATTTCTTTTAAAACGGTGGGAAAAATTATTTGGGATTTTAATATTTAATATTTAACCTAGGGAACATTTCTTATTATTATCAATGTTGAAAACAGTTGTGCTGCTTCATACGCATTTTTTTCAGAAATTTTTAATTAATGCTATTCTTTAATAAATGCTGTTCTTTTTAACTATGTCTGTATTTTTGATCAATATAGTGCACCCTTGCATAATAAAAGTATCTTTAAAAAAAAATCCTGACCCCAACATTTTAAACAGTAGTGCACATTGACAAAGAGACCATACTCAAGCTCCAGACTATTATTTAAGACTTGGACATGGGCTCATAAGCCTTGGGCTAGTAAGCACCAGCTAAAATACCTTTGCAAGCACATAAACAACATGCTCAGGAGCCAGTTGCATTTTTGTTGGGTGGTATGCTCCATAGTCATATCGTTCTGTTGTCAGTCTGTGAGATCACAGATACACAATATTATTATGCTAATGTATTTGATTATTTACTTAAATTTGATTCATGGCTGGAGAGTGAACCAACTCCAGGGTACGTGTTAGTGTAATGTATTAACTACACATATATTTTTATTCAAGTAGCATATGGACGTTATAAAATATTTTTAATCTGACTGAATCTGTAATAAATAGAAACTAAATTAAATTTTTGCATTTCCTCAGTTATTCAAACAGCAGCTACAGAAAACGAGCAAAGAACATTTACATCACTGATTCAGTCTAGCATGAGTATATGTACTTTAAAAAACACTCCCGTTATAATCAGTGAAACTATCTCTTACACTTGCATCGCACATACATTTATTTGCTCTTTGTTGTTTATGATGAGAGAATTCGTGAGTGAGCAGAATTCAGTCAGTGAGCGCACGCACTGAACAACAAAACTGATGACTCATCTGAGCACCTCTGATTGGCCACTGCATTCATAAGCTCAACATAATTGTGTGTGACTAGTTATAATGCGCAACACTGTAAAAACGCAGAAAAAGAAGTATGGTGGAACAAATAATCCCTAATATTAATTAGATAATAATACTAGCTTAATAATAATAATAATCCTTTTGCTATTGTCAAAGGCAGCACCCACAGTGATATCACTGACTATCGTCGATACACAATACTGTCGTCTATTTGCACAACCCTAAGTTGCATAAAAGGTTTAGACCAGTCTTACAAGTCTGCCTTTTTTTCCCTTTAAGACAGGTCATAAATTTTAAAATTTGTTTACATGGAAATTTAGATTAGTCTAAGTTGAATCCAAAAAATACAGTTGATTACCCCTTGGCTAACTGCTAGTCAGTCATCCTAGATTTTAAGACACCATCTTAACATAGAGGCTATGTTTATGCAACTGGCCCCAGAACACTTTAACAACTGCACAGCAACATCCTGGCAACCACCCACTAGATTCTGTCAATGGGATGGCAACTTTTGCATGGGCATTTTAAGGTGAAGGTGTCTCTAGATGGGCCAGCATTGAGCGGTGGTGGTCATGTGACAGCCTGGCTAGCGTCATCACCTATTCCTGATCCTCCTCCTTCCTTCCAACATTTCCTGTTCTCTCTTTACTCTCATATAAATAATAAAAAAAGGCCAAAAATAACACTCAGAATCTAGTTTTACGATTGCATGAAGAGCACAAGACGATGCAGTAAAAGCTTGAGCGCTGCAGCTGTGGCCGTCTCGTCTTCTTACTTGAACATGCTGTGCCATTCACCTGTACACATGGCACAATGCACTCTCTCTCTCTCTCTCTCTCTCTCTCTCTCTCTCTCTCTCTCTGTCTGTTTGTCTGTCTGTCTGTCTGTCTGTCTGTCTGTCTCTCTGTCTGTCGGCCTGAGCTGCAGTGGGCTAAGGTTAGTTTACACTCCCCCTCAGCCGCCACTCTCCCCGGCCCTGTTTGCCTCTGTCATATTTCTCGTTCGCTCGTTATAAATGGGAGCCGCTCCTCTGATCTATTGCTTAATTGCCACCTAATTTGCATAACAGTGCAAATTAACGACCTCTCAAATGAGCGTTCATTTTTCACAAGGTCTTTAGGAGCTCCTTAAGAGGCGGTGCTAATTAGCACAGGAGGCAGCTGCGCTGATGAGCCGGGGAGCGGGCGAGAGGAGGGCGTGTCGGTAGGACGTATCGCCACGGCAACAGCCTTCTTCCTCCTCTTCCTCCCAGAGTGAAGTCATCTGCGGAGACTTCTTTTGTCCTCGGCCCTCCGTTTCACCTGACCGCACCGAGCTGGTGGAGTGTGTTCTCACCTGCGTGATCTTGTTTGACTGGTCTCTGCGTGTCGAGCGAAGCCTGTTGTATGCGCTCTGCTCTATGAAATGCTAGTTGAGTTAATTAAGAGCTGATAAATGACAAGTCGGAGCAGACGGCATGTTTGCTTAAGGTAGGAGTGCTATTCACACCCTAATCGTATCCTCCCGTGTTGACGCTGTCCAATGGCCGCTCCTCACAGGGCGTGGACGGGCCCATGTGTGCATGCCACTGAGTGCCGCTAAATAGGCCCCGCAGACGCCGATTAACTTGAGCTGCTTACAACAGGAACTTACCGGTGGATTTTGCTACTTTATACCACCCTGGCACTCGCTCAAGAAGCCCTCCTCTCGTAGTTCCTCATGAGACGCGAATCCTGCCACATGCACTGGCTGACGCATTCTCTGCAATGTTGTCAGCGTTTTCTTTTGGTTTCTGGGTTTGTCAGAATCTTTGGGCATGTGTTGTCATTCCCTGCCTAAGTTGCTTAAGTGATTTTGGCAACTATTTTTAACCCTTGTAGCTTTACCAGCACCGTGAGCTGGCTGCTGGTTAGCCTGTTGTTTATTCAGCACTGGTTCTGTGTCTGAAGTTAGGGCTTGTTTGGGCTCTGTTTCTAGTTTTTATGAAGCCAACACAGCTGCACGTCTTCTTAAGAACTTGTGAGGTGCGTTTGGATCTGCAGTTGGACTTACATTTTAATGTGCGGGAAAAACTCTGCCTTTCCTTAGAATTCACAACAGGAACGACCAGTGCTCATTAAATATACATGTGTTGTGATTTCAGGAAGTATTTCTATAAAACTTTCGGGAATATGCTTTGGTCAGGTTCAGGAATTTAAATTAACAGAGTGCTTAACAAAATCAAGATGTTAGGGGTTTTTTTTTGTTTTTTTTTTACTGATTTCTGTCAAATGATTTTATTGAATGTCTTCAGATGTTAAGGTCAGATTGCTGTCAGTAATAATTTTGAAAGAGGTCTCAAATGTTCACCAAAGCTACATTTATTTGACACACACAAAAAATAAAAAATACTATGAAATACTGTTATGATTTAAAATATCTGTTTTCTGTTTTACTGTTTTAAAATGAAATGTATTTCTGTGAAGCAAAGCTGAATTACTCCAGTCTTCAGTGTCACATGATCTTCAGAAATCATTCTGATATGCTGATTTGCTGCTCATGAAACAGTCCTTATTATTTATGTTGAAAACATGTGCTGCTTAATATATTTGTGGAAATATATTAAAATAAATAGAAAGTTCAAAAGAACACAATTTTTTTGAAACAGAAATATTTTGTAAAATTGTAGATGTCTTTACGATCACTTTTGATCATTTTGATGCAGCAGTCTTTGCCGAATAAAAGTGTCAATTTCTGTAAATAATTGACATCAATTAAATCAATGTTCCCCGGGAACGCAAGAGAAAGAATCAAATGAAGAAACAGCAGGAATATCTGGTATTTACACAGTATATGAAGGGTGTGTGATGGGGACATGAAAATGCACTGCGCAAAGTAGGAATGACCCTCGTATTTCACTTCGACTGTAATGGCACTGCAGTCGTTTTTGTTTTCAAGATAAATTCCCCTTATTTACATCCCACTTAGTTCTCAGGTTAGCATGTTTGTTTGCGTCCATGTGGGCGTGCTTTTCAGATCCCTCCCCCGTCGCCTTCGCCTTCCTCCTTTTGATTTATTGGCTGGTGCGGTCAGAGCGTTGTCATTTCCTAAGTGTCAGCCCACCGCGATCATCTTCAACTCTCTCGTTCACGCTCTCCCTGCCCCCTCTATTTTTCCATCTCTGCCTGCTCTCCTCCTCGCTATTTTATCTCCTCCTGCGACTCCCTTTTGCTGCTTTCCCCCCACAATTCTCCTCTTTTTCTCTCCTTACCTTCTCTTCCCCCTTCTGCTCCCTCGCGCTCTCCCAGTGAAAGGCTGAGAATACCCAAGGGAGCTGATGCAATTAAAATGCTAATCCTGTCTGTCTACAGAGAGAGGTAGAGGGGGGGCTGACAGCATGAGGGATTGCGGCTCACATGGAGAACTCGACTGAAATGGAGAACAGAGGATGGGGGGAGGTGGCTGGGGGCACAGAGAGAAAAGGAGGCGGGGTATTACGGCCCAAGCCAAAGGAGGAGGAGGAGGGAGGGAGGGCGAGCGAACCAGAGAGAGGTATAAAGAAAAAGACAGACGAGGCCCGAGCGAAGCCGTGATGGACTGTTTCTCCAGTAATGCACAGAAAATGGCAGCGTTAACGTACTGCTTCCAGCAGCGAACACAATACCTTCGTCTGCGCTTAACACGTCACCTGTGCCGTACCTGCGCCTGATTATGTGGCCGGGCGCTCTGAATATTTCATACCGCTCGCTGGCTTTTTCCACTCGGCCCTTCGCAAATGAGGGAATTCCTCGCCGCGAGGAGGGGCGTGCGTTGGCACCGATCACTCATAAATTTAATGGAAGGATATTAGTGCAACTTGGACAGATGCGGCGCATTAAAATGTACATTATCTCATTAGCATGGCGGTGTGTTTGTATTAATGAAGTGTGCTAATTGAAAGATTTAACAGGCCGGCTTTATTAATCTTCTTAAAGACGTACAGACATTAAGATGCGTTGGCTTTTCTGGCTCGTGATGTGTCGGGGATTCAGAATGTAGCTGTAAGCGTTTACCGCAAAGCTATTATAAAACGTACCCAGCCGTAGCACTTTATTCATTATTAAGGGTTTCGAAATCAAGGCTCATAAATTGAAATATAAAGGGGTGTTAGAGATTTCAAGGGGTCCGTATCATCGTGTTGTGGGTTATTTGTGTAATTATCAGTAATCGCAGCTTAATTGAGATAATTAGGCTGAAGAAAAGGCTGTATGCTTGAGGGACTGGGCTGGAGGCAGAGCTCTTAATGGATATTGTGGGTGATACTCTTTGGGGAGGTGGTAAATTTCACTCTATTGATTGTGGGGCTGTGGTCGTAAAAACAACGAGCCTCCCCTCACCCTTCAGACTACACACGTACAGGACGAGTCTGGGTCACAATCCAGGAAAACAGAGGTGCGTTTTGAGTTTAGGCCAGACACATGCTCTACCACACGAGTGCAAGTTGCAAGCATGCAGTCTTTTGTTACTGTGACACTGACAAACCTCAGTACTTCCGAAGGGTGGTGTCCGATTAAATATACAATTAAACCAGATGTGACATTCAGTTCGCTAGCTGTGAACATGTCAACAGTCTAACTAGCTTCCTCAGCTATTGTTTTCAAACTGTTGCTCTGCCTGAAAGGGGACAACTGAGAGACAGAGCACTATAGCACCCCTTGTGGTAAAGCTGAGAATGCTTTACAGTAATTTAAATAATTAACTAATTTAACACTCGAATGAATGACTCTGTTAAAAGTGAAAATGTTTTGTAAAAAAGATTTGTTAGCACAGATGTCCATGTACTGTTTTACTTGATTTCTGTCTTTTGTTTTGTAATAAATTAAATAATTATTGAAATAATTTACCACTAGAACAAATAACAGGTTTTTAATAGGACTTAAAAATATTGTGAAAAACTGACCATTTGTTTTTCTCTCGTTTGTTTTGTAATAAAAATATTTACTGAATTAATCCACCACCAGAATGATTTCTATCTTTTTGTTTTATAAAAACAATAATATTAATAATTTAAATAATCATTATAATTTACCACCAGAATGAATGACAGAGCTCGAAGTTTTTATTTTATTAATGATAACCATAAATAATATTGAAATCATTTTCCACCAGAATTAAAGTTATTGTTTTGTTCTTATAAAAACAATTACTGAAATGAATGAGTTAAGAATATTTAATGAAAAAGTAAATATTTCCAAATAGGTTTTTTTTTCTCTCTCTTTTGTTTTATTATATTAATTTGAGTAATTAATGACATTTACTACCAGAATGAACAATGCAGAGTTTAAAGTTATTAATAAAACGGGGCAAAAATGAAAATCACACTGGTTTTCACATTTCAAATGTCAGATGTATTTAGTTTTAAAGCCTAACTATCGACTGAATGCATGAAATCTTATACTACAGCGTTATTCTCTATTGACCCTGTGAAATGAATACATAGTTTGACTCCATAGCGCATGGTGTTACTCACAAAAATAATCTTACTGCCGAAATCACTTTGAATCAAACTTAATGTACTTGAGAAAAAGTGTTCTTCCGTTTTGTTTGACTTTTGGGAGTTTTGCTGGCTGAAAGAGAGGGAGGGATGGTGAATGGGGGTCATTAGTTCAGGCTGCTAGGTCTGCTGCATTCCTGAGCTCAGAGAGGGGGAGAAACGAAAGATGGAATGTGACTCAGAGAGAAAGAAAGAGGGAGGACCTGAGTGGAGGGACCCTGAAGGGGCAAGAGAGAACAAGAAAAAAAGAGCCGCTTGCCAAAGGAAAGAAAAAGTTTTCAAAAAGAACGAGGGGGGGGAGACAGAGAGAGAGGGAGAGCTGGAAACAAATCCTGTGCTGTTATTGGGGGAGGGTATGAGCTGAAGTCATTAAATGTGTTATCAGTTAAAGGGAGGATGGGAAATACAGCTTTGATTTCAGCGGGGATGGTACAGACAGAACATCCACAGATGTAATGCTGATTGCTTCCAACAAATGGCCTTTTAGTTGCACTCTTTGTGTTTGAAAGTTTCTCTTTCTTTCAGTTCACTAAGAAAACAAACCCCATGCAGCATCGGAGACTCTGATCACTGTGCTGCTTACGTACAGCTATTCAGATCTACTCAAAGCATTCTCTGGAGAGCTTCTTTTAATCTGATTAACCCTTACGATCTAAAAGATTTACCTAAAGTTTACATGAGATATTCCTTTGAGTAAAGTTTATAGTTTGTAAACATTTAGCAGGATGTCTGAGCTTCTTTTTTTTCCCCATCCAGTGATAGTGAATGGTGAACTTAAAGCTTAGACATTCTCCTTAATATCTTCTGCAAAAAGGTTTTTCAGTTTTGGAATGACATGAGTGACTAAATGAAGAGTTTACATATTTAGGCTCCTTTTTGGTATTTTTATTACATTCAAAATGATCGTTTACTCATTTCCTTAAAAAAGCAACACCTTTTTATGTCATTTAATGTGCTATTGGCATTTCTGCCACATTCTCACACACCACTAGAGGTTCATAAAACTGTGGTCTAGAGAGGAAAGACAAAGATTTTTGTGTTATCTATCTTACACTTTACACTCAGTCACTGGCCGGCCCTGTGTGTGCATATGTAGTGTAGACGAGTTGCTTGTCGCATAGGTGTGAGCGATGGCCTCATAGCAGGAAGTTGACAGAGGTCTTGCTTTAATTCAGTGCTGGAGAGGTGTGTACTCATGGCTGCTTGTGCTTGTAGTGACAGCACATGCTCTCCTATTATTGTGCTCCAGCCTGCCACTGAAGTACCATGCTGCCCTCTGCTGCCTTTAGTCAGGAATTGCACACTTAATTTAATAGTGTGTGTGTGTGTGTGTGTGTGTGTGTGTGTGTGTGTGTGTGTGTGTGTGTGTGTGTGTGTGTTTGGACTTTGTGTGAAGTGACTGTTTTCTGAAAGCTCTCCATCAGATTGACCCTTGTTTTGTCTTCTGCAGTGCTGAGCATCAGAGGTGTACAGGAGGAGGACCCTCCAGATCCCCAGATCATGCGTCTGGATAACATGCTGCTGGCCGAGGGAGTGTCTGGGCCTGAGAAGGGCGGCGGGTCAGCCGCGGCGGCCGCAGCAGCAGCAGCGGCTGGAGGGTCACCGAATGACGGCAGCATCGAGCACTCGGACTACAGAGCCAAACTCACACAGATCCGCCAGATCTACCACTCCGAACTAGAGAAATACGAACAGGTGAGAAACAGACACCCATCTGACCTTTATTAAGTCATTTCAGCACATCCTTGTGGGTTGTGTATGTCGTTTTTTAATCAAATTTACTGATTTCATTTACTGGTGGAGTGGTAATGAGAAAAAACTAATTAATGATGATATGTTTTAGAAATTTCATGTTTAATTCATAAACGTATTTACCATTCGGAAAGGACACATTAAATTGATCAAAAGTGAGAGTGAAGACATTCATAATGTAAAACAAAAGGAAAAAACAAATCATGATTCCACAAAAAATATATCATAGTGATGAATGAATGATTTCTGAAGGATCACGTCATACTGAAGACTGGAGCAATGATGCTGAAAATACAGCTATATTTTCACAGAAATGAATTACATTTTAAAATAGATTCAAATAGACAGAAGTTCTTTTACATAGTAAAAATATTTCACCATATTACTGTTTTGACTCTGTTTTGGATCAAATAAATGCAGCCTTGGGAAGCATGAGGGACTTCTTTCAAAACCTTTTAATGGGAATGTATATTTGCATGTATGTAATGATCCTCAAATCTGTTTGAAAACAGGCTTGCAGTGAGTTCACCAATCACGTGATGAACCTGCTGAGGGAACAGTCCCGCACACGGCCCATCTCGCCCAAAGAGATCGAGCGCATGGTGGCCATCATCCACCGCAAGTTCAGCTCCATCCAGATGCAGCTCAAGCAGAGCACCTGTGAGGCCGTCATGATCCTGCGCTCTCGCTTCCTCGATGCCAGGTGTGTGTCTGCTTGTTTGACCTGTGCTTTTTTTAGGTTTAAGCGGTTTTATTCTGTTCTGCTGCACTTTTCCACCAATTATTAACCTGTTATCAATGAAACACTAATTTTTCCGCTTTGTCCTCAGACGTAAGAGACGCAACTTCAACAAGCAAGCCACAGAGGTGCTGAATGAGTACTTCTACTCTCACCTCTCCAACCCTTACCCCAGTGAGGAAGCCAAGGAAGAGTTGGCCAAGAAATGTGGGATCACTGTCTCTCAGGTAAGGTCACGCATGCTCTACAGTTGTCCCATGTGTATTGCAAAACCTGGAATCCAGCTTTCCAATACCGGAGCAAGAGAAAAAATGTCCTGGAAAATAAATCCTGCTCCATATTTTATTTTATTTGTCTTATTTTTCTATAATACTGTCATAATGTCCATAATGCAGCTGTTAGCATCTTAGTATCATGACACAACAAACAAAAGGTCACTAGCCGATACAGATCAGTTTTTGCTTAAGCATTATTTCTGTTCTCTTGAGTAGTTGTTGAATAACAGAAAGTCTGTTATTATTTATTTGCCCTCATGTCGTTCCAAATCCATAAGAGTTTGGTTCATCTCTGAAACTAATATGAAGATATTATTAATTAAAACATGAGTGATTTATGGCGCTCTATTGAAAGTCCATTATGCCAAAACTTTGATGCTTTAAAAATACATTGTAAAAGTAATTCATATAAATTGAGCAATTTAATCCAAGTCTTCTGAAGAGATATGATGAACAAATTTAATTTAAACTTGTATTCGTACAAAAAAAAAAAAAAAACATTGCACATGCATAGAGCACATCAAATATGGTAACCAGAAGGTAAAACACACCAGCGTGCATATTACTCAAAATATATTCATTTGTGTTTTAGAAAAGTCTTTCAGGATTTAAATATTTTCAGTTTTTGGTTCATGTTTGTTGAACTCCTAATTACAAGTTGGAAACATTTTATGACTTTTCCAACCCCTCCCACGTAACTTGTGAAGTCAAAACAGCCAAAATAGCAGCAGCTTCAAAAGTAAAAGTTAGCAACTTCTACACATTTCTGTTTGAGCTATGCGGGGGAATTCTTTAACTAACAAAAGAGGAAACTATTAGTTATGTTAAATTGGTGTGATCGGAAATTCTAGAGCTATCATGTTCAGCTGACATTAGGCGTATAGATGCCTAACTACATAATGGAATGAGGAAACTATATGAACAAATTATAATTGTCACTCACTGATAAATAATTTATTTGATATCACACACAAATGATTTCACAAGAAGGAAGTTCTAATGGCAGATGGGCTACACTGTTTCCAGAGTATGTTTTGATTCAGCTGTGATGAAAACAAAATGCAGGAAGCACCGAAGGAACCTTGTAACGGAGTGCATTGCAGAAATTAAAAAAAGTGTACATGAAAATAAATTATGGCAGTGTACCACACTTCCCTTGAAAAGTTTGGGGATTTTAAGGTTTTAAGTTTCTCTTATGCTTACCAAGGCTGCTTTTATTTAAACAGTGATATTGTGTAATATTATTACAATTTAAAATAAGTGTTTTGTATTTGAATATATTTTAAAATGTAATTTATTCCTGTGATGCAAAGCTGAATTTTCAGCATCATTACTCCAGTCTTCAGTGTCACATGATCCTTCAGAAATCATGCTAATATGCTGATTTATTATCAGTGTTGGAAACAGTTTTGCTGCTTAATGTTTTTGTGGAAATGAAATACATTTTCCCAGGATTCTTTTGATGAGAAAAAAAAACAAGCATTTATTTGAAATGGAAATCTTTTGTAGCAATGTAACAATCAATTTTATGCTCACTTGCATGACAAAAGTATTAATTTCTTTCCCAAAGAAAAAAAAACTGAACCCAATTTAACACCAAGTAGTGTAAAATCTGCAGTCGAGTTAGTTCAGCAGAATGCAGTGACATCTGCACGATGAGAATTAGTGTCAGAATCTTTTAAATGAAAAAATTGCACTACTTTGAAATATACAGTAATGTATACAGTATACACAGTGTGTGTATATGTATATATCTTATACAGAATATATTTCACTGTGATGAAATTGTCTGATTGGAGTTGTTTCACCTCAGGTCTCGAATTGGTTTGGCAACAAGAGAATTCGGTACAAGAAGAACATTGGTAAGTTCCAGGAGGAAGCAAACCTGTACGCCGTTAAAACAGCCGTGGACGCTGCCAATGTGTCAGCACAGGCCAGCCAGGCAAACTCTCCAGCAACACCCAACTCAGGTAAAGTGCACAGCAGCATTCCCATCATCTATAGCTGATAGTGAAACTACACCGCGCACACCGCTTGCCACAATCACTTTCCTGTCTACATGCTTTTCATGCTATTTTCATTCCAACTCATTCTCAAGTCTGTTCTTGTCTGCCCAGCATAAGATCTTTTTCCTGTCATCGAGAATGCTTGTTTGTTAGTACTTGCATCAGGTACTTGCTGGGTGAGATTTAGATGTTGTTGATCTGGGTTGCGCTGTAAAGCTATTCTGATTGTATCTAGGCAACAGTTGTTTTGTAAACATCTTCAGGATAAAGCTGTCACAGTGTCGTTTTTCTATGGACCTAGGCCATATGACGGCATTCATCACGCATCTGTAGAAATATGTTTATGAATGGGTATATTATAGGCATTTATTAGACGTAACACGAAGCAGAGTTTACAGAGGTTACCTAAGGTTACATAACATCACAACTTGTCATGACATTGTATAGAGAGGAAGTAATGTGCAATCACAAGTTTCAGGCTCAGAACGTATGCCAGACTTCTGCATATTTGAATAATGATATTTTTTGTTTCTTATCCATCATGTTACAGAGGGGAAAAAATACAAATGAAAACGACGTCATCTCATTTGATTAAAGCAGGGAGTTTGTCAGTTCTTGTAAAGCTAAAAGTCAATTAAAGAAAAAACTTTTATCAAATCAATACAGATTAAGGTAAATTATGAACTATTTGTATTATCCATACAAAAAACAATTACTAAAAAAGGAAATCTATTCATGTGACTTTTAACTGTGAACATGCAAATGTGTTGTTAATTATAATATAAAAAATCTTATATTAAACTTATCTGAAGGGATGCTAAAGTCAAAGGAGTTTGTCTGACAAAAAAAACCCTTCCCTGTATTAAAGTATTTCATCATAACTGGATTGTCTAAATATAGAGGTGACCAGATTGTTGTTAAATTTAGCATCTGTCTTTTGAATTTCCATTACGTAATATAAACTCACTCAAGATTATTCTGATCATACCACCCACTCTCACCCCTGACCAAGTGAACATTCACTTTCATTTCTGGTTTTGCATGGCCCTTTCCTCTGAGGCTATGCCGAGACCAATAACTTTCCATTGATGACTAACATAGCCTCCATTTTTTTTTTTTTTTTAATCTCTGCTGAAATTATTGATGCTGTGTTTGTTCGTTTAACATTTTCATGTTACTTTCATATGCACACGTGACACATCCACACACACTTAGTTAGAGTAGATGAACCTCTATTTGCTCAGGAAGCAGAATGGAGAAGGTAGGTTTTTTAAACTTGGTATTGTCATCTTTAACAATACTTGGTCTCCGCGTATATTTTTAAAGCCCACCTCCACATATCCTGTTTCACATCCTGTGGCTAGCGTACCAACAATGCATCAGTAGGATGTAGGATGTCAAGTTGTATACCTTCATGTAAGGCAACAGTCCACATCAGCACTTACGTGATCGCTGTTTCCCGTTCTTCACTTGTTTTGTTCTGTCGTCTCTAGTCAGAGGAAGTAGTCAAACAGATTATCATGACCGTCTTGGTTTTCGTAATGCGGTTAGTCCTGATTTTCATGTTCAGCATAGACGGCAGACAGATTTTCACCACACACACTGTAGGCTTCTCCAAAAGCCAACCCGGGCAGGGCTGCATGCCTGATGGGCTGAATGTATTGCTGCAGGGTCGTCTGGGTCGTACACCCTCTCTCACGCAGGAGACGCCTACCTCGGGCTGCGTTCACTCAACGGGGATGGCGTCAGCGTCACTCCCGCTGTGCAGCAGCAGCAGCAGCAGGTAGGCACTGAGGACCTCCCCTCAATGCCCTTCCTCTTCCATACCTGCTCACAGTGTAGTGCTCTCTTTCCCTTTACCCAAAGCTACAGTCCCAACCCGTGACGTCCGCCTTAGCACCCACCCCAGAGCACTTCAACTCATGAGTCCCGAGTGTTTAGAGCTCTATCCTGAAAACAAACCTGTGGCATTGTTCCATTTAATTTTTTCATCGGTCATCCACACTCATGTCCTTAGCCAATCCTTTGCCTCCTTCCTGTTAGATGAACTCTTTTCGTCAAGGGCTCAACAGTAAGGATGTACTACTGATGTCCCAAGGCCACCACTGAGAGTGTTTCTTCCCCATCACACCACTTCTGCATGTGTTTTATGATTCGCAAATTTAGAAATGCAATGTCCTGTGAATTTTCAAATTCTTTTCTCCCCTATAAATATGCACTTGGCAAAATATAAATTGTTTTTAAATCAGTTAATTGTTTTGAAAATAGTGTAAAAAAAATATTGAAATGAAATGAAAATAAAATTCATTTTTATTTGTAACATTTTATGTTAGAACTAAAATTATTAATTACACTACTGTTAAAGTTTGTTTTGTAAGGATGCATTATGTTATAGGTCATAAATGTTTTAATTTCATTATATATATATATTAAAGGTGGGGTAGGTAATTTGGTTCAAAATATTTTTTACACTAAGTTAAAGGGATAGTTAACCCAAAAATGAAAATGTGATGTTTATCTGCTTACCCCCAGAGCATGCAAGATGTAGGTGACTTTGTTTCTTCAGTAGAACACAAACCAAGATTTTTAACTTAAACCGTTGCAGTCTGACCGTCTTATAATGGAAGTGAATGGGAATCACGGGTTTGAGAGTCAAAAAAACATACACAGACAAAACCAAATTAAACCCTGCAGCTCGTGATGATACATTGATGTGTAAAGACATTAAATGATCGGTCTGTGCAAGAAACTGAACAGTATTTATATAGTTTTTTACCTCAGATTCATCGCAATGATCAAACTGTTCTTCTTACTATAAGTCGGCGGATCGCAGACTTATAAGTGCATTACTGCCACCTACTCTCAAATCATTGACACTCCCCAATTGAGATTGTAGATAGTCAATGTGTCAATGGTCCATTTGAGAGATAGGTGGCAGTAACACGCTCAAATTTGGGTGAACTATCCCTTTTAGTGCCTAAATGTATTTATATCGTCTGTAGAAGGCGTAGGAACATAAAATGTTCGTCCAATCATATTCCTCGGTCCGAGGATTACGACAGGCTGTCCTTCCTGTCAACGTATGTATTTGCATACCTCTGACTTGCACAGACATGAAACGTCATCAGCGCATTCCCGCGAGTGTGAAAGGCGCTATTATTGTAATATTATGTGCTTTGTACTGTAGTGTTTTTAAGTGTTTTTCGCCAGTGAATGAGACATGAGGTAATCTGACAGCGTTGCTTTCATTCCTCCACCATCGCCGTCTCTCATCGAGTCGCTAGTTCGCCTCTGGTCTACCTGTGTGCATTAATTTGTTTAGGAGGAGCATGGCTTTGGAGAGTGATTATGCAGGGAGGGTGGGATCTTATGCTTTCAAAGCTAGCTTGCTATTGCTAGTCTTAAGACAAAATATTTTATTGTGGTGGGGTGAGTGAAAGCATCAGTACAAATCTGAACACATCCTTATTATTGAGCCCTTATATAATGTTCTGATGCCACTTTTACACTGTCAGCCAGTTGTGATGTTTTTATACTTTATTTTTCCAGCATCTGGAAAGAATCAAACCTTGTGTGTGTGCAGTTGTTTTTCACATCTGACTTTGAGAACTTTCAAATGTGTTTCTAAATTAAATGCATGTCTGATGTGTGGTAATGTTCACATCTAAACACTGAGTTCTCATTCTTCTCTTAATACATATATTTGATTTTGTAGTCTGATTTAAAAATCAAAAGAAACAGGAAATTTGCTGCTTTATCATTGTGAGCCACTAAGGAGTGCAGAGTGGATCACTTTACACGAGTGACACACTGAAATCGTGATGTGCAAACCGATTTGGTCTGAAAGTGATAATGAAAATACTGTCGTCATTTACTCGGCCTCGTCTCGTTTCTAACTCAAAAGACAGATGAAGATATTTTAGTAGTCTCTCATCATTTTCGTCCATCCACTGATAGTCTACACAACAAAACTTTGACACTCAAAATCCTCCGAGTCTTCTGAAGAGACACAATCATTTATATGACTAACCGGTTCAAATGAGGCATTTATTTAAAACATGTCACTAATGACAGAATTTTCATTTTCTTTCATGAACTATAAACAGGTGGGACATCATCATATTAGAGACTGATGTGGTTTAGGCAGTGCATTGACTCTGAACTGATACATATATATATATATAAACTCACTCTTCCTAAGTTGTAGTTTGTCATATCAGTTTTGTTAATGAGCATAAATATGGATGATGTCTTTAATGTATTGTTTATACTGTCACTGGTATGACTTAGACACAATGATTGTGATTGAGCGTTGATATTGAAGTGACGTATGTGTGCTACAGGTGGATATCCTGCACCGTGCTACACACCTGACGGCAGGCTATGAAGATCTGTCAGGAAGTCCTCTTTACACCCCACACCGTCTAGATGTGAGTGCAGCACTGACACACACACACACACTCAAGCAACAAACTGAACAAGCATTTGCTGTTTGTGTAACAGTAAGAAACTGGGAAGATTTTTAGTTCAAGAGCATTAATCTGTAGAGATCATCTCTGTTGGTGTCGGTGTAGACCTAAAGATCATTTGAAAGGCTAATGTCTTCTGCTTGTAATTTGTAGCTTGTTTCCTGTTTCAACATATTTGATGTTCTGCTGTGAATGTTTGGACACACTATTTAAACCATGAACACTAAGAATTTTTTTTTTTTTTTACAGATATTCTTATTTGATAAAATTGTTTTAAAATAATTTTATTTTAAATATTATTTACATTTTGAATACTTAAATTTAAATATTATTTATATATTATATATTTGTAAAATAATTATTGATTAATTAGAAATAAAATAAAAACATTTGTTTAATTACAGTTGCACTGATGTTGATGTTATTGAAAGAAGTCTGTTATGCTCACGAAGGCTGCATTTATTTGATCAAAATACAGTAAAACAATAATATTATGAAATATTATACCAATTTAAAATATATACTCTTTGAATATATTTTCAAAAGTAGTATACCTGCAATGCAAAGCATCATGACTTCAGTGTCACTCGATCTTTCAGAAATCATTCTAATATGCTGATGAAACATTTCTTATTATCAATGTTGAAAACAGTTATGCTGCTTCATATTTTTGTGGAAACCGTGATACTTTAAGTATTAATTTTTACTGACCCCAAACTTTGGAATGGAAGTGTGTAATTTTCATATAAATATACAACATTCCAAACATCTTTTTTGTTTTGCTGCAAGTTTTTTTTTTCTCTCTCTCTTTTTTTTCAGTCTTCAGTTTCATTGCTTATGTTACTTTACCTCATACTGTTTTTTTTTGTGTCTCTATAGGCTGGCTAAAGCTGGCAAGACAACACCAACCCTTCCTCCATCACCTCTCCACCAGGACCACCTGGCAGCATCCACTCGGACACCTCTAGCTAATGTAGACAGACACACACACACACACACACACACACACACACACACAGCATCCAGTCTCTCCCGCTCTCTCCAGCTGCTCACAGATTTCGTCCATCACTAGCAGATGTCAAAGGTCTTCCATTGTCCTTGTTCCACTTTCTTCAAGGTGTGCCAGGGTTCACACACTGAACCAGACTATCTGAAACACACACACACACGTGCTCCTCGAGCAGAAGATGCAGAACGTCACATTTGCTGAGGACGGGTCTGAATGAACATGTCGTCCTCAAAGGGTGCACGGTCTACGCCCCAACTCCACATTACCTTTCCTGTTTCGACCTGTCATGATGGGGATTACGCAACAGCTCCCTCCTCGCTTGTACCAAAGTGCTGTCAACGGTTGTTGCACCTTCCGCTCGTCGAAGAACAACCTCAGACAACTAAACCATGAAAACGCCCGATTTTTAATACGGTTTCCAAAGGACTGCTTCCGGCTTTCTCACAAAACAATCTGTCCTGCATTGTTCAACGCTGTGTTAAGCACAAATCCTGCCCATAACACTTTGAGCTGCTGGTTGGATGGAGAAGAATCCATCAGCGTAAAGGTACGCCAGACATTTGAACACTAGCTGATCGCAGGAGAGTTTGATGTGAAACGGCAGAAACTTGGAGTGAAGACGATAAGCGGTTGACATGCGGTTGGCTACTACGCGTTTCCTCAGTCCACTCCCTCAACAGTAGACGTTGTTTTTAATAGTTTAGCTACAGTATTTTTCCTGCAGCCTTTTTCCCCCACAAAGATGCACCAGCCGCCAAATAAAAAGACTCGACAAGAACTCGACCTTGTGTTCAGAAAGGGGTCGGACGGATAGCTGGAGTATTCGTTTGGATTGGGACGCGGGTGGGTATTTAGAAATATTTTTAAAGGGAAAGAAAAAAATATTCCACTGTCTTCCATGCATGTAGGGTGTTGAGATGTTTTAGTGATTCCATTTAGCCTAACTTTTAATTTGTACCTTTTTTCGACAAAAAAAAAAAAAAAAAATTTAAATGGAGAGGGTGTAACAGACCAAATAAACAAATGAACTTCTCTGGAAAGGAAAACTTAATACTGCCCAATCCAGTGCTTCATGCGGGTGTTTGGTTTCTCTAGGATTTCCATGGTATTTCATCGCATGTTTAATAACAGGCATTCGTGACGCACCAACCACGTTGTGTGAAAACCTTTCTGAGGAGGCCACAGCAGTAAACCAATAACCACGACCCCGAAAAGCGTTCCAGATATCACAAAGTTCTTTTGGTTGGCTCATGTTACTGTGTTGTGTGTACAGGTGTCTGTTTTTTAAGGGTTGGGTTGTCTCGTCACTCACTCGTGCTTTTGAACTGATTGTATTGTATGTGCAATTGAAAGCACCTGTTCCTTGGTAAAGCATGCTGTCTTCTTCTTTTTTTCTTTTATTGTTGTTGCCTACAATTTCACTAAACAAAGGAACTCTGTTGTTTTGTAATCAGTTGACATAGCCAAGCAACAAGGGCTTTTATCCTTTCAAATTTAACCAAAAATAAGCACTGGATGTGTTGTGATTTGAAACAGATGGACTAAAGCTTGTAAAGGAACATCAAATGAATTTATATTTACTTTTTCCAGACAAGTTGTTTGTATTCCCAGAACTTGTTTTTATGTTTTGCTCTTTTTTCCCCCACCAAGTTTACCTTTAGTCGCGGAAGCACCAGGACGTTTTGATATATGAATGGAAATTCTATATATTACACAAAGGACTTAATAACACTGAAATGTAAATTGGGGTTTTGTTTATATGTACACATGGAAAAACAAACTCTGAGGAGCTTTTCAAGCTATTATTGTGTCCTCTGTAGATTACTGTTAGTTAAAAACATTTCATATGGATATCTCCAACTAATGCTATTACTACACCAAATTTCTTTGTTTTCTTTTCTATCAGTCATCTATGGATGTCACTGTACAGATTGTGGAATGTTTCAGTGTATTTTCTCTTTTTGTATGCTTTTACTTTTGTTTTTTATTGCTGGGGTTTTTGGATTCGCTCACGAGCAAGAGTAACATTTGTTAGTCTTTGTAATATTCATTTTAGCATTTCAGTTACATTTTATTTGGATCGGGAGTCTCGAGTGTTATTTTTTTTGTGTGTGTGGTTTTGTCAAAGCTGGTAGCATTTGTTTGAGGTGCTGTGAAAATCCACTCCGTTGATCATCACACTACTAAACTGATGGAATAAAATGCCTCATTGGACTAAATGCATAAGCTATGATGATTTTAAACACTAAATATCAATGGTAGATTTGGAACTCATAAATGTGTTTTTCCCAAAAGTGCAATCATAGAATGTGTCTGGAATCTTGGGATTATGATCTGAGGTGGATTCCACCGCACCCTATCAAATGACATCAGCATTTTTTTTCTCGATTTTTATCATTATTTTACTAGAATTGTAGTACACGCTTCCTTCTGTATTTACCGTTCTCTCCCTCCTCTCTACCTCTCCTCTCTCCATTTCACTTGTATATAAACCCCACCATTTTCAGACTTGGTAGTCTGTATAAACTCCTTTTATACCTCAACTTTAGAACTGTTCTAGTGAGAGAGAAAAAAAAAAGAAATATGAGAAAATTGTAGTGTTCCTTATTAGAAAAACAAAAACTAATAAAATAATCTAGTGTGCTTTTGAGCCTGTAGTATTTTTTTTTCTTGTTGTTGTTGTTCATTAAGGGGCTATTTGCATGTTACGATCTGTAAAATGATCTGGTTATGGTGGTTATGAATGAGTGTAGCATTTTTCAGCGCACTAGCCGATTGTCTCGCCCTGCCTGAATATTTATGCAGCATAAGGATCACAATAAATCAGACCTTTTCTCCTTCATCTCAAATTGATTATGTGCTTTGAAACAGCTCGGTTTGGTGAAATGAAACACAGCCCACAGTCTGCAGAGTAAAATCAGAAACACGGCAAAACAAAACATCAGGAATCAAGGCCATTCTTTGTTTCAGGTGGGGCTTTCTATCTTTCTAACATTTCTGAAGAAAAGTCAATTCATGATCATTAAAACCGAAGATCACTATCAGTTACCACCACAATGTCAAGGTTTTCCTTTGTGGTTGTTGTTAGAATGTGACTTGGTTTTAAAACACTCTTATTCTACTTTCGGTATATGGGAAAGCTCCTCTTTCTGTTCAGTGTTTTAGTATTATCAGGGGTTCTGCAAGACTTACGAAGGTACATTTAAAGGAACAGTATGTCAATATGTTCGCAAATGTAAATGTCTAGTTGCATTAGAAATACTTCTGAGTTTAAAAATACAATTTTCAACCAAGCTTTTACTCTATTAATTTTATGAAAAAAAAATAATAATAATAATCTTATTGCTTGAATATCTGCTTCCAACCATTAGAATATGGAAATAACTTCTGACCACACTGCGAAAGTGATGTTCTTTCATTTTCTAGTACAACTGTCTAAATATCTTAAAACAAGATACTTGAGAAACAAAATGACAAGAAGTGAGTTTATAATCACAACAGTAACAAATATCGACCAATGAGCTCTTAAAAATCGACTTAATTCATAAGCTGTCGCACCCCATCGACAGATGCTTGTTCGTGCTTTAAGCATAAATTCAATTTTGTTCCGATTTTTCAATAATTTACATTTGCATCTCAAATGTATCATGATTTAAGGATGTCTAGATATTTATACTGAAAACAAATATACTAAGTAACGTTAATTTTTTGTAATGCATGCGACAATGACTTTTTCTGCTCTGAAACCCTGTATTATGCTTTTTGATTGCTTTTTGCGAATATGATTTTTTATGTTATTTTTTTGTGTTTTATGCTTTAATGACTTTTAGTCTCCTTAATCAAAACACAAACAGGTCTGCTCATTAGTAGAAAACGACTTGAAATGGGTGTGTCAGACAAAGGAGACATGCAAAATGTGCAGTGTTGGTGGTCCTCCCAGGAACGTGGTTGAGAACCACTCTTTTAGTGTATACACGAGTTGCAGTTACTAAGTACAAACTCTCCATCAAAACGAGTTCTTCTCTCCAACAGAAAACACTTGCCTGAAATGCTTCATTTGTAGTTAAACCGTTACATCTGTGGCTATGTCACCATTTTACACATTTGCATAATGTCCACCTACTAGCTGCTTCAGCCCACTCTCAAAGAACAGTTGTGCAAGTGATTTCATATGTAGAGCAGAGGCTGGTTTTTCACCACAACAATGGACTTTTTACAGCCGGGGCGTAGTTACCATACATATAATACTGTTTACAGCTGCTCATGAAGCCTCAGGAGCTGAAACCCGATTAAAGTAAGGGGAATTACATTTCCGACACGCTTTAAGCAGTTGACCAATCAGAGCAGACTTGGTGCTTCAGAAAGCTTGGCTTTGAAGACAGGAACAGAGGGAGAAAAGAGCTGCTGCAGCAATGTACAGTACGAGGAAAATGTTTTTGGAACTCGAAATCATGCAGATGTATTCAAGTAGACCTCAAAAGAAAACTACTTTGAAATTTTTGACCGAGCATAATATGGGCACTTTAAAAAGAATATCTGTTAGAATAAGAATATGGAGCACAGAAGTTGTCGGTTCTGTTTCTGATCTCATTCCCAACTAAACAAAATGGTCCAAAAAGGGCCGTTTTATGAATATTAATGCTTGTGCTCCGGGAAAAGAAAAGCTTCCTGTGAGCAGCCGAACTGCCAGTGCCTCGTAACTAACCGACACAAAGGACTCCTAATACAGCTATTGTCAAAGAGAGACAAAAACATGTACCAAAACAAGCTATCAAAAATGAAGTATTATTTACTCTTTGTACAAGCTGTGATCATTTCAGTAAGCAAATACAAAGTCATTTATTTACACTGAGAAAAACTTTTTCTATGAAAACAATAGGCTTTGTGGTGAACTGGGCTCTAAACTGGTGGAGTTACAGCTGTTTTTCTCCGAGGGTGCCCCTGCTTTCACAGGCTTGAAGCGGATGCCAGAAGGCCCCTCATGCTGCCGCATTCTTCTCCAAGGGAAGCAGAGAATGCGTTTGTAGGTGTTCCTCATGTCCTCGTCCCGGAACGAGTAGATGATGGGGTTCACCAGAGAGTTACACTCGGCCAGAACCAGGCAGTACTTTTCATATTTAAGAACCTGACATTGACTGCAGCTGAGACCGTCCAGTAACAGAATCACCAGACCCGGTGTCCAACAGATCACAAAGGCACCTGTAGAGAAGAAAAAAAGAAAAGACAAAAAGAGAGTTCACGAGGTGCAAGCCACCACAGCATGCAACACAAATGCATCGTCTTGGAAAGAGTTGAACCGCACTGTGATGATGAAATTATACAACACACACACACACACACACAAAACTGTGGCTAAAATATTCGTAGCATTTTCACCAGTTGCAATTTAATATTCAAAAAATGTATTCAAGTCACAGTAAAGACTTGTATAAATGTTACAAAAGATTTCTATTTCAAATAAATTATTCTTTTTGAGCTTTCTATTCATCAAAGAATCCTGAAAAAATGTATCTTGGTTTCCACCAAATTGTAAGCATAACTTTTTAACATTGATAACAAGAAATGTTTCTTGAGCAGCAAATCATCACATTAGAGTGATTTCTGAAGATCATGTGACACTGACGGCTGGAGTAATTCAGCTTTGCATCACAGAAATAAATTACATTTATAATAGAGAAAAGTTATTTTAAATTGTAATAATATTTTACAATATTAGTTTTTACTGTATTTTTGATCAAATAAATGCAGTCTTGGTGACTTTAAAACATTGAGAATTTTACCAAGCCCAAGTGGTAGTATATGTAGACAAATGAATTAACCACGCTTAAAAACATGCTGTTAGTTTATAATACCTAATGCATTATCTTATATTAACAAATAAACAATTACTGTAAAGCTTTACCCAAGTAATTAAATATTTTCCTTACACTTATAAAAATATTTTATGCATACAAATAATTTATAATATTGATTACAGTGAAGATAAACTATCACCACATGATGTTTTACAACTTCAACTGAAGTTTTCATTGTCATAGAAAGATCAAATGATCTGATAACGTTATGATTTGGCATTTCAAGTTTGTTTGTTTTTTTGTTGGTAGCAACATACTTTCAATGTAGGTAAACTGTCATGTGGGCTCTCATTTCAAGCTACTCCTAATACACTTCTAGAGCTTTTCTATTTTTCCACTTGCTGGTTTAATTCTTATGTATTTTATGTATATTTACTCACAATAGCATTAGTGTTCAATCAGTGCATTTCTTTCCACACCACCACATTTTAATCCAATGAATGAATGTTCTGAATCCTACAATCTCAGGGCAACTAAAATAACTGATTCCAGCTCGAGGTACAAAATAAGCAGGTGAAAAACAAGCAAATCTGAGCCAAACCGGTTCGGTAAACTTGTTTTGGGGCTGACAGACTTGTTTTGTTTTTTCCCAAAAACAAGTTAAAAGTACTTCGCCACACAATTGAAGACAATTTTTCATTTTCAAACAAGTTTCCGAAACAAAAAAAAAAAATAATAAAAAATCAAACTTTCAGTCAACACACAAACATCTGAAGTCTACATCTTACCCAGAATCATGGACATGGTCTTCATGAGGCTGATAACAGTCTGATTGTTGGAGGGCTGATCCGTGTGTGGCGACATTACTCGGCTCCGCCGGCGAACGTAGATGAAGATGTGAGTGTAAACGGCCACCATGATGAAGAAGGCCATGAGGTTGAGGATGGCCCAGGACACTAGGAAGCTGCGGGAATACAGCGGCGCAACCGTGCAGCAGGTGGACAGGTCACAAACACAGTTCCAGCCCATGGTGGGCACCAAACCCATGACGACGGCCACCAACCAGATGGTGACTATCAGCATCACCACGCGCCTCCTGGTCATGGTGCTGTGGAGCTGCATGGTGAAGATGGTCTGATGGCGCTCCACTGCCACTGCCAGCAGGTTGACCACAGACGCGGTCAAGCTCATGTTGATCAAAGCTCCACGAATAAACCACTCTTTGATGGTCAAACCGATTGTCCACGGCCCCGTGTGGAACACAAGGTAGAGATACGATATTCCAGCAAAGAGGTCCGCGGCCGCCATGTTCCCAAGTAAGTAATAAATGGGAAAGTGGAACTTTCGGTTGATGATTATGGCCACTATGACCAACATATTTGCTAGAATAATAAAGACACAAATCGGGAGCCCGAGGCCAACCACAATAAAGTCATGAGTGCGCCAGTTCGGGCTGATGGGCTTGCCAGTAATGTTGTAGAAGAAGGACACTGGCTTGTAAAAAGCCTCACAGGTAGAATTAAATAACATTATTAGAGAAGTAGTTAATGTAAATCAGTTGCACCATTTAGTTGTTGCCAGTTTGGCCAGTTTTTCCTGATGCTGTAATCCTGATGTTGAGCTCAATAATGCTTTTACATAGCAAAAAAACGTGCCAGTGTTGCTGCTTACAAGGCGTGCCTTTTATAGTTTTCCAACCCTGAAACACAGGAAGACGTGAGGACAACAACATTATCTGTCCTTACAAGTCCAACAAGTGAATAGGTTAATCTTTAACAAGAAAGTAGAGGAAGTGATACTTACTAGTCTTCATTAGACACGCGCTAGATTTGATTTCGACGCAAATTAAGAGCTGAAAGTAAACGAAGTAATGATGTTAAACCCCCCATTACAATCTTAACTGCATAGTTTATAACTTAAACACACGTGGTTTCAGAGTAAACGTGAAGAACAGAACGAGAAATGAGCTTTGTGGTTATTGTTACTTCTTATATTCAGTGAGAAGTGGACGCAATAACTCTGTTCAGAAACACTGACTTTATTCGCCCCTGCAGAGGTAACGTAACTTACACTGTACAGTTTGGCTCGGCTGTCAGCACAAAAACAACACTACTCTGTTCTAATATGACACTAGAAAAAAAAACACTTACCGTTGCCAGAGCTTCAGAGCAAACAAAGAAAACACACATAACAGCGGGTCGATGTTTTGGCACTCTGGCGCTCGCCGGAAACGTTCGTCTGGCGGAGTTCGTGGAGAAATCTTCAAGAGATCTGAGATCCGCCGAGATCCCCTTGTGCGCCTCCCTGAAACCTGATTTGATGAAATCACCGCCCGAGGATCCAATGAACGCGAGACTGTTGTTGAAAACGTTTGGTGACAGGTCCAGAAAGTAAATATTTCGATTCATTTCCCAGAATCTGCTACAGAGTGTATGGCAAGCCGTTTTCATATTTATTCCTTAATCCATGTGACAACCACTAGATTCCATGTCAGTTTCAATAGACTGTACTTAGTTATTCGTAACTATTAGAATGGTAGTACCTATTCAGGTTTTTATTACTAAACGAATATATAATAATACTTATTTATTAGACACTAAAATGTTACTATTAACATTTAAATGTTACTATTAACATTTTAAGTGAACATTCTGTGGACATTCTGTCGGTAAGGACAGGTAAGAAATGTTACAAGTAACAACAAGGAAAGATGGTAGCTTTCCATCCAAAGTTACGAATTTAACTTATGTGCAAAATTGGAATATTGCATAAAACATTTGCGAATAAAGCACCGTTTCCATCCAGTGAGTTTAAGAGAACACAGTCGTCACTTCCTGATTACTTGGCACTAAATATCACGAAGAAACATTATATTTGCTGCAGTAGGAGAAGGCATTGTATATAATAATATTTGTATACAATAAATTACAAGCTTCAGAGCGCACAGAGGAAATGTGGTTATGTTAGGCTATCTTGTTTTCAGAGCCTGCTGTTTCGGAGCGCAGTTCTGGGAGTTAATTATAACGAAGCACTTTGAGAGATTTTGCTCTCGCATTGATGCGCATTAAGGAATTTATTTAGTAAAATTGCTTCTATTGTAGTTTATGTGCAAGTTTTCTTACCAGATAAGAAATTTATCCTACTTAGTTGAGCGCATATATTTTTTATGCGCATCTTGGCATTTCCATCTAGCGGTTTTTATGCAATATCCCAAAATGTGCATAAAAATAGGTGGATGGAAACATAGTTTAGTGCCTCCTAATGAAATGTTGGAAGTAAAAATTGGATTTAATACCAATAAGGAACACACAGTCAAAATGGATTTCAATAATGAAAATGTAATAATGAAATGTTACTTGTTACTATATGGATAATGACTAATTTAATAGATAGGCTTCTTGTCATCACTATTGGAAAACATTATTGTAGTTAGGAAATAAATGAAATAGTTTGCCATTTGAGGTAACATAATTCGGCAAAGAAATTAATTGAAAAATGGTTATTGTGACTACAAATTGTTAAAGGGTTCCAAATGTTCATTTAGATTTATTTGCACGCAGAACACAAAAACATAATTTTAGCAGATTGTCCTGCTCTGTCACATACAAACAAACTGGATGGCCACCCTTACCAAAAAGTAGTATACTTCAAGTTTATTTTATTAAGTATACTTAAGTAAAGTTCAAGTATATTTAGACTTTTTGTAAGTATAAGTCAAGTATACTTAAATGTAATTTTAAGTATATTTCTCAGGAGTACATAAAGCCCATTTCTGAGAAGTACATAAAAAGTAAACTAAAAGCATACTTTCCTATTTTTAGTTTAAAAGAAGTATACTAATAACACACTTGAATAAACTTCTTTTTCGTAAGGGAATACAGACTGTCCGGCTCCAAAATAATCACATAACCATTAAAGTATCATAAAAGTACCATAAAAGTATTGCAAAAGTGATCTGTATGACCCGTGCCCTATATTCAGTCAACCAAAACCACATTTTATGTGAGAAACAGACTACTCAAATTAACATTTGAGCTATAATTAGAAATAAATGTTGGCAATGACCAACAAAAAGGGTCTCGAGAGAATGTTATTATAAGCAAATGTTCAGTGTGTATCCCCCTCAATCAGGGATTTTCTCAAGGAGAATTTGTTCATTGTAGTCAATAATGTTGGGATAATTCAACACTTGAAGTCAAAGTGTCTTGAACTGAAGATCTCATAAAAACCATTAATATCTAACACATGGTGATAACTATTAATATCTAACACAAATATATGTAAAAGTTGAACTTATAATTAAACTTTTGGAAGAAACGTTTGCATTTACCTATAAATATTTCCAGACATAATAATTTATACAACATACATTTTCTCCCTTGCCTGAGATAGTTTACTGAACAGACCTCAAACCTTGTATTTATTTATTTACTATTATAATTTTTTTATTATTCATTTAAGACAAACCAGACAAAATGCAAGTAGTTATTTTGTACAGTAAGTGAAAACCAGAAAACTTGCTAGAGTTAATAACTCAAAATAATTTCTTCTTTGCGTCAAAGGCAATCAGTGATTGTGTTTTATGATGTCTTTATCCAGAACAAAGTCCCATATATACTTGTTGACTCTCTCAGGTTGATCTTGTTGTACCCAGTGGCTGCATTCGGGAATAGTGTGAATGACAACTGGACCCCTTAAATAAGGCCGCGTTCCACCGGACATGCCCTCAACCAGTATATTGTCTGCCTCACCCCAAATTAACATGCAGGGCACACCGATATCCTGATGCTTGTACAGAGTGTTACTGTAGAAAGAGAAGTGAATAATATCACAATGTACCACCAATGACATAGGAATGAAAGTGTAACTAATTTTAAACCTGAGAAGAGAACGAAAGTAGTTCAGAGGGCCTGTGAGTCCTCCGGGCTGGGACAGCCAGTATAGGTACCCCTCCAGTTGGGTCTCAGTCAGTCGTCTGGCTTTGTTCCTGATGCCCAAATTCTTGCCACAAAATAGACTTCGAACCAACTATATGCACATGACAGATACAAGTTTCAGAGAATCAACTGTCACCACTTCTGAAATGTCACCATTAGACTCAAATACAAAAGAACAGGAAGTTACCCAGAGTTTATCTTTAATGTTTCCTGTTACAGTAGTAACTATGACAAAACAGAAATGACCATAAGCTGTTAACCACAATGTCAAACATTGGGAGGCTTAAAGAGTTAATGGTTGGAAGTGTCCACGCTACCTTAAAATCCTCAAGAGACAAAACAATTTCGGGCAGCATTGGTAACTGGAAGAAACATGCATGTCCTGAGCGCAACAGCTGAGAGGGTCTTCTCAGAACGGCGTCTGGGGTTTACAGAAATGAGTATCAACTGTCTGCACCCACGTATCTTTCCGTTTCAGAATCAGAGTTGTGTTGAAAACAGAAATCAAATGATGGCCTGTCTGGAAATTGTCGGTATACACTTACCCAACCATGAGGCAGGATGAGGGGCGTTCATGACAATGAGACGTTGCACCATGTCTGGCCTTTCCAGTGCAAAATGCCATGCCAGCATCCCACCCCAGTCATGTCCCACCAATATACAACTTGTGTGACCTGTAATTAAACACATGTCATTCCAGTAGTTTACTGACTAAGGCAAAACTGGTTCACATTCAGCTGTGGCCCGTCTGTATGGGCAGTGTCCCACCTGAAAGGAAAGTAATTGCAAAAGCTCAAACAATAAAAGATAATAATAATAAAAACAAACCAAAAATAACCTGTAAATAGCTTGTTTGTTTCTGTTTATTAAATAACCCAGTACTCGACATAGCTTAGCTTCCTGAATTTATCGTAAAATTCAAAATCAATATTCACTCACAATAAATACTACATTAAATGGACATTCCAGCCAAAAATTAAAATTCTCATCATTTATCAGTATGAGTTTTCTTTCTTATGTTAAGCACAAACAAAAATATTTTGAAAGATTTTGGTAACCAAACAGTTGACGGTACCCATTGACTTCCATAGTATTTTTTCCATACCATAGAAGTGAATGGCTACCGCCAGCTGTTTGGTTACCAACATTCTTCCAAATATCTTCTTTTGTGCTTAACAGAAGAAAGAAACTCATACAGGTTCCGAACAACTTGAGAGTGAGTAAATGATGACAGAATTTTAATTTATGCCTGATCTATCCATTCATTCTAAGATTTCACGATAATTCTATGTATGCACAATGTATGGAAGGACGGTAATTAATATTAAAGCGCCACACTCAGGCTGAATTACGCAAGTGTTCTGTATGTGTTCAGTCATTTGAATGTATAACTGCTATTAGCAGATAATTATAGGTTAGTCATATAACCTAAAATACGACCCCAAATCTGCCCAACCTTTATGTATGGTCAGAGGCTGCTACTATTCATTTGTGATATAGTGAGTCATTAAGTACCCAGTTCATCGATGGTGTCTCTGATGTCATATAAGAGTGTGTCCAGTGAATATTCCTCCAGCGGGACAGGTGCGTCAGAATCTCCACAGCCACGCAGATCTAGCGCCACCGTGTGGTAATTACTACTGAATTCCTGTAATTGGTAACGCCAGGAGTACCTACACATAAATGCATTTAGTAAAATAAAATGCTAATATATTTTATATAAATATAAAACACACCCACATTGCAACAACAATTTGATATAATATAATTAAATCATTATTATTAACGTTATATCTGAAATGTCTGAATGCTTTCACTTAGAAGAAAACAATACGCAGAGACACTTTACAAAACTTACTGCATCAGGTCTACAGTATAAAATAAGCAGAAATAGAAAATGAATGAGGAAATAACCAGTTTTCTGGGAAACCATGAAGAAACAGCATTAGAGGCTTTCTGTGGTCTCCTTTGGTTACATAATGAAACCTCAAGCCCGAGCTCTAAAGGGTTAAAAAAAAAAGAAGAAGAACAAGAAAAAGATGTCACAAAACTACTACTAAGCAAACTAAGTACGTATAACTTAAGTAAATAAATAGGAAACTGCGAATACATCACCACTCTTTTCAATCACTATTCCAGCAATCTTATGAAATCTTATCACAATCTTATCAAATCTGAGAAAGATTGGAAATAAACACTGACTAATGAACGCTGCTAAGTGTGATTTGAGTAAAGACAAAGGAATGTGGAATAGATTGAGGAACGTCGTGTTCTGTGTCTAAACACAGGTGGCGCAAGAGCACAAGACATGGACATGGATCATGCTTCAGCCTTTCATTCGCCTTTCATTCACCTTTCTCACTAAAGAACGAACACAGATCACGCTCTCAGATCAGATAATTTACTTTAAAACAAATTTTACTCAGAAATTATTTGTAGATTTCATAAACTTACAAAGAAACGGCAAGTAACAAATTGATTTAAAGTGACATTTTTTAAGTCGAAAGACTGAAATCGTATTTTTTTCACTCCAATAATAGTTTTATTTACATCTTCGACAGTATATATAATGATGTTCTACATATAACTTTGTTCAATGTTTTAAAGGCATCAGATAAATAATTGAGAATATTCTTCAGTAGGCTATAAATCCTCTCACCCTGCCCTTCAGATACCCGTGGTGCCCAAGTGAAGGGTCTTTGAGGCAGTCTGGGGGTCTCTCTCGAGCGGTCCATTGAAAGGTCCCATATGGATCCTTAAATCCAGTCCAGGCAATTCGGATCAGAACCAAACAAGCGGTGATTCCAGCTGTGCCGTACACCAGAATGTAATACACTAAAGAGAGAATCCATAAGCTTAGTCGTGTTGGTAATAAAAGCAGGTGCATTAAAGAATTGCTCATGTCTAATTTTGATAATTAGGAGAGAGATAGGCTAGAGACACGGGCTCTGTGTAGCAAATGTCCCTTGCCTTCGGAGAAGTCCACCTTTCAAAATAAACCCCATGTGACTGTGTGGAAACAACTGTCACTGAGCTATTTTTGTACCACAAATAAATGGTCTGGGAGACTGGCTTAATTACAAGCATTTTTCCCTTAATCTTCGGCTGTCTTAACTTCAATGCATATATGTAGTCTAAATATTTATATTCCTAATTTGTTTAATATTTTAATTAATTAATTTTAGTTACAAAAAAATAAACAAATAAAATCTAAATTATATAAATTTTTCCAAATAATATGACCAGATTGCATAAATCATAAATATGAAGGCTACTTCTCTGCAAAATTTGACTTTAAGGTGACAACCTTGAGTGAACCTGCAGTCTGTGAAAAGGGCATATTTTACCAGTTCTAATGCTTGCATGTTTCTCAACACTTTCCACATGTTGTAACAATGACTCATTGTTTTTAATTATATGGTATATTTTGAGACTAGGCCCCACTTTTCCCTAAAAATGATCATAGGTGTTATTTTCCCCATTTGTTCTCTTTCACTGACTCATAATGCACTCTCTTATGATTAAAATCTCAGTGCATTTTCATTGTAGGCATGTTCTCGCTCCATGCAATAAATTCAGATCCTTAAATGAGCTTAAAAACATATTTACTCCTTAAAACATATTTACTTCAGGTAATTGTTAATGCTTTGAGTCATTTCAAGGGCAGCCAAAATGATAATTTAAAATCAGTCAGAACTGTAGAAATAAGTCTTTATATTTACAAGTAAAGCTTTATACACTCCTTTAGGCTACTTGTTTTAATGTCTTTAAGTGGCATCAAGTCTTGCGTATAGACAGACAGACAGATAGACAGATAGATAGATATTTTTTTAAAGTTACTTCACAAACAGTAGAATTTATTTCCTAAATCGTGATTTCATCACGCACTTCTATTGTTATTTCAGGCGCAGGGTCGTTTAAATAAGAGCGATCGCACAGCAAACGGAAGGGAGATCAGAGTTGAGCGGGTTTAAATAATCGCTCACACGTGTGACAGCGGCGCTCGCGGTCCTCACGTCCTGTGCGTCCTCCGCGCGCATGACGTCACCGACGTCTCGAGCTGTTTGTTCTGGATTGTGGGAGAGAAAGAGCCCGCGCGCCCTCACAACAAAATAAAGAAGGTAAACAAACAAGCGACCTTTCCACTCACGCAAAGCGTTTATTTCTTATTGATTGTCCCGGCATGCGCCGCGTCGTTTCGTGCAGCGGTCAAGCGCGCTAGTCAGCGCTGAAATGATTGTACTGCTGCGCGCGGTGAAAGCGGCCTGTGTGTCGCCGAGTGCTAACGCTAGCAGCTAGGAAAGACTAACTTATTCGTGATAACGGCTCAGTTTGGGTATGCTTGCGTTCTTGGGCTGGTCGCTGTTGTGTTTTAGCGCCGCATTTCCCCGTGTACATCGCGTGTGCGTCAAAGAAAGCGGCTAACGAAGGGCTCTGAGCTTGTTTATTAGCATTAGGCCGTTGGCTGTCCAGTGCTAGCACAGGATCGCGTCCCTGCTCTGCGCAGCTTGACGCGAGGATCTCACGTTTCTCTGTGCGGGAATGCCGGAGGATTTGACGTACAATTGAACGAGAATAAGCGTACACTTTCCGCGCGGTCAGATTAATTAAGTCGGGTTCATGTGATCTGCGCTCGTTTCGAGCCTCTGACATTGACAGATGAGTATTAATCGCGGGCCGTGGTTGTTTCACGCTTTGGGGTGAGACTAGTGTGTGTTGTGATTGCACACACACACACACACACACACAGTGTGATACGTAACGTTACACGACGCCGGACAATTCCGTGTCATACACCGTTAGCACTGGTAGCGGGTGATGTTCGGAGGAAATGTGCAGCGCATTCCCCCACTTTTCATGACTATTACAGTGTCTCAGCCGCATTACATTTCCTTAACAAATGTTTTGAATGCATATGAGCTCATTTAATCGGACTGTAATGGTGTGGCCCTCGGTGTTTTAGCGACTTTGAGCATAAGGACTCGTCTGAGCTGCCCACGGTCGCCATTTTGTGTTGCTCCGCCGTGTAACGGAGAAACGCACAACCTTTAGCTTTTATTAAAAAAAATGTGCGAGAGGCAGTAGTCGTATTTGAGTTGTATCTTTCCGTTTCAAAGTCGCTAACATTACTATTCTTTATATTAAAGTGTATTTAGTCGCAGACGGCATCAGCTCGGAGCCCTGGTCAGCAGCGTTTAATAGCCTCGCTGCGCTTTCGGTTTGAGCTCAGAGTGAATCTTGTGATTTGTAGCAGAAATATCAGACGTGTGTCTGCTTGTGGACAGGTTTGGGTGTTCAGTGTGTTGAATACAGTCAGTAAACGCTGTCAGTTATTCACCTGAGCTTGTGTGCGAGGCAGGTCTCTGTATGTTTAATGTTAGTTATCTGAGCTGTTGAAGGACTGACAGGTTTCCCAGCTTTAAGTGATTGGTGATTGTGTTCAGCGGAGATTTAAGTCGCTTAGCAATTTTGCTCGCTTATTAAATATATCGTTATGTTGGCCTTCGAGGTGAATTAGTGTCAGGTACAATCGCGTTTAGCTCGTGAGTGTGAAATTGTATTAAGTCAGGCACGTGGGGCTTATATTACAGACAGGTTTGTGATTGACAGCTTTGACTGTGTGCTTTGTCAAAGCGTTTCTAGAGGGTTGTTGTTAGAGAACTGAAATGTTTCGATAACTTTTAAAACGCAACCCAGGTGAGTACACGATCGATCTGTTTTCCATCTTGCTCTCTGTGTAGGCAGTTTTAAGCAGTTCTGAGAGGATTTAGCTGTTTTTTCTTTAATCAGTTTTGATTGCAAAAAAAGTCACAGATTTTGTGTCAGTAATTTCTGGAGTTTTGTGGAAATTGCACTTAAGAAATTGATACCGTATTATGTGTGACGTACATTAGTCGTATGGTAAAAATGCAGAAAGCTGGTTTATTTTTATCTTAAATTCTTATATTTTTACAAATTATTTTATTAGTTATTTTTGTTCTTTTGCTTTTATTAAAAATGAAAACGTATAAGCAATTTATTAACTGTAGGACAAAATAGGGCTGGGAGATATGGCCAGAAATGTTATCACACATTTTCTTCCATATCGTACTACATATTTTATCATGATATTCATGTACCATTAATGCGAGGGAAATGCTTTCCACGTGTTTGTTAGCACTTGAGAATATATGTAAACATAACTCCAAGAAATATGTTACCTTTTAATTTATGGCCCCATGGAATGCGTTTTATTTTTACCTCAATTCTTCATTTTATTTATATATTTATTTATTCATTCATTGGATTCTGTTTTATGATTAATACTAATTTGTCATCAATAATGGTGTCTGATGAATTAATACAGATTTGAACAGTTAAGTCCATCTTGATATGTAATTAAATGAAAATATGGGCCTAACAATTTACAACACATTGCCTTTTACATTGCAGACCTAGGACAAAGATACAAATGAAATAGTGCTTTTAATTTTATTTTTTCAGATCCAGAATACTAAAGAAATTGAGTAATCAAATGTAAAATAAAACCCTTTATAGTCCTCCTCACTGTATGATTTAGCAGTGAGTGATTTAACCTTGTCTTTTGTTGTGTGATTAAAGATGAAGTAAATTTGAAATTGTGAAAACTGGAGGGACTGATTAAGTAATTTCATCAGCTTTGCTTCTTTTTACTTGTATTGATGAGTTCAGTGTGAAGAATCTAAACATTAAAGGGGGTCATATGATGTTGCTAAAAAGAACATTGTTGTGTATTTGGTGTAATGAAATGTTTATGCAGTTTAAGGTTAAAAAACATTATTTTCCACATACTGTATATTATTGTTGCTCCTCTATGCCCCGCCTTCTGAAACGCATCGATTTTTACAAGGCTTATCGCTCTGAAAAGCGAGGTGTGCTGTGATTGGCCGAATACCTCAAGCGTGTGACGGAAATGTTATGTCCCTTAACATATTGTAATGCTCTGTCCGGCCGGAGCGATGAGACATAAAACCCATTATAAACGTGATATAAACATGATTCCTCATCGTGTCCTCTTTTGGAAGGCCAAACAAAACGGTGAGATTTAGGAAGTAAAAAATGTAGGGAAAAAATATTTTATATAAAGATATAATGCTGATATGATGCTATAAAGAAAATTCCACCTATCAGAGAGTTGCTGTGAGCGAATCACGCCAAACGAGCACTGAGCTCTGCCCACTCTACATGACGCAATACGATCGATTTGCAAACATAAGAAAATATTCAAATATGCATATTTCATGTAATTTGCAAATTATTGTTTCTGAATAGGGCTAGGTAATATGGCCAAAAAATTATCACGATGATTTTTTTCATATCAGTCAATATCTGATGCATAAGTCAATATCGATAATTATCACAATAAGTTTCGAATCTTTATTTCATTTAAGTTTAAAGGCAGATTTTAGCTCCTAAGTGAAAGTTGTAGAAACCAGACCATTAGATTTGGTTTAAACTACTCTTTATTGTCAGAACATGACAAACAGTTTTCATATTTGTGAGTCCTTTGCACTTTTCTAGTTTTTTTTTTTCTTAATCAAAGAAATATCTTAATAGAAAAATTAATTTATTAGTTTTCTGCATGTTCTGATGACTGATATTGTTTCAAATTAAGAAACGGGTTTGTGTTTTGCCTAACTTTAATTCGATATGAATATCCCGTATTTCTGCCGTAATACCACGGTGCAGTTATTATTCCAACAGTAAATCCCTGGAAAATGTTGGCAGTTTGTAGATTGAAAAGCCTTCTGACTGTATCTTTTCACACAGTGTTTCTCCTGTTTGTCAGCGCTGTTTCATCTGCGTTCTTTGCTAAATTTAAGCACTTCAGTTCACACTGGATCTCACAGCGTTGTTAAGTCGTCGTGTGTAGTGCTGTTTCGTTCTGCTTTTGGTGCATACACTTTGCATGGAACGTTTATTGAACTTGTTACCGTTTTATCGTTGAAAATTAAATCACGATAATTGTCGTTACTATTTTATCACCCTGCCCTATTTCTACAAATAAAAACAACTTCAGATGGATAGTTTTGTTTCACAATTGTTTAATGAAAATCTCATTCTCAGTGGTTCATGGGATTGTAGTTCTTTCCCTCACGTAAGCCGTCAAGTACACAATCTTGTACCTTTGTCTTTTTGTCCAAATTTCAACTCCTTTACTTCAAATAAATCCCTAGAAAAAAATGTATGTAAACAAACACTTAGGAACCAGCAGTGCTGAAAAGTGGGCAGGCACTCATGCACTCTATGAACTATCTTGTTTTACTTTAGTGTTACTAACACACAGGTACTGTAACCTCTGTACCTTTCATACTCTGTGTACACACTCCTCAGGCAGAATAAAGTGCACAGAGATAGCAGGGCGGAGGTCAGGCCAGTGGCTGGAGGTTACACACAAACAGCGTTAGATATGTGTGTGCTAATGTACGCATGACTCGAGGTCAATGTCTTCAGACTGCTTATTTGTCGTTTGGTCGTAACTTCACAGGGCTCTTTCAGAGTGTAATTGAGCTGTTGTTGGGTGGAACGCCTCTCTGTGTGCATGTCTGGTTGTTTTCCCCTCTTCACAGTTTTTGTTGCCATAGCAACTCCATCATCGGCCTCGTTTAGGATGTGACCTCTGAATGGGAGAGCAAGAGTGAATGGATAGCAGACCAGATAAACAGAAATGTTCTTGTATCTGTTCTTTGTTCCAGTACAGGGCTTCAAACTAACATTTGAGGGCAGTGGCGCGAGTCACAAAATTACTGTTGATTTGCATTAATACGAGCAGTTACTCATAATGTTACATGTTTATTTCTTGGTAAGACACATTTGACAGCAAAGCACTGAGCTTGAGTTGATGCATAAAAAATTTACTTATTAACAACAGTAACATGCAACATTTTTATATAGAAAATTAATATAGGTTATTCTATTCGCATTAAATGTACAATTATTATTAGGCCTATATGCAACTGACTGATAACTGCAGTGATGATAAAAGGAACACTGTGTGTTTGTTGCAAATTCAAGAAAAGTTTATTTTTCAAGCAAGTTTGTGATGTTTCTTACTTCAAGTGCAGAACTCTGACAAAATCTGATTTCTTGATGATTTGATATTTTATAATAGTGATTTTATAACTGTGATTTTGTACTTTCAAAATGTAAAGGAAAAAGTAGAAATAAATGACTGCTGCCATCTAGGGGTGTGCGATACTTCGATTTTTGATCATGGACGATAAAAATGTCTCCATGCAGGGCTCTGGAGTGCGACCTAATTTCTCAATGGTGTGAATAAAAAAAAATCAACCAACCATTTGAGGGGAAAAAAAAAAGTCTCCGCCACTCTGAAAGTCTCCCTGTGGTTCAGCAACAGACACTAGAGCCTTGCATTTCAGCCCGAGCCCGACAGACCCAAACTTTTTTAAGCCCCTCGAGCTGGGCTTCGGGATAATTTTCACTTTGTAGTTCAGACGCGGGCCGGGCCTCCCACCTGTTTTAGACTTCTCCTTACTTTTATATTTTAGACATCCATCAATTAGTGATTGAAAAACATAGGGGTGTAACGATTCATCGATATGGATCGATACGATGTCTGACGATACGATGCATCGATGCCACACGTAAAATATCGATATCTGTAGTATAAATAGGCACCTTATTTGGCACTGTCCACATTTTCACATAATGTCTGTCTATGCATTACTGCCAACGCGTGCATTCTCACTCAAACTCGCGTATCAGGACTCTATATAAGGACTGCCCTTGCCCGAAGGCACAAGGTGAAGCATAAAAGACGCTCGGGATTGTTGGTGGAACAGTAGAGCGCTGTGTGAGAAGTTTTCAGCGCACACATCTGAAGCGCGCGCACTCACCCAGACAGCCGCGTCTAAACCGCGCGAATACTAAATCGAGCTCTCTTCCACTTTTTTATGCATGGATGTATAAATACAGACAAAATTAAATCAAAATGCGCATTTTGACGAATATCCTAGTAAACACAGTTGTTAGGCATATGTCTTAACGTAAACAGTTCAGAAAGAAAAGGCGTGTGTATCAGTATATTAAATCCGTGCTTCGTTCTTAAAGTGAAAGCAAACTAATAAAAAATCTAATGCTGTCAAAGTGCTCACTGCTCCTGACTAAATAACCGTTATAACATCAGAAATGATTCATCTATATTTAATTTATAGAGTGAAGACTGTGCAGTTATTTTACATTTGATTAGCCTTTTACATTTCTGTAGCGTACCTGAAAATTTATTTTTTTACTGAGCTGAAAAGCGCTGTTTATTGAACTTGTGTCTTTGTTGTATTGTAGTTATTTTCTGCTATTGCTTGTAATTTGGTTATCTGTAGAAAATATTATTATCACTGAGCCCATAGTAGCAGCCAGAATTGTTTTTCCAATTGTTTATTTTCTTTATTATTAATTATTTTAAAATGTGTAGTGTTTTTTTTTTTTTTTTTTGTTGTGAATGTTCAGGTTGAGGTTGTGAATTTTTAGTATTAATGTTCTTGTTATATATTTTGGTTGCATTTGTGAGTTAATAAAAATGTAGATGGTTGTTTAAAATAGATGTAAAATATCAAAATATCGATCGATATACTCCTGAATCGAATCGTAATCGTATCATAGAATTTTTTGAGGTATCGGAAAATATCGTATCGCTGGGTAAGAGAATCGATATCATATCGTATCGTGACGAACCATCCGATTTACACCCCTAGAAAAAAAATTGCCGCGCTGGTGGAAACAACACAAGACTGTGCTACCGCGACTGTCAAGAGCGGCTCGACGGTGTTTAGTGTCCCGCAGCACAGCTGAACAGTTCTGCATTCAAATACACACAATTGGCTCAAGCATCCCGCAAAGCACCTGCAAAAGTAAATACCATAAATGTGTCAGGGGGAAATAGTAAGGAGATATTTGAATTATTTACTAGCCCTAACATACGCCATGTCAAAATGCATGTCTGTGCAAGTATCCTTGTAAACACAGTTGCTTATGGTTTCACAGCAGTTTAATGTTCCTGAGGCTTTATGTGTCATGAATGTTGATCAAACAACAAAACAAATAAAATCACTTTTGTAGTTTCAACACAGATTTATTAGATTTAATTTATACAGTGAAGACTATGCAGTGTTGTTTTACATTTGATTATTCAATTTCTGTACCTGAATACTATTAGACTTACCTGAAAAAGATAAAGCACTGTTTATTTCATTTGTATCTTTGTTCTATTATATTTATCTACGCTTGTAATTTATTTATTTTCTTTGCTGATTTACTCGCCTACTACATCACCCCAATCATTGATAATCTTTTTCTAAATAGAGCTTTTCATGTCATCTGGTGTTTTTTTTTTCTCTCCATATCGCAATATATATCGCAGAAAAACAAAATATCGCAATGTGAGTTTTTTCCAATGTCACGCAGCCCTATTAAAAATAACAAAATGCAAATTACAAACAAGGACAGGGAAGATACAAATGAAACAAACTGCTGCTAATTTCTTTTTTTTTTCTTCAGGTATTGTAGGTCTGTTTAACAGCAGCATTCATCATAGTCTGAAGTCTTGCATTTATACTTTCAGAACAAAAGATGCCCTCTGTAATCTAAAATCTTGCAGCGCTGCTGTGAAAGACATCAAGCTACTGTCAGTTAAATCATGTATCAGTACTGTGCTAGTGCTTTTAAAATGAGTGGAGGCTTCAAACAAGTCACTCACATCTGTCTCTTTCTCTGTCTGTCTCCAGTAGCGTGATCGGCGTAATCTGTGTCTGAGCCGGTGACTTCTCTCTGGACGGCGTGAAAGCAGCTCTTCTGCTGAGTGCTCTTGGAGAAGATGTGTGCGCTCAGATAAGAGACTCTTCACACAAGAGACAAAAAAGTGAGTCAATAACCTGACAGCACCTTCCATTCAGACCTGTCGTAATTCCTGAGGAGTAATAAAAGCATAATGTCTAAATAATAGCTGCCAAATAGGCTAACAGCTTTATGAAAAGTGGCAGTGATTTGTGTCTGTCAGATCACTTCCTTGTAGTCAGAACATTGTTTTACAGCAAAAAAAATATTTTTACTTTAATACTTTAAGTGGCAGTACTTCAAAATGTGTTGATTGTGTTTTTTCCAGGGTTACCACAAGAAAAAACTAATATGCTAATGAATTATAATTAATTTTATTAATTTATTAACACACACACACACACACACACACATATACACACATAGGGTTACACATACATATACACATATATATATATATATAACAATTGCAGTAAGGTCCATTTATTTTACTTTACAAGTCAATGTAATTTTTTGTTTGTTTTGTTTTAATTTTTTGTTTGTTTTAAAAACTATTGTTTTTATTTATCGTTGTTGTTGTTGTTATGCATTTATTTGTCATCACATCAAACCTAAAGATCTTCACAATGTTGATTTGTTTCCTAAGTTTAAGATACCACAACAAAAATGAATATGCTAATGAGGCCTCTTTTTTATTAATAAGTTAAATATGTTAAAACAGGTGGCAGTAAAGTAAAAAATGCACAAATAATGATTAGAAATGAAACATTAATTATTAATGTAACTTATTTTTATTAGAAAGTTATATTAAAACAATTGCTGTAATGTAAAAATAATGAAAAATAAAACACATTATTAAAATAATAATTACTTAAATGTGTTTTAGTTTTTGTTTTTATTATTATTGCTGGTTGTTGTTGTTGTTGTTGTGCATGCTTTTATGTGGCCGTCATCACATCAAGCCTTAAGATCTCATTTGTTTGTGACTGTCACTTAAAGGATTGTTTACGTATTTGTGACTAAAGCATGTGGCGAAGGCAGAAAATGATTATGGCTTGTCTTAGATGATAGTCTAGATTTCAATGCTAGCTGGCCAACACAAAGAAATACAGTCTGAAAGTGGGAATAATGCATGTAATGGGACATTTACCTTGAACTAGTAATACTGTAGAAAAACTGGTATGGGAAGTTGCTTTTAGTTTAACTCTCGTCTTTATTAAAAGTCCAGGTAATTCTGATATTCCCACTGTACTTTATATAGAACAATAGATTTTTGTACAGAAGTGCAAACTTTATAATATGAGGGAACTTTTCCCCAACCTTCAGGGGTTTCTGGCCTTGTTACGCTCCGCATCCTTCTGAAGAATCCCTGCTTTAGAAACGTGTAGCAGAAGTTTATTTTTAAACACTGTCCCTGATCTTTTCAGTCTGATCATCTTAATGATTGTGATTTGCATTTCAATGTGGATTTTTTTTTTTTTTTTTTTTTTTGTCCTACAATGACAAAGAGATTCTTTTAGAAGTTAAGAACTTTTTTTTTTTAACTGACAGTAAATGTGCTGGTCTTTTTGTGAGCAGATTTGGAGAAAACACTGTGCTGATATTTTAAAAGGGTACAAAATGGTTGTGAATTTTTTTTTTTTCACTAATTTTAGCAATAGTAGACTAACAGTAGTGGAAAAAAATTAACAATGAATTAAGAAGCTACAGCATGTGGGGACTGACTCTTAAATGGCAAACTTTGTGCATGCCAGACTCTTACTTTAGGACAGTGAAAGAGATCATTTGAAAATAAAGCTGTTGATCAGTTTCTCAGTGTGTAATGAGGATCAGTGGTATGTTTGCAGTGTTTGTTTCATGCACAGCAGTTCTTCAGTTTCCACCTTTGCTAAAATCCTTTGATCCTCCTCTTGTTCTGGAGGTTTTAATCGGTTTGGTTTGTGTGTCCTCTGTTAACTTAAGTCTACTTTTAAAGTATGTATGGCAAATAAAAATAGTGCAGTTACCAGTACAAAAGTAATCGTGCATCACTCAGACACTCTTGCTGTTGTTTTAGGCTGATGATCTCTAGTTTAATGCACAAAGTGAACCTTAGAAACAGCATACGCTCATGCTATGGATGTGTGCATCATAAAACATACACTACCTTTCAAACATTAAGGGTCTGTGTTTTTATTTTTTTTTTTTCAGACATTTTTGTTTTTTTTCAAATATGCATTTAATTGATAGAGTAACAGTGAAAACATTAATAATGTTACAAAAGATTTTTATTTCAAATAAATGCTGTTCTTTTGGACTTTATATTTAATAAAGTATTTGGAGTTTCCACAAAAACAAAGCAGCACAACTGTTTTCAACAAAAAAAAATAATAATAAATAAAGCTTTTAAAAATTAGCTTTTCTTCACAGGATTAAATTACATTTTATACATTTTTTTTTTTGTTTGTTTTACATGTATTCAATTAGAAAATGGGTTATGTAAAATTGTAATAGGATTTCACAATATTACTGTTTTTACTGTGTTTTTGATCAAGTGAGTGCAGCCTTGGTGAGCAAAAGAGATGTCTTTTAAAAAATATAAAAAATGTTACCAACCCCATTTCAAATCAGTGCTATCTTAAATTGTGTTTAAGCACACTAAAACAGTCTTTTTCAGGCTGCTCAAGCTAATGCACATAAGAGCAAAAGAAAATTGGCTCTTAACAGTAAGGTGTGACTTTTATATTGAGCATTGTGATTTCTCATGTTCATAGATGTATGAGGGGAACAATTCTGCATTCTACAGTCTTCCATATTGAAGGTGCACCAAGCACTGCACACATTTTTAGCTGGGCTTTGGGGCAGTGTTTGTTTGTATCTGCGGCAAAAATAGTTATCTTGTTTCTGCCCTTTTGAAGATGATCTGTGTCCTCCAGACAGGGTTTCTGCTTAAAGTCTTAAATTGTACAGTAAAGTCTTAATTATGATTTCAAAAGGTTTTAAATTTGGGGACGGAAAGACCAGAATTGCGATATGGTTGAATGTGACGATTTAATTTTAAAAGGCTATGATTTCATTAAATAAACACGAGTGCTGCAGGCTCAAAGTCCGGTGCTGCTGCTTTGTGTTCTGCCGTTACTGGGGAAACCGTTATATTTCTACCTAATGCTCCCCCTGCTGGCAGAGAATAAATGAGCATTAACAATAAAACTGTTCACGCAGAGCCTTAAATGTGAACTGGTGGATCAATAAGAAGACGATGCATTATAAAAAGCTAAACAGTATAGGGGTGTGTGATATGTATGCAATATCATAATTGTTGCTTTAACGATGTGCGATTTGATATTATCAAGTACATCATGAAAAGCAAACAAAACAGTGCACTCATACAGGTGAAGTCTAGTAAGTTAACAGGTTAAACTAGTGCTCCAACGCATTTAGAAAGTTCTTTCACTGCATGAATCAAGTCTATTAAAATGCATTTAAAATGATCACATAAATCAAGATATGGTGAAGAAAATGTATATATTTATATCATTTCGTATAGTTAATATCAAACGAAGAGTGCCATATTTTTCTCTAAAGTCAGCATAATTACAAATGTGATTTAGATTTTATACAACAGTTCAGTAAACAAGAAGTTAATATTAAGAGACTTACGTTTTAGACACCACTGCACTTATTCGCGTCTCTGAGCAACATGGTGTTTCGTTCCTGAATGAATCAACAGTTTAAATGATTCGGTTCAGTCGCAATGACTCACTTATTAACAGTGACTTCTGTCACCTACTTGCAGTTTTAATTTCACATTTAAAGTACCTTTTAATTTTTTTTAAATAATTTTAAACATCAGCTTTCAACGTTTTATTTAAAATATCAAAACATTATTTAGCTATGCATTTGTAACTGCAGGTTAAAGTATTCCATGTCCCTCTGAGCTAAATTAAACAGTACGCAAATGCATCTAAATGCCACTTCAGATGCAGCTTCTGTGTTTCCTCTGAATTGCAAAGATAATTTTGTTGATAGTGATTTCATTTGCTTGGTAACTGCCCAAATGCAAGAATTTGTCTCAAAAGATGGTGCACACTTTTAGAAAAAATGGCTTAAAGGTAAAATTTCTCAAAACTTATTGGAAGAGATTAATTTCCATCACTACTGTGAACTGACCACACAGAATATGAAGAATATAAAAAAATTCAGGAGTCAGCTGTCCATGTTAATCCTTAAGCAACCCTCTACGGACACCTTGGCAATTGAATCGCCATTGGCTAGTAAATGTTTGCGTTTACTTGCCAGAGGCAAATGTGTGTGTGTATATACAGTAAAAAGTTTGGAAACATTACATGTTTTTGGAGTCAGCCTGCATTTTTATTTGTCAAAAATACATGTTAATTATTAAGCTTAAAATACCCTCTATTTGGACACTTTAAAAAAAATAATTTATGCACGGCTGAATTTTCAGCATTACTCGCCATTGGTAACATACAGTCTATCACATGATGCATGTAGAAATCATTCTAATATTCTGATTTATTATGAGTGTTGGAAACAGTTCTGCTGTCTAATTATTTGATGAATAAAAGGTTTAAAAAGAACTGCATTTATTCAAAATAAAAACAAATTCTAATAATATATATTTTAATAATATATTTTCTTTACTATCACTTTTTGTGTGCTGAATGTGTGAATTTTATAATAAAAAGATAGAAAAAAAATTACTGACCCCAAATTATGACCATAGTGTATATATTATATTAATATAAAAATATATCTTTTTTTATTTTTTTATCAGCAAAGTATCCTAAAAAAGTATCACATGTTTGTTTGTAAAATGGCAACTTTGATAAGAATTTTTAAATAAAGGATCTGAAAGTAAACATTCACTTTGCATCACATCAGATAATTTCAGTATAATAAATTTAAAAAAAATTATTTTAAATAATGATATATCAAATATTACAGTTTTTTTCTGTATTTTTATTTAATGATAGAGCAGAAATTTAGTAATTGGAATGTTTAAAACTTGATATGTCATGTTTGAATGCATATTAGTAACATCACAGTCAAACATTATTATTTAATGATAGAAATTTAGTAATTGGAATTAAAACTTGATATTCATGTTTGAATGCATATTAGTTATTTTAACTGAACATTGTAACTGGACTGGTGCTGCTTTTTTGGTCATTCAGTGTTTCTGTTCAGTGTTTCTGTTTCTGGGAAAAAACTAACAAAAATACTGATAAGATGATGATGATACAAATTCTACTAATAAGAACTATAAAACGCACTAAGGATTACTAAGGATTAATGAGCTGCTGGATTCATGAATATTAATCAGGTTTTGTGCGTTTGCGCGAACTGCTTTACTGAAATCAATACAGGGACGATAATAGGTGAGTGCCAGCCAATGAGATTGCCGTTTGCGCATTAGTTCCGCCTACTACCGGAAAACCCGGCAGTTCTTAAAAGCTGAAAAATTCCAAAGGAATGCTGTTATTTTGACAGTAAATTACAACAAAGAATATCGTTTACATGTAGCGTGTCAATTCTCTCGCTCTCTCTTTCTCTGCGTGTGTGTGAGACAAAGCGACGTCAAGCCGTGAGCTTCCACAATAGAGTTTACGGTACGTCAAATCCAGGTGCATTGCACATCCATTGAGATGAACTGAAAAATATCACAAATCGCTTGATGGAGAGTGAAACTCTGTGCTAAATGTATTCTTAGTCTCCAACTCACACACTGGCGAGTAAAATCTGAGAATTTATTAGCTATTGGCTAATATTAGACATAATTTAGTCGCCGAGAGTGAAGATGTAGCTGCATATGCGAGTGATTTACTCACAATGTTGAGGGTTGTCCTTAAGATATAGGCACAATAACACACTCAGCAAAATAGTCTAATTATTGTTATCGATAAAATCCCAGAAATTTTTCGAGATCTTTTTTTGTCAATTCACACACCCCTAATTTATTTAATTTATATAACAAATTATTGATAGTAAATTGTTTAAATTAATACTTTTGACTCATCCATTTTCTTAAAAATGGTTTAAAGGCGGAAATGTAAAGTTTATAATTTTATAAAGCTTTTTTTGTGAAAACCTGTATCTGGACTGTAAATTATGCTTTTTACAGTAATTTTACAGTTTAATATGGTCCTATAGACATTGCCTTACCCCGCTCATATGGTATTCATTTTATTTGTGCAGGTCTTTAAAAATCCTGCAGAAACCCTGTCCAGAGAACATGTCTACTGCTGTGAGTGTGTTCACGTCGAGTGTTTGCAGTGCTGCGGCTGTATGACAGGAGACAGAGGGGGGTCAAGGTGTCTGTTGGCGCTCTTGTGTGCCAGCGTATGGCTACTGTGTCATCGCAGGGCACATCGCCCCAAACGACAGATGGGAGGGGTTCTGTCCCGTGTGCCACGGGAGGCTTACGTTTGGAGCAGATGGAGAGAGGAGAGCTCTTTTTGTGTGTGTGTGTGGGTCCTCTTCATTTCACTCAATGGGTTACATGAAAGCCTTTCATTGTTCTGTTTTTTGTCTGTCCTGTACTTCCCTCTTTTCTTCATGGGCTCACTCTCACCTGCTCTAGCCTTTGTACTCCTCCCTGATGCAGGCAAACACACACACACACACACACACACACGCACAGAGCAGATTACTTGTCCCTGTTCTCTCCAGCCAGGTCCCTGTTGGCTCGGGCTTCTCAAACGTTCAGATGATTAATGGGCTCAGAATCTGAAGGCGCTCACCGCCGCCGCCTCATCCATTCCTCCCATCCCCCTGCTTCTCCTCTTTCTCCCCCAAACCCATCTATGTTTGATTGCAGGATCTCTCACACACACACAGAGCCACCAAATGCTGGTGAGGGTCGTCCCAGCCTCTCAGAGTTGTGCTTTGTCACTCGGGCAGCTGCTGTATTGTCTCGGGCGGTGTTGGGGAAGGCATGTGCTCTCCGGGTGGAGGGATTGCCGCGGTTTGGCCAGGCTGTGGCGCGCTGCTTCAGAGTGCTTCCTGACAGAATGTGAAATTGGAGGATGTCTCTTCCTCCCCCCAGCCATATATACACAGCCCGAAGACACAGAAAACACAGATCTCATGCACACACACTTAAAGGAGTGGTGGAGTCCAGTGATGGGGCAGTAAAAGTGAGTGCAGATGGTCAGGCCTGGATAGAGGTTTACCTGGAATGTGAGCGGTTGAGGTCAAAGGTCAGAGTTCCTGTCCCCTCTGGCAGACAGGAAGCACTGTTTGTACAAGTCTTGGTTTACTTATAAGGGCCAAATGTACCTCATGTGAAATATCTTGAAAACTGACTTGTTTATATTTTTCATAAAAACGTGCACAACTGTTTTCAGCATTGATACTGAATGTTTCACGAGCAGCAAATCAGCATGTTTGAAATGATTTCTAAAGGATCACGTGACACTGAATATTGGAGTACTTATGCTGAAATTTCAGCTTTGCATCACAGGAAAAAATTACTTCTTAAAGTATATTCAAATAAGCAGTTATTATAAATTGTAATATTTCACAATATTACTGTAGATTTGATCAAATAAATGCAGCCTTGGTGAGCATAAGAGACTTCTTTTTTAAAAAAAACCACACCACGCTGAAACCTCTGCATGATGTGAATAGTAGTGTTATCCAGTTTGAACCCCTTAACCGTAAGTATGAGTAATGATGTTTGCTTTAGCAAGCACTGGTAATTAGCGCTTAAAGACTTAAGGTGGTTGGAACTGTGGCACAGTGGTTTAATGCATGTAGTATAATGTTGAGCTATGCATGTGTTGTGAGTTTGAACCTGGCTTATTACTTTCCCTTTCTGTACTAAACCTATGAATAAAAGCAACAATTGGCATAGAGGTTAACAGTGTTTTTGTCTCTGTGTTTGAGCAGTGAAGGTTTGGGTTTATAAAGAGGTGGATGAGCTTACACTGGATTTTCCACGTCACATCTGTTCATCGACATTGTATCTGCTGTTGTGACCTCATCTCTGTAGAGATCTGTCACTCTCACATGGCCCAGCACGACGCCCGCTTTTATTCTCACTGGCACTCAATACGTGATAATTGCTCGTTAGCTTGTAATGTAAATCCCTCTCCCTTTTGGGTTGGAATGATTGTTTACAAGTGTCCTTTAATGAGACAGAATCAAATCTACATGGACCTTAGAGGAGGAACCGTATTTAATTTGACTGCAACGAGGCTTTGAGGGATGGATGCACAGCCTGTTATTGAGGTCTTTAGGCCACGGCTAATTTTTTTTATTTTTTTTAATATGTTGAAGAATAATTTGCATGCATAAATTTTCTAAAGTCCCTGTGAGGAATTTCTCTACTCTGTTGGACAAAAATGGCCCTTTAAATAATTTCAGAGCAAATAGGCAAGTATTAAAGCATAGGTTTATACTATAATATTGAAGCAAACATTTATAAGATAAATACTGAGATTTAACTCTTAATCTGTAAACCCTAGATGTAAATAATTCAACTGCAGAATTGAGAGTGTTTAGCTTTCACAGTTTCTGGAGCGTCTCATTTATTTTGGTGTCATCTTTTTTTTTTTTCACTCCATGCCCTTTTTGCCAGTTACAGCAGCTAACAAACCATCGCTCTTCTGTTTCTCTCTCTCTCCCAACATTTTCCCCTCCTCTGTGTGCTGGCTGTCGGTGTTTGTAACTGGGTGGTCCTAAACTGAAAGTAAAAGAGAGTGAGGTAAAAGTGGCAGAGAAGGCGGGAGGATGGGAGGAAATTAGCCTGAGTCATGATGATGATGATGAGGTGTGTGTGGACAGATGGTGGGCTGATGCCATCGGGGGAGGAGACAGTCGATGTAGACAGCAGGTCTTTAGGGGGGAATGAGAGGTCGTCCTACTCTGTCACACAAACATTAATGTGTAATTCTGTGCTTAAAGGGATAGTTCACCCATAAATTAAAATTGCCATCATTTACTCAAGTCATTCCAAACTCCCAATTTTCCTTACAGTAGAAGCCTACTGGTCACTGTCAAGCTCCCACTGTATAGTAGTCATGTATAGACATATTCCAAGTTTTCTGGGGTTATACAACAGGGTAATACTTTACAAAAAGATCTAATTTGTTAACATTGTTTAATGTATTATCTCAAATCAGCTATCAGTTATCTATATGTTTTATTAATCTTTGTTAATGTTACTTAAGGCTGGCCCACACTTTTTTTAAATATTCAAAATGTGAGAGACCACAAACATAACGATAAAACAAAAAATCATAGACCGAATTTGTTCCTATAGTGTGTGGAGTTGCTGCAATGTGAACTTTAAATGTTACAGCTAGGGATGCAGCGATACCATTTTTTTTTCAGAATCGATCTGCTGATACTGATACCAGTGCAGGTTTTTTTAATCAGTGTAGAATTTCTATGCTTCTGTGTTGACCTGATTAACACTCTTCTGTGTGCTAAACACTATCTGCTAAATGTAGATTAACTTTATTTGAATGAGAAATGAGAAAATATGTAATCATAATCTATGAAAAATACTATTATTAAAATAGATGAGTGGATAATTCAGCAGCAAAAGTTACTCTAGGAAAATCATGGGTGCACAATTAGGGCTGTGACGTTAACCACATAACCGCGGTAATGAGATGCTGACCGCAGTGTTGAGGTCATCACCGCACTTTTTTTTGCAAGGTATTTTTAGGAGGAACCGTGGGCAATGACCAGATTTCTTGCGGAACTGGATTAAATTCCCGAATAAAACACAGTAGTGGTCGGTAACTCTGGTGTAATTTTTAACGGGCAGTCTAACAATATCACGTTCCCGACGTCCTTTCAGAACAGCCCATCTGCACTTTACTCACTCTTATCGACCACCGGTACAGCCTGCGCTCAGGACTGTTATGCACACACTGCATGCGTGGACCAGTGCTTTCTGTGTCATGTATTTTATTTGCGGGGTCACTCTGTGCGCACAGCATGTGCATAACGGTCCTCAGAGCAGGCTAACCTGTGGTAAATATACGGCCCTCAGACAGAACAGGCAGGTTGTCAATGAGTGGCAGAGCAGAATAAGGATGGCAAAGCAAAGTGTGGATGCGCTTTCCTTGAAGGACGTTCAACTTGGGCTGGAAAATGGTCAGTTTACTGCTGAGAAACCCACGTCAGGCAAGTCTGACTCAGGATATGTTAAATCGTTCGGTTAAACGAATGTTAAACGAATTTTGTAATTTGACAAGACCAATAAAAATAACAAATAGGCTACAATTTTTGTACAACCTACATTTTTTTTTTTTCTTTTTTCTCTGCGACACTTTCCTATTGTGTTGACAGCAAAATGTAAAACTAATTTGATTCTGGACAAGACAAATAAAATAACAAATATAATTTTTGTGCAGACTACATTTTTGCGTGATAAACCGCCAAACCACATGATTTGTTGCTTCTTCACCGCGGTAAGAAAAAAAATCCCATACCGTCACAGCCCTATGCACAATAATTTTATAAAATCTAAACATTTAGTGAAACAACATTATTTAGTGGGGAACAAATCGGTCTCCTCTGACCGATACCCGATTTGGCAGAAAATGTCAGTTTCAGAGCCGACACCGATACTGAGTATTGGATTGATGCATCCCTAGTTACAGCGCGAGCTGGAGGTGAGTAATGTTAATGTGTACTGTCAGCTCACTTTCTGATTGGAAATAATTTTGTTCCACGTGAAAATCTACAGAGTGTGTGCGTTTGCCCCCCACACAACAGGATTTCTGATCGTAAATATTCAACATGTTGCCCCGACCTTCTTCCGAGCAGATTCGATCACTCTTAACACACCCCACACCACAGGAAAATCTGATAAGGTCATCTGTAGAACCATCAAGATAATCAGGACTTTACCTAGTATCGGCCCGAAAACAGTCCAATTATCTTTTAAAATTAGTGCCATCTAATCGAATATTTGAGAATAATAAGATTAACAGTTGGTGGTTCCCATTGACTTCATAGTAGGGAAAAAATATACTATGGAAGTCACTGTCAACCACCAACTGTTTGATTACCAGCAATCTTCAAAATATCTTGTTCAACATTAGAAAGCAATTTTTTGCAACGACATAAAGGTAAGTAAATGATGACAAAATTTTAATTTTTGGGTGAACTATTCCTTTAATATTTACATGACTATTAATAAATGCTGAATAAGTATTGCTAATTTGTTGTTAATGTTAATTGATGTAGTTAAATAATGTTAACAAATGAAACCTTATTGTAAAGTGTTGCAGACAAAAGCTTTGTGTGATAAACAGGTTAAAAATTAAGTTGTAACTCTGAAAATGTTCTCATATTATTTTCACACTCCCAAGATTAGACTTCAGTGACCTCAATGACCATTGCTTCCCGTCTATCTCTTTTTTTTGAATATGCGAACGAGTGCAAATGAGAGCTGTGGGGGGAAAAAAAAGATTTTTAGTGAGCAATGACTTCTGGTTTTTACTGGCAAATCTTCTGTATGGCTACTGGCAACTTGTATTATAACACATGAGTCATGTGGACTACTTTTACAGTGCTTTTCCATGTTCCACGGAAGAAGTCATTTAGACCTGAGGACGGACGGATGTTTGGAAAAGCATGAGGATGAGTGATGACACCGTTTGCATTTTGGGTGAACTAAAGCGTGCTGGCTGAAACCACTCCGCTGCAGACTCAACACGAAGAGTCCTAAAATAAAACACATACTCATAATTTCCACACCAAACTTGAGGCCGTGTGTATCAAAGTCTGTTGAGAACACATGCAAAAATCTTCCCACAGATAACGCTACTGAAATCGACATCCTCTCACACTAAGCAGGCAGTGTCCAAGGAGTATTTGTGTCAATCTCTCATGTGTTTTATGGAGGTGGATCCCTGTTTTGTCCTCTAATTCACCCTCCCATGGGTCCACTTACTCACTGTTTCCATCTACTCCTCTTCCTTTGTAAACCTTCCCGTCCAAAGAGCGTCTCGAACATCCGTGTGGTTTGGCACGGAGGGCAGTTCTTATGCTCTGGTTGGGCAGCCCCACTGTGGCTTGTTTTTTTTATATTTGTGCCGGTGCAGTCTAGACATGTGTGAATGTGTGCGGCGTGTGGAGAGACAGCAGATAAGGCGGCCCTTGGTGTAGTGGGGGAGGCACGCAGGAGATCGCTCTGAAAAGAATGAGTGGGGGAAGGTGAAACGGAGGGAGGAAGGGGGTGGGGAACTGAAGGTGTGTGTGTGTGTGTGTGTGTGTGTGTGTGTGTGTTGAGAAGAGCCATGCAGGAAGAGAGAGAGAGCGGGAGGGTGGAGAGTGCTCAAGCTGTTGATGGGGAAAGAGAAGGGAGGGGTTTCAAAACAAGCAAGCGCCGGAGAGGCGAGGGAGGGGTGTGTGGGTAGAGCCTCTTCTCAATGAGGAAGCGCCAGAGCCATTTTCACTGTTGAGTAAGAGCACGCTGCTCTCTGCGAACGAGAGAGAGAAAGAAAGTGCGCCTTTTGGGTTTTTTCGGAGCCGTCTTTGCTCGTTCTTCCTCTCCCCCACTTTCTGGCACCCCGCTTGAGGCGGTTTGTGCGAGTGAGGCCTCGGGTGAACACACAATGGGGAGAAGTGCCTGTGGCAACTGGGCCGTTGTGCTGCCGACGGGGGGAAGGGGTAGAGAGCCGACCGGCGCACAGAGCTAACAGATCCAGCCGGCCTCAGGCCTCTGCGCCTCTCTCTCTGTCGCGAGCTAGACTCCGATAAGAGGCTTCTCAGGAACCACGAAACCTTCCTCTCAGGACTATGGTGGACTAACTATGGATTAACATGTATTTGGCGCAGTGGATTTTAGGAAACGTACGTCAGAACTGGAGATTCGAGACTGAGAAGTTACTGTGTTTTGGGAACGAGTGACGAACTTTTCTTGCCTTTTAGTTCCCTTTCTGTTTTGCTTGTGCGCCGAGAGGAACTCATAAATGGATTACAAAATGCATTCCAAGTCCAATGATTTGCTGGATTTTCAGACACTGGATGCCCTTTTGGAAAAAATTGCCCATTGCTCCGTCCCTGTTAAAAGGTAAAACTGATAAGCTTTTCTGTGAAGTTGCTTTTCTTGAACATTACACAGCCCATCACCAGTGTTGTTTGCTGGTGTTGTGTCTCTATTTGTTGCTCACTAGCTTGTAGTTTGATCTCGATTGAACTAAGTAGATATTCAGGTTTAGTGTGAGAGTCTGTTGGTTTGATTTACTAGAATGATTTTACATTTTCACCTCGTCAGGTCAGAAATATTTGTCCTTCACTGAGAGTCTTTCCCAGATTTGCCTCAAAATAGTGTTTTAAAAGGTGGCATTGTTGGTAAGAAAGCTAAAAGCCCCGAATAGGCAGTCTCCCGGTGGGAGAGAGGGGGTGTGTGAGCGAGCAGAGGGAGGGGGTGGGTTTTTCAAAGGAAGAAGGGGGTGGTGTATTTGTTGTGGCAGAAGGAGAGGGTTCAGCCGGCTATGATTTAGCAACTTTAGTGAATGGTAATGTCAGACTTGCTGCAAATACACAAATGTAAATGATATGACCTTACTTTCAGACCTTATTGAACAATGAAAGATATCTGAAAAAAAATAAAATTGTAGATGTTTCCCGTGAGGTTTTAATGGGCAACATTCAGAATGAATCAAGGTCTGCATATACAATAGGGTCTCTTTTTCTCTTAGGAAGTTTGTCCTTGTTTGTTTTTGCTCTCTTCTGTGCTGTTCTTAGAATAGACTTCCTTCTGTCCTTTGCTTGTTTAACCAGACAAAGTCCTTCAGGTGTACCTAGAAAAGCAGTTCAACTCAACAACTCACTTTATAGTCTTTAAATGCACCATCTAGCATGAGTTTACTGTACTAATGTTGCATTTCAGTGAATGACAAAGACTAAACGCTAGGGTTGGGTATCGTCTGAATTTGATCAATTCCAATTTGGTAATTGATTCCAATTCTTTTAGATTCTGTTTCGATTCCAATGTGAAAACACATTTATTCTGTCTCTTTTTGCAAAACATTTAGTTGCAGCTGAATGCCATGAACAAATCAGCAGGCTACATAAAAACAGGACTTTTTTTAATAGCTGTTCGTGTGCAAAATAGAGCTGCATGATTCTGGATCAATTGAGGGTTTTTTTTTTTTTTTTGGAGATTGTGGTTCTCTCACGATTCTGAAACAACTAAACAAAATCATATGTAGTTTACTCTGAAATATTCAACCTCTGTGCATAACAAAAGGCCTTGAGGCTTGTGAATGTGTGTCACATGTGAGCTGGACATTCCCACCCTGGAGTTGGAGTCGTGTGAGGCATGTGGAACAGTTGCAGTCGGAGCGCTGCTGCAGTGGAAAAATGTTCTCCAGTCACATTGCGCACATGCCTACCGTGTGCCAGTGCGCTCCTGGCTCCGTTCTCCAATAGACGTTTGTTAGACCCCGTTCTGAGTCGTTTTAGGTCACTGATCAAAGCGCTAGAACAAACAACACGCCGTGGCAAATGTTCAAATCACTTCTGTTTTGTTTGACGGAGGTGCCTGTGGAGTCCCCGCTGATGTTTGTACAGATTAGTTCCCTCCACTTCAGGAGCCGTTTGTAACACACAAACACAACTGTGAAGTTAGATGGTTTTACTCTTTTCTGCTGGCAGCTAAAGGGGCTGTGAAGCCTGAGATGTAGAGAAGAACAGCTCCCAGGAGGAGTGCTGGCGAGACTGGAGTGTGAAAGAGGAGAGGGGAGATGGATGAGGGAGGTGGGACTCTTGGCCTGTGCAACTGACTCTGTACAGTTTCATTTATTATTTATGCATATGCTTTCAAGCAAATAAACCTGCAGCCCTGGTCCTGTACCTAGACCTCCACTGGAAGCCTGGAGCTTTCTGTCCTGAGAAACTCCCAGTAAGCATAAATGATTAATTGTTTACTTTCGTTAGGGATGCAGCCATTTTGTTTGCCGTCGGTTTTTACACCCTCCCTTTCGTGTGTCACAGTTGGGTTTGGCCTGCCTGTAGAACCAGATTTCCTGGTGTGTGTGCGTGTGCTCGTGCTCATGTTTGTAGTAACCAGAACCACTTCCTCCCTCGCACACATTCCATAGTGGTACGTAATGATCTGTGTCCAGTTCAGAGGTCAGCTTTTGTTCCACTGGGCATTTGGGGCAGGAAGTTTAGCGCCCTGTGTCGGGAAGGTTCATAAAGTTCGCGTTCTTATTAGTACAGCAGCCAACCTGTTTTCTGTGCTGTTTCAGGTCTGTAAAGCACCGTAACACCTGTTGCACTTGGCTGAAACATGAGCTGTTAGTCATTCTTCTCAAGAATAGTAAATAATTTTGAGCAGAGCCTAGTGCAGTGAAGAGTTTTACAACCCAGTGTGCCCTTACTAATGGACAGTTTTAACGTCACTGCTAAGTTGTCCAAAGGTAAAGCCCTGGAAGGTTATATTAGCACATTTATTGCTTCTATTAGTTGGTGTGAGTTTTTACCCGGCCTGTGCTGAAAATATATTCTTTACGTATAATTCAAACTAAATTAGGATTTTGATGGTGTTGGATGTTACTGACAAGCCACTGCTTTGTAGAGTTATATAATAAGTATATAATAAGGTAATAAGTATCTATACCATTTGCTGTTCTGCATGCCAGTTTCAAAAGCAATTAAACACAAAGTTTGCATTAACATTAAAGCAATTTTAACGCTTCTCATTTCAGCTAGCCTTTTAGTGGTCATGGATGTCAAGGTTAACAGAATAAAAGTTGAATGAAATTGAGGCAAGACTAAAGTGCATGAATGTTTTCACCAAGAAATCATGATTCATTAAAAACTTTCACACTAAAATCTATTCTGAAGTTGCAAAGAAATGTAGGAACACCTAAAACCACATATACACAGTCACTCTGTGTGGCCTTATAAATGTGTTAAGATAACATTGAAAAAATGTTACATTTCTTCATAGAGTAAGAAAAGGTGCATTATAGCTTAAGCTTTGAGGTTACACTTATATATAGCTGACTAAAGGTTATGGGGGATGGATTGGATTAGGGCTATTCGAAATATCGCAAATGTAATTATTGCAATATGAATATCACAACGGTGTGCAATATCTGAATCATTTTAATAATAGGCTACTTAAATCGAAATGTTGCAAAAGGTCAAAGTTTTAGTTCGACGCATATAGCAGAGAATTGCTTGACGTTAAAAAGAGTTAAGTGCAGTAAGTTGCAGAAAACAACTCTTTGCCATCTTGTCTTGCTGTCTGACTTGCACCTGAAGCGCGCACACTTCTTGCAGTGTCTCTTCAGTTCTGCCACACACGTGCAAAGTGCGCACGCACACACAGACGCGTTTCAGACGGGGCGCGAACACAGAGTTGATTAGTCTTTCGCATCTCCTCCTTATGTTTGAATAGACAGATACACACAGAATTGTCAATGGTAACCCGTTTCGATGATCATTCTCATAAACAAAGTCAGTTATGTTTTAAATGAATGTAAACAGCTGAGAAAAAAATCGGATGTGTATCATTATACTGGATCTGTACAGTCGGATTTAAAGGGACAGCAGCCTATAAATATGTGCTGCTGAATATGTCACTAATGTAAATCTAACAACAAAACAGCTATAACAAAGATTAATCTAAAGTAAATTCATGCAGTGAACACAATGCAGTGTTATTTTACACTCAATTATTAAATTTCTGTACCTGAATACTATTGTTTTTTAATGTATGCTTGTAAATTATGTATTTGCCCCCCCCCCCCCTTTTTTTCTGACTGTTCACTTGCCTTTAATCATGTTTGAACTTTCTCAGACTATATTTTATTTGTGTTCACTTGCCTTTTTTTATGTTTGTTCTTTTTCATTTAATGTTTTTCAAACATTTTAAGTTATTGTTATTATTTGTATTTGTATGTTCACATCAATGTTAAAATTACAATTTCTGATTTGTGACATTCATTTTTATGGACTACTAAAACACTGCTGGTCACTTTTAGAAGCTGTAGTGATTCTTTCTTTTATAAGAAAGAGAAAAAACAACTTTTCCAAGAAAGAGAAAATTTAATATTTTAAAATATAATTTAAATGGATTTTTCACACTTTAAGCAATATCGAATATCGCATTCTTTTTTTTTTTTTTTTTTTTACAAGGTATGGCATATTGCATTTTTCTTCAATATCGCACAGCCCTAGTTTGGATGTGTTTTATGCAGATTGCTAACCTCGGGCACTCTGTGGGTTATTTGTAATGCTCAAAATTCATTAACATTAGAACGAGGTTAAAAACTAATTCATGTGCGTACGCACGTGTTGTGAATTAGATGGACATTTTTCTGTGATATGTTCTCTTTTGCAGATAAGTATGAATAATCCACACAATTATTAGTAATTGAGACCCAGTGCCTTTTGATCTCAGGTCAGGGATTGTTGATGCTCTGCTGATAGTGTGCAAGAGAAATTCATTATTTTTCATTTTAATTTATAACTTTTGTGTAACATTGCAAAGGGGCCTTTGTGTAATAACTTGTAGCAGCCAAAATGTTTGGAATGAGGGTAATAAAATTTATTTTAATTAAATTTTTTATATGGGAACCCGACAGCAGACTTGAAACATTTTATAAAATTTTGATTTAATTAGTTGTGCAGCCCTAATGAAATTTTAGCTGGTAAGTTACATCAAAGGCATTTGTTGTTTTCAGACAGGTTTAATCCCACTGCTGTACTGTCATTATTACAACCTTCAGCCTTTTGGTCTCTCGCGAGACAGTCAACCATACAATGGAAAAATCAAGCTTTTAGCCAAGTTACAACCTCTTTTAAATTTCACTATTACGGTCTTATGATGGATTTATGTACATTGCATTGTTTATCCACCACACATCACATTTCAAGCAAGATTTTCAGCCAGCCATTCATACATTTTAGCGATCCGTCACATCTTAACTACCCTGTCCAGAGGGTGGGCTTTTGTGGCTCTGACCAATGGTCATTAACATTTTCTTCAGATGTACGTGCAGGGGTTCTTGATGTACTGGTAAAGAGTCCTTTTTCCAAATTTCACTGCAAATATGAAGCACTGAAATTGTTCAGCTGTCAGTGGTATGAGTTCAATTGTGTAATCGCTCATTCACATCTAGATGCATAACTCCAGATGACTCTGAAGTGGTCAGAAGAGCTTGACTATTTAATACCGATCATAATTGCCCTTATAGCTCATTACAGTTTATGATCGAGATTTGTTCCTGATTTTAGTTCTCAGCATCTGACTCATGGTCACTATATCTATTGAGATTGTGCTTGTTTTCCTGGGTTTCATAGATGTGCTTTGTGATGTTTAATCCTGTTTTTGTTGTACAACCTTTGTATAATTACTTAGTAATAACAAGGTCCGTCTTATACCATGTAGATAGAAATGCTTTTGATATAGTAGTGGGTGGGCAATCTTTGCAAAATATCGTATAATAATCTTAAAACACAATCACAGTCCACAATCTGAATCACGATCTTCCCAAATTTTGATATGTACTATTGAGAATATCCAGACTGGAACAAACTTGTGAATCTTATTTATTTGCACAGTTTAAAACACAGTACTGGATGGACATTGAAACCTGAGTTACACTGCGTAGCCTTCACTGTATGAATCAAATGTACATTATTATTAGAACTTCTCAAGTGTTTCAAATAATAGCAATAAATGATTTTTTTTTTTACCATCATCGAGCGCTTAAAACTAAATTCCTGGACAATTTTGAATGTGTAACGTGCTATTTTAATATTGAAATTCTTTTAAATTTCTCTATGCTTTTTTACAACTGAAATAAAAACATACTAGCATTTTCCTTAGCTGTGTCCATACATTTTGTTTGCTGTTGGTTTCTGTTACTGTTGCTCCTCATGTATATATTAAACATGGCTATAGAGAGACCGATTGTGGAAGTGTAGAGTTCAATAATATTTGACAGTTCCACTGAAGCTACTTGCACCATTAAAAGAAAGCCTGTTGTCTCAAGGTATGTGGTTTACGCCGTGCAAACAGTGAACTCGTGCACACAGTGTTCTGATTGACTGTGATTTGTGATTGTCACGCTGCACTGCATTTCAGTGTTCAGGAATCCAGTTGTGTCCGGCCTGGTTGGGGCACTTTGTAATGATTATAATTAAGGCTGCAGCAATTACTTGTACTCACGTTGGGTCAAAAGTTTCTGTTCATGCCACAGTTCAGCAGTGTAGCCAATTAACAGATGTCTTGAGTGTGCATGGCCTGCTCTGTGTAAACCAGTTTAAATATAGGAAATGATTAAGAGTTTTCCCCATGTAGTTTAGTTCTTGGGTTTCACAATGTAATCTGTTAATTGAATTTTAAAAGTATATTGAAAAGATCTATGGGATTTTTTTAAACAGGTTTTTTGAAAGTCTAGTGAATGATTTCTTCTGTAAAAGGTCATTTTGAAGTTCTTTTTTGACTGCCACTACAAATGTATCTTACTGTTTGTGCTGTTTGTTGTTCACAGGGCTTTTCTCAATCAGAGTTTTGTAAACCAGGATCTGGTTATGTCAAAACTTACAGTTCATGGTGTAATATGTATTAAATCATTAAGTGTGGTTCAATGTCATTTTTTTGATAAATCTTTGCTTGATAGTTTTTTTTTATCTGTTGCAATATAACACCAAAATAGTTATGAAGCTAGTACTTTTATCTTTCTTTTTTTTTAATCTTGTGTAATATTAGAAGATAGTCTTATCTGTGTGGTTTGGTAACGTGTGAAGTTACGTTTTAGAGAAAATTTGTCCAGATGTCCTTATAACGCTGTAAAAACAACAGCTACTATTTTTCACTTTTATTGGGTATTTTTCTCAAGACTTAAGCACAGATATGCTGTTTATGTTGTTTACACTTTGATCTGAACATAAACTACGTATCCATGTATACACGTTGTTTATGGATGTGATGCTCTCCAAAATTGAGAGATGAATTGTTGAATAAAGTCATTATTTTTGTTTTCTTTGTGCACAAAAAGTATTCTCGTAGCTTTGTAAAATTACGATTAAACCACTGATGTCACATGAATTATTTTAACTATCTTCTTGCTATGTTTCTGAACCTTGATCGCATGATATCATGATCGCGTAAATGCCGTTTCTCACTGAGAGTGATGCGAATCACCGACAAACGTTGCTTTCACAACGAGCACGAAACGATTGATCTTCTGCTAATTCACGCCTGCACGCTAGGCGGTGCTGACCAGCAGTGTATTTTTACTCAGATATGTATCTCATATATGAATTTAACATCATCCACTGCTCAATATACAGCATTAAATATAACTAAATAAAGTTTGGTTCTATATTGCTTACAAGAAAACACCTTAAAATATAAATACTATTAGCATCAAGCCACATTTGAAAATTTGTGATTTATTGGTATTTGCTTAAAACCCACTATAAACCACCATCGAGTGCTTGTAATAACTTCCGATTGTGATCTATAGTTGATTTTGATTCTATAATAGGCAGACATGCATTCTTTGTAGGCTATGTTTAATAACGCCACACTGCTTATCGTCATAAAGATCCTTTGTTATAAAATTACCATGAGCTGCATACAAAACACATACAGAAAATATATCGTCATAATCATATGCCTATTTGCTTTCATATTTCATGTGTAGGAAAATGTTTCACTCGTTTTTTTAAGCACGGAAGATCTAGAGAGTTAACGCACTCTGACTCATGACACTCGCGCACATGGAAGAAAACGGACATTTTAAGATCATATAATTCAGTAGAGAATTTAGAATTTATATTAAGAACATGTGACTGTGAGAATAAATCTGTTCTCAGATACCAAAGGAACTCGGCATCCACTCTCTTCTCTCCACCAAAATACTCTTCTTCGGAAGAAAAAAAATCCTCCCTTTTTCACACTGCGAATGATCGCCCCTGATGTGAATAGTCCCATAGGGATCTAATGTTTCGATTCAAAAGCGTCACTAGCTGAATTTTCGCTTTCAGTGAGAAAAGCCCTTAAGGATACTTGCTGTCTATGGGAGGGTCAGAGAGATCCTGGAATGCATCAAAAATATCTTAATTTGTGTTCCGAAGATTTGGGTTTGGAACGACATGAGGGTGAGTAATTAATAACAGAATTTTCATTTTTGGTTGAACCATACCTTTTAGTAACTCTAAAAGCCTAAAAGCCTTAGAGCCTAAAAGCATTAGAGTAGATAGAGAAATTATGTAATCGGGAGATCACATTTCGCTTGTATGGAGTAACGCATGTAATAAGACTGAAACTAGCACTGCTAGGGGATTTTTACACCAGAGGAAGTTTTCCTTTGTTATTTAAAAAGGGGAAAGTTCAGAGCCTGACTTGCATTGGTCTAACTAAAGGAGCTTATTCATGTTTCTTCAACATAATGCACATGCAGAGTTGTCAGTTGATGATAATTGTCTAATAGTCTGTTGACTCCTATTCCAAACCTCTGCAGAGCGAGTTAAAGTAAAACGTGCCCTGAACAGCTGGATAACAACGGTTGAGTTGTTAAAGAAGCGGTTTGTTTGTTATGGAAAAATCCCCCACTGTGTTTGAATGAATTATTTGGCTGTTGATCTTTATAAGCGTATTGAATGAACGTTACTGCACCACACAGATTTGGTGGTTATTGGCCATCTGTGTGCATGTGTGCGTGCTGCACCAGCTGGAGTAAACTCATGGTGGGGTCGTGTAGTGCTCCCAGCTCCAGTCTGTCACTTAAGTGCAAGCTCTTCCTGTATTTCTCATGTGTTTTCTGCACAGCCTGTGTGTGTGATCACTCCACTTTCACTGAAGTCACAACAGCTCATTTGTGTGTTGCTGGTACAAGACAGTTGGCGTGTGTTCTGTCTCACATTAGTGTGCGATTTCCTGATGTGTTTGTTCAGTTTGGGAGCTCATCCGTATCAAACCCTTAAGCGTGGTGGTTTATCGTTAGTAGGGCGATAGCTGCAATATCGCAATACTGCGTTTTTGACGAGCAAACCGCGATTTTCTTATTTTTATGTTTTCTTCTTTAACGTGTTTTCTGTTTTCATAGGGTTATGCACTTCTCGTTATACACTTTTTGTGCATGTGTACTGAATATTAAATAGGTTAGTAATGATAACACAATGTGTACCATGCTGATTTGTACAGGGGCTCCATAGATTTGCACTTAACAAGCCTTAACAGACAGCGAATGAGAGCGGGATCAACTAAGCATGTTCGATTACTCGCGAGTCATATATATTTGTGAAAATAGGTTGTCATGTACAAAGAAAGCCAAATCTCTGTCTTAGCATCGACTGCTGGTCAGCTGAGCCTTCTAATGTGGCACTCAAAGTTAAAATGATTTCAACAGTGTTTTTCTTTACATCTCTCTTTGAATGAATTAGCATTTTTGAACGTGTAGTTGAATGAATGGTTTAGAGATTGACAGACAGCCCGTCTAGAACGCACAGGTGGAAATATCATTCGAAAATCTCTTGTCCAGTCAGATTCGAGGATCAGAACGAACTGTCATACATATAGGCTAACAATCGCCTAACAATCTTATTGTCAGGTTTATGTTCTGTTATGTGGATCGTTATTTTGTCATTCTCTTCTGTATACTTCACTTCCTGTTTCAGATCCATTTGGTTTCGGTTTCATTGGTTTCTGAATATGACCTCGTTATATTGTAACACATATGTTCTGTTATGTATATATGGCGAAAATACCATATATTGCGCTATTGAGCCACTCAAAATTACTGCAAGGGAAATTCCTTCACTGCGACAGCCCTAATAGTTAGGTGAATTCAAGAGACCTCTTGAGCTTTAAAGGAAACTTCTGGGTAAGTTCTAGTTAAGCTCTGTCAACAGCATTTCTGATGCATCAGTCGTATTTAATTGCAGCACAGCTTACAGTAAACCAAGTGTTTGACATAGTATTATCTATAGTCTCTGTACTGTAAACAAACAAGTGCCAACAGCCTATGCTGTTTGATAAAAGAAATATTAGCAACTGGAGGCACATTAACCATCAGCAGTTATGAGTAGACTGCTGTTGACCGTTATGTGCGTCAAAGTTCACATTCACAGTGAAGCTACATAGCTGTCACTCATCTTTTGACTCAATGTGGTTTATAAAATAAACAGAAATTGCATATATTTAATGTTTTTAGTCAGTCAATGTGAAACCACATTGCACTTGGATTGATACTTTAATAGGAGACTATTAAAAGAATGACTTGATGACTTTGGCCATGTAAATCATCATATCGTATACATACAGAAACTCAAAGGTCTTGAAGGCAACACATCCAATTAAACACTCAGTTTAATTGGAAGAAATTGTGGCAGAAATACACATTCTAATGTAGAAATACTAATCAGGTTTAATTGTTTAACTTTGATTAAAAGATCAATTAAATTCATATTTAATGCTTTCAACAGAAAAATTAAAATACACAGTGCAGAATTTCTTATTATTGTAAAAAACTATAATAAATTGTTATTCTTATGAATTAAATTAATTACACATACTTTTTGATTGTTAAAAAAAAATTAACTATTAAAATGGAATCTGATAAATATAAAATGGAATGTGAGGAAAAAAAGAAATGTATTTCATAGGGCCCTAAAAAAGTTTTCCATTATTCTTACAGACTGAGGGATGGATCAAAATTGTTGTCTGTAATGAACGGCGTGCTTTAGAATGAGATTATAGCATTGGCGTTGTTGAATACGAAAAATTCAGGCATACACCACTGTTGAAATGTTTGGGGTTGAGTCTACATTTATTTAATCAAAAAACAGTAATATTGTAAAATAATATTACGATTTAAAATAACTTTTTTTTATTTGAAATTTTTTTTTTTTTTTTTTATGTAGTTAAATTTTCAGCATTGTTACTCCAGTCTTCAGTGTTACGTGATCCTTCAGAAATCATTCTAATATGCTGATTTGTGTCTTAATATTTAAGAAAATAATGCATTTTCTTCAGAATTCTCTGGTGAGTTGAAAGTTCAAAAGAACAGCTTTTTAAAATGATTGTGTAAGTGTAGTGTAATTAGGTCAGCTTTGTGTGACGTGTATTCGTCTATATGAGTTTAAACTTGATTTTTAGGTAGGCGCTAAATGTTTCCCTGGAGCGGTGTATGAGCGAGCATTTACTGGTAACCGACAGTTTGGCGTTCTTTCCTGGCTAGTCACGCTGGCAGATCATCAGTTCCCTCTTTTTCTGCGTCTGAGCTCTAGGGTTGATACGGTGGTCATGTGACCACTGTTCCTCTCGTCACTAGGTGAGTCATCAGGAATGCTGTTAGTCAGACATAAACAACTGCTTTGTGTGTGTACAGATACTTTTAGACTCGGAAAACAAGTGGAATGTGTCATGTCAGTTGACCCACGGGGTAATTCAGCTCAGCCCCAGCCCACCCTGTTGTTGGTTGCATTTCCTCCACAGTTGGGGGTATTTTTAGCTTGGGGTACTTTTGTGTGTGTGCTTGTGGCTTCAGACTGAAGATTTTTCTTGTGCTCTGTGTATGACTTGGACATGATGTCCCCCATTACAGAGCTGATCGGAACAGTGAAGTTAACTCTGAGCTGAACTCCCGCATCCTGAGCTCTCCAGAGATCCACAGCATGAACAAAGAATGCTGGTCAGACCCACAGACTCTCACAGCAGCTACAGGCTCTGGCAGATGCAAAAGAAATATTTGCCCTCTAGAAAACTTGCTCACACACATCCTGTTCTGGAGTTACAGTCACAGACCGTTGCCCAATCCAGGGACCTTCACTACAGATGGAGCTATTAGCATCTTGTAAACGATTGGTGTCTTGGATTGATCTGAACACTGAGGGTCCTGAGATTTGACAGGTCTACGTGGGAGAATGGAAACCCCCTAGTTTACCAAAAGTATAATTTTTTTATTTATTTATATATATTCAGTTTGTTCTACACTCAGTTTATTTCATACCTGAAAACCTGTCACCTTTTGGTGAAAATTGCTGTTCTGTAGTTGAAACGTGCCATTTATGTGATTTATGCAAGTATCTGTTTTGTTTTTTTTTGTTATATAACAGTTATATATAGCATTGCATAATCATTTATTAGGCTGAAATATGAGGTTTATCTCTCTCTCTCTCTCTCTCTCTCTCTCTCTCTCTCTATATATATATATATAATATTATATAATATAATATAATTTTTTGTTTTTTGGTCAAAGTCTGTATTTAAGACTTCAGAAGTGTTTTTTTTATTATTATTATTTCTCTTTTTACAGTTTTGGATATGTTACCATAGAAATTGGTGTTGTTTCTAAAGAATGCTGCTAAACTATCTAAACTAATTTTCGAAACTATTTCAGCTGCTGATTCCAACAGATTTTCTGATTTCTGATTCCATTTCCCCCCAACCACAAACTGTGGATTTCTTTTCTAGTCTTTGTTGAATACTTGTTATTGTAGTAGTATAAGTAGATCTCAAGTATGACAAAAAGATAATGACATTTGTTTATATAATTTATTACATTTCTTTCTCTAAAAATTCAAGATTTTTTTATTGCTTTCTGTGAATTCATTTTAATTCATTGTTACCAAACAACAGTTCAGTGGTTCTTTTTGTAGTGTCTTCATTTTCCTGTTGTACAGGCATTTAAATTTGAGTACATGTAGGTATAGTGTGTGTGTGTGTTTAGGAAATGGCTTATGATATGCTTTTTGTGAACTGCTGCATTTCATTGTGGACATTTTTATTCATTTGGCAGATGCTTTTATGTTTCATTAGCTTGTGTTTTCCCTGGGAATTGAACCCCTGATCTTGTTTCTCTACTAGTTGAGCTGGAGTAATGCTCTGCCGTACCACTGAGAAATTAATCACATTTTACTTGTACTCACATTATTAGTCAAAGTGCATGCGTCAGGAAACAAGCGTAACAAATTTGTATAAATAGTTTTTAAAACCATTCTTGTGTAAACTGTTGCATGGAGTTTTATGAACAACTTTGAGTTTGTTCTGCTCAGGTTTCATGATTGAGACCCAAAGATTGGCCTAATATCATGATTGAATGTTGTAACAAGAAGCTAAAGAGAAGTGAAATGAAGTGTGTCAGTGAGAGGCTTTGCTGTGGGCCTGGTGCAGGACAATTGGCAGCTGCTGTGCTGTAAAATCACTATAACACGATTGTTTTTACTACAGCCAAAGCTTGTGTATAATAAATAACTGAACACAAGTTCAGTTCCTTTTTTATTGTTTGACCAGCAGCTGTAAATACCCCTAATTTGACTGCAGGAAAACACACTGGAGGATGCTTTGACAGAAACTAGATTCATTTTGCTTCATACTGCTGAAGCAAATTCAGATTATTTTTGCTAGGTGAATTTTTTTTTTTTTTTTTTTTTTTTTTTTTTTTCTTGCTCTCAGTCATTCTGAATAATTCAGGAATGGCAGTCGCTGTGGACTCATCCTGACTGAATGCAGTCTGGTGTATCGTGTTTTATGAAGACTTGACAGGAGACGGGGGACTGTGCCAATGAGTCACTACAGCACTTGTGTGACTGTGAGATACATGCTGCCGGGGAGTAGCAGTCTGTCCGCACACTTCGTCAAATTTCTTTAAGCACAGAGACATCCCGTTTACTCTGAATGTCCCCATTATGATTATTTACTACTTGACTCGTAATAAATAAGCTACTTTATCCTTAAAAAAAATTGTCTTTCTCTTTAATTATTCCCTTCTCTTTCTAGCTTGTACTTGTTTGAACAATGCCTAAAACTTGGTATTACAAGCACTTCTGTCTGTTTGCCTCTTTAAGAAGAATCGCTTTATGTATCCCCCAATTGTAAGTCGCGAAATGACTAAATGTAAATGATTTACTGCGGTCTAAACGTTTTTCAGTTGACTCATCCAAATAATACTTTCAGTAGTATTGCTGCGTTACTGTTGTTTACAGGTTTCTCTTGTAGTAAGATTAAATGCAAGGCTGTAGACAGCAATGTGAGTTGACATTGTTTCATTAGCAGGAAGTGTAGGTGTGGGGATTGGCAGATTACCCAGGCACAGTAGTAGTGGTGGGGGTGTGATTACTAGAGAGACGAAGACATGTGGGCCCTCCTTTGGTATCAATTACCAGGCTGACCTTTAACATGCTTCAATCGAAAAACAACTGGCTGAGGAGCAAGAATTGATTGTGGAGGTGCATGATGGTCTCGGAAGCGTATGTGTTTGGTTTGCTGAGCTCCACACCAGCTGTACTCTCCTACACTACTCTGTGATGGGGCTTCAATTGGTGGGTGAGGTCACCTGGTCACGTCGTGTTGATGAGCTGACACTGCTGTGCACTCTGTCTCTCTTCTCTTCTTCCTCTCTCTCTGTTTTTCCTTTACTCAAGCACAATTATCTGATCATCTTACCAAAGCAAACTATGAGTCACTGGCCAACCCATAGTAAGCCATGGTGCTTGTTTTCAAGAAGCATGCTTTTCTTTATTGGAAATCACCTGATGCAAATTCGAAAGCTGTAAAGCAAAAGGTTGTTTTCTTGTGTTTGTCAATTTCAGTAGTCGATACCAGTGGCAGAAATCTGTTTGTGTCATCACTATAGATTTTCAAAAAAAAAAAAAAAAAAAATTCTGTTGAAAATGTAACCAAATATTATTCAGTTATGTAAACACTACGTTTTTCATGGAATTCTAGTAACTGGTGGTCACTAGTAGAATTATTCGTCTTTAAAATGTTATTTAAAAAAAAAAAATTGACAAGTCATAGAACAAATAAACACAGTGGTTTTTGGGTATCAGCAGAAGCAAGTATTCAGGTTTCAGTGTTAAAGTCAGCATGAAATGAAAGCTCATCCTATCTAGTTTCTAAATGCATATTATTGATTGATTTTATCTATGCATTTTTTGAGCTTATAATTTTGAAGTAATAACTCAGTCTTCCAGTGTGCATTTTTTTTTCTTTCTGTTGAAATATTTGACTCCTCCAATCATTTAGTTGGCTTGAACTCTGCCCCTTTCTTACAATTGACTGCAAGTTCTCATTCACATCTGCCTCCATTCGTTTAACAACCAATGCACACAACCATGCAAGTCCCTACATTGTTTTTTTTTTTTGTTGTTTTTTTTTCCTTAGTCCGTTTTACTTGGATGCACATCACAATATGGAAGAAATGCTTGCTACTTTTGGTTTAAGACACTGTATTGTTGGTTATGTAAAAAAAAAACTAATACTATTATACAAAATTGTGATTAAGCAGTTTTCACTTTATATTTGAGAAGTAGCTAAAGATGTCATAGGGCAAAGATGTAACAAATGGCACATTGAATTAAACATGAAATTTTGAAGTAAATGGACTTAAATAATATTTTCTTGAAAAACTTGCACCAGTAGTCTTTATTTTACTAACAGCTAACAACATACAGTACAAAGAAAGCAAACTTCAAAACATGACATTGACACATGCATGTATTATGCTGTCATCACTTGAAGTAGTCTCCAGTTATGGCCATTGAAAAGCATGGCAATGAAGTTTGTGTTAGACTTGTTCAAGCTCCTATTGGTTGCATTAATATTCTATAAAAGCCATCTCTGTGAAATAAGCGGCATCTTTCTGTTACTCCTGTGAATTACATTCATTTTTAATAATAAACATACAGCAATGCTTGTTCCACAGCTGGCTAGACTGCACCTTCTTTAACTGTCACAGAGAAATATCAGCAGTCCAAAACCCAGTATGAGTCTTGCGGAAGATGTCATTGATTCAGACCGCATCAGGGGATAGTTAGAGAATCCATGGGCAATTACTTTAACATGAACTATTTGAATAATGCCGTTTTGGGGGGCAGAGAGGATGTGTGCCGGTAGTTAAGTATAATTGAGATGATAGTGATGATTACAGTGATGGATCTGATGCAGATGGCATAGATGTAAATTCAAGAGCTAATGACTATGATTTGCTTCCTTCACAGAGAGTCCAGCGAGGAGTGCAATGGAATTAGCGGTGCTCTCCCTGTGGAGCCCGCGCCCGGCTCGAGACTGAACGAGTGGTGTCCTGCCCCACCCCCTCCCGTCCCTCTGCCCGCGATCCACCCCAACAGTATGGGGGACGGCCTGGACGCAGTGCAGATGTCGGGGAGCAGCAGCAGTCAGGGGCAGCCCTCGTCCCAGGCCCCTTCCCTCTTCAACCCCAACGCCCCAGAAACCACTAACCCTTCCCGGCCCAAGCGCCAGACCAACCAGCTGCAGTACCTGCTGAAGGTGGTGCTGAAGTCTCTTTGGAAGCACCAGTTCGCTTGGCCTTTCCACTCTCCTGTTGACGCCGTTAAGCTGAATCTGCCTGTGAGTGAACTAACAGTCCTTTTATAGTCCTGTCATGTTATGACAGTGTAGCTGCACTGATTTTTACTGCAATTTTTGCCACTGAAATGGTGCTAGTTATGCTGGAGCAGATGTTTGATAGTCTGCTATTTAGTCTCCCTGCGTTTACAGAGTGTTACTACAAACTGCTTGCAAACAAACCGCATCAGCAAGTTGGCTTACCTCACAGCAGTTACTGTGAGGTTTTACAAAACCATACAAAATAGTGATCAGAAGAATTTGTCTTTTTAATGGAGTAGTTTATTAACTTCAACTTAGACAAAATGTTGCCTGTTTTTTTTTAATAATAGGCTTGATAGTTCCGGCTTTAATGGCTCATATGAAGCTCATACTCATGGAGGAAAAACACTTTGGGGCCCAAACTGAGCAAAAATTTGCAATTAAGTGCAGTTACTGATATTTATAATATAGCAGACTACTTGCATAAAATGCATAAAAATATCAGTTGTCACTCTGTATCTCTCAACAATTTGTTAGTAAGATGATTTTAAATGCTTAGTTTTATGACCAAAGCTCTGAAGTTTTTATTGTGGGGGTGCAAGACATACAATATAATGCAATGCAATGTTGATTGAGAGATGAAAAAAAAAGTTCCTCAAAAAGCCTGATCATATTTTATCATATTTGATGTTCACTTTCTAACATGATTTTTTTTTTAATGATGTATGGATTGGATGTTGTAAACAGTTTACCTAATTCAGTGTCATAGTAAACTACTTTTGGTACAGTTGTATAACAAAATTATATCAAATTTTTACATTTATGCGTTCAGTAGATGCTTTTATCCAAAGCGACTTAATATAGATCAAAAGCAATTTGTCACAGAGCCAACAATATTGGTAGTATACAATATGTTTGTTAGAAAGCTAGATTAGGAAACAAGCTAGGGTAAGGGAGAGATGCAGAGAAGAGTTCACACCTATATTTACAAATCCAAATGAAGTTTTAAATAGACAGATGGGGGAAAATGCAGTGCGATTAGACATGATTGCAATGCTCAGCAAATGTGAATGATGTGGTATCGTGCTATCTAGTTTTGTTTGCCATTAGTCTTGCCAGAATGAGTGTCTGTGTTTTAAAAACTTGATTAGGTCATTTTCTCGCCCCATGGCCTCTGACGTTAGCAGTTCCAAGTTCAAGACCAGCAGGTTGTTGTGACTGTTGCAAAGCCCGTTTGTCTGGCTCAGAGCTGTCTTTCCTGTGGTGGGAATGGTGAAACAGTTGTAATTTGGGCATTGTCACTCTATTGGTGGAAAAGGGGCTTTTGAGTACTCTTAGGGGCCATTCACACAGAACCTGTTTTTCAACTCCAATGCACTTCTTTTGCATTGTTTTTGTGTGGTGTGTGATCTCTCACATGAGAGCTGCGTTTTTAAGATTTTGTGTCAAGTTTAAAGAATTAAAAATTTTACATGCAGCTCTGCTCATCAATGTCAGTTCCAAAAAAAGTTAACCAATCAGAAGAACCCAGAGATGAGGCACGCATTGCAAGCTTTTGTTTACAGTAGCAAGTTGGCAGAGGCATGTTTTTAGGCACAAATATGCTTTGTGTGAAAGGCCCCTTAAAGGTGTAATAGTCACTTTGACTTCAAGAATATTCTCCATGGAAAGTCTCAAAGCTGCTTGTTGTTATTGCAACACAAAAAGGTCATTATGATGATGAACGTTATGGATTGTGATGTGTTATGCTGACTTTTGTAACCTCCTCTCACTAGGACTATTACAAGATAATCAAAAACCCTATGGACATGGGAACAATCAAGAAACGCCTAGAGAACAATTACTACATCAATGCCCAAGAATGTATTCAAGACTTTAACACCATGTTTACTAACTGCTATATTTACAATAAGGTACTGGTTCACATTTCTGCACCCATTATTCACAGTGGAACGAAGTGGTGTGTTTGGGCGTGTGGTTAATGGTATGTGTCTCCCCCTGCAGCCTGGGGATGACATAGTCTTAATGGCAGAAGCACTGGAGAAGGTGTTCCTCCACAAGATTTCAGAGATGCCCCAGCAGGAGGTCGAGTTGACGACCACAGCCGGAAAGGGTCGAGGCCGGGGCAGGAGGGATCCAGGTATAAGTCTCATACTCTCTTGTTCTTGAGGGCCACTTGCAGTGCTGCACTTTTAGGGATCCTACACAACTGCCGTGGCCAGATCATATGCACTTGACTCTCTGTCCCGAGCAGAACCAAACGACATCCAGCTTCACCTCTCTGGATGTAATGCGTGGAGTTTTGCCTAATCAAGCTCAACCTCTGTAGACCTAATGGGTGTAGTTATATTAAGCAATAGGATATGGGTGGGGTGAAGGTGTGGTTGGAGTGTCTACTTCCACCCATTATGTCCAACGAGGGGGACGTAATCACAGAAATGCTTATTTTAGACATCTCAAATTATCATTTTAATTCCTTTTGTATTCTCTCTGTTTTATTAGACATTAACCTGAAAATTGCACCTGGCCTGGAGTCTTCGCCCACAATCCCTCAAACACGTGGCCTTTCCAGTCTTGCCCCTGGGCCACAAATGAGAGGACCGCCACAAGGTCCGCCTACTTTACCTCCCCAGCCTACCATGCAAGCCTTGCCCCCTCGAGTACCCCCTTCGCTCCCTTTGCTCCCTTCTCTCCCTACACACCCTCCCCTTGCGCCTCAATTAGGGCCACCTTTTTCTATGGGCCCCACTGACTGCAACCCACAGGTCCCCATCATAACGGCTGTGCCTCCTCCGACCCAAACCGCCCTGCCGCCCGTGCTCATGCAGCAGAGCGCCCCTCCTATTCTACAAAGCCCCATCCCAATGCCTCACAAAGTAAGTTGGCCTGTAACATTTCAAACAAGGTGTCATTCTTAGTTTTTAGTCTCGCGTCTTTGTCCTCACTCACTTTTTTAATCGGCAGCAGAGAAAAAGTCAGAAAAGGAAAGCGGACACCACAACACCTACAGCAAACGACCCCCTGAACGAGTCCTCGCCTGCTGAGTCGAAGTCAGGAAAGACTCTGCCACGCCGGGATACTACACGACCAAGCAAAGTATCCAAAAAGGAGGCACCGGACTCCCAGCACCATTGGACACCCATCACTGGGACCCACAGCCCCAAGCAACAAGAGCAGTTACGCTACTGCTCCGGCATTGTAAAGGACATGTTTGCTAAGAAGCATGCTGCATACGCTTGGCCCTTCTACAAGCCCGTGGATGTGGATGCTTTAGGGCTGCATGATTACCATGACATCATCAAACATCCCATGGACCTCAGCACTATTAAGGTGAAAATATAGCTGCTGGTTCTCAATCAGAGGATGAGCCACTCTTCCTTTCCATGCTTATTTGTTCAGTCTTCTCTTTGGTTGTACAGGACAAGTTGGAAAACAGACAGTACAGAGATGCTCAGGAGTTTGCAGCAGATGTACGGTTAATGTTCTCCAACTGCTATAAGTACAACCCTCCAGACCATGAAGTGGTGGCTATGGCACGCAAACTGCAGGTACGTGCATACCTGCAAAACACTGTGTACATTAGGCCTTGCATGGCAAGTTTGTTTGTTTTGTTTTTTGTTAGTCTGGCGTCTAGCTGGCTAGTCATTGTTTACTTTATGTCAGTGACTTGCAGTAGACCATGCTGCATTACTGGTCTTTGTTGTATCTGCTAGATCTAGTGATGCACTGACAGCAGAGTCAGAAATTAACTGCTCCATTATGGGGCAATATTTGACCTGTATTTCTAAAGTGAAGAGCATGCATAAAGTATACAGATTATTATTTTTAAAAAAAACAACCCATTACAGATTTTTGCTCTTGATATTGTAATAATGATTTAGAGTTGATCAATAACACATGTTGAGAATATAAAATAATCCTGGCTATATAGACAAAAGCTAAAAACTGTTTTTTGCATTGCAAAAATCAAGACGACTTAACATTGGTTATTTTAATAGACTGAAAATTATTTAAACTGGGAATAAGCAGAAAGTGGTGTCTATCACTGAAGGCTCTATGACTTCAGTGTAGCATGTGTAATGCTCAATGCTGCAAAAAAGAAAACGTAAAAAAAAAAAAAGTGATGAGCAGATCTAAATGTAATGCTGCAATCTGCGCGTTTCATTCACTTTCTAACTTTAATCGCCACAGTCGAAATAGACTTGGTTTAATTGTGAAGAGGTTTTTTATGGCCCCTTAACTTGATTTGTTGTGGCATTTTTGCCCCCAAGCCCCTGTTAATTTTCCACACTAATAGACAGAAGAGTGTAAAAGTGGTCAGGAACTTTAAACGTTCATATTTTCCATGCCAAATCTGTGAACGGTGGAAAAACAATAACCAATAATTTTCCACTTTCTTGTAGTTTCTATAGGGGCTTTTGACCCGGAGGAACCTTTTCATAGTTTCTAGAGCTATTTTTAAATTTTTGGAGTGGGTGAAAAAACAGTTCTGTATCAACTACCAGTGACGTACGTATACACTGGTTGGCACTGGTTGCCAAAAACATACAAAATACCGGCTACTGTGCAAAAATATTTACTCCACGAACATGGAAAACAGCGATATCGGCATTTACCTGTTGTCTGCACATTATGTTCTTTTCTCAGCCCCGATACACAGCACTGCAAGTTGTCAAAGGGGATTTAGCCTGATTTTCATGTTTTTTCAATGCGTAAATTGTGCATTTTACATTCCATCTCCGTTATCACGAAACCCATGACACACAACAAAAAACAGCTCTGAACACGGCGTCCTCCATTCACCAGTTGTTGACGTTTGTAAATGCCGTGAATAAAGACGTTGAATGTAACACGAAGTGTACATTGCTGAATTCTGAAATGAAGATTAGAATCTTCTTAAACTAGATCGCCAAAAGGTTTTCTCTTTTTGTAGGATGTGTTTGAGATGCGTTTTGCTAAAATGCCCGATGAGCCAGAGGAAATGCTGGCACCCGCTCCTGCGCCAGTGCTCCACCCGGCTCCTGTCAAGACACAGCCTCCCATGGGCACGGCCTCGTCCTCGGACAGCTCCAGTGATTCCTCATCTGAATCGGAGTCCTCCACGGACGACTCTGAAGAGGAGAGAGCCCAGAGGCTAGCAGAGCTTCAGGAGCAAGTGAGCAGATATACGCTCAGTTTTTGCCAGCACGTCCCTAAGGAAGAGGTCTTTCCAAGGACAGGCTGGCTCAAAGATCTGTCACCACAGATACTGGAAGTGTAAAGAAGTTTATACTTTACTGTCCCCTGAGAAGACTTTAATCTCCCTATTTTGTTTCTTCTCTTTTGTTGCTCAGCTGAAAGCGGTTCATGAGCAGCTGGCTGCCTTGTCCCAGCCTCAGGCCAGCAAACCAAAGAAAAAAGAGAAGGAAAAGAAGGAGAAGAAGAAAGACAAGCACAAAAAGAAAGCGGGAGTCATGCCTGCACTTGAAGAGATCCTGGATCCGCCTCCTACCCTCAAGGCTCAAGGAAAGCCTAAGAACAAGGATCCTCTGCCTAAGAAGCCCAAGAAGTTGAGGTGAGCTATATTTGGTTATGAAACCACATTTTAGGCAAGAAAGTATCCAAAATTACATGGTTTAATCACTTTTATCAGTGTGGAGAGTCTGAGAATTTTGCAGTTTAGACTTTCAGTGTATGGTGTCATTGAAAATAAGAAGTTCTTGTTGTCTTATGCCCTATAGCAAGAAGGAGGGAGGTAAGGGCAATCGCTCCATGGCTCCCCCAGGTGCTGCTCCACCAACCCTGCAGCCTGTGGTGGGCCTGGATCCTGAGGAGGATCTGGGTCTGACTGGAGGAGCTGCAATGGCAGGCATGCCTGCTGGAGAGAAATGTAAACCTATGTCCTATGAAGAAAAGAGACAGCTGAGCCTGGACATTAACAAGCTGCCTGGAGACAAGCTGGGCCGTGTGGTCCACATCATCCAGTCCCGAGAGCCCTCGCTTAAGAACTCCAACCCGGATGAGATTGAGATCGACTTTGAGACGTTAAAGCCTTCTACGCTGCGGGAACTGGAGAGATACGTGTCGTCCTGCCTTCGCAAGAAGAAGAAGCCTGTCAGTGGTGAGTGACTGAACAAACCTCCTTTAACATGCCCCGTTAACACTTCTGTCTCTGGTGGGCCAACCCAGAGTGCTCAAAGGGGTTGACCGTACATAGACTTGTTTTGACACAATTTTGTAGGTAAACCTAGAAAAGGGGTGTCAAATCCTATTGCTGTAGGGCCACATTCTTCAGCGTTTAGCTCCAAAACACCTGCTTCGAAGTTTCTAGTGATCCTGAAAACCTTGATTAGCTGGTTTAGGTGTGTTTTATTGGGGATAGACCTTAACACTGCTGAAAGGTAGCCCTCCAGGAGAAAGATTGGACACGTCTGTCTGGGGTGCTTTAGCATTTACTTTCCCAGTGTGATATGTGCAGACGGTAGTTTTGAGTAATTGCAACACACTAGCTAAGTTTACATACAACCAAATAAATAAGATTCATTGCTCAATCGGATTAAGTAGCCTTCATGTAAACACCACAAGTAATCCGAATGAGCTCTAACCAAATTAAATTCATCAAATTGAGAGGGGTTTAGAAGACCTGAAATAATCCAATCAACAGGAAAAAGAATTAAGCATGTAAATGCTTGAATCCAGCACTCTTAGTCAGATTCAAAAACACCTTGTGCACATGCTCAGTGCCATGACGTGTAGATTTACATTTTGTTTTATAAAGGTCTTGTAAAGGTTTCTTTTTAAACTGGTCACTGGAAGAGACAAAGTTTTGTTCAGAATAGATTAAATCACTTGTAGACAAAAACATGAATCTGATTGTAAAGTTTATGGTTCATATAAACAGAACTTTCACGATCTTAAATAGAATTGGTTTAACTCTTTAAGTTCCACACCCCATTTTTGAATATAGATGTGAAAGTGCACTATTCAAACTTAAATTGTTATAATTCATGGACGCTTTGGAAAAGGTTAGACTTTTTCTTTTTCTTTTCTTTTTTTTTATATAAAGAAGGCAAGCTGCAGATTACTGCAGAAGTGGAATCATTTCAAAATATTAAAGTATCAAAAGTTTAAATTTACTGTTAAGAAAATGCACTGCACCATTTTTATTTATTTTACATAAAATAAATATTTTTCAAAATATTTTTGAATCCAAATCCGCTATAAAATGAAAGCCTTATGTCTAAAGTTATGTTTCAAATTTGAAGTTGATATATAAAAAAATTGAGGTTGCTGAGAGATTTTATTTAGGGCGTTATACCACAAACAGCCACCGGGTGCCATCAAAAAAACTGCACTGATTATTATATATTATACTTCTATCACAAAATAACCACCAAATATGGAATCTTGAGACTAAGACCTTTCCGACGATATGTATTTTGTCAAGATTATAAAAAGGTTTGATTCTAAAAGACCATAATACATTTTGTAATATGACACCTGACTCCACCCACTAAGGGGAAGGAGACTGCCAAAAGATATTAAAGTACGATTTCCATGGTAACCCAATGTCCGGTTTCAAAATGGTTTTCACAGTATGAATTTTGAGGTTTTAAGTTATGAATGAGTATTACTAAGATATGTGACAGAGAAAAAAGACAATGAAAAAAAGGGCGCCAATGGGCCCACCGGTGTGCCGGTGGCACTAAAGAGGTTAATTCCGATTCTGAAAAAAATAAAAAAAACGTAAACATAACAAGTGTGTTTCTAAAAAACATTTGATCCCTTTTTACACTTGTATTAAATGCTGTCTGTTACATTGCATCACCCAAAATCAACATGAATACGTATTGTATACAAAGACTTATGGGTCGTTGTTCTTTGTTTCTCGTCCTTCAGTTCCAGAGAAGTCCATGGAGGCAGTGAGTGCCGCAAAGACCAAAGGCTCATCGTCTGACTCGGGCAGCAGCAGTGAGTCCAGCTCCTCAGAAAGTGAAGACTCTGAGACAGGTGAGCCCTGTAGATCTATAACACATGACCAGCTGCATTTCTGATGCTTTTGAAATGTTAAATGATTCAAGATACTGCAATGCATGACGAATCTCCTCTTCATGAACTCAGGGATGGCTTCTAAGCTGAAGAAGAGGGGGAGAGGAGAAGGAAAGAAGGCTCATCACCAGGCGGTGGCTCCAGGCATGCCTCAGCCGCAAGTTCCCCATCAACCCCAGACCCCTGCACTGCAGCCCAGTGCTCAGCTGAAGCTGCAGCAGCAGCATCCCTCTCCCGCTGCTTACATGCCTCCTCCCGTCACAGCTCTGGAGCCCTCGCAGCTCCTTGAAAACCCCTTTGACCCTCTGGCCCACTTCGTCCAGCCTCTCATGCACCTTTCCCACCATGCCAATGACTCGCCCTCCCCTGCACCACCGCACCTCAACGCTCACCCTCCAGGAGGCCCAGTGTCTCCTGAGACGCACCCTTTCCTGAACCAGCACCCCATCCTCCCATCCCCAGGTGAGTGGAAACTTCCTGGTTATTACATCAAAAGTACTTTAATACCGTGTACTTTCCGGATGTCAAAAAAAATTGCATTGTTGAGAGAAACAGAAACATCACATTTTATTACATTGAGCAATACTATGAAATACTGGTAACTGAAACAAAACATTTATAAACATTTTAAACACTGTAAACATTTTGATTCCCCTCACTTCACAACAAACGCTTTACATTTGATGGTATACAGAACAGGAATGAAAAATACAAGTTTAAAACACACAAATTACAGTGGCATTTATTTTAAACAGCATTTATTATTAATGCCAAGCCTAAATAAATTTAAGTGAAACTAAAACGTGTGAGAAACATGCTGTACAAATAAACTTGGGCTCATGTACCTCACATTTGGCACAAGTCCAGATGTTGTCTGCGGTGTATGCATGTTTTGTGTGTTTGACTTCAGTTGCATTATTATGTAAGTTGCTTTTGGGCATACCATGCAGGATTAATGTGACATATATTCCAGAAAATACAGTAAAAAGACACAAATTAATCTCTTCCATGGTTATAAGATTAACCAGTTTTACTGTTGCTGGACTACCATGCCGCTTTTCACACTGACCACCTCTCATTGGTTGAAAATATGTGTAGTAGATATGCTCTGATTGGCTCTATTCTCACTTTCTCTGGCACTTTTGTTTACAAAAAATATTAAAAAATTGCAGGTGATCTAAATTAACCCTTTACTTAATCATGTTTTTGTGGTCTTCGTCTCTCTTTGTGTCACTGGTCCAGCAGCCCTGCACAACGCATTGCCCCAGCAGCCTTCAAGGCCCAGTAATAGGGCAGCCCCGCTACCTCCTAAACCTCCGCAGCAAAGCATGCCCCAGCAGCAGCCCCAGCAGACCCTGCCGCAGCAGCTCCAGTCCCAGCAGCCCCCTCAGCCCCAGCACCACCTCCCTCCTCACCTGCTGCATCCTCCGCAGCAAATGCGCCAGCGGCCCCTCTCCCCACCCACGCTTACTCCCCAGGGCCTGCTGTCCTCCCAGCCCCCACAGATGCTGCTAGAGGATGACGAGGAGCCCGTTCCCTCCATGCCCCTGCCCATGTACCTGCAGCACCTGCAGCCGAACCGCCTGCAGCAGCAGCAGCAGCCGCCACCGACGTCACTAATGCAGTCTCTGCAGAGCAGGCCGCAGCAGCCGGGCCAGCAGTCTCTGCTGCAATCGGTGCAGGTTCAGTCTCAGATGAGCCAGCAGAGCTCTCTGCCCCCACCGCAGATTCCCGTTCAGACTCAAGCCCAGCCCTCCCCACAGCTCTCGCAGCATCAGGCCAGACACATGCAGCACGCGCAACAGCTGAGCTTCTCTCAAGGCCCGGTGCAGACCACGCAAACGCAGCCTAGTCAACACAAAGTCTCCATGCCCTCCACGAAAGCACAGCAGATTATCCAGCAGCATCCATCGAAGTGTGTGTTCATATGGCAACACAAGTCTGACTCCTATAACTCAGGTAACACAAAGGTCTTGTATAAGTAACTGTATGGCTAACAACAAGCTGTTTATTTATTGTTTACTACTTTTTTGTACTAAAAGGAATGTTTACACTGCAAAATATAAGTTTATTATAAGTTATTTTTTTTAAGTTGATTTACAGTCAAACCAAAAATGATTCTGATACCAGATATAATTTTTTATATTTTTTTGTTTTTACTAGTGGGTGCAGGACACCATAGTTAATTTATGTAAGTGAGGATGGCAAAATAAAGTAAACTGACAAAAAAGGAAATTCTTCACACAGTGGACCAGCAAAATTTATAAAAATATGGGACCAAAAATAATTCAGACACTTTGACCAGACCAAGTGTTTTTTCGTTAATTGCTAATGCAACCTTTTTATACCACAGACTGAATAAAAATTAAGGATTGCTTGGTAATTGTTTGACCTAAATTGGTATTATCTAATTGTGTACTTAAATGTAATAGCTGACAGCTATTCATCCTAATTCATTACACCTTTCTATCAAAGTTATCTGACATTATCAAGATGAATTTGTTCTGACACAGTTTAACTCTGAGCTCTTGTCATAATTTATTACCATTTTCTAAACAATAGTGAATAAACTGTATTAATGTGAGAAATGTTGAAGGTTTCTGAATAAATTTTGGTTTGCCTGTAGAGGCTTGAGTTTGCTGGTATTATTTTGGCCCGGAAAAAAGCTCTTCTCATTGAAAAAAAAATAATAAATCCAGCCACTAGAAATAGTTAAAAACACTTAGCTATTTTCTGTCACTAACTTGTAGTGTTGCTACTATTGCAAATGTATCTTGTGTGTAGCTCAACTACTTCACATTGAGTAGCTTGTAGCTGCAGTTTCCGGGCTTCCCCGAATCTTCAGAGCAGAGATCCCACAGCTGATGAGTTCCAACTGGGGTTTTTTGGGGGGTTTTTTTGTGTGTGTGTGTGTATTGGACAGCACTGTAAATGCTTGTATATTAATGGTGTCTTTATTTCGACAGCACACATGCGAGATAACCCCTCCCCCCTCATGATGCATTCCCCTCAAATGTCTCAGTATGCTTTAGTCCACCCGTCCCCTCCTCAGGTCCCCAAAAAGGTCAGTGCCATTTCCATTTCCTTGCTTTGACATGGATTCTTTCCAGTGTCCACATGGATTTCTGTGACGTGATGAATAGCGTTTGGGTTTTTTTATAGATGTGTTTGTTGCTCTGTCTGCTTTAGGAACCACAGCAAGGTCCTTCAGCTTTGGGTAGCATTAAAGAAGAGAAGCTGCCTCCTTCACCGGTGATGCGTGGCGAGCCCTTCAGTCCAGCCATGAGACAAGACCCTCATAAACACCCTGAGAGCAAACCCACAATGCCAGGCCACAGCCAACAGAGTGAGTGAAAGTCTTGTACGCATGTTCACACTGTGCACACATATTGCTTTTATACAACAAACAAGTTTAATAACAAGCAATATCTACTGTTCAGACCAGATTTTGCCAGAGTACAGTTTTTGATTACAAGCATTGCACAAAGTAAGTTTGTCTGAAACAGATGTGAATTACGTTTTGCTATTAAAAAAAAAAAAGAAGCAGCTCTGTCCCCATGCAAAATCACAACTTTTCCTTCCACTAAACATCACCCACATACTCTGGCAGAATGCCACACACAGACAAGCAAATTGAAACAGTCTCAGTACAGTTATACTAAATATAGACCGTCTCCGTTCTGCTCTGCCAGTCAAATTAGTGGAGCAGAACTGAATGTTTATCATCTTGTTTTAGAAGCAGATATGAAACCACTTGAAAGTTCCCGTCCTGTCATCCGCTCCTCTGAGCAGAGCGGTCCACCGCCTTCCATGCAGGACAAAGAGAAATTCAAACAGGAGCCCAAGACTCCTGTAGCGCCTAAAAAGGTACAGGTGGGTGGAAGGGACAACTTCATTTGTTATACTTTTCGATGAATACAATGGTTCTGGAATGGTTATTCTACGTGACTATGCCTCATAACGTGTCCTCATTTGGTGCCCAGGATGTGAAACTGAAGAACATGGGTTCCTGGGCGAGCCTGGCACAGAAGTCCACCTCCGCTCCCTCGTCTGGTCTGAAGTCCTCCAGCGACAGCTTTGAACAGTTTCGACGAGTGGCCCGAGAGAAGGAAGAGCGAGAGAAAGCCCTGAAGGCCCAAGCCGAGCAAGCTGAGAAAGACCGTCTGCGCAGAGAACAAGAGAAACTTCGGTAAGAGAGCCGTTCAGAAACGCTACCTTTTTAGCTGTTTTAGCAGTTTCAAGAGGTTTTCTTTCTGTCTGAGGGACGAGATGAGGAGGACTCCATTGAGACGTCTCGAAGGCCTCAGGAGGAGCCCCGCAGGCGGCAGGAGCAACAGCAGGTCCAGCCGCCGCAGCAGCAGCACCAAACTCAGCCCCCAGCCCAGAACCCGGCCCAACCGCCCTCGGCCCCGCAGCCTTCCCAGGGCCCGCCCCAGTCCCCTGCTGCTTCCCAGAGTGCACTTGACCAGCAGAGGGAGCTTGCACGTCGCCGGGAACAGGAGAGGAGGAGGAGAGAGGCGGTGAGTTACAGCTAGTACACACACTAGCTTAAAATACTAGCTTTAAATAACGCTTTTCTATTTAAAGATGTTTTAAATGGTAAAGCTGAATTTTTAGCAACATTACTCCAGGTTTCAGTGTCACGTGATCCTTTAGAAATCTGTCTAATATGATGATTTGCTCAAGAAACATTTCTTATTAATGTTGAAAACTGTTGTGATGCTTTATATTTTCATGGAAGGTTTCTTAGAATAGAAAGTAAATCTATTGTAACATTATAAATGTCTTCACTGTCACTTTTGATTAATTTAATGCATACTTGCATAATAAAAACAGTAGTTTCTCTAAAAAAAAAAAAAATCTGAACCCAAACTTTTTATCAGTATACAAAAGGCGTTTACACTAGTTTCTTCAGTCACTTCTCCATTGGCTATTTGTGAATATTAATTTAAGTTTTCTTCTCCTCTACAGATGGCAGCTACTATCGACATGAATTTCCAAAGCGATTTGATGGCTATCTTTGAGGAGAACTTGTTCTGAAGCGCGAGAGGAAGCGAGAAACTGCGAAACTGCTCATGGATTCTCCTCTGCACGGACAGAATGAACTCAAAAAGCAGTAAGGGAAAAAGACCCCATCTGACCACAAGAAACACTGAAGAGGCTGAACTAGCGATGCATAAGCTGAGGCCCTGAGAGGGAGGCTGTAGCTCTCCTTTTGCCTCAGCAGAAAGAGGGACCCTCACACTGGGACGGCACCGCCTCTCCGCCATTCCTCCTGGATTTGCCATTGTGACCATGGCGGGAAAGAGAGGACTCGTGTGACTCTTATTTAAAAGAATATGGGAGCAATGGACAATGTGATCGCCGGAGGAATATCTGAACGACAACAATGAAATGTACTGATTCTCTGTACTACGGCATCCGTCGACCGCCAGATGTCTGTGGGGGGGGATTAGAAAACGTCTTTGTTTCCTGTTTGATTTGGTTTCCCTCCCATCGTTTCGTTTTGGCTCTATCCTTTCCCCCTCTTTTTCGCGAGGCAAATGGCAGGATGGGATCGGGGGCACTTAAGATGATCTTCCTCGGGAGAGGAAGTCCAGCTCGCCTTACACCTCTGACTCGTAACCACGACAACACAATATTCACCAGGGGCTGTGACAAATGACTAAACATGGTGTGTTTCACACTGTTATCATGTGCAGATTTTTCATTATGTAGGATCTACTGTAAAAAGGTATTTTCTTAATTACTGTTTTGGTTGATTGGTTGGTTGTGTTTTTGTTTCTTTCTCTCTTTTCGTTGTTGTTTTTCTTTTTTTAAGATATTTTTAACTCTCTTACCAACACCTTACCCTCTGACGTCTATGCCAAACACCTGTATCCTTTTGCGCTGATAGCCGAGACCCGAAACGCTTCACTCTTAACATGTCTTTCTAAATATATCAATATATTTTCTTGTTCTCCCCACTCGTCATTAAAAGTTTAGCTAGCCTTGTAGAAGATAAACCCTAATATATGCATTATTCTGACAAGTGTTAATTGAGGACAGAATCATGAAGATATACTTTCATTGCTCATGGTTTTCACGTAAACCCGGTGAGGAGTCTCACCGCGGACCGGAGCGTCGACGGTTTCTGAGCATCCTTTTAGTTTGAATATAATTTAAAGAATACGAGAACTATTTCAAGTGTATTATACATATAGAAGGAAAACACGCAACTCTGCGCAACCGGTACACGCGTTCGAGAGCGCCATGCGAACACGACGGAGCTCTCAGCTGGTTTCTGCATGACTCCACTTTTCTTTTCACAGATCATTTTATTACACCTGCGCAGAGAGAACCCTGTATGCTGTGCTAGATATAATGACAAAAATGTCGAAAGGAAAAAAAAGCTACAAAAAAGAAAAAAAATCAAACCGTTCTGATTTATCATTGTTCTTGTTCGATTATAGTGGATGTGTTCTAATTCTGTTATTTGACTCGGCAAGGGGGGGTGGGGGGCGGGGGGCGGCACAATTCGAGACCTTGGCAGGTCCTTTGAGTTTTCTCTTATAGTGTTTTCTCCAGTGCCTGTATTGTATTGCGATTCTAGTTGGCATATATTATGTTCTGGGGTGGGGGGGCGAGGCGGGGGGGGCACGGTTGGACAGGGGAGGGGAAAATTGGGGGTTTAGGGGCGAGAGCTTGTGTTTAAGAGATAAAAACGGAAAGTAAACATTTTATATTTTACCCATTTACGATATTCAGGTTTAAATCTAGTTTTAGCTGGACTTCTTAATTATACACCAAACAACTAGTTTTTCGTTTTTTTCCGAAACCGCTAAGAGGACATGTCCGATCATCGTCGTCATCAATGTGTGTGTGTGTGTGTGTGTGTGTACGTCGTGTCAGTACGGTTGTCGGTGTGTGGCTGGGGAAGGTGTTCTTACCCGAAGGTTTCAATCGCAACAACACTTCATTTAAACCATGCTTTGCAGACTTTTTTTGGTTCTTGTTCTTCCTCATGAAGTCCACTTATATAAATATCTATATTTTATTTTCTTTTGTTAATTTGGTCTGTACAAGTTCAAAGAAGAGAAACACTTCATTCCTTCAAGCCTTTACATGTATTTTCTTTTCCATGGTAACAGTTGGACATTATGTGCCATAGATTCGGATTTTCCGGAGAATGTGCTGACCTGCAGCTCAGCAGAGAGTTTGCTTTATTCAGGTATTTTATGTTCTTTTTTTTTTTTTTTTTTTTTGGGTTTGTTCAACATTTTCCTCGATTACTGTTTGGTATGTGCGTGGGCTATCGAGGTCAATGGTTCAATCTGTTATGATCATGAAATAAACTCATCTCTTTTATAGAAAATTAAAAGGAAACAAAAAAATGAGCCTGTCGTCTCTTTTGTAATTGATCAGCTCTACACACAGTCCACATGCTGCAGTATGGTGCCCATTGTGTTGCTGCGCATCAGTCTTCTCCTCAGATCGATTGAGGTTGAAATGATGCAAAGAAACCGATGACTTCATAAGCAGCTTGTGTAGTTAAAAGGGTTGTACTGTTTGACGCCTTGGAAAACTCCAGGGAAGATGATGAAATGTCAAGTACATATGTGACCCTGGAGCACAAAACCAGTCATACGTCTCACTGTTACACTTGTAGCAATCGCACACAATACATTGTATGGGTCAAAATTATCTATTTTTCTTTTTTATGCCAAAAATCATTAGGATATTGAGTAAAGATCATGTTCATTTTGTAAATTTCCTACTTTATATCAAAACTTAATTTTTGATTAGTAATAGGCATTGCTGAAGACTGCATTAGGACAACTTTAAAGGTGATTTTCTCAATATTTTGATTTTTTTTTTTTTTTTGCACCCTCAGATTCCATATTTATTTTATTTTTTTATCGTTTCTCTGCCAAATATTGTCCTAACCTAACAAACCATACATCAGTGGAAAGCTTATTTATAAAGCTTTCCGATGATGCATAAAAAAGACCCTTATGATGCATATCCTTATGATGATGCATAAAAAAAAATATCCTTGTGACCGGTTTTGTGGACCAAAGTCACATATAGTCATGTTTCACTACAAAAACAGAAATTTTGTGTATAGAAAATAGAAAATAAAGCCAAATTAAGATTCCAATATAGCTAATAAAAATGTATTTTTCCCTTTTGATTTTGGGGTGAAATGTGTCCAGGACATTTCTTTATACTTTCTGTGAGACTCACTCAAAAATGATAATCGTTTTCTCACCTGTACCTTTTCAAAAAGAAAGATGAAACATGAGTAATTCTGCCTAGTATCACACACACACTGTATAAAACCGGCATCACGTTGTGTACTTGATGGGAAAATTAAGGGTGAGGAAATGACGATTTCATTTTTATGTGAATCCCTTCAATTTATTTTAAATTTTACGTGGTCAAGCAAAAACATACAGATGGAAGAAGCAACAGACGTGCAGTGCATCTGATGTAAAGTTACTGCACGCTTGCATCATGTTGCTGCTGTACCTGCATCCGGTCAACGATTGCACGCGCTTTCATAATCCTGCAGCTGGCTTACGTAAGAGGAAGGAGTCTGCTGGAAGATGGTTTGTTACAAGAAATTAGTCTAAATAACACATCTCAAGATTTAGAGTAAATTCACATGCATGTCTTTAACACACACACACGTGTACAGAGGAGTATTTTCATTATTCGGCTGTGACTGAGCGCGACCTTTATTTTGACATCTCACAAAACAGGAAGTGCCTGAATGCGTGACTGTCAAGCTGTAGGACATGGGGGTTAAAATAGAGGTTTTTAGGGTGAGTTTAATGACAATTACACTCGTAAGCAGGTGGGTATGTCTAAATAAACCATATATGAATAGACTAAACCATCTTTGGGAAAATAAAAAGACGTACAGACGCTGCTGGACACTGAACACTATATGCCATGCTCACTACTGTATTTATGTGAATAACCGATAAAATGCGAAGATCTACAGATTTGTCGTGTTTATTGGTTTAAACAGATGATGGTGTATCTGTCGTTTCCAGTGGCGATGTTCTGGATATCAAACCAAGCGGAGTATTTTGAGGAATACATCGTAAAGCGAAAGGTTCATTATTGATCTAATAATAAAAGTCGATATTAGTGTCGTAGCATTATATATTTAGCAGTTCTGTATGCAGTTGCTGTTGTATGATCATCTTATATCATCACATTTGTTTCAGAGGGAAATCTTCCCACCTGATGAGAAAATGCATGTAAGTGTTTTGCACACTTTGTAATCAAACAGCTTTTACTTGGATGGTTATGTTGAACAGATATTTAGCTGGATCACTTACTGTTCAGCAGCAGCAGCATCCCACAGGAATGCTTAAGATAAACATGTGTGTATAGCTTATACAAGTGTGATGCAATGACATGTCTGTTTCTGATGCTGAAACAGAGGCAAGCGCTGGAGGATTTCAAGGAGCGCATGAGAAACCGAAGGGAGCAGAAGATGCTGAGACAGATGGGCATGCAGTCTGAGGAATGACTAGAAAACAACTTATTGCATCATAATGCATCTTCGGGATCAAGCCTTCATGTGTAACATGGAAACCCTGTAATGCTTCTCCCAAATTGTCAAACCATATAGTGGGAAACATAAGAATATTGTTTATGGGCGTAATTTAAGAAATGGGTGGGAAAATGTATATTTTTGTAAATAAATAAGTTTCATTGCTTTTGAACGTTCACAGTCGGGTGGTTTGACTTTATTGTGTGTAATCTTAATTTCTTAATAGCTGTGAAAACACTGCTTTTTGTTGTTGCTTTTTTTTTTTGAAATTGAAAATAAATCAAAGGAATTCCATTTGAATTGTATCATATGATCATAATTTATTTTCATGTAATACGTCATTTAAATAACAGATTATTGCTTGTCATGGCAACAAAGTTGTAAAACTGGATACAAAGAAGTAATCCAAGTGTTTATTCCATACTAAAAACGTTATCACACACAGTTTACATCTTGTGGCTATACTGAGACTGGATGTTTGGCCCCATTCATTTCCATTGTAATGAATCAGTACATGGTGATGTCCTTATTGATTGATTGATGCAACACTTCTGATAACAGTGAATGTAAACTATGTGTGGCTGTAATTAGTGGATAGTAAAACTCTAATGGAGGCAGTAAGATGAGGATATTACTTGTGTCACCACACCTGTCCCTAGACACTATTGACATGACCCTACGAATATACCACGACTACTGAATTATTCCTAGCATTCATTTAGATGAAACAATAACAATATATTCATATATGGCCATTAAGGACAATGTAAAATGCACATGCACAATTCATATACTAAAACTTAATTTCTTTTTAGCAATATGCATTGTTAAGGACTTCATTTGGATAACTTTAAAGGCGATTTCCTCAATATTTAGATTTTTTTGCACCCTCAGACTCCAGATTTTCAAATAGTTGTATCTCTGCCAAATATTGTCCTATCTTAACAAACCATACATCAATGGAAAGCTTATTTATTCTGATTTTTTAAAACTTGACCCTTATGACTGGTTTTGTGGTCCAGGGTCACATTTATGCTAAACAACACATACTGAAGTAATAGTTATCGCCAGGCTTTGTTCATTCCCAGTTTGCAGGTTTGTGGAAACACTGTGCAGCACTGCCTCCTGCAGGCATATACTTATACTGAAAATAACAACTTATCACAAGACTCATTCAAACGGGTCAGGAACGGTCCAGAACGGCCACAGACCAACAAATCTTTTCACTTTCTGGGTCGTGTTTTTTTATTTTTTTTATTCATATATTGTGTATTAGATCATCTTTAACCACTAGGCCACTCCACAAAGATCAGCAGATCAATCTGTAGCATTTTTATGGAGAAAATTACCAGATAATCTAATTATTTCAAATTTTAAACAAAATCTGATTAATAAAGCATCACAAAGTTTTGGTTTTAAATGGGCAACTAATTATTGACTTAATGCAATCAAACAGAATATTGTTATTTTCCCAGACAATAGGCTACATAAAAATAAACAGGAAGACTATAAAAGTGGAAAATAAATGCTGTATATCAGCCCTTATTTGTGTGCTGCAACGACAACAGGTTATCTATATGTTTAAAGTTGTAAATTGGAATAATCTGCACATTTCGGCCATTTGGACTCATCTGTTTTGTGCAGGTGTGCAGAGCAGGGGCACTGTAACAGGGGAAAGTTTAGGACGATTCCAAGGGCCTGGCGAGGGAGGGGGCACGGGACTCATTTTTTACAGAAAAAAAATCCTGTAAAAGAATCCCCCCCACCCCCAATTCACAGGAGGTCCAGGTCAATGATGTTCAGGGGGCCCAGAAACCATAGCGGTGCCCCTGGTGCAGAGACAGCAAAACCAACCCTGAATGCTCTGACTGAGCTCATCGGCAAACCAATCCGTATCATGTGGGCCAAAACTGATTCCACTCTGAGAAAAAGTGTAATCAGTAATATAATTATCCAGGACTTTCTCAGGCTTCAGGGAAATCCTGTCGAGCAGAGTGGTGTGTGACAGTAACAAAGAACAGAAAGGCTATGGTTTCATCCATTACACCACACTCAAGGCCACTGAATTAGTTATTAAGAAGCTGGATGGGACGCTGCTCAGTGGATATCTAGTATCCATATGCCATTTTAAGACATACAAGGAACACCAGGGAGAGCAAAAGAGCAGCTCCAAACTTCCCCAGAAGAAAGACTTCAGTCTTTATGTCCAAAACATGCCGTACAGCTTGGGCAGTGAGGAGCTGGGCGCTCTATTCTCTGCTTTTGGAGAAGTCACCAGTGCAACGGTGATCACGAAGAAAAGACGCAGCATGGGTTATGGTTTTGTGACATACTCATCGCTCGATGATGCTGTTATAGCCACATCTGTAATGAACGGCTTTATTCTCAGTCATTTTCTCCCATAGTGCAGAGAAAACAAGACAAACAGAGCAGCCCATGCCACTTCCTGTCGCAGAAGAGCACGACTTGGAAGAACAAGAGCAGATTGAACAATTAGAGCAATCAAAATGAAGAGAAGAAATGGTGCTAATGTGGGAAAACAGGTGATTAAATAATTAATGTGATGATAACATAATTAATGTGATGATGTAAAACTTCCTGCTTTAAGTGTAATCAATAACTTATTTCTAATTTGATTTTGATTGCAAAAAAATATATATATATATTTGTGTGAGATCTTGTTTTTCATATTATTTCCAAATTGATTTATTTATTTTTTTTTTATTTTTTTTTTTTGAAAATGCTTTTTCGGCAACAAAAATAATCCCCAACAAAGTCCTGCAATCAATAGCACCTGCTGTGTTTCCGTGCAACACACAGTGGTGATTCATTACTGAATAAATGAGCTGTTTTGAATGAATTGGTTGATCTTGGTCTTGCCTTGACCTTGGTCTCAGACTCAGACCCTAAAAGTCTTGGTCTTGACTTGGTCTCGGCCACTTGGTGGTTTTGACTACAACACCAGATCCTAAAAAAGTTATTCACAAAGTATCTTAAGCCTTAAAATGAGCTCTTAAAGTAAAAAAAAAAAAAAAAAAGAAAAAAAAAAGAAAAGTGTACTTTTAAGAGGTGTAAGAGTTTCATTAGCATAAAACGCTAGAATTAGATCGTACAGAAATCATGTTTGTGACCAGTCTTATAAGAGATCTATCTATCTATCTAAATCAGTGTTGCAATTAAACAATTATACTGTCTTTATGTATTTTTTTAACATTAATTTCAAGATTCAATGTGAAAATATATATTGCAATATTACACATTTTAATGTTTAGGTGCAATTTATCACTATTAATTACATAAAGGATGCGTGATTAGTTTTTTTTAGTTAATGACAGGACAAATTTAAAGAAAACAATGACAAAGTGTGACTTTCCATCACTCATCAATCAGTCATTCAACAGGGAAAGTTTTAACTTTATTAACACTTTTATTTTTTAAATCAGCTACGAGTTATTTTAAGTACTGAAATAATAATTTTAGTTTTGCCAGTTAATCTCAAAGTGCATGTTGGAAGAACGGAGTGGATTTATTTTACAGATATCACCAGTTCAGACTTCAACCTCTCTTCATTTTCATACTTGCATGAATAATAATAATTTTGCAGAGAGAATATGTCTTTGTACTTTTTTTCTTACACTGCCACTACACTTTACTGTGCTAACAATAGAAATTATTGTATTTCTTGATTCAAAATAAATAACCACTACAGTAACATGAGGGAGTCCAGTTTATTTTAACGCTTCAGTTCGTGTTTCCATAACTTTAGTTTGTGTGAGACACCACCACAGTTCCTATAAAATATGCCACGGTAACAAGAAGCCTGTTCCCGTGTAATGTTTTCACGTCGAAGACTTTTATTTTTTATTTTATATTCCGGGTGTTCTTGTCGGTCAGGGCGTAGGTAGAACAGAGTCTTCACAGGTCTGTCAACACGGAAGCGTCAAGATGGCTCCGAGTGGACTAAAAGCGATCGTAAACGAGAGTAAGTTTGATTTAATCCTACAATACGGTCCTTAAAACGCATGCTGTTCCTGTAGCAAATGTTTCAGAGCTTACCTAATGATATAAGTTATATACAGGCCTGTCATGATGTATAATCATAGCAGCAGCAGGTGTACAGTGAGTGCTCGATACGTCACAATAGACCAGACTTCCGCGTGAAGCTGCTGCAGTGTGTGCACAAACATTAACTTCAACAGTGTTTAACGACTTTACTAAACACTTTGACTCCTCAGACATGTCATTTGTGTTAATGGAAGGGACGATAGACTTGTTCTTGCCCAGCACTATTTAATTTATGGTGTGTCAATTGTGGTCTTGCTATCAACTTCACACCGGACACAATACAAACACAGGAAATTACTATTTAGACCCTGCACAACACCCTTCACACTATTAATACTGTTACATCATTACACTATGAATTATTATTACATTTCACCAGGCCTGTGTTTTGTTCCCATTTAGCATAAGCGACTATTTGCCAAGATTTCTACTCCTCTTTGTTGCCGAAATTTGACAAAATGTGACCCTAGACCACAAAATTGTGCTGAATAGATCAGCTTTCCATTGATGTATGGTTTGTTGGGATCGGACAATATTTGGCTGAGATACAAGTATTTGAAAATCTGGAATCTGAGGGTGCAAAAAAATCAAAATATTGAGAAAATCGTCTTTAAAGTTGTCCAAACAAAGTCTTTAGCAATGCATATTACTAATCAAAAAATATGTTTTGATATATTTACGGTAGGAAATGTACAAAATATCTTCATGGAACATGATCTTTACTTAATATCCTAATGATTTTTGTCATAAAAATACTTTTGCAATCATTTTGACCCATACAATGTATTGTTGGCTATTGCTACAAATATACCCGTGCTACTTATGACTGCTTTTGTGCTCCAGGGTCACAAATAACTAGGGTTGCAAGAAGGTAGAAAATTTCCAGTAAATTTTGGACACTTTCCAGCATTTTTTGGAAGCTTCTGGAAATATAACTGCATTTGGATTAGACTTTTTGAAGGCTCATGCACAATAAAAACAATCACGTTTGTGATATCTATCTATCTATCTATCTATGTATCTATCTATCTATCTATCCTAAAAAACCTTTATTAACCAGGGATGTAATTTCGAGAACCAAAATCTTAATATCAGTCATTTATTAATTTCTTATTTCTGGTAGTCCTCGTTCTAAACCAGATACCCCAGAAAGATATTTAACCTGCTTTAAAAAACTAAAGTTCATCACCATAAGGCTCAACATCTTTGTAAATGCCATAAAAAACTGCTTTTTTACTGCATTAAAGACTATAGCTGATGTTGATGTTCTCTAACTACATCGTTGACCTCATTTGTCTGTAGAAATCCTGAGCGGTGTGATCAAGAGTGTGAAGAAAGATGGGGAATGGAAGGTAATATTTTCACAGCAGAGTGACGTTTTACTCTTTTCATTCAGACTCCACATAATCTGGTGTATTGTGTGTATTTAGGTGCTCATCGTGGATCACATGAGTATGCGGATTCTGTCCTCTTGCTGTAAAATGTCTGACATCATGGCAGAGGGCATTACAAGTGAGTATATTTCTTTTCTTTTTCTTTTTTTTTCTTCTTTCACAGGTTCAGTATGTGTTAGTGTGATTCTCACAAGGTTTAACTGTGAAATACTTTTCATCATAAAGATGCCAGTGTCAGATATTGAAGTGTGAAAGGTGTTTTGTTTTTTTTAAACCAGGCTGTCAGCAGTTGCAAATTTTCCATTGTGCTAAATAGATTTTTATTGCAAAATGTGTCAGTGTTACCCTTCACTGTTTGCCCATGAACCATTGAGAAAAATCTTGAATTAAGAAAACAAGATGTGAGCTGTCCTGTTTGCTTCACAGTTGTGGAGGACATTAATAAGCGGAGGGAGCCGATCCGTAGTCTGGAGGCCATTTATCTCATCTCTCCTGGGCTAAAAGTGAGTGCTCTTCACTACACGCATCTCACAGTTGAAGTGTTAATATAATGTCTAGTGTTGTTAAAATATTTTCGTTAACACTCATTGTCTTAAGTAATAATTTCAATGATCTCATATCTGTTTTTCCAGTCAATTCAATCTCTAATTGGGGATTTCAAAGACGCAGCCTTCACATACAAAGCAGCGCACATCTTCTTTACGGACAGTAAGACAGTCGATTTTTCCATTTGCCTTGATGTTTTTATTTTGAAGACAGTCCATCATGGTTGCCTAGTGTGCATGATCTGGATTAGTGTAGTTATTGTATCTCTGTTCATCCTGCATTCAGCTTGTCCTGATGGGCTTTTTGCTGAGCTTGGGAGGTCGAGGGTTTCCAAGGTCATCAAAACCCTGAAGGAAGTCAATGTGGCTTTCATACCATATGAGTCGCAGGTGCGTGGTAGCATTGCAGGCACGTACAGTAACTACCATTCAAAGGTTTGGGGTCGGTAAGATGTTTTTAATGTTTTTGAAAGTCTCTTACGCTCACCAAGGCTGCATTTGATCAAAAATACAGTAAAATGTTGTATAATATTATTATCATATAAAATAACAATTTCTCATTGTAATATATTTTGAAATCTAATTTTTTCCTTTGATGTTAAAGCTGAATTTTCAGTATCATTATTTCCGTGTCACATGATCCTTCAGAAATCATTCTGATATGCAGATTTGATTTTCAAGAAATATTTCTTATCAATTTTAAAAACACACGTTTTTTTTTATTTTGGTGGAAATCATGATACATTTTTTTTTTTTTATGATTCTTTTAATAGAAATCCTTTGCATTATATACAATATATATTTATGTCTTTACTGATACTTTTGATCAATTTAATGCATCCTTGCCGGATAAAAGTATTTATTTCTTTAAAAAAAATTCTTACTGACCCCAGATGTTTGAACGGGCTGTGAGTTTTGCATGAGGTTTTACATTGTCTTAAAAAAATACAAATCTAGTTGTTTCTGACACACGTTGTTTTTGTTGCAGGTGTTTACTCTGGACAACCCCAGTTCCTTCCACACTTTCTACAGCCCAACTCCGACTGATCTAGATGACAGGACCAGGATGATGGAGGCCATGGCCGAGCAGATCGCCACACTCTGTGACACACTGAAGGAATACCCAGCCATCCGCTACCGCCAGTACTGACGCTCCTTCACTTGCCAGTACTTGTAGTTTCCTGGTGTGATATGATTTGTGTGAAGTGTAAACCAAATATGTTTCTCTAAGGGTCCAAAGGAGAATTTCTCCCTGGCTGAGATGGTGATGGACCGTCTAAATGCACATAAAGCAGACAATCCCAGTATGGGAGAGGTGAGACATTGGGATATTTATGATGGACTAATAGTTTTTTGTTTTTTTATAAACATCTTCTATCTTGTCAGACACATACTTCAAACCTTCTTCAGACTATTTTCTCTTCTCTCTGTTTTTTTCCTCTTCTCGTCTGTCAGCTGGTTTTTTCCTAAGCTTCAGGTGGGTGTCAATGCAAATCTTGTTTTTTTTTTATCATGCTCTGCTGGATCTATGTTCTTCTTACTTTTTTTTTTTTTTTTTTTTACTTCTAACCTCTCATTTGTTTTCCCTCGGATCCTTCCTTTAATTTGCTGACATTTCAGGATATTCATCAATTCTTCAGCTGCAGTCACCAGAGCTTGTTCCAATCAGCTTTAGCAAAATAAATAGCAATAGAAAAATAAAGTAGATAAATGGTAAACAAATATAGTCCCTTAAAACCCCCAGCGTACAAGCCTAAGGTGACAGAAGTGAAAAAGAGTAGATGAGGAAGGAACCAAGACTCATCTGGGGAGGGCCTCACTGACACCAGACATTGCGTTAACCAAAAAATTTACAGTTTGAGTAATAAAAAATGTCACTGGACAGTTGGGCGTTTTAAGAATTAAAAACGTTATATAGTTATTATCCAACCTGTTTGGTCATAAAAAGCTGGTGACACCTGTCGTTAAAAAACAACAACACACAATGGGTATTTCTTCTCATTGGTGACATTTCTTAAAGACACTGACTAATGTCTATTGACTATTTTGTGATCTATGCTGCTTATAAACTGAAAAAAAAAAAAAAAAAAAAACTAAATTTAAATTTTGTTTTAGGAATAACAAAACACAAAAGCATATATTTTAATAAAATACAACATGTTTCATGGCTGGTGAATTAATTTTGGATTAATTAATTTTGATAGTTTTATTCAGCAATAATGCATTTAAGTGATCAGAAGTGACAGTAAAGACATTTATAAAGTTACAAAAGATTTGATGTCAAGTAAATGCTGTTCTTTTGAACTTTCAGTACTTCAGAGGATCCTAGAAAGTTTCTATAAAACACACACACACACACATACGCATATATAACTGTTTTCAACAGATAATAATACAAATGTTTTTTTTGAACAGCAAATCATCATATTAGAATGATTTCTGAAGGATCATGTGACACTGAAGACTGGAGTAATGATGCTGAAAATTCAGCTTTGATCACAGGAATAAATGACATTTTAAAATATATTCAAATAGAAAACAGTTACTTTAAAGTGTAATAATATTGCACAATATTACAGTTTTCCCTGTGATTTTCAACACATAAATGTAGCCTTAATGAGCATGAGAGACCTCCTACAAAAATGTTTAAAAAGTCATACCAACCCCAAACTGTTTTATTTTTATTATACATTAAAAAGAGAAAAATATATATATATTTGTGGAAGATATTGGCTCTATATAGTAAAAGTGAAAGACAAGCTTATTATATACTCGTCTAACACACTGCTACATTTCCCTGGTTTGTTTGTTTTTTAAAAAATCCTCACTTTAAGGAACTATAATTGCTATAATTGATCTTCCTGGGCAGGGCACGGATAAAGCTCGCTCCCAGCTGCTTATAGTGGACCGTGGATATGATCCCATCTCTCCAATCCTGCATGAGCTGACCTTTCAGGCTATGACCTACGATCTGCTAGACATCGAACAAGACATTTATAGGTGTGTGCTTGTCTGCTTAGTTCTTTAGTTCCTATCATAATAAAACAAAGGGTCTATTTCACACTGGCTGTGAGCAGTTAATCTGAGCAGTGGTGTATGAAATCATTACTGGTAGTCTATGAATAGTTGCTTATTGTTGGCAGGTATCAGACGACAGGGATCGGGGAGGCTCGAGAGAAGGAAGTGTTGCTGGACGAGGACGATGAGCTGTGGGTGCAGCTGCGGCACATGCACATAGCAGACGTCACCAAGTAAGAGCAGCTCCACCTTCACGTCTCCCGCCTCTCTGCTGGCCTTCTGTGCTCTTATCTTCTGCTCTGTTTCAGGAAGGTGACGGAGCTGCTACGCAGCTTCTGTGAGAGTAAGAGGATGAACACAGACAAGGTACACACTCATTCTCTAACCACTAGTGATGACGTCATGCTGACAATTAAAAACTGAGTTTCTTATGGTGCTTTATAGTTTAAAATAATTCAACAAGGCAGCACTTCACATAAGGTTCACTGGTTAACAAAACATATATTTTATTGGACTGTCCAGCTTTTAATGTATGTAGAAAACTCTTTTATGAAGTGAACTAATTTAAAGAGTTTAGTATAATTTTGCCAGCTTTTGATTGCTCATAATAGTGCTGTTAAATGATTAATCATGATTAATCGCATCAAAAATAAAAGTTTTTGTTTGCAAAATATATGTGTGTGTTCTGTGTATATTTACTATGCATATGTAAATACAAACACACACATGTATTTTGAAAATATTTACATGCATATATTCATATAATTTATTTATAATATATATTTATATTATACATAAATATATTTAATATGTAAACAACATATTTTTCTTAAATATATACGTGTGTGTTTATATATACATAATAAATATATACAGTACACATACATATATTATGTAAACAAAATCTTTTATTTTGGATGTGATTTATCGCGATGAATCGTTTGACGGCACTAAAACTAATGTTAATTTAGACATCTTGAAATTTAAAAGAGTGTGAATAGTAATAAGTGTGAACTGAATGTAGTATTTTCAGACAGATAGTTGTATGTAAATGCAGTCTCTTGGCAATTTGCTAGTATTTTACATTTTGGCATATTCATTCAAATTTCTATGATTTCATTAATGAAGGATATGTTTATGGCAGACCTCTATGCTTGCTTTTATTAATTCTCATTGTACGATTTAATATGAAATTGCCACTTCGTAAAATAATTACATTTTCTGTGAGATTAGGTTGGTTAATTGTAATTAAATGAAAAAGGATTGTAGTATAAATTACAATGAAATGCAATTAGCTGTACTTTACTCAACTTCAGCGGAATGCATGTACATCTTTATGCATAATAATGAATGCATAAAGATTTAAAATGTACTTTAAAGTACATTTTAAAATCTGACCTTATTACAGATTGTGTACATAAGTGACATTTTATTATATCAATATAATATCTGTAAGTTCATTGAAAGTACACTACAAGTGCACATTTATTAAAGGAATAGTTCACCCAAAAATTAAAATGTTGTCAGCGTTTACTCATCTTCATGTCGCTCCAAACCTGTATGAGATTCTTTCTCAAGTTGAACACAAATAAAGATATTTTGATGAATTTTGAAGTATGGAAATAAATGGAAGTCAGTGGGGACCATCAACTGTTTGATTACCAGCTTCTTCAAAAGAAGTTCAACATAAATTTACTATTAAACTCTGTTTTGTTCCTAATTCATACTCCTTCATCCCTCAGGCCAACATTAAAGATCTGTCTCAGATGCTGAAGAAGATGCCACAGTACCAGAAAGAACTGAGCCTGGTACGACTTCTCACATAACACATCTTCCTTTTCCCCTTGAAGTTTTAAGCTAAAGGTGTCTTAAACTTTTTGTTTGTGTTCTTGACAGTACTCCACCCATCTGAACCTCGCTGATGCCTGCATGAAGAAGTTCAAGAGCTTATTAGACAAGCTCTGTGAGGTGGAACAGGTCAGTGCTTCCTGGTTTGGATTCAGACCAGATTTGATCACTGCTGAAGCATTTGCATTAAGCAGTATTATTTCATTTTATGAATTTAATAACTGTTAGTGATATGATCAACATCTTTAAAACACAGTTTATACTGTTTATGGGTTGTGTACAGAGGGTCCGTAACTATCTTTCCTTTTGTCTAAGCTGCTTATTGTAAATGTATGCAACAGCTTGCGTGCTGAACTTTGACCTGTTGAAGTAAAATAATGCACAGGAAGCTGTTGCATAATCTTTGAAAGTACCAACAGCATGGCTAGACATTGTACAGCCATCTCTCTGTTTTATCTATAGCAGATGGAGGGTTTTAACTAAGTGCATTGCTCTGTGTGGACGTATTATAACCAGCTGGTAACGACTGGACATGACTGCAGCTGATGCAGTTCTTTACGTGCCATATTTATAGCACTTTGTGGTCTGTTGATGGATAATCTCAACTACTTCCTATTTCGATAGACTCACATGCGTATGACTTAAATTTGAATTATTTTATGTAATTGTTATGTAAATATCTACCTCAACATCTGCCTCTGACTAATGGCTGTGAAGTTCCATTTTTTTTAACAAGTAAATTATTTAAAAAATAATAATAATAAATTTCAAACTAAAAATTTCATACCATTAATGGTTATGTTTTGGATATGTCTTACAGGGCATTAAAATATTACATGTATAATCTTGCTTCCTTTGAATTATTCTGTTAACATTAAGTTCAGTTTTATTTAGTTTGTCTCATTCATTTGTATGATTTTTTTAAATTCCAAGTTGTTTAAAAACTATTTTGTCGTAACAAACAAATGTTGGAATAGAGATTTAGTTTCAGGATTTGTGGTTTCTCATTGGATGGTTTTAATCCCTGAATCACTTTGGATGCTGTTTGTGTTATTTATAGTAATAATGAAACAAGTTGTAACTAGGGATGCACCGATACCACTTTTTTCAGTACTCGTCCAATACCGATACTTTTATTTTTGGTGCTTGCCGATACTGAGTACCGATACCGATATTTTTATTGCATTTGTAAATTTTTCCAATATAGGGTACAGACACCAAAAGAGTATGTATAATGTTAGTAGGTTCACTTAATTTATCAAATAGATACAGTTAAACCAAAATTTATTCAGACACCTTCAGCATTTCTCACATTATCAGTTTATTCGCAATAGTATAGAGAATGGTAATAAAATATGACAAGAACTCAGAGTTGAACTGTGTCAGAGAAAATTCAGCTTTATAATGTTAGATAACTTTGATAGAAAGGTATGTAATGGATTGCAATCAACCAAAAATTATTCAGACAGCTGTTAGTATGACAGTATTTACAGAACTGTCAATACTTAGTCAGGCCACCCTTAGCCTTAATGAGAGTCTGTAGTCTCCTGGGCATGAAGTCAACCAGGTTCATGCAAATTTGAACTTCAGTTTTTTTTTAAATTATTTTTGGTCCCAAATTTGTATCAGTTTTACTGGTAGTCCACTGTATGAAGAATTTTTTTTTTTTTGCTTTTCTCACTTACATAAATGAACTAAAGGGTCCTGCACCCACTAGTAAAAAAAAATATCAAAAATAAAATCTGGTCTCTGAATATTTTTTGGTTTGACTGTATGTCCTTCAGTTATTTTCAGACGTAATTATGCCCATTAAAATGTAATTTACTAGTTTTTGTTACTTTCACATCCCTAGTTGTAACTATACCGTTCAAAGGTTTTGGGGCAGTAAGATTTTTTTAAAGAAACTTTTATTATTTTATATACTTTTATTCAGCAAGGATGTATTAAACTGGTCAAATGTGACAGTAAAGATTTTAGCATTTTTACAAAAGTTTAAAAATCTAAAAATGCGGTTTATATTTTGAAGTTTCTATTCATCAAATATGACGGTTTCCACAAAAATATTAACAACTGTTTTAAACATTAATAATAATAAGAAATGTATCATTTAACTAGTGCTGTCAAACGATTAATCGCATCCAAAATAAAGGTTTTTGTTTACATAATATGTGTGTGTACTGTGTATATTTATTATGTACACACACATAATGTAAACACAAAACTTTTATTTTGGATGCAATTAATCGCAATTTAATTGTTTGACAGCACTAATTTTTACTGCTTTTTTTTTAGTCAAATAAATGCAACAAGACATTTCTTTTAAAAAAACAATCAAAATTGTACCAACCCCACACATTTTGTTAGTATGAACACCGCAGACATACATTTGACTGGAGCGTCCATTGCTTCAGAGTCTGAACACTCTATTAGTGTGAAATTATGAATTTTAGAACTCTCTGCTCAAGAAGGCACATTGTTTGAGGTATCATTCACGACCTTAAAAAACGGTGTACAGTGAAGCATAATGAATTTAAATGGTCAATAAACCTTCCCTCTGAAGACTTGGCCATGGGATCAGATGCTGATGGGGAACAGATCAAAGACGCTATGAAGAGTATCGTCCCTGTTCTGCTCAACACCGAGATCAAACCCTACGACAAAATCCGCATCATACTGCTGTACATTTTCCATAAGAAGAAGGGTATGAACACTTGCATTTATTTATTTATTTTATTTCATTTGCTTAATGAATTAAACAGAAGTGATTCATCCTTACACACAGGCATTGGTGAAGAGAACCTCACAAAACTCATCCAGCACGCAAACGTGCAGGAGGACAAGAACATCATCACCAACCTGCAGTACCTGGGCTGCCCCATCATTACTGGGGTAAGATGAGACAACCAAGATGTCTGAGGACGGGCCAATATGCAATCTGCAGATGTCTTTTTTTATTTCCTTATGTCTTTCCTTTCCTTGTTAATGAACATAGGAGTTATACGTTATCAAATTACTAACGTATTCTCTGTCTGGTCTTTCAGGGCGCTAATGCTGGTAAGACTCTGCCTGACAGGAAGGAGCGCACAGAATCCACGTATCAGCTCTCCCGGTGGACACCCATCCTTAAAGATGTGATGGAGGTCAGGAAACACTGGCAGTAATAGTTTTATAATCATGTAAGAATGTAATTATTCTCATTTAAATTCCGTTGGCTCTGCAGAATATCATTGATGACAAGTGTGACAGGAAGCAGTGGCCGTTCCTGTCTGATCCTGCCCCTGTCACCACCACAGCCACAACCACTACAGTCAGGTACCAGCACTGCTCACAACCGCACAGACTCTAGAGACAATAGTGATCCAACGGATTTATTACACAATATTATGTAGCTTTTGTATTGTCAGTTTCTAGAATTTTAGAGTAAACAGTCACCTGACCTGACAATATTGAGTAACTTAAAGGGTTAGTTCACCCAAATATTAAAATTATGTCATTAATGACTCACCCTCATGTCGTTCCAAACCTGTAAGACCTCCGTTCATCTTTGGAACACAGTTTAAGATATTTTAGATTTAGTCCGAGAGCTTTCTGTCCCTCCATTGAAAATGTATGTACGGTATACTGTCCACGTCCAGAAAGGTAATAAAAACATCATCAAAGTAGTCCATGTGACATCAGAGGGTCCGTTAGAATTTGTTGAAGCATCGAAAATACATTTTTGTCCAAAAATAACAAAAATTACGACTTTATTCAGCATTGTCTTCTCTTCCGGGTCTGTTGTGAGTGTGTTCACAACACATTCAAGTGCTTGTTATTCATTGGAATTATCATCTTATATTAATATCCAAATAAGGATTTGTACCTGAAAATTTCAAGGTTTTATATTTAATAATATCATACATTTTTACGTTATGCTATGTTATGTTGTGTTGTGTGTGTTGTTGTTTTGTTTTATTTGGCTTTGATTTACTTTTTGTTTTATGTTATGTTATGTTATGTTATGTTATGTTATGTTATGTTATGTTATGTTATGTTATGTTTGTTATGTTATGTTATGTTATGTTGTTTATTTTATTATATTTTTTTGTTTTGTTTTGTTTTCACGTCAATGATACCAGGATCTCCATATACAAAATTAACTAGCTTACAATCCCTACACACAATCTGAGTTGAAACTGTAGACTGAGAAAGGAATGAAAAATATAAAAATAAATGCAGAAATTAATAAAGCAAAAATAAACAAATAAATGTATATACATAAAGATATAATAGTACATGAAATAAAACATCATGAAATAAATCATTCGCTTCATTAAGAAATTCCAACACAATTTGGTTTTAAAGCATGCATTGTTAAAGTTCACTGACGAAACTGAAAAACAAAGACCAGAAAATAAAAATAAAAAGCGTGATATTTCTTAATTTACACAAAAACAATATTTAAGTTGAATTAGATTTTTGGGGACATGCAAATATACTGATATTCCTATGAAAAGCAAACATTATTAATGTTTTATTTTAGAAGTGTTTTGCATTGCTAATTGAACAGACTTAAACAATGTGGCTAATTTCATTACCTTTTTAAATTCTATAAGTATTAAGTCATAGATACACACAGAACACAAATTAAGAATGAACCATAAACAGAAGCTTTTTTGCTCTGAACTGTTGAGCTTTCAAAGCTACAAACGACGCACTGCTTTGCACGTGGTCTGACGTTACTCTCGAATCCTATTGCAGCAGCGCACGGTTTGGACACTGGCACAAAAACAAGGCTCCCACAGAGTACCGCAGCGGCCCGCGCCTCATCATCTTTGTGATCGGTGGCATGACACATTCAGAGATGCGCTGTGCTTATGAGGTGACCCGGGCCACCGAGGGCAAATGGGAGGTTCTGATCGGTGAGAAGAGTTGACTTCTGTTATCAATACAGCATATTACATAGTTTAAAGCACAGCATTTATTTCTTGTTTTCAGAGTTGTTTAAAATGTCAAATATAATTTTGTTCCGCAGGATCGTCTCACATTCTTACTCCAACCAACTTTTTGAATGACCTGAAGAATTTGGACCAGCCTGCACCCGTTTAGCAGTACATCGCTGAAGAGATTGATCGATCCCTCTGAACTCATGTGAAACCTGATACTCTGATGTAGTGATTCTCTCAAATGACACATTTTAGATTATCTGCTGTCTTTTAAAGTAGTTATTTTAATTAGCCAAGCTAAACTGGTAGTATATGTATGTATATGTATATTAAAGCTGTTAAAGACTGATGTTTAATTTAAAAGAAAAGTGATATATATGTGTGACAATGTATGTGAAATTATTTGAGAACTTGTTGCCAAAAGCTTATGATTGTGCAGTTAAGTGGATTTAATCTTGCCTTACATCATTTAAAAATCGGTCCTGACAAGTTCTGATGTGATTTGAAGACCTCTTTAGAGCTGCGGACTGGAACAAATGATCACACTGAATTTAGTTTTTACTTTATACTATAAAGCAAAATGAGCATGCTTATAGTACAGTTGCCTATTTTTGATCACATGTTATATTTTTTGCCGCTGTGTTGGTGAAGGCATCAGATGTTTCATCTCAGTATAAATATTTTTTTTGTTATTCATGCTCTGAACTTGTGCACTTTCTTCTTTTACTGTTACGTTATCACATATAGCTGGATGTGGTTCACTGGCTATTTTTGCTTGGTGTCTGTTAATGATAATAAATTAATTTTGCTTATGCCTCACTCCAGAAAGAGATGCTTGACTATAACAAGTTTCATCTTGCTTTCTGTTTATGATAGATACATCTAGGTTGACCACCGTTAGAAAATTGTTAAAGAAATTAATACTTTTATTCAGCAAGGATGCATTAAATTGATTAAAAGTGACAGTAAGTCATTTATAATGTTACAAAGACATTTATAATGTTCTATTTCAAATGCTGCCAAAAAATCTATACATTTTGAACTTTCTGATCCTGAAAAAAGGTATCACAGTTTCTACAAAAATATTAATTTGCACAATTGTTTTCAACATGGATGATAACATCTTGGAATGATTTCTGAAGGATCACGTGACACCGAAGACTGATGAAAATCCAGCTTTGCATCACAGAAACAAATTATGTTAAAATATATTCTAATAGAAAACACATTTTAAATTGTAATAATATTTCACAATATGACTGTTTTATTGTATTTTTGATCAAATAAATGCAGTCCTGGCTTAAGACATAAAAAAAAATCTGAATGGTTGTCTAGATATGTGCACATCTGGGTTCCCATTCTGGTATTTTTTATTAATTTTATGTAGTCAGTTTTGTACATATTTAACATTTTGTAATGTTTACTGTTTAAAACTGTACCTAGACAAGTTGTATAAAAGGGCTGAATATAAATGCAAACATAAATGCTTTCTGAGGTTAACAATGCATATTTTTGTAAAAAAAAAAAAAAAAAAAATGCACTTAATTTCACAGTCTTTTAAAAGTTCCAGGTCTGTACAATTTGCAACTGCACTTCCTGTAACTCAGCTCTTGATTGAAATGTCACTCTTCCTGTACAGCACATTTATAATATTTAAGCCCATTGTCTGCTGGTTTTCAGAAATCCATTAATCGGTTCCATAGAGTTATTAACCTACACACAGCCTGATGCTGCTGAGAGATATTGATGTCACTGCTCGAATAATTGTCATCTCCCATGATAAAAGATCCTGGCGGTATGATAGAGAGGATTAACTGGTTTTATCTGGGATTAAAGACGAACCCCGTCTAGGTTTCCTAATGGGTGAGGGTTATATTCAAAGCTTAAGACCTTCTAAAAGCTCTCCATCCGTCGCTTCAGTCACGAGAGAAGCTCGCTCACAAGTTTGTACACAAGTACGTTCCTCGAGCGCAGCATGACTGACATGTTAATACTCGTTCTGAGGGAGCATGCACTGATATTTGTATCCTAATAAGAAGAACATCCAGATGAAGATTGTAGAATTGGAGATTACGTCTGTGGCGGACAAAATGGAGGTATTTATACTTTTATTTTACATTTTAGATTTGATTTCAAATGATTATTATGCAGGTTTAAGCTTGCTACTACTGTCTGTTAAAACTGAATCCGATGTTTTTGTCTTGACAGCAAGTGTCAGTCGAGCAGGAGGAGTTGTTTTCTCTGGTCAGTAAAGCTCAGAGTGGAAGAATAGATGACCAGCGCTGTGTCTTGGGTCCAACAACACGCCAACAAGATCATACCTGCAGCCCAGGTCAGAAACTGGGATCAAGACATGAATTAATTTACTTTCACCCTAATCTTTTAAACGACACACTTTATTAGCGCTATTTATTTATTTAGGCAAGGCAAAGTGAAAAAAAAAAAAAAAAAAAAAAAAACAATGGTTAAGGTTTACCATACTTACACATCTGATCAAAGACAATTGTTTTGTATTACATGTTTTTTTAAATATTATATTTCAAAATGCAAATGAGGTATTTTCTAATTAAATATGCACTCATTACCATACATTTGCAGAACAAAAATCTGAACATTGGATACATTTTGTTCATATATTAGAGTAAAAGGTTTTTACAGAGGGGATTTTGGATTTATCACTTAATAAATCAGGGGAAAAAACACGTTTTTAGGAATAAAATGTTATATAAATCAGATACATGTATGATATAAACCTTTAGAATATATATATATATATATTGGTGTATGTGTAGCTTTAATTAAACCCATTTTTTATTATATATGTATTTTTTTTTAAGTGATGTTTTAGTGGAAATTTCTGGCTCAGAGCAGGAGAAAACAAATTTTGAGAAAACAGCCTTTAGATGCATGTGTTGTAATTGAAATCTACAGATGCAAATGAGTAAAGTGTAATGTAACCAATGTGTATTTTGGATGCTTTCTTTCCACTAGTTGTGATAGCGAAAAAGTCCAAAATCTCAACATTTACCAGTTGCACTGATATCTTCCCTTAAAAGTATTTTCTCTGCATGCTCTGCACCAGATCCAGATGATTTTTTCCAGTTCCTGGTCAAGAGTCAAAGTCAGCGATTAGACGACCAGCGGGTGACACTGAACTCATTGCCAGGGATGGAGGCGTTCACCATCAAAGATCCAAAAGATGGACATGTACTGAAGACTAACTTTGATCAGATTTGCAGCATGGTCAGCAAAGCTCATGTGAGTTTTCCAAGCAATATATAACACATGCTGCGAAAAAATTAATGTGATTATAATTATAGTAATTAATAATTATTGCAATTATTTGTGAAATTTACTAGCAATTTCTGAGTGAAAATCGATACTAGCTTTTTTTTTTTTTTTATCAGTGTATATCTATAAGAAAGGTTTGAGAATGAACTTTTTTACCTGTCATGTAGAGTCTCAAGAAACGCAACCCTCCAAAAATGAGCCTGAACCCCGAGGCCCAGGGCTCTATGAGAAGATCAAGTTACAATCCTCAAACTACTGCTGATACAGACACTTACAACACTCTCACAACCAGATCAGCCTCATACAACCCTATATCAGACAAGGACAGAATGGACTATGAAAGTTGTCAAGTGAGTATGAATGCTATATTTACAGTAGCCTCGGATACTTAAGCCATATTGTTCTCAAAAAGCCTGTTATTCTTGTTCTAAATCCATCAGCGTGAGCAGGACCAGCTGTTTTGTCTAGTTAGTCAAGCACAAAGTGGACGTATGGATGAACAACGCTGTTCAATTAACCCTTTATCACCTGGACATATGGATAACAGCCAGTCAGGTAAGTCTGTCATGTGTAATGATTTATCAAAGAGCAAACCAATCAGTGCAGTTCCTGTTCCTCTACACCCAGATCAAGATGTCGAGAAGTTTTTTAAACTCATTGCTAGCACCCAAAGTCGGCGGTTCGATGACCAGCGGGCGACGCTAAACAAGCTGCCAGAGATCACATCGCCTCATGGTATGACTGCTCAGGATTCAGATCAGCTCTTCAGCATGGTCTCCAGAATTCAGGCGAGTAAAATGTTTAGAGGTTGCCTTCATCATTTAAAGGCATTATATGCTACCGTTCACACGTTTGGGGTCAGTAAGTAATTTTTTTTTTAAAGAGTAATTCTTTTATTCAGCAAGTATGTATTATATTGATCGAAAGTCAGAGTAAAGACATTTATAATGTTATAGAAGATTCCTATTTCAAATAAATGCTGTTATTTTGAATTATTCACCAAAGAATCCAAAAAAAGTGTAACCTGGTTTCTACAAAAAAATTGCAATATGTTTTATAAAACACTGAACACTTCTATTTAAAAAAATGTGATGAATGATAATTTGTGAAACTATGCACAGCTTTAACAAGGGCAAGAGCCCAAATATAGGCCAGCAAAAAAAAGGGGCTTATTTTAAGATGTTAATCAACATTTTCTAGCACGCTCCTGTTTCCATAATTGGTACATGCCCAGAAATAGAAACCTGGATAGACTGTCATTAATTTAAAAGCACTCTGTGATAACGATGCAGTCTTGTATTATTTTCTCTTTGACAGGGCTCTCGGATAGATGATCAGCGCTGCTCTGCTCCCAAAATCCAGCTGGGGTCTCCTGCCCCCCCAAAGAAGTCTCATTCTCAACCCGTATCCCTGTCTGGATCAGGCTCACCCACTAAATCAGCCCAGAGATCGGAATCATTCAGCCCCGCCTCTGAGGTGAGCAGCCACAACCCAGACAGCATCCCCCTGTAGCACAGGCAATTCTGAATACAATTTTAAAATCAGTGGATAACCTTTTTATAGGTTATAAACATTATTTATAGCATAATCGTACCACTGAAAGTGACAAAGATACTACAGAAATTGTATATATTTAACATTTCATATATTTAAAATACAAGTCAGTTGAATAATTACGATTTTTAAAGTGTTTTTTATAATCGCTTATGCACACCAAGGCTGAATTTATTTGATCAAAAATAAAGAAAAACAGTAATATTGTGAAATATTATTATAATTTAAATTAACTGTTTTTTATTTAAATATGTTTTAAAATGCAATTTATTTTTGTGATGTTAAAATTGAATTTTCAGCAGCCATTACTCCAGTCTGATATACATTCAGAAGAATTTCTTAAGAATCTTGTGACACTGAAGTGTCACATTATGATGTGGCATAATGGTTGCTGAAAATTCTGCAATTAAACAACAAAAACAACTCCAATATCAAAAATCAAAACTTATGACTAGTACTCTATATATCTAAATTATTATTTTTTTGTTCTAGTTAGTAACACAAAAAATGATTTGCCTTTGTAATAACATGTAGCTCAACATTTAGTGTGAACAGTACACTCATATACAAGTTGGATTCTCAGTTTTAATGAAGAAAGCTGTTCTGGGTTTTACTGCATGTGTTTGTTGTTTCACATTTTATCTTAGTTGTCTGTTAGGATGAAAATTAGCCTGTTGGCTTAATCCGCTAAAATGCATGAAATGGAAACATTATGCCCGTTAAGGCAGTTTTTATATGGTAACCAAACTATGTTTCTGTGAAGGTAGAATGCTGCTGAACATCAAATACAAATGAAATGTACATTGTTTTCTTTTTCTGCATCAGGTACAAAATTGCATTGATCAGGACCAGCTTTTTTCCCTGGTGCATCATGCACAGCATCGGCGAATGGATGACCAGCGGTGCTCATTTGATCCCTTTAAAAAGACTTCCTCCTCTCCATACGCTAGTCAAACAGGTAACCGAGTCTGCTTATTATAAATGACCTGCTCATTATAAAAAATGCATTGCTGCAATCCTGATGTCTCACACTGTACTGGCTTGTTCCATGCAGCCGAAGATCCTGAGCAGTTTTTCCAACTGGTGGCCAACTTTCAGAGCGGACGACTGGATGACCAGCGCGTGACACTCAGCGCATTGCCAGGCATCCAGAACTCCAGCACTGGAACGAAGAGAGAGAACAATAAAACATTAGCCCCTAAAATCACCCTGACCCCCGCGTCACCTGCTGCGCCAAAAAAAGTTTGTTCCAGTCCTTCCTCTCCCACTCTGAGCGTCAGTGAACCAGACACTCCTGTCAGGCCTCCCCTCAGATCCGCCTCATTTTCCCCCGAGAGATTACTGCATGATGATCTGTCTGCGCAGGTGAGGGATTTGGTGTGTAGCATGTACTGCATCTATTTTTGCTTGTCATCTCTAAAAATTCTAATTAAGTTGTTGATATTAATTGGAAGCACACTTTTGTTTTACAGATATCGTTTCAGATTTCCATGTGCTTCCCTCCACATCAGGTAGGTACTGTAGATGACCACAAAAATTGTTTACAGAATGAAAGTCATTATAATTTCCATACTTCCAAACTTCTCAAAAGTCATATGATGGCCTTTCATGAAAACACACCAAAATACGTCACAATGTTTCAGCATTTGTCAGTATTATGAAATTCAATGGGACTCAATGTTTTCAAACTCCGAAAAGAACTGAAAAAAGTTTGAAATGACTAGGGTCAATTTTAATTTTTAATGAGTTCAACTCACTCACTCAATGATCTGGTTTAACAACAATTTTAAATGAACAGCTCAGTGGACGGAAAGACTCATTTAATGATGTAAATGATGATCTGATCCTCACACAAAGCTATCGTATGGCTTCAAAAGGCATGAATATAGTGCAAGGGATGCTTTGAGTTTTTTTGTCATATTCATAGCATAACAGTGTGGTCACTATGAACTTTTATAGGACACTGTGAATTTTTCTATTTGTATAGAAAAGGCTTGCATTTTTATGTAAAAACAAAATAGCTTTTTGTAGGCCACTGTTATTGCTGGAGTCTTCATGGGGTGTGTATATACCATCATGCTTTAAGCAAGCAATAGAAGCTGGTCAGCTCAAAGCAAACTCAGGGCACTAAAGCAGTGTTTCCAGATTTATGCTTGAACATTCATGCCTACACTGTAAAATAAATCAGAAGTTGAGTTTTTTGAGTTTACTCAGCTTATGGAAAAATTCTCATGCTTTGGCCAAAAATACAAATTATTCAAGTGCATCAACAGTACAAAGTCTAAAGTGTAATGTTCATTTTTGGGGCTCTTTCAGACGCATGGACCAAATAACCAGCCATGTCCATTCCCTGAAATCTTCCTCACAATCGGACAATCGGGGGAGGCTATAGTAATTCCTCTCAGCCCTAGGGCTGGCAGACCGCTTTCTCTCAATGTGAACCCACCCGGACAGCATCGCTCCAGATCTGCGTCTCCTCACAGGTCTCCTGCCAGTCAGGGACACTCGAGACCCTCTTCTCCACACCCAGGAAACATGGTTAGTCCAATGGCCCCATATGAGGACTACATCTCTCTGAACCAAAGAGTCTACACCACTCAGCTGCAACAGAATAATGTACGGGACAGAGCAGAGCTGAACAAGGAGGCTAAGAAAGGAAAAGGCAAGAGTAGTGGAAAGAAAGAGAAAAAAGAGGGAAGCAAAGGAAAGAGAAAATAGGATGCTATGCATGTTCATATATTCTGGTTTCACATCACCTGGATGAACGTCAGTATTACAAATAAGCTAAACTTGTTGGTTTTTAGAAAAAGTTTATTTGCATTTGATGATTTAATTGAAAAAAAATGAAAGTTTTAATTACCATGTTAAAATAAGCTATGTTCACACTGGAATCTAACATACCGTTTAGAAATGTATTCTGTATGGTTTTATTTCATGGCTCAGGGTTTGAGTAAAATGTCTGACTGAACTTCATTTTATTTGCGTGTCTGTATTAAGTGAAGGTGTAAATGTAGTTTTTTATCTGCTGTGATGGATGATCAAATAGGCTTGTGCTGTTTCTGTCGTGTTTGATAATTTCTTGTGAATTTAATAAATAAATATGTATTTGTGTGAAGTAGGGGTCGACCGATTATCAGCGTGGCCGATTATCGGCGCCGATATTAAGCATTTTTATTGTTATCGGCATCGGCCATTTTCAAAACCGATTTGCCGATAAAACCATTTTATTTTGAAATGCGCGATCTGGCACTGATCCAGCCACCTCAGTCAGAGCGCGCACCGCTCTGTGGCCTGGCCCATAGGACTAAGCCCCGCCCATCGTCCGTCTGATTTGTTGGGAGTCACGAGCCTGGCCAATCAATACGGCTGGCACGGCTGGAAAATGTTCCTCTCTCACACCGAAAGCACAGGAGCTGCTTCAGTGATCATCATCACACATCAATAAGTTATCTCTCGAAGGTAAGAATGCAGTAAACGTTCCTGAAGTTGCAATAAATCACTACACTGAAGTTGCAAAACACCTAAATATAATCGATTTATGATGACAAGTCCCGTTCAGTTATTAAACTATGAATTCCTGGTCAATGTCCGTCATTGCAGTGATATGCTTTAACGGATCATCACATCAGTGCTGAGATAGTGAAACTAAAACCTACTTCTCTCACCATTCGGCCAACTTAACGTTATATTGTGAATAGATTATCAACACGAATGAATTCACTCACGTCTGCTGCGGTTTTTTTTTGTGTTGCTTCACTGAACAGCGTCCGTTCCGTTAGGGCTCTTAGTCAAAAAAATTGCGCATATTTGGAGAAATATTGCTTTATTCTAACATGATTGCAAAATAATTTATCATACAGATTCAGAATTACCATTATGCAATTTTGAAGAGCTGAAAGGGCATCAAGCGCGAGCTCTGACGCCCTGACGCGACGCGAGCTCCCTATTCCTGATTTAGTTATCTCCGCGGCCGCGCTCTCTCATTTGACTAATAACCATTAGCCCGGCATGCAATTTGATGGGGGGGATGGGGGGGTTCCCCCCTTCTGGTCTATGCATCCCTGCCTCTGCTGAATAACTTTTATCCCCGGTTGGGATAAAAACATCATCCAAACCCGCTCTGACGTCCAGATCTGAATCAAATGATTCGCGATACGCGATCCGATTGAAGCGCATCGAAACAGTGAATCATTTTGCGACGCAATGGTTTAACTGATTCGGAGTTTCAAAAAGCTCCGTTGTGTTCTTTGCTCGCTTTCTCGATGTAATTTGTTGTTTGAATAACCGTGGACATTAAATCATTACAATTAATAGGCCTAACGTAGGCTTACAATGTTTTTATTAAACTGAGATCACACTAAATACAATTTCCGTCGTATTAAAAACATTTCATAAATTTTTTCAAAAGCATCCCCCCCTCTGTTTATTTCACAAATCGCACCCTGCTAATAACCCTATTCTAATAACGTAAATTGTCAATAATCTCACATTGCACGTTTCTGGATGACGCTGTCCTGTATACTTCCTAGTTTGTATCGCCGTGATAAACAGTCAAACAAACATTTTACACATCAAAAAAATAAAAAAATAAAACACTATTACAATATGGGTTGTGTGTGATTTTAATGCAATTCTGGGTTGCAAATAAAATGCTAAATATAACACACACACACACACACATACATACATACATATATATATATATATATATATATATATATATATATATATATATATATATATATATATATATATATATATATATATATTTGTTCATTTTTTGTTGTTTAAATTTGCTTTAAGTTTTACTTTGTTTATAGGATGCTGCTGATGGATGCTAGTTTTACTTAGTTTACAGAATGCTGCTGATGGATGCTCCCAGCACTTTTTATGTTTGTTGTTATTATTAATATTAATGTTGTTATTATGAACAGTTCTCAGAATTAAAGATGTGTTAAAAATAATTTAAAGAGAGTCTTTGTCAGAGGCCTTTTTATTCTTAATTTTGACATTAATTTTCATTTTTACACTAGACACATATCGGTTCAAAACATCGGTTATCGGTCTCCTTGATCTGTAATAATCGGTATCGGCATCGGCCCTGAAAAATGCATATCGGTCGATCCCTAGTGTGAAGCTTTATGTCTTTAGTGTTACCTGTGCTGTTTATGTTTTGTGTTAAATAAATCATCATCTAATTAGGCTACTGATAAAGATCTCCTGGAAATGTACATGACTTTAAACACATTTCCAAAATTACTAATAACTTCATTAAGATTTTCAGCAGCTGTATCTCATTAACTTAAATCTCAAATGCCTACTTGTAGATTTACATCTTTAAAATGTAAAATCTTGACTGGAACTTGAACTTCCTGACTGATAAAGCACTTATTACCACGTCTGAATAACCTGCTGTCATTCTGTCTGTCTTTCTTTCTGCCCTGAAAGTAGATTTCAAGCTGTTTTAGAACAGCTGCAGCATCTGTGTGAACTCACCTGCAGTAAATCATCCTGCTTTCTCTCACTCTGAACCTTGTAAATATCTTTACATTTACACATAGCCCCAAATCAGAGTTCTTTAACTTGTAAAATGTTAAAAATCCTGCATGAGCAAATTGATTGTGAAAGTTTTAAAACATTTTGAAGACTTGTGATAATACAGAACATTAGAAAGAAACTCCAAAAACGGTTATTTGCTTTTATATATTTTTATTGTTTTATTATTTTTTTTGTATTTTGCATCAGGGATTGGGTTCAGCATTTCTATGCTCCAGGGACATGGTTTGTTTTTTCTACTTTTTTCTTCCAGCATTAGCAGTAGTTTTTTTTTTTTTTTCATTGCTCTGATTGTTCAATCTGCTCTTGTTCTTTCATATCCTGCTCTTCTGCGACAGAAAGTGGCATTTATGGGCTGCTCTATTTGTCTTGTTTTCTCTGCACTATGGGAGAAAGTGACTCTCAATGGCCTGTTGCCAACAATATAGCCATTCATTACAGATGTGGCTATAACAGCATCATCGAGCGATGAGTATGTCACAAAACCATAACCCATGCTGCGTCTTTTCTTCTTGATCACCGTTGCACTGGTGACTTCTCCAAAAGCAGAGAATAGAGTGCCCAGCTCCTCACTGCCCAAGCTGTACGGCATGTTTTGGACATAAAGACTGAAGTCTTTCTTCTGGGGAGGTTTGGAGCTGCTCTTTTGCTCTGCCTGGTGTTCCTTGTGTGTCTTAAAATGGCATATGGATACTAGATAGCCACTGAGCAGCGTCCCATCCAGCTTCTTAATGACTAATCCAGCGGCCTTGAGTGTGGTGTAATGGATGAAACCATAGCCTTTCTGTTCTTTGTTACTGTCACACACCACTCTGCTCGATAGGATTTTCCTGAAGCCAGAGAAAGTCCTGGATAATGCAAGGTTGTTGATGTCCTTTGCTAGGCCCTTAATAATTATATTACCGATTACACTTTTTCTCAGAGTGGAATCAGTTTCGGCCCACATGAGACGGATTGGTTTGCCAGTGAGCTCAATCAGAGCATTCAGGGCGTTTAGCACATGTTGACGGTGTGTCAAATTAACATACCTAAACCCACAAGACAGGTTGGTTTTGCTGTCTCTGCACACCTGCACGAAACAAATGGGTCCAAATGGTTCAGTTACATGTGGGTACAAATCACCCATGAACAAATACCCAAAGGACGGCATCATTTTGATTGTTTTCAAAGAAGATTGTGGTCAAAAAGCACTTTGCACAAAGCAAATCACTGTGTAGAACTCGTGTGGAACTCACAATGGCTGAGTACAAATCGTAAATGTGTGTATAATCGCTGTCGCAACTGCCGTATATGCAAAGGGAAGTCTGCTCAAAAGTAGTTCATACACTGACTGACAGCATCTTTTTATTAGGCTCTGAACGTTCTAAAAATTCCAATGACGTTACACCATTATGATGTCATCACCACGTTACTCCAGGGGCTGCCGTGCAAAAAATAAAAAATAAATAAATAAATGTGCTAATTTTAAATTTTAAAAATAAACAATCTATTGTTGCAGCACCAACCAAGAAATATGGGTTGATACACAGGACGTGAACTACATAATATAATAGTACATCTCAGCATGACATTGGGCCTTGCGACTGATTGTCAGATAAATTGCATGCTACAGCTATTTTCAGTGTTGACAGGGGTGCCTTAAAGGGGTCATATGATGTTGCTAAAAATAAAATTATTTTGTGTATTTGGTGTAATAAAATGTTTATGCAGTTTAAGGTTCAAAAAACACATTATTTTCCACATACTGTACATTTTTGTTTTCTGCCTTTCTGAAACGCATCGTTTTTTTTTTTTTTTTTTTACAAAGCTCATCGTTCTGAAAAGTGAGATGTGCTCTGATTGGCCAGCTATCCAGTGTGTTGTGATTGGCCGAATGCCTCAAGCGTGTGACGGAAATGTTACCCCCCATAACATACTGTGATGTGTGCCCCGGTCAGAACAACGGAGCGACTTGACAAAAACAATAAAACCCATTACAAACGAGCCATTTGTTGCATCCAGTGGGGACATAATTACGGATTATAATGACTTATACTGTGTTTTAACGCGTTGCGTTGCATCGGGCCGTGTAAACATCAAACCATGTCAGCATTTGTGATGCTGACACTCCAGCATCACACTCCAAAGACACTCCAGCATTTGTGATCGGAGAAACGACAAAGAACAAGCGCTACTCTACACTGCTCAAAACTCACGTTTGAATCATCATTAACAAATCCTTTACATATGAAAACATACTTACAGACTGTGAGTCAGAAGCCCCGGCATTGTAGTCTACTCTTCCAGGATCAGGAAACAGTCCTCCATAAAATGTGCTGCACACATTGAATATTTGGGTTGAACTGTTCTGGAACAGTGTTGTAAATACAACTTAACCACTGATTTCTAGTTGTGTCCTCTTTTGGAAGGCCAAACAAAGTATTTTCACTTTCACAACAATACAGCGTCTCCACAACATGGCGGCAGCAGCAACAGCAAGAATCAAAGGTTAAGCCTTCTTTCTTTGTGTGAACATTTGGGTGGCGTTATGCAAATCTCCCCACATCGTGACATAGACATGTGGGGGCGTGTTTAAATGAGCCGTTTCAGGGGGGCGTGGATGAGTCTTAACTTTTATAAAGAATATCTCTTTGGGTTTTCAGACTTTAGTCTGTGCAACTTCACAGATCTTCTTTATGCACCAAGAGCTTTTAACACTCCAAAGAGAAAGAAAACTTGAAATCGCTTCATATGACCCCTTTAAGATCCTGTTGGTGGCTTCCAACAGGATTACAGTAGGCTCCCCGACCCCAGAAAACCTATTTGTTTTCTTTTTTGGTAAGCTTCCTAACAATTATTTGTCAAATTTCGTTTTTTGTCTTGTTAATATGCCAGTTAACATTCACAACACTGTTCTGCGTAAAATGTGAACATAAGCGAATATGCAAATTCACTCTTTGCCACAAGGTACATAAAGTAAACACTACCGGAATTATATGGAGGTAATATGAAAGGAAAATGCCATCAAAATTTTCCTGGCTGAATTGTGAGTTTACAGGTATGAGTTAAACATCATAAATCACACAAAATATTAATTATCCATCATCAGTAGATCAAAACAACATGCTATGTTGGCATAAATGTGGGTTATTTGGTGATTGCTAACTTCGTTTTTATTTTGAAACATGACATGCTCATGTTTAATTAGCGTATAAAGTTGAATGATCACATTTAAGCAGTAGGACAATTATTATTTTTCCATCCCCAGATTTAAAACTGAGACTTTAAAGCAGCACTATTTACAGAACACAGAGATTACATCCAAGCAAGTTAATACATTTAAATGATGAGTGTGTGAGTTTGTTGTCACTGCTACAAACTCCCATATAAATATTTTTTCAAAAAATATAATTTCTCTGCAGCCAGTGAGACCCCTTTCCAGTGTAGGGCCCCGGGCTTCAGCCCCTTGAAGCCAGCATTATTAATGCGTGCCTGAGTGTTGATGTTAATTGTGAGGAAAGAGTTTGCTACATACACTCAGTTTAACATAATTAAAGAGCGCAAATCTCATTTGATACTGATACTCACTGTACATTATCTTCATGTTCCGTCCATGCAATTAATGCAGGCCTATGAATGAGCTAGGTTTTTATAGCGTATTTTATGAAACTACACAGGTAATATTAATGGTATAACCCTTTTCAGATGTGGCCAATATTACAATTTATTAAAAGACACAATTAAACGCACGTCTTTTTCAACTATTTAGCTACAGTTACTTCTCTAATAAAACATGTTTCGCTGCAAAGTCTACATAAAATTCCCTCCAGAATAATGGCAAAGGCATTGACGTCCATTAAAAACGCCCTAATGCTGGAGGCTCCCCCAGGAGGACAAGCATTGACACAACCTCAAGCCTCTGTCAGAGGAAGCGACAGCCAATAGAAACCGAGTTTACTCGGAAAAGGCGGGGCTTTTGTTCAGTTCGTTCCCGACACGTTGAGAAAGTGTTTGTTTTGTCAAGAATAACACTGACTTTTTCAGATTATTAACCGGTTTTTCTCTGGCAAAGGAAAATGCCAACGCTCAGCGGAAAGGCAGACGTTTTATTCGTATGTATTTGTGTTTTCAAGTCGGTTTTGTGACATTTAGTAGAGTCTTTTCTTAGCTCGCTGTGATTAGCTTGCTAACTCTTGAGAGTATACGATAGCAAAATGCAAAAGTAATGTTTTAATATTTAATTGACTAACATCTGTGATCTATTACCTGTCAAACACGAAGTGTCGTGTCGTTTGCATTGATTAACATCGTATTTAATTATAGACTGAATGGGTAACAGTAGTTAGCATATATGTTGAGTCAGTTCACGTTACTAAGCTATGTATTTTAAATGAAATAACCCTTTTAATCGAACAAAAATATGATTCAGCTCCAAATACTTCTAGGTCCCTAAAATGACTTTATCTTTTTGAGATTGCGTTCATCGTTGTTCATATAATTAATAGAGCCACGTGTACATTGCAGGAAGATGATGATTTGCCTTATGAAGAAGAAATCATCAGGAATCCGTATTCAGTCAAGTGCTGGATGCGTTACATTGAGCACAAGCAAAATGCTCAGAAATCAGTGCTCAATATGATCTATGAAAGAGCTTTAAAAGAGCTGCCTGGCAGGTATGTGCATGTCATCTTGTCTTTTTTCTTATAATGAAACCCCTGTGCCTGGAACATAAAATAGATGTGCTTCTTTTCTTATGTATTTCTCAGTTACAAGTTGTGGTACAACTACCTGAGAGAGAGAAGGAAACAGGTGAAAGGCAAATGTGTCACGGATCCGGCATACGAGGAGGTGAACAACTGTCATGAGAGAGCGCTTGTGTTTATGCATAAGGTGAAGCTGAAGTTTCTTACATTTTCACCTTTGTATAGCGGCAGTACTGTGTGACAACAAATAGCAGACTGAAGGTTTACTTTTTTATTTTTCCCCGTCTCAGATGCCGAGGGTATGGATCGACTACTGTCAGTTCATGGTGTCTCAATGCAAAATTACACGGAGCCGACGGACATTCGACAGGGCGTTAAGAGCGCTACCCATTACCCAGCATCCTCGCATCTGGCCCCTGTATCTTCGCTTTGCCCGTAACTTGCCTCTCCCAGAAACAGCTATTCGTGTTTACCGCCGGTACTTAAAGGTAAATGTTGGACGTTATGCTGGAAACCAAAAACACTTGATTGTCTATATTAGTTGACGAGTCAAGCTCTGTGCTTTAAGGTGTAAGTTATTAAAGCTATCTATACGCTTCCTTTTCCTCTGTCCTCTCTGTAGTTGTCACCTGAGAATGCAGAGGAATACATTGATTACCTGCGTTCAGTTGGACGTCTGGACGAAGCTGCGATTCGGCTGGCAGCTGTGGTCAATGATGAAAACCTTGTTTCGAAAGAGGGAAAGTCCAATTATCAGGTCAGCAAAATTACAGGTTTTACATTTTTTAACGAGTTTGTCCACCTCTACATCTGGAGTGTAAATACATTCATAAGTTTCACAAGTTTGGGGTTGGTTACAATTTTTATTTTTATATTTTTGAAAGTAGTCTCTAATGCTCACCATGGCTGAATTTATTTGAACAACAACAACAACAACAGTAAAAACTGAAATATTACAATCTAAAGTAATTGCTTTCTATGTGAATATATTTAAAATATAATTTATTCCGGTGATGGTAAAGCAATCATTACTCCAGTCTTCAGCGTCACATTATCCTTTAGAAATCACTCTAATATAATCTAATATTTGTGCTCAAGAAATATTTGTTATTTTCAATGTTGGAACAGTTCTGCGTAATATTTTTATGGAAACCGTGATACGTTTTTTCAGGATTCTTTGGTGAACAAAGTTCAAAAGAACAGCATTTGTATGAAATAAAAGTATTTTGTAACTTTTTCTTCACTGTCACAAAATATCCTAAGATGCTGACATGGCACTAAATAAAAATATACTACTACTACTTCACTGTCACTTTTTATGAGTTTAATACAGCATTCATTTCTTAAAAAAAAAACTGACCTCTTACTGACCCCTCACTCTTAAAGCTAAAATCTTACTGACCCCAAACTTTTGGAAAGTGGTGTATTTGACACAGAGTTATCTTAATAATATTTCCTAACTCGATGCATGTTCATAATGATGCAGTCTATATTTGGTCAAGATTTTATTGTATTTTTCTGGCATATTCATGCTTTATGAAGACAATATTGTTTGTTGATGTTGTTTTTTTGGTTTATTATAGTTGGTGATTAGTATTTTTTTTGATTAGAAAAAAAAAGATGATCTAATACACTAGTCATTATTATAGGAATTATAATTGTTTAGGTCCCAAATTAATTCATTGAATTGTCATTCTAAGATTAATGCATCATGATACATCAAAGTGGCTTTGTGCCACTAATGTCCATCCTTTTCTCTGTCTCCATTTATACATTACTTTAGTTTTGTGAAATTTTCCCATACTGTGCAGAATGTACATATTTTATCTTGTAAAATTCAATTACAGCTCTGGCACGAGCTCTGTGACCTCATCTCACAAAACCCAGACAAGGTGACTTCACTGAACGTGGGAGCGATTATCAGAGGAGGTCTCACTCGCTTTACTGATCAGCTGGGCAAACTCTGGTGTTCTCTGGCTGATTACTACATCCGCAGTGGACACTTTGAGAAGGTAAAATCTAAGACTCTGTATACACTAACCCTGCTCATGCACAAATTGACACCATTCTCTTGTTTTTTTCAAGCTCGAGATGTATACGAGGAGGCCATCCTAACCGTAGTCACTGTGAGAGACTTCACCCAGGTTTTCGACAGCTATGCGCAGTTTGAGGAGAGCATGATTGCTGCCAAGATGGAAACCACGTCTGAACTGGGACAAGATGAAGAAGGTGAGAGATTTTTTTCTTCAGAAGTAGCAATTAATCCTTGATGTTGGTCTTCCAGAAATCCTGATTTCCTCTCTCTAGGTGACATTGACTTGGAGTTGCGATTGGCCCGTTTTGAGTTGCTGATAACAAGACGACCGCTTTTACTAAACAGCGTGCTGCTGCGTCAGAACCCTCACAACGTTCACGAGTGGCACAAGAGAGTCAAGCTCTACGAGGGCCAACCACGACAGGTTGGAAAGATCATTTACATCTTTAAATCGGTTGATATTCATCTCAACATAACTACCGTGTGTGATTTACACATCTTATTCTGCTTTTTCCTGTAGATCATCAACACATACACTGAAGCTGTGCAAACGATAGATCCTATGAAGGCCACAGGAAGACCTCACACTCTCTGGGTGTCCTTTGCCAGATTCTATGAGGATAATGAACAGCTGGATGATGTACGACTCTTCCTGTGTACTTGCAGCTTTGTAGATAATTTGTTGGTTAAAATGATGGTTAACGATTTCACTTGAACTTCCAGGCTCGGACTATCTTTGAGAAGGCCACAAAGGTGAACTACAAACAGGTGGATGATCTTGCTGCAGTGTGGTGTGAATATGGAGAGATGGAGCTGAGACATGAGAATTATGACCAAGCTTTGCGTATACTAAGGGTAAGAGACTACTATACATTAGGGCTGCACGATATTGGGAAAAAATTACATTGCGATATTTTATTTTTCTGCGATATATATTGCGATATGAAATCTAATCTAATTTTTTCTTACAAACAAAAATGGGGTGAGCACACTTACATTCTCATTTTAAATGATTTAAACATCAGAGTATTATTTAAATTAGAGTAAATTATTTGTTTGTAACTTTAGGATATGGTTTGAATTGTTAATATATTAACTAACATGAACTTACCACGAGCAATACTTTTGTTACTATATTTATTAATCTTTGTTTATCTTAGTTTATAAAAACAAAGCTGTTCATTGTTTGGTAATGTCACTTCACAGTGCATTAATTATGTTAACAAATACTTTTGATTTCAACAATGAAGGCTATAGCCTAAATGTTGAAATTAACAATGTTGTAGAAGTGCAGTTTAGTAATAGTAAATGTTAAATAATGTAGTTAAATAGTTTAATAAATAGAAACTTATTGTAAAGAGTTACAGATTTTTTTTAATACACCAATTCAGACGTCTCGTGAGTTCAGTGTTGGACAGGTCAGTTGTTTAAACCATTCATTAAATTGAATCGGTTCAAAGGAATCATTAGTTCGCGAATCAGACGTGTACGGCACGTGTTATGTAATTATCTCGGCAGTTTAGGATATCGCACAAGATTTGACAACACAGAAAACATTTCATCACTGGATAGGTTTTTTATTTTTTTTTTCGACACCATCGTGTCAATTGATTTTGATTAATATGCGCGAGGGAGAGAGAAAGACAGCTCTCGTGTTGTTTGAAGACGGTGAAGGTGAGCGCGCGCGGCCGGGGCGCTCTCTCTCTCTCTCTCTCGCTCGCTCACTCGCTCTCTCTCTGCTCGTTCTTATATGCGCCCTGTTAAACTGACAGGACTTAAAAACCCATGCAAATGATAAACTTTCACTCTATGATGGTTAAGCTGTGCAATTTATCCGTGAATCACATTCGTCAAGGGCCGGGGCGCAGCTGGCCCGTAAGGTTAATGAATAACGACTACGACAGCCTACATCGCACATCCTGCGATGTGACTATCGTGGATTCGTACATCGCGATATCGATGCTTAAACGACACATCGTGCAGCCCTACTATACATTACCACTAATGCTTTAGTGAAGCACAGTGTTATTTAAGTGTCATTGATTTAATATTATCTATTTTATAGTTTATCCATGTAGTATTTATATAGCTTTGGCAATTGTGTTAGTTTTATTTGTCATTTTAATGTTTTTAATTAATATCTATATAGTTTTTAATTTAATTTTTATTTTTAGTAATGTCTGAAGACAATTTGCAGCCCAGTTTCAAAGTTTGCTTGGCATCAGAGTCTAGTGCATTTCATGCCAGGGGGATAAATTGGAGATCATGTCATCAAACTTTTTCCAGATGTTGACAGTCCTTTTCTTTTCAGAAAGCGACGGCGATTCCATCAAGAAAAGCCGAGTATTTTGATTCTTCAGAACCAGTGCAGAATCGAGTTTATAAGTCCCTGAAAGTGTGGTCCATGCTTGCAGACTTAGAAGAGAGTCTTGGCACATTCCAGGTTGGTTGCTTTGTCATTTCCTTTTCACTGAGGGGGAATGTATGCATGCATGCATGTATGTTCTTGCTGTTTTGGATGTTAATGTAACGGTTGCTTTTTTCAGTCCACAAAGGCAGTGTATGATCGCATCATTGATCTCCGGATCGCCACACCTCAGATCATCATTAACTATGCCATGTTTCTTGAAGAACACAACTACTTTGAGGATAGTTTCAAGGTATGGGAATTTAACATAACCTTCTGGTGTTTGTTTTGTTCTTTTGGTGGAATTACTTCTTTTCGCTTTAACAAATCTCCCTATTTGTAAATAAATCTGAATTTTGATTGGGCATACGAGCGTGGCATTGCCCTTTTTAAATGGCCTAACGTCCATGACATCTGGAACACGTACCTCACCAAGTTCATCGACCGTTATGGAGGCAAAAAGCTGGAGAGAGCGCGAGATCTGTTTGAGCAAGCACTGGATAGGTGTCCTCCTAAATATTCCAAAAGTAAAAATTCCAGAAAACAAATATTTTATGCTTAACTGGATTCATTCAAGATTAAGAGTAAATGCCTGGAACCCAGGTCCTGATTTAATTTGTGTTGTTTAACAGCTATCTACTTGCTGTATGCTAAGCTGGAAGAGGAGTACGGTCTGGCGCGACATGCCATGGCTGTGTATGAGAGAGCCACTGCAGGTGTAGAACCAGAGGAACGACATCAAATGTTCAACATCTACATCAAGCGGGCAGCGGAGATTTATGGAGTCACTCACACAAGAGCCATCTATCAGAAAGCCATTGAGGTAAACCACTTAAATGTCACTCATTAAAAAATATCAGGGAGTGTAATTGTATTTGTTATGTACTATAATGAGTTCATTTGGTTTGGTGCAGGTCCTGCCAGATGAGCACGCCAGAGACATGTGTCTGCGCTTCGCTGACATGGAGAGCAAACTTGGGGAGATTGACAGAGCGAGAGCCATCTACTCGTACTGCTCTCAGATCTGTGATCCGAGGGTAAATCTCACCGTACCGACCTTTATTACTATGCTCATATTGTGTGTGTGTGTGTCCTGTATTTTGACTGACTTAGCATCTCTTGATCAGTTGACCGCTCATTTCTGGCAAACCTGGAAGGAGTTTGAGATACGCCACGGTAACGAGGACACAATCCGTGAGATGCTGCGGATTAAACGCAGTGTGCAGGCCACATACAACACACAAGTCAACTTCATGTCCTCTCAGATGCTCAAGGCAACCACCAATGCTAGTGGAACAGGTACGTTTCATTTATTAAAGCTAACCGGAAATCAAAATGGATTGTTTTTAATCAATGTGCATGATTCATCAGTGTTATTACATCGATATCTGGAAAAGGCTTTTCTTTTGTCTGATAATGTGCAGGCAGGGAACTTGAGGTTAACTAAAAGCTGAATAGCTGTTTAGCTGTTGATTTGGGCTACTGTTGTAGGCAATGCAGCCTTTCTGTGATATACACTATATTAAAACTGGGCTGGAGAATGGTGCAGAATCTGTTATTTTCTAGATTGACAATCTATATTTGCATGTGAAAGGTATTCTCTTAACACAGGTGAGAATGGTAAGCAAATAGGTGCTGGATTAATCCACAAATCGAGGTTATGTAACAGCATATAAGTTCTTCCTTGCATGGTTAAACTCTTTTGAATTGCTTGTGTTTTAGTGTCAGATCTTGCTCCTGGGCAGAGCGGAGTGGATGACATGAAGCTGCTGGAGCAGAAGGCTCAACAGCTCGCTGCAGAGGCAGAACAGGACAAACCCAAACCTAAAGAGAAGATCCTTTTCGTCAGGTATGCACTGCGCCCTAGTCTGAGGCAGGTCACACTGATCACTCAGAGCATGCAGGCGGTGTGGCACATAAAGCCAGCTCAAAGGCTTATTTAAAGGTTCTGCCCTTGTTTAAAATATAGTTTCGATTGTACCATTTACATCACTTGACTTTTGTTTGGTTTGTATAGGAGTGACACCTCTCGCAGTGAACTCGCTGAACTGGCTAAACAAGCTAATCCAGATGAGATTGACATTGATGATGAAGATGAGGATGCAGAGGATGGGGAACCAGATGGTTAGTTCAGACGGGGCATGATTGTTTTGTTTTTGATTCAGCAGCACTTTGATTTTCAGTGGTGTGTTTTGGAACAGTTGCTTAACTTTGGTAGTCTGATCACTTGCATTGTTTCATTGCAGAGGTGCAACTGGAGCAGAAGTCTGTCCCTACTGCTGTCTTTGGAGGACTAAAGGATGACTGAATTTGCTGCAGTTTTTAACATCAGGAAACAGAGAAATCAATACCGACGTGCTGATGTGAATTTATGTAAATGGCTTAGTGCACTGTAGCAATAACAGTTCAGACCGCATGGTGTCACTCTTTGGAGCATTTACATGCTTTCAATTTGTTCATCATGACTTTGGGTAGATAAAATGTTAAAGCGCTTGATCTATTGTTTACCCCTCTCTACTGTATATTAAAACAACAGTTAACATGTCTGACATCTGCAGATCATTTATTATCAGATTGCAATACTGTAAACACTCTGAAGGCACTGCCCATAATTGCATGGGTGGAGCTTTTCAGATGTTTGTTTGTTTGTTTGTGCAAACATCTGAATGCTGTGGTTTGAGGAATATGCAAGTTAAAAAAACAAAAAATAAACAGCGCATTTGGTCAGTGATGTCACTGTAAACTTTCATTATACAAGTTACTTGAACTGAAAGTGCATTCCGTCTCTAGGATGAAGAGTTATTTTTGAAGTTTTCCAAGTCTGTGTTTAAATAAATAAGCATAATTGGATTGTTTTATTTGCAGTACATTTTAAATGCTGTTTCCACTACAAACGAAAAAGGAAAACCGAAGAATGAAGAAAAACAAATGCCCTGTTCCTCCCTAATTAGATTAAAATAGTTCTGTGAGTTAATCTTCTTACAAAGCTCCAGCAGTGGTCTCTTTAACATCATGTGACCTGGACCTTCACTGAATTATGTCCTCTGTCAGATTTCTCCGCAGCTGAGCTGTGCTTATGAATCATTTTTGGTGAAAAGTCCTAACTGCATAAAAGTGCTTACATTGTTTTGGCGATAAACCAGTGACTGTCAAACCCTTTTAATGATATGCTGTGGCCTAAATACTGGTCATTTTATAAAATATCCACAACATCATGCTGGTCAGCGTGTGAGGCGAAATTATAGGCTATAACTTTGAAACAAAATATACCCTTTTCTCGAACACGTATAGAAATACAAAAAAAATTTCCAAAAAAACTGGTGCGGTTGACACTATATTCAGTTTAGCATTGTAACGCCGTGACGATTACATGCATTACGCTGTTCATAATGACTAATATTTCCCTTTCGCACCCTTCTGGGCAAGTTCTACCTGTCCTGCACCTGTTTCCACGAGTTAAAGCGCCTTCCTACCTGCTGCTCGAGTTCACGTTCTTAGCCCCGCCCCCTCAACCTTGTGTCCTAAATTCTGGAAGCTGATTGGATGCCCGGCGGGATGATTGACAGGAGTATGGAGTACGGAGTACCTGGAAATCAGACGCGTACGGAGCGTATCAGCCAGAGGGATGTGGACTCTGAAGCGGCGTCGAAAACAGTGAAACGTCCCCTGGAACATTGCTGAATTATTAGCGCCGATAGACTAAAACATACCTATACGTATTTAAAGAAGATCTACAGAGGATTAAATTCTAAATTCCATTATTTTTCTCCGGAACGCTAACGTTAACGCTACCCTAAACATCGGCCTTTCGCTGTCCCAATGCTGTGGTCGCGTGAAAGCAGAGGATGACTGTTTGATTTGGTTTCATTGCTCACCGCATCGCCTTCCTCTCTTTTTTTTTTCTCCTGATTTGGACCTGCTATGGTGGACTCGAATGCAATGAGGAAGACTTTTGTGGTCCCGGATATAAAGCCACTGGATCAGTATGATTTGCCCAGAGCCAAAATCTGCGCCAGTGTTGGGTGGCTTCTGGCGAAATCTTACGGCAATGCAGGTAAATACAGTGGCTGTGTGTCAAACCCTAGTGAGCTGCCTACATAGATTGCTTTTATTTTTCTTCTGAGTCGGCTTGAAATGTGTGGGCAGCATCATAATCCAAAACTGCGCAAAATATGCTGTCTGTGACCCACCAAAACACCGTTTAGCTATGCAGCTCGCTGGGTTACGAGACACAGCTATTTGAGTCGAATGCATTTTTATTTCCTTCTCAAATCATGTGCTCTTCTCCCTCTCACCTGTCTGTTTTGAGGCCAGCATTTGCTCATTGTTCAGTGACTGCGGAGGAAAACATGTGTGAAGGTGAACAGCGTGTGAACTCAGCGTTTTTCACAACACAAAGACCAGATGAGAGGTGGAAAGCTGCTGGATGTGATCTTGCTACGACATACATTCAGTCTGGCTCGCTTGAATTATAGCTTTAATGAATTATAGTCTGATGCAAGGCCTAAAAAGTGTGCTTTCCACCCATTTGGCACTGTTAACACATGCATAATATGATAAAATGTTTGTATGTTTAATGCTATAACAGTCTTATTCTGACAAATTAGTCCTATTCAGATAATTATTATAAAAAAGAATAACTATAAATTATTTATAAATAAACAAAACTCTTAAATAAAATGAACCTTTAATATGAGAGAGGATAAAATGTGCCCTTGTTTGCCTGTGATCATTTTCCAAGCAGACTTAATCCTTGCAGTAGACACGTTGTTGTCTGGGAAATATGATATGGTAGGAAGAAATGTAGTAGTTTTGGGCTGAATATGAATATATGTGTTTTGTGACACCACGCACACCCACTATCACGAATCCTTTTGTTATTACACCCACAAGAGCACTTACGAAGATGCAGGAGGTCTTGGTTTCTGACAGAGCAGGAGGTTGATAATTACTAAAATGCTTAGCATGTTTAATTATTTGCTTTGGAAATATTAAAAAGGCATGTATGCCGATGCTTTACGTGCATGGATAGTTCACATGACGTCAAGCAGTGACAGCAGCGTCCTGCAGTGTGACGTCATAGCATCGCTTCAACAGCTGCATATTTCAGCGTATTAAAATATTAGGTTTTTTATTAATTGAACACTGAATAAAGCCAGACTCAAAATTCATATATTGAATATATTGAACAAGGCGTTTTCTTGAGTTGGTCACTTCGAAAAATCCTGTCAATAAAAAAATAATAATAATTAAAACATTTCACCAAGTTGTTATTTTTATTTATTTATTTATTTATTTATTTATTAAATGCAATAAAATGAAAGTGTAAAGTTTGGTGTGTGTAGGTGCTTCTGAAGTGGAGACTTCTAAATCATTTTGAGAAAAAGATTCAAAGATATGCACTGTAAATAAAACCTACAGATGCAAATATATAAAGTGTAATAAAAATAACACTTAAATGTGTATTTTGTATGTTTTCTCTCCAGTAGTTAGAAGGAAGACAAGTTATGTAAGCAAAATAGACCAAAATCTCAAAATCGACCAGTGCATGGAAAAAAAACAAAACAAAGCAATTGTTTTGCCTGTAGTGTCTTGCCATTAAAAGAAATGGTCCCAGACACAGTCCCAGTGTCTAAAATATCCGTTTTCATTTTTAACTTTCAAATTCAATCAAAAAATGTCAATGTAATTTGTCAACTCAATTTATTTCCCACTGTGACCGTGCAGCCTTGCATACTCAGTTGCCCTTTTTCTCTTTTGTACTTTTAGTTAACATCAGTATTGGTTATTGGATTTTAAAACAAGCATAGGGATATTTTTTCATTAGGCCTAGCTGATGCATCACTCAGTCTATCTGCACAGTGTATAATCTCAGTGTTCCCTTCGCAGTCAGCTGAGAAGGACCTCAGTGTGTGGTGAGGTGCTCTGTGCTCACAAACAGGTCACTGGCCTGCGAACTGAAACTCACAAGTAGAAGATTTGTTTTTCTTTCTGGGTGCAGCAGACGGGGTAGTGAGTGTGTTTGTGTGTTCTTGGATTGTTTTCAAAAAGCCCCATTGTGTTCACCTAATGAACCACTGTTAATTCAGTTCGTAAGTCTGCATTCCTGTACTTGCTTTAGTCCTTGAGCCCGTTTAGAGTCGTCGTGAGCAAGCGCACAAGCTGCAGACCTAGATTCAACGGTTCTCCTTACTTATAACGCTTTACTCCGAAACGGGTGGAGAATTAGAAGATAATTAAAGATGTTTTGTGTTTGCATGAGTAACTTAATCTTCAATCTGCAGTCTGTAATTTTCAACTAAATGAGTTTCGATTATGCAGCGGCGTGACCTCTATTCTAAGGTTCTTCTAGATTGAACATCAAGTTTATTGCATCAAGGGAAGTCAAAAATAGCTAATATATAATAAATAACAGAACATAAGCTAGAGCTATGCTGCTGCGTTTCTGATAAGATGTTTCTGTCTGATGTTTTTGCCATAGAATGCTTTGCTTGGTGTAAAAATGGCAAACAAGGTGAGAAAATAAATGCTTTATTATTAACATGATTGGTAAAAGTTCAATGTTATTAAAAATGTTTTAGCCTATTTTTTTCTAATATTTGTGTGTAATGTGTATTTTTGTGCCTACAATAATATCACACCGTTAGCTCAGCATTAGTCACAGGATTAAAATAGTGGGAAAAACTACATTACCCATGATTCTGCAGAGAATTGTGACAAGCAAATTGCACCAAAACAACACTTTAGTGGCCACCCACTCCCATGAAGCACTGTGCATGCTTGCAATAAATGTAAAATAAATTATATACACATCTGCCTATAAAAGAAGCAAACTGTGAGGCAGCTCTCTAGTTTTTAAGCAGAGCTAATGTTTCAGTCATAATATGATCATGCTAAATTAAATATAGAACACCTTAAAGTTCTAGAAAATGTTCCTTTTGTTGCAGATTATCTGCCACACATAGTTAGCTGGGATCTGCCCTGAGTGTGTGAAACTGACATCTCCTTAATTCACTTGGTTGATGTGTAATTAAGTTGTGAACGCCAGTGTGTGGCACTTCTGTTTGTATTCACTCCCTGCATCAATAGCAGACCTGCGCAACCACACCCTCTGGTCAAAGTCACCCGGTCTGGCACACAGAGTCGAGCCGGAGAGAAATCTCCCCAGATTAAAGAGGCTTGGCTGGAGTGATGGCTGTACAGTATTTCAGTGTGTGTGTGTGTGTGACTTTAGAGGTCTGATCCAGCGCTGCACTTGTTTCCCTGCTTGAACCCGATGACATCATCGCTTTCACTGTGAGTCTGAGATGTAGCCCTCATATTTATACCAGAGCCTGAGCTGTAACCCACGCTTTTAAGGCATACTGTGGTGCTAATTGCTACCTGTGTTATCAGCAAGGGGTCTGTGCGAGTGAGTTTTTTGGCTTTGGCTTCACACTGGATGAACTCGGCTCAGTAAAGCTCTATCCTTGGAGCACTGTCCTACTTGCAGGAGCTTTGAGTTCAGTGACAGCCTGAATGCAGATGATGAGATTCAGCCGAGGCAAGCTTGACCATTACTGTAGCTTTTACTCTGGGGTTAAGGGTTTTTCAAAACCTCTAACATAGTAAGCTTTGTTGCAAGTATCTGTGCTATGAATGTGAATTATAACTAAAAAATAGCCAGAAACACACCATGCCTTGAAAAAAAGAAAAATCAAGACATTTAAAAAAAAAAAAAAAAAAAAAAAAAGAAGCCTGTACACTCTAATAATGAAAAATAAATATTGAATTCAAGATAAAAAAAAACACTAATGAAAAAGTAGCAAATATGTGAGCAAAATGTTTGCCTTTTTTAATTTTTTAATTAAAGTTGTGGTTTTTATCTTGTCTTATCAATGTTTCTTTTTACATAAGTGTACTAAAAAAAGAAAAAAAAAAAAGTTTTTCTATGCATTTTCAAAATGTTTTGCATACAGACGACATTGTGAAAATAATCCCTGTTCACACAGATCCACAAAAAGACTAAAAATGCTGTATTCATGCCAGGCCAGCTGATGTCACTTTGTAAAGAAACACTACACACCTGCACATGTAACTAAAAACTGAACACGTGATGTGTGAATTTTCACAAATTCACGTTTTTTTTTTGTAGTTTACACAGACAAATAACTTGCACTTTAATGCCCCCTTAAAGTGTGTGGGCTTCTTTTTTAATTTTTTTCATCATGAATGATAATTCAAATCATTTTGATGTATTATTTACTTCTGAATTATATATTTAAGTTATTATTATTATTTATGTACTACTGGGGCTGTAATGTTTAAAGAGACTAATGTGTACCTTTAAGGTAATAAAATGCACATTTTAGATGTAAATAAGGTACAAAAGTGTACCAGTCCAGTTTTGTACTAGTAACTACAAGCACTCAGAACACCTTAACCGCTGTATAGCAATGCCCCGGCAGTGAGTTTTTTAATGGTTAGGTGCTACTAATAGAAAATGTAAGAATGTAATTAGATTTTTTAATACTGTAAGCCACAGCTTCATTTTGGATGAATTTGGCTGTAATCCTTGGAGCTCTGTCCTAGTTGTAAGAGCTTTCAGTTCAAGTACAGATTGAACACAACTGATAAAATAAACTGATACTGATTTCAAGCCAGGCTTTTAGTAGGGTAAGCCTACAGCTGTGTATGACATTGATGCTAGTACATCTAGTCCTGTAACAACATTTACGCATATGAGCAAAAAAAAAAGTTAAACAAAACTAATGCAACACGTATCTTTAACACTCCCTCCTCAGATGGCAGAGTTGTTCTTATCTCCCTCGATAACCATAAGGAAGAATAAGACGCTTTCACTGATAAAGTGTTCTTCATCCATGAATGTTTAAGAACGGCCAGTGTTGTTATGACCCGATATGCTCGTTCCTCTCAGATGGTAGTGTGATCTTTTTGCCTGTATTAGTCATGCTGGAATCATCAGTGTGTCACTGCAGTGACTCGACAGGTGAGGTGGCTCAGAACCGCTGTGGCCTTTGCTTGTTTTTTATTGTGTTGTTTAGATAATTAGTTGTTTAGATAATTACTTCAAGAACACACCCTTAAAATCTGAATTCTTCAGAATGAAAGCTAAGATTAGAATGAGAGTCCAGTGGCATTGTCTTGTCTTTTTAACCAGTGAAGTTTGGACACAAAGTGGCCACTTGCAGTTACTTTTTAGTTTGCTGACTCAGCTTTCTGTGGTGGTTTTTGTCAGAGATATGAAGAAAGCTTTGTTTGTAGGCACTAGGCATACCTTTGTACAGATGCTGGTCACAACACAACCACAGCCTGCAAAGTAAGAAGTTAATTTGGAAAAGTATGTTTTTTTTTTTAAGAACCATTAACTTGACTGAAAGAAACGGCACATCTTGTAAAAAATTAAAAGCCAGTTTGTTTACCATCAGTCAGGATGACTTTACTGAAGTTTGCCATGTTTGATGTTTTACTAAATTACTACTTTATTCAAAGTATGCTTTTTAAAATGTACTGTTCAGAAGTTTGGATGTCATTCTGATTTTTTATTATTATTTGTATTTAAAAGAAGACTTCAAGGCTGCGTTTATTTGATCACAAATACATTACAAAATATTAGAGAAATATGTGAGTTTGTGTATTTCAAGTAGCATATTGTATGTAGGGTTGGGCTGATAGACGATGCCATCGTCCATCGCTGATGGCTGACAGACATCACGACGCTAAGCTGACCTTAAAGGGAATAAATAGCCTAGGAAATGGGAGGATAAAAAAAAATGTCAATACTTTTTCTCACAATTATATCATTGAGCAAGTATAGATGACTGTGTATAAATTGCGGCCATCGGGAAGCCACTTATTGAAACTCGAAATTTGATTGCGCGCTCTCATTTTACTTTCACTTTTGAGATTCACCATCACAAGAACTCTATACTATGGAGTGGCAGTACTTACAATACATTCGACAAGATTAGATGTTTTTTTCATTGGTGCTCAGGATCTGCAAATCATTCGTCATCGTCCTATCAGACATTTCTCCTTACTGTCTGTATGTGGTAAGTGAACTTTCATGTGCTGTAATGCAACAGGCTACCGCAAGCAAGCAGCTAACCTTTTAGTGGCTGCGTAGATATGTTATTTGTTTCATGCCTTGGGCACACCCCTAACCCCGCCCCGCCCCGCCCCGCCCCACCCACGATGTCATCGTCCATCACAGTGTTTCACTGTAGACATCGTCCAGTGCCAATTTGGTAGACATCGCAAGACAAGTTGTCCTAAAATCAAAACGAATACCCCTTCTTGTCTTAGCACAACTTTTTTTGATCCACTTCAAATGTTGACTGCGTGTGTGTGTGTGTGTATAAAATGGTAAGGTAATATCTTGATGTTATAAGATATGTTCTTATTTGCAATATACCTGGTTATTGCATGATATCGCATATAGCCTACCTTTTATTTCAATTTTTTGTAGCACATAACATTTTGTTGATGAAACTGCTTCATCATAAATTAAATGGATTATTCCTGACCCCGAGAGGCCAGTGGACTAGAGCATGATGGTCATAAAACGTCTGTGTGGTCCTCCGATTGTGCCCGCTGGCCTTTAATTAAAACAAAAATGGACTTTAATGCTCAATGTTCCCATGACAACCCTCTTCAAATCTGAGGCTGACCCTTCTCTGTAGTGTGAAGCAGCTGTTCAGCTTTATATTGGAAACTTGAAACAGTGCTCTCATGATACAGATCCTAACGCTGTAATGTTCTTTTGCTGGCTTTATCTGCTTGTGTTTTGGAGACTTGCTGTGATGTGACAGGCGTATTAAGCTAGCTCAGCTGACCGCTTGAACTGTGGGTGTGGGGACTCTACATCCTATTTGCTGTTGTCTCCTACGGACTTCTATGTAAGATCTCTGTTTGCTTTCAGAGTCCTGCTCAGCTGACTCAAGTCAAACCATTTTAATGAGTAACGCTCAGAGCGATCGGTTCCTTAAGTTTATTGATTTCACCTTTTTTGTCCACTGCTGCCATTGAGCCAGACCTCCTGAATCTCTTAACCTTTCACCTCTTCATTGACTGAAATTGGTGTGTGTGTGAGAGAGAGAATGAAAGCAAATCTGATAGCGTGTACGTGGAGGAAGAACAGAGTGATGTGGGTAATGTTTACACATTCGGAGTTGGTGTTTGCTGTCATAATAGTGTCTAGGTTGTCACCTGACAGGCTCCATATTGAATGTTTACCTCTTTCCTTGTTGATTCTTTCTTCCACTAATGTGACATTGCTCATATAAACAGTATGTTTGTAGATTCAAAAGTAGAGGTAGCGATATTATTAACTTAACTGTGTTTTGCTAGCACGTTATTCAAAATATGAGTGCCTTTTCTATTAAGAAGCCAAACTTTAAACCGTATCTTGACCAAGTTTGTTTGTCCACTCTGAATGTGAAAATGTTGAATCGCATGACACAATTACAGCCAGACAGATTATAAATATTTAAAATATATTTTCCTGTAGTTTTGCCCAATGAGATTTCATGGGATGGAGCTACAATGCATAAAGAAAATCATACTCACCAAAGCAGTTTGACATTTAACGTGAAAGTCGCTTGCTGCACTGCGTCTTGTCAGGACACACGCACAAAATTTTTTATTTTAATGGTATTTTTATTGATATTTCTTTTTTGAACCAATTTTTATTTTATAATATTTCATTTATTATTTAGAAATATTACAAAGGATTTATATGTAAATGCATTTTAACCTTTATGTGTCCACAAAAATATTAAGCATTGAAAATAATAAGAAATGTTTCTTGAGCATCAGATACTGTAATGATTTCTGAAGGATCATGTGACACTATTGTCAATATGTAGTAATATTTTGCAATATTGCTATTTTTGGTCAGGTAAATACAGCCTTAGTTGAAAATAAGAGATGACTTTCAGAAACATTATACAGACCTCACACTTTTTGTAGTGTGTTATATTATTTAATGCTTAGAATTACAACTGAGCTAGCTTTGCGAATAATCAGACACACTCGGTTACTGTGGGTTTTTCACCCCCTTTGGGTTGGGTTTGTTTTAACTTTCAGAAAAAATGATATTTATCTAGATACTTGTGAGTAACCTGTAATTTGAGCTGCAGTTCCAATCTAGCTTCCCCAGCACTTGTGTGTGTCTGTGTGTGTGCGTGCGCACGTATCCAGCTCTTGTCCCACTAAATTCCGCCCCGGTTTAGCGTCGCCCTCTCTATTTTCAGGTATTACTCTCCCATCTTTTCTCTGAAGGTGCAGTACAGACCAGTCATTCATTGACTGCCAGTCCTACAGGGAAATGAAGCCTCTATCAGCAACCCTCATCTCACATCGCTGCGGCTTTTGCATCCTGCTTTGCATTCTGGGTTTGAGCAGTATATGTCACCCAATTGGTGGGCAATGTTTTGTTTCCCGCTTTATTTTTTACAAATTATCATTGTTTATTTTTGCTTCCTGTTTGTTTAAAATGTATTTAGTATGTGGTTGTAATCTTTTATCAAAATGTCACATAAAACTTATTCCGCCTTTGAAGCAACTGTCCTTTTTTGATATCACATAGGCCACATTGGCTATTGCATTATATTTTAGATTTTGATATTTTTGATACCATAAAAAATTTCATAGTTGTTGTCACCAGTGTCAGTATCACAAAAAACTAATATTAGCCTAAGAAAAAAGAAAGAAACTCAAGCTCACTGAAGTCCAGTAAAGAGTCAGTGATTAAATAAGAATAAGGAACTAATTATAAGCAACGGGACAAAAAACTACAACAAATAATTAAGAAATGTTACATTGTATAAAGCGATCAAATTTATAAAAACACTGCATATTCTTCACTCTGTAAATTAAATATATATTTCTTCTAAAGTGCTAAAGTTACAAATTTAAGAGCAGAGAGAGATTTTCTCTTTTGTTGTTTCGTTCAGGAATATTAGGCTGCTGTCACTTTAAGAGCTGCCCGGATCCAATACATTTTTAAACAAATGTGTTTTCTTTCTCAGCTGTTTGATTTCTCTTAAACTACTATTAAATTACTGTGTTTATGAGGACACTAGCAAAGACGGGCATTTTGACACATAGAAATGTGTGTATTTAAGCATTGAAGGCCTATATAAATCAAAAAAATAATGTTCAATGCTCTTTGAGCATGGTCTTCTCGTCCGCGAGCCTCTCTGACAGCGCTCAGAAACATATAGTAAAATGAATTCTGTTTCAGTGCTGATTGCATTTCTTTGTCTTAAAATCTCTTGTTTTTAAAAAGCAGTGCTTAAAAATGCATGAAACAATACGTTTTCTTGACCACATAGCACAGCAAATTCATGTGAACGTGTAACCGCGGTTGAAACCATAGTCCAAAATCTCTGCCGGATGACAAATATCTGTTGGTTAATCATGTCTACCGGTATATCGCCAACCCCTACTTACCATGGCTGCATTTATTTGATCAAAAATACAGAAAAATTATTATTTTCAATTTGAACATATTTTAAAATGTAATTTATTCCTATTTATTTCTTTCCAATCAAAGCTAAATACATGTAGAACACGTTCCAGTGTCACATGATCCTTCAGAAATCATTCTAATATGCTGATTTGCTGCTCAAGAAACATTTATTATTAAAGTTCTGACACAAACTTTTGAAATTGAGTGAATGTTGCATTATGGAAGTGAAATGTTTCATGTTGACTTCAAGCACACAATGAATTGGTGTTCCCGGTGGCATGAACCTCTGTGTAAAGGTGTACAATTACATGATTCATAGCATAAATGTGCTTTGTGAGTGGTCAGGTGGATATCGTCAAGTTTACTGATTGTACATACAGATTGAAATGCAAGATCAAATGCAAATAACAGTATATAAACTGGTATCGCTGATATTAGCTGCTTGTGTCAGAAGCTTTTTGTCCTCTAACGCGTCCTCGAACTAGTCCCACAGCTTCTGGCTGCTTGTTAAACATGGATGTGGCGTAGAGGTGCCATTCTCATTGTGGATTTGTGATCGGCCCTGAATGTGGCAGAACCAGTTCACGGTGGGCGTGTGAGGTGTATGTTTCAAGTCTACGTTTCGCAAGGTTTTGTGTGTGTTTGGTGCTTGTTTACAGAAACTTTCACAGGTGTAGGCACTCAAATCCAAACTATCGGCTTGACAAAGCATGACTGTGTAAAAGAATCATTTATTATGTCCCCCACGTATGTGGATCGTCGTTTCCCAGCCCATGGGGTTCAGATTTCACATTTAGCTGGTGTTTGTCGCCTCACTAGTGTGTTTGTGTGAGGAAGAGAGAGACCGGCAGGTTGAATCTCTCTCCTATTGTACAGCACATCAAACGCACTGCACACCTGGCTCTTATTGGCTCCACAGACCTCAGCCCTGAACTGCTTGGCTTTTCTTTTGAAGCTGTCCCTGTGTGTGTGTGTGTGTGTGTGTGTGTGTGTGTGTGTGTGTGTGGCTTTCTGAGACCGGGCTCTGGGTGCCGGTGAGAGCTCAGCTGTGGTGCACCCTGGGGAAAGTGATGTCTTTGTTGCCCAGAGAGACGATTATCGGAGAGGCAGCGAGTGGAAGAGTGTCTGCACCATCACTCACTTCTACTGCTCCAACTCCTGCGTATCTTTAGTGTTCTGGTGACGTGCATGTTCGTGTGTGTACGGTTTGTTGAACCCTTGCTCTGCTCACTCGATCAGATGATTTGGGCTGTAGGGCACAATGGGGCCATTTTTCCCTCTTAGATAGCTTTGTGTTTTCTTCTGTTAGGTTTGTCTTTCTCTTATGTCTTCCCAGGTTGTTGAGAGTGTTTACATGTGCACTACTGTACCATTAAGATTTTTTTTTTTTTTAAATAAATTAATACTTTTTTTCAAGAAGGATGCATTAAATTGATCAAAAGTGACAGTAAAAACATTTATTATGTCAAAAAAAAAAAAAATCTGTTTTAAATAAATCTCCTGAATCCTGGAAAATAAAATGTATTACGGTTTCCACAAAAATATTAAGTAGCAACTGTTTTCAATGTTGATATTAATCAGAAATGTTTCTTGAGAAGCAAATCAGAGTATTAGAAATTAGAGATTTCTGAATGTGACTCTGAAAACTGGAGTAATGGAGATGCATCACAGGAGTAAATTCTATTTCAAAATGTATTCAAAAACATTTTGAAGAATGTTGCAGACCCCAGTCATTTGAAAGGTAATGTACAATAAAATGCTGATAATTAAGTTAATCATAAAATCATTATAAAACGTAAGAGATGTTATACAGATTATACTAATTTAAAACCCCCAGGTCATGTAAATACATGAGATGTTGATAAAGTCGCATGCAAAGCGATATCAGGGTAGCAGTCAAAAATGAATGTTAGTCAGGTTTGCCCTCATGACACATATACGAGTCGAAAACGCTAGGCACATTAACTTTCTCTTAAGCTGGCGAACAATCTCAGCGTCAGTGCGGAAAGTGAGGAACTTACTGATCTCTGCTTCATTACAGTTTGCACACATTTTTTTTGTCGCAAACGCTGATCTGCCTTCAAAACACCTGGTAAAAAAGTCACACGATCACATGGGTCATCACTGTTGTTTTGTTAATTTTTTTCATCATTCTATTCTCTCTCAGACCTACTGCATCTAATAGCATGATAAAATAGTGTGTGTGTGTGTGTGTATGTATATATATATATATATATATATATATATATATATATATATATATATATATATATATATATATATATATTAGTTCTTACTATTTTATATATATTATTTTATTTTTTATTTTTTTTGATGGAAATTAAAGTATAATTAATGTAATTTGTTTTTAAAGATATTGTTAACTATAAAACTTGTGCTGTTATGCTAATTCTGAAGGGAAACTCTGTTGTCAGTTGACAGCAATATTACCAACAAGCCATTGTTAACATCTCAATTGCATTGTCTGTAAATTTGCAACAAACAAATGTACAGAGGCCCAATTTTTTATTAGTGGCCTACAGAACATTCTCAAAACAACCTAAGAGGACAGTTAAAAAGGGCTTATTAAAAAAAAAAAAAAGTTATTCCAAATGGTACCATAAAATAACTGGCGCTTTGCAGGATTTTTAAAATCAAATTTAAGAGCTTTAAAGACCTTTTAAAGATCTGCACTTCACTTTTGAGCTTTTAAACAATTTTTAAGAAAAGGGATAAGTTAAGTTAAATATAAGTTATTATATAAATTGAAACCGTTATTATCAATTAGTTATTATATTAAATAATATATAAATATATCTTAGTGTCTTTATTATTATTGTTAAATTATTATTAATTGTTTAGATTTTTATCATGCATTAGCTTTTTGGTCGATCAACTGGTTCACATTTAAAAATATGTAGCAAAAATAGCAGAAGGGTTTATGGAAGAAGCAAATTCGTTCTCTGTCAGCAGGATTCACTTTCAGAACGGCAGAAATATAGCGGTTTCCCTGGTAACAGCAGAACACAAAGTCTCGTATCTATTCGTGCAGCATTCGTGCAGTATCTATTCAGTGAAATCACAGCCTTAATCGTCATATTAATCTATATAGCAGTTCTTGTCTTTCTGTCCCCAAATTTAAGACCTTTTATAATTAAGACTTTCTGTATAAGAGGCAAGTGCAACTCTGGCATCCCCGTTGTTTGTGCGCAGTGATGTGATAGTGATTTAAATAAAATACAGATTTCCAAACATATGGCTATCACCTTGAAACTGTAAAAAGTTCATCTGTTTACCATCTTGAATGGGAAATACTGTTTTCATGGTCAGTTTTTCATTTATTATTTGCTAATGTTAGTGAAATAAACACTGGGAGCGGCTGGAAACTAGCGTCCTCTCTTGGTTGGAGAAAGTATTAACATTATAAACTGAAATTCATCTTTACATGACTGACTTTTCAGATGTTTTAAAATTGATCATCTGAGTCTAATATGATCCAGTGGGCCGTACTAAAAACACTGCGGTCCGCCAGTTACCCATCCCTGATATATATGTGTCTTTTTTTCCCCTAAGGTGAATTTTACTTTTTTTTTTTTTTTTTTTTTTTTTTTTTAATCTGACATCTGTGTCTGTCATTAAATGGCCTGTAAAAATGCAGAAAAGTTGCAGACAATTGCTAATTAATTTAAAGCAAAACAATCATCAACCTCAATCATGATGTCTTCCGTGACACATTTTTTGTGATTAAGTCACAAAGAAAAAGTAAGTTACATTGATTTTTAAAAAGAGAACTAGATGCTTTTCACAAATGTAACCATTGTCACATATGGTTTTAATAGTTTCAATCAACTTAATTTTAATAAGCAATATTAATTTGAATGCCATTCTTTCACCAGTACTTATAGTCTTTAACATGCACTGCTGCGCAGTGATGATGTCCTTTTGTGTGATAACTGTTACTACCTTGAGTATTTTAGCTTGTGTGAACACTGGACTGACCAACCAGCACTTTTATGATAGAGTTTAGCGTGTTTGAGGTTACATATTGTACTACATACAGTATAAAAAATACACACTATACAGTATATACTGCGTACTATAGGCAGTAGGCAGTATGTGAGTATTTCACTCTGAACACGTCCTATTTCTCTCTCGCCTGCAGAGAATGTTCCGGTGGAGCTGCGAGACCCGTTCTACTGTGATCAGTATGAGCAAGAGCACCTGAAGCCTCCAGTCACGCGCCTCCTGCTCTCCCCTGAGCTCTACTGTCGCACTTATGGCCTTCTGCTGGGTGGAAGCCCGGGGGCTGAGGGGCCCCCCAAAGACATCCCAGCACTCCTACAGGTCCTGGGCAGGAAGGGCTTGGCACCCAAAGACCAGAATGCCCCCGTGACAGAGGCCGAGCTCCAGCAGAAGCCCATCAAAATGGTAAGTTGTATGAGCGGTGTCCGCACATTCCTGTCTGAATTATGTACAGAGCTGAGTTTGGAAATTATACAATGGTTTTTGTATCTTAAAACCCAGAGCTGACGTGTTGTCTGCCGCTGAATCGAAATCCAATCCTTAAGTGACTGATTTGAGATGCTCTTCATTGATGGCAGATCCTGTGTACTGCGCTAATAGCCCTCCTCATATGAACCACACCAGAGACTAATCCTGATGTTAGCATGTAGCTAAGATAAAGAGTCGTTATTCAAGTCGAGGCACATTTATTTATATAGTGCTTTATACAATACAGATTCAGATTTCAAAGCAGCTTCACTTTGATAAACAGTGTTTGTTGTGAAGTTCATCAATGTGTCTAAATGAGGTGTTTTAGGAGGGCGTGGACAAGTCATAACTTTTATAAAGAATATGTCTTGGGGTTTGAGACTTTAGTCTTTAGCCTCAATGATTGGGGAAATCCTGAAATCTCAAAAACGTATTTCCAAACTCATCTCAGCAACAAAATCTGACATGAGATGTCCCATAAATGTTGTTTCTAATGCATTAAAAAGCCTCATGTTTTGGGATGGTCCAGCCGAAGACTTGACCAGTTGGTGACTGGCTCTTTTAGTTTGGAGCCAGGACTTATTCTTCTATATTGCGTCACTTTCTCCCATTCATAGATGTATCTGAATGCACTGGGTTGGTATGTCCATATTCTTCTTTGGCCATATCTAGAATTTGTATCAGGAACTGCCCATGATGGCAAAAAATATTGTCTAGGCAGGAACCTCAGTAGGTTTTGGGACACAAGCGATGTATCTATGATTTATTGAGTTTAGATGTCTCATTGTAGTCCAGCAGCTCAGAACAATGGGATATCAAAGCTGATTTGGCCAGCCAAAAGTCACAATCAATTGACCTTCTTTGGATTAGGACACATGTGGATGGTTTCACTGCAGCACTGGGGGATGGTTTCTGGAGATAAAGGGGGTTTTGGGGAGGGGCGGCTCTGTTTATGCTTGGATTCCAGGGATTATAGCATATAAAGCAGCTGCCCCTCTCCAGCAATGCCCTGAGTAGATCCAGCTGTAAGGGACAGGACAGTTATTGAAAAACAGCATGCTAAGCTCAGGCTCACTGGGATGGGCGGAGAGACACAATGCAGGGGCTGACAAATAGTGGCAGGGTCGAGGGATCAGGCCTTAAAACAATAACCAGACAAAAGACAGCAGACCCTGTACTGATGTAGCACTTTCCTCCCTGTCAGAGAGGATCCTTCTCTCAGCAGGAAGGGCTTTAATGGACACTAATGGAGTGTTTGATTCTCCTTGGGCCCAGAGCTTTTTACATTAACTGTAGAGTTCCTCTTACCAGGATTTAACCAAAACATACTACTGTAGGTGTTAGACGTCAGTGTTGTTGGATATCAATAAGTCATGATTAGTGATAGGTCAGTACATCAGACAGGTTGATTAATCAGATGATTTAATACAGTTGTCTGTTTACCTACTTGGCAGAAAGGTTTTTTCCCTTGTGTCAAGTACTAAAACTACCAACATATTAGTAGATGCTGAAAATTTTTGTACATGTATACTGCCGTGCAAAGGCAAAAGACCGTAACTTCGATTTTTGTCGAAAAGGAGTTATTGCTATTTTTGGGACATTCAAGACATCCTTTATCATGTGTATAAGTATCTTGAGTCAATTTTGTGGTTTTTCTGAGGAAATAATGGTTCGTCTCAACCGTAACTTCGAAAAGCCCCGGAGAAACCTAGGCAGAGCACCGTATAACAGCAGTTTTACACATCCATTATGATTATTAGCATTATTTCTTGCTTCCTGGCGTTCACATCAACAAGTAGTTGTTTTTTTTTGTTATGTTTCATACAAATCAATATAAAAGCAATATGCAATATGTCTAGCTTTTTTATGTTACTGCGTATAGCAAATAAATTGGTATCAACTACTAAAAGTTACAATAAATACAGCAAACAGAAACGAACAATTTTTTTTAAAACAGCAAACAGAATTACTAAAACGAACACATTTTTTTACTAGAATATTATAAAACGATACAAAAAGGAAATTATTGTATTATAAAAATGGAAAATATAAAAATAAAACGTGATTCAAAATGTAAACCTATAATGATACTAAAGTAACACTTTTTTATTTTCTGAAAGAAACAAGGTGTCACATGTATTGCTCACAGATAAACTAATTATAATAACAGTGGTTGCATCGATGACCCTACAAGACCTTAAAAAAGCTGTACCCTTTGACAAATTTGGCAAAGAGATCATTTTCGACCCTGTTAACAGCCCTACAAGCCGTATGGATTTTTTTTTTTAACCATTCTCTGCAGTGACCCATTTCTTGCTTTGTCTCGCCCCCGTTATACCCAATTTAAATTCTGTGTATTTGTTCCAGCGTCAGTTCTCCAACAGAGCCATCTCTGATGAGTGCTGACTCCTCTGAGGATGCATGATAGTGTGTGGTGCCTGTGGCAAGTGAATGTTCAGCTCTGCTGTCTCTGTCTGGGACTCCGGGTGCTGGTGTCATGATGTGCTCGGTGAGCTGTGCCGGTGAACTCTGGGCTCATCTGGTGCTGTCTGGCTGCTCGTGGTGCGCTTCCTAGGCCTGGCTGTGGGGGCGACTGGCTGGCTGGCTGACTGCTGTAGCAGTGTGATGAAAGTGGGTCATGATGTAGAATTAGGATGGAGAAGCAGCAGTCTGAAACAAGGCCAGTAAACAGCTTTGGAGCTGTAGTCTGTTTTAGCAATGAATATGCATAAAATTTGGCATACTTCCTGCACAAAAAGTGTGACAACTAAAACTTGATGTACTTACACTTGATGTATTAAATTCTTTTTTTGGCATGCACCATGATAATACCATAGTATACCATAGTCCCATGGTGTTACCATCTGATCATTCATAATTGATGAACTTTGCAACATTGACATTATTAAATTTAATCAACAGTGAGCTGAATAATGACAATGTTGTTTTCTGTAGAGCTGCTTAACAGCTATAATTGATGAAACTGATGAAATTTGCAACACTTATTTTGCTGTTTATTTCTCTTTGAAACAGTCTGTATTGTATAAAGTGTATACAAATACAAATGCATACCTAATGCAAAGCACTTTTTGTTTTCCACTCTATGTGGAACAGGTAAGAGATAATTCCTTCTGAATGAAGGAACATCTGGAGATTGCTGTGACCTTCCTAGCTGTTCACATCTCTGCAGGTTTGACATTTTCCGCTCGAATGCGGAGCAGTGCCCAGCCCCCATAGAGGATAAAGATCTGTGAAGATTAGTGATAATCTGTGATCCAGACTCGGCGTCATCATCCAGCTGAATATTAACAACCAGACATGCCACATTTCAGTTCTGTTCATCTGATCTGAGACGTGTATTTCATTTCATTTCATTTCATTGATAAAGGAAGCAAGGTGTATCACAAAATGCTTTGATTGATTTATAATCTGTGCGTCCATCTACAATACCATCAATGATAATCTGTGACCCAGATTCAGCATTATCATACACCTGAATGTTAACAATAATATTAACTGTTCAACTGATCTGAGAGGTGTATTTTATTACTTTATTTCATTATTTTTAATCCTATTTTTTTTATTGTACACTGAACAAAGTTATAAATGAAACACTTTTGATTTTTGCCCCATTCTTCTTGAGCTGAACTCAAAAATCTAAGACTTTTTCTATGTACACAAAAGGCATTTTAGAGTGGCCTTAGATCTTTGAGTTCAGCTCATGAAAAATGGGGACAAAAACAAAAGTGTTGCATTTATAATTTTGTTCAGTATATTTTAATCTTGTCTTTAATCTTATTTTAATCTTAATTTTAAGTTTGTTATTTTAATATATTAAAAAGGAAATATTACTTAGGATTTTATTTATTTATTTTTTTAGCTTATTTTATTTTGTTTTATTTTATTTTATTGAACAAGGAAACAGTGTTTCACAAATTGCTCACTGATTCATCGGTTTATAATCTGTATGTCTATTTTTGTGTAGTATTATTAATTCTGCAGTGCTGTTAAGGGCTTCCTGTGAGCTGCATACATGTAGTTCCATGAGAGACTCAGGTTGCTGCTGCTGTTGTTTTGTTTGTTTAAGATATTCTGGAGGAAATTGTAATAAATGGCTGGAGTTTGTTTAACCAGAACTAAACTGGGGAATTTGGAAGTCAGATTATTGCTGTCTACTTCCTTAAGTTCCTGTACAGCTGGAGCTGCAGTCCGCAGTATTTAAGCACTGCTTTGTGCTCTGCTGCTTGGTTTTGTTAATAACAAACACAACTGATTTTCGTATTCGAAATGTTTACAGTGTGTGTGTTTATATGCATGTGCTTGGAGAATGAGTTCATAAGGTCCAGGGCTGCAGGGTTTTCTGTAAATCACCCCCTGCTGCACCCCTGGCCCTCTTATCCTCCTGTCTGTGGCACACTGAGGGCTGGGGGTTAGAAGTAAGCATCTGTTTTCCCCACACAGTTATAATAACCACAGTGAACTTTGTTTTGCCTTTGTCCTGCCAGTGGAGTATTTTGGCGGTCGTCACAGGACTGCCTGGGTTTGTGGTGACGGCAGAATGTCATTAGGACTGGCTGTTGTGTTACCTCAGGATTTCCAGCTTCATCGGTGTGCTCTAAGCTGTGGTGAGGTGCATTGTGGGTCATACTGGTTGTTATGGTGATTTGGCAGACTGGCTGTGCTCTGTGTTCCAGTGTTGGTCCCGCTCCCCTCTCATTAGGAAACTTGTGATTCAGCTTAGCAAGTCCTGGAGTGTCGGGACGGGAAATCCAAGCCCCCTCCCGTCTCCTCTCGCTTTCATTCCTTTCTTTTGTCGTGAACTGCTCTCCCCTCCTCTCTGTATAATTACTGTACCGCATAACAGAGCTTGTGACCTTTGCAGTAGTTTCTTACCGATCAGACACAAAATAATTTTTGCCCTTATATTGGGCAGGAATCTGCAGATTGTTTTTTTTTTTTTATTATTATTATTTGTTAAATGGGGCTTTAGTGCACTCTTATTTTCAGCTGTAAGCATGGTCAAATTAGCCAAAATAAATATATACATTTCCATTCAAAGGTTTGCAGCCTGTAAGGTTTTAAAAAATGTTTCTCCTTTTTTTTTTTTTTGCTCACCAAGGCTGCATTTACTTAAAAAAAACAGTAAAACTGTAAAATATTATTACAATTTAAAACAAATGTTTTCTATTTGAGTACATTTTGAAGTGTAATTTATTATGTGCTGATTTGCAGTGTTGATTAATGTTGAAAAGAGTTTTTGTGGAAACTTACGCTTTTTTTTTTCTTTTCATTGGAAATACATTCAACATTTTTTGATGACTAGAAAGTTCCCAAATACAGCATTTGAAATGGAAATATTTTGTAAAATTAAAAGTGTCTGTGCTGTCACTTTTGATCAATGCAAAATTATTTTATTGCAAGTTGGCTGAAAACCCTTTACCCAATTTGGTGTCCCTGGTCAAAAATGACTGGCCTTTAAATATAGCTTATAAATCTCTCATCATAATTAAAAAAAAGCATTATTTGTGGATAATTTTGGCAATGTTTACTCAAAAACTGAGCATAAGCTCAGATAAGTGAGTCCTACGATTAATCAGTTCCAAAAAGAAACACAAAGCTGGTCCTATTCGAAAGAGAATTATAAAAGATTTAATCAAATATTTGTTAATAATTTATTAAATAATTTACAAAAAAATTATTTTTAGTTTTATTCCAGTGTGATAACGTTAGCAATTTCAGAAAATCCTCTCCATGTCAAAATGACCGGAACACAACATTAGGGTTAAAAGAAAAATCATACTGACCCCAAATGTTTTTTTTTTTAATGCAGACAAGATATTTAATTTGGACTCTTTTTGTTGTTCTTCCCATCTGTGCTCTCTTTGCTTATTGCTTCCATATTAAGAAAAGCTCATGGGCATTTGTTACATGTTTTTTGATGTATACTCGAAAAATGATCTTTGACTCTTTTATTGCCACTAAATACAACACTTGTGTTATCATCCCGTTTCGCTTTGCACCAGAACATCTGTTCTTAAAGCAGCACAGAGATCGGTTGAAACCCTCCCACTGTGGCTTATTCTCACGAACACGGGCCCCTGGCTGAGCCAGTCACTGGAAGCCGAGGTATAAATGCTTTCTGACAGAGCTGCTCCTCCCTCGGCTCTCTGCAGAGGTCAGCACTTCAGTTCACGCTCGGAAAGACACCGCCGTTCAAGTGTGTCAATGTACTGAACAGGATAAATGCATTACTGGCTGCTTGCAAAGGATGAAAGCTGCATGTATTGCGTGTAAGGGGGCAGACACTGGTTGGGACAGATTAGCATTAGCCGTGTGTGGTAGAGTAGGGGTCCGCATAAGGGAATGTGTTCCTCTGACCTGTTTGACTGTTTGAAAGTTAATGATTATAGCAGGCTGAGTATAGCCAATACGGAAGGCAGTGAAGAGTCAGGTGAGGACATTCATATTCACAAAACAGCTATGAAAAACACGACTGGAAACATGTGGAAGGCAGCGTGTGTTTTATTGATTTTTGTCCAAGTCTTTTGTTTTTGTCTTAAAAACATGAAAAGAACCCTTCTGAAAATGTCTGACATTGCTCCAGCTGATAGTGAATGATTGTCTTTGGCCATGTTTGTCTTCGTCATAAACCAAAAGGAAATCTGTTATTTTTGTCCTTGAAAAATGTCCTTTCATTTCTGTGAAAACTCAACCCTCTGGCTGATTTTGATTATGGAAAGACTGTTTACCCTCATATCGAGTCAAATGGCCCTCAAGAACCACTATAGTGACCTTGTGTTCCCATTGTGTTGCTGTGTTAGTGAGTGTCGCACAGTCTGGGTTATATTTTTATCCAAAATCAAGATTATATTTTGTTTTTTGTATAGCCTAATGAAAATTCATATTAAAGTGAAGCTTTGGGACATTAACATTTATTATTTTTACTGTAATGCCAAAACATTACTGTATTTTTATTAAATTCACTATAAATTATTTATACTTTTGCATTATTATTATTTAAAAAAAAAATATGACCCAAACTATTTGAATGAAGTTATTTTGATGTTTTTATTCTGAATTTTAATTTCTATTGTGTGTTGTTTTTGTCTCGGTGGTTTGGGTTGCAGATAGTAAACGTCCCCTAGTTGAAGTGCAGAAAGTAGTTAATGGCTTAACCCTCTTATTGCAGCTAAGGTGCTCTCCATGACTCAGCTGATAATGTGGTTGGGTTGTTTTTAATGGGCTTGGGCGTGAGCTGCCTCACTGTAATGGACTGAGAGGATGAGGAACAGTCCTCATCATCTGTGTCCTCTGTAGGATATCATTTCTGTTACAGCGTCTGGGATGATGTTATTAGATAAGAAAGATGGGTTTGTGAGTAGTGGTGAAACAATACCAATACATCAGTAGTCGATACCAATAACAGAGTCACAAATCTTGATGCAAATTAGCTACCACCGGAAAACAGATATGCAAATGAGCACACTTCTTTAATGTTTGTTAATGTAACCTTACCTTCCCAAATGGTCATTTTGTCATTGAACATGTGCATGAATTCACAATATGCTAGTTTAAAATCACAAAATGACATAATTACAATTGATTTTTAACAACAGTTTGGTCCCAAAATAACATTTTGTTGTTGTTCTTTGCACACTCTCATTGGGTATCCGATGTGCTTAGAAAACCCAGCACACACACACAAACACACATTGTCTGCAACACAAATGTGGAATGCTGGGGGTTTGGAATTGCAGTCCCCATTGAGCTGTTCTGCAGCACTGCCCTGTATCCTGGAGTCTGTCACACATGAGTCATACTGCAATATATCATTGAGAGAAGAGAAGAGGAGGGAGGGGAATAATACTGCTGCAACACTTAAAAAGAGAAAGGAAACAGTAGGAAGTCAGTATTGAATATTGATTCATGTCTTGCTGTTTGATTACACAGTGCTTTAAGGATGCATTACACAGCAGAACAATGCATATGCATACTGTATAAGTCATGGCAAATTATTTTTCACACTTATGCAGAAAACCAAACATTCATCTTCAATAAAGAATCTCCAGTCCTGTGGCATTAGAAAGGCCTTGCTTTCTGATGCTGTTCTGAATGTTATTAGACGGTGTTATTACATTAGGCGCATTAGGTCAGTGTTCGAAATGACAGCTGGGTTTTCTCTATGCTCAGACAGTCCTGTTTGTTTTCCTCTGATTGGTACAGAGTGCCCACTTGGAGTTGATGGATGCCTTAATGGCAGTGGGTGCCATGGAGACGGTGAGCACAGTCTTGGCGACTGGCAGTTCGGAGCTGCTTGGTACAGATGCAACCTGGGACAGAGCCCTGCTTTCCTGGGTGAACACGGTGAGTGTTTTAATGAACTTAAGCAACAGAGTTTCTTGGAGCTCAAATAACTCCTATAAACTCTCAAAACCCATAAATCTAACTAAAAAGAATCATTTACAATGTTTAAAAGAGTAGTAAAAATGTAGCTAAAACAATTTACTTCATTTACTCACTCGTTCCAAACCTGTTAGACAAAATTTTCATTCTTGGGTGAAGTATACCTTACACTTCCCTGTTTACATGTACTAACTTCTATGTAATATTACTGGCCCTAAAATAGAACCCTGTGGAACACCTTTGCAAAAGACACTCTGGGTGTGTGTTTCAACAAATAAAGTCATGAAGACTACTTTAAATTTTTACTTTGATGTCATTGTCATAAGGTGTTTTTTGTTTTTTCTTTTGTGTAGCTGAATCAAAAACTGAAAGAACAAACAGAAGGCACACAAAATGACGCATCTCAGCCTAGTACTGAACCAGAGCCTGTTCAACCTTCGGTAAGAAACACTCATAAACAAACAAACATACAGACTTGCTCTCGAAAAGCTCAAAGGGCACACGTGTACGATAACTTGACCCCTACACCTCTACACAAACAGTCACTTGTTTTCCTTAGCAGCACTATCTTTTTCCTCAAGGTCTACTTTGCTGTCTAAATACCTATCCTATCCCCTTCCTCGCTTCCCCTTCTACCTCTTTTTCCTCGCATATTCCTTCACTTCTTTCTGACAGTGTCCCACCCGCTGGTACTGGAAACTTGTTCCTGTAAGTCTTTCTCTTGTCTACCATTCCACCTTCTTTCCTCCATTTTCCTGTCCTAAATCCATATAAATCTGTCCTCTTTCGCCCCCTGCTGGCAGTCAAGGCTACATAAATGGAATTTGATTCCTTTGACCCTGTTTGGACAATTAATCTAAATCATGTCTCAATTTTAGAGTCCCTCCACCTCATATCATGGACATTTATGCATCTATTAGATGAAATATTAATAAGTATAATAATAATAATGTCAATAACTTGCAGTATACCTGTAGAATTGTGTGGTGTTTATAATAATAGAAAATAAAAAGTATAGATGCAACTTTTTGTTGATAGCCTGTATATCTTATCTTGGCACATATGTATCCTCTACGTTGCACTGCGGTTTTTCAGAGATGTAGTTGTAGTTTCGTTGCATCAAGTCCTTGTTCTGGCACTGTAGATTCTGCATTTAAAAGTTACATGGATTTCTTGAGGGACATGACTTAGATTTAGATATATCCTCTGAGTGAACCAAAATTGGAGTCAGGAGACAGTATTGTTTAGTATCGCAGTTTTCTGAGAACACTTCTTCCATTAGAGGAGTAGTATTAGTTGTCTCAACATCCTGCATCATCATTTGCATTACAAAAAATAATCCAGAAATAAACATGGAATTTAAATTAAACCATAGGCTGTGGTGGTTAAGTGAATATAGTGTGTCTGTGTTATTAGTGCACTTATCTCCTAGTGCGTGTTGCGTGTATCAAGTGGAAAAGGTCTCTACTGATGTGTTAGGTGTTGGCTGTTCACACAGCTGCCTCTGTTCATTGCTCTGAACTGTTGAAGTCTAAGTCTCTGGAGTGTTTGCTGTCCCACTTCCCGTTAACAATATCCTTGCTGTTCCTCAACTTGGGTCTCATTCGCTTTTACTGCATTTTGTCTTCATGCACTGCTTGCATGGATTCTTTTTTTTTTTTTTTTTTTCTCTCTTGGACATTTATTGCCATCTGGTTATCTTTAGTATGCATTTTTCATTTGGTGTTTGTTTCTTTGATATGAATATGTTTCCATCTCTATTTTAGCATTTACACAACATTCCCTGTCAATGAAAAATAAACAGTTTCACAATAACAGTATCTAGTAACAAGCAACATAGCACTTTGTCCAATATTGCAGTTCAACACACTATTTTTCTTGTTCAGATCCGGTACAGGAAGGACAGGATGCAGACTAAGCTCAAACCCTATTTTCCTGTGGTAAATGAAGTGAAGGATCTCTCAAACGGATGTGCTATTGCTGCAGTAATTCACCATTACTGTCCTGGTCTACTGAGATTAGAAGGTATGGTCACATTTCACATCTGAATCTGTCATTTTGTAGATGTGTAAGAAATTGATTTCATTTTTTGTCCTATTAGATGCATGTATGAAGGACTCCATGTCTGTGGCTGACAGCCTGTACAACCTACAGCTGATTCGGGAGTTCTGTGACAGCTGTTTGAAGAGCTGCTGCCCTCTAGAGTTGGAGGATATGCTCTACAGCCCAGCAGAATTAAAGGTATATAGAAACCTAAACTAAAACATGAAGAGGAGAGGGAGTCAGTATATTGTAGTACAGTTAGTAAAACCAGGTCAGATTATGTAGTGTGTTGATTGTTAAAATATGTTTCTAAGTATGCAGTAGGCCAGTGCACCAAAAATGGGGCCATAGGCTTGCACAGTGTAGCATTTTTTTCTTTACTATGGCGAATCAGACACTTTAAGAAAGGCTTTACACCATTCAGTAACAATAAGTGTTGAAGAAACATCAACTGTGGATTCACTTCACATGATTATAATGGGATGATTTTTAATAAGAATACAGTACTATGGGACATACTATAGTATTTTATATGTAGTGTGCTTTTCTCTTTCTAGACAAACATACTGAGCTTTCTGGCAGAGCTCTTGTATTGGTTTGAGGTCTCAAAGCCAGAGTTTGTTCAGCCCCTGCAGGACTCTGAGCTGACTGGTAAGTGTATGTCTTGATGTGTGAATAGTTTATTTTCCTGTAGATTTGTAAATGTGTATGTTCCTTTTTAGATTTCTTCAGTGACAGTTAGTTAAAAAGGAATGTGTAAGATGAAGTACTTTTTATTCTTGTAGAAACATCTGGAAGGACCAGAAATGGCAACAGCAGGTCAAGCAACAGGTACAACTGAATTTTTGCCATTTGGTTGTATAAATGGCATATATATATATATATATATATATATATATATATATATATATATATATATATATATATATATATATATATATATATATATATATATATCAAGTGGAAATATATATATATATATATATATATATATATATATATATATATATATATATATATATATATATATATATCAGTGGAAATATATATATATAGATATATATATATATATATATATATATATATATATTTCCACTTGAGATATATATATATATATATATATATATTTCCACTTGAGATATATATATATATATATATATATATTTATTTATTTATTTATTTATTTATAATATAAAATTTGAAATCATAAACTGTCAGAGTTGCTGCTAAGAACGCACAAAATTTATATCAAATTTTTTTTTTTTTTTTCAAATGATCACTTAAATGAGCCTTTGTAAAATCAAGGCCGAAGCTTACCGTGATTTATTTGTTTTTTATGTGCCAGTGGTTCTCCATCTATTTTCAAAATGCCTTTCCTGCCCATCTCTTCCCCTGTGACTGCAGCAACAGGTGAGGAAAATGTGCTGTTACTCTGTCCTGAGTCATCATTTGCCATTATTTGTTTGTTCCATTCTTTGTAATGTGTGTACACACTGTGTTTATTTTTGTTCACATAAAGGAAAAATTACATGATCTGTGTTTGCATGTTGTATGTGTCATCCAGTCATGTGGTTGTTTGTGTTGTCTCTATGATCAGGATCTCTGACTCAGTCTACCTCAATGTCTCATGTAGAGGCACCAGGAAGAACGTGGACTAAGAAACCACTTAGGTAAGTTACTTCAATGTTTTATGCATTTTGTTTTTTCTTATCAATATTTTTAGGGAAATTAATCTTTTTTTTTTTTTTTTTTTTTTTCTTGATGGCTCTTCAGCCGTCCCCTGTCCTCTGCTGTGTCCTTTAGTATTCCTTTTGGACTGGACAGTGATGTGGACATTGTGATGGGAAACCCTGTTATAACTCGATCTGTCAGTTCGGACAATCTTAACCCTGCTGGTCAGTCCATGACACATGTCCCATACACACCCCCAGAGGACCTCAGCCACTTGCTTAGTAAAGCTCCTGGGCCTAATGGCCCTCAAAGAGCTTCTTGGGCCACTCGAACTCGTCCGATGCTAGCTGAAGAGAACGGCATTGATGATAGTGAAACAGGAGAGCTACCAACCATTGAAGAGGCACTGCAGATCATCCACAACGAAGAGAAGATGGAGCCTCGCCTTCACCCGGACGGGGCACCCGATGGTTTCTACCTGCATTCACCAGATGATTCAGCAACTGCTAGACTTAATGGCAGCCCAGTGACTCTCAGCTCTTCAGCCCCATCCCGCTCAGGAATGCTCTACCACCGATCCTCAGGAGTCCCGCCAGAGCCCAGCCGCACCAGACACCCCTCAGAGGGATCCAGAGATGACGACTCCGTATTAAGAGATGGAAGTGTGGATTCGGATGCCTCGGAAGATCTTCCAAAAACTCACTCCACCCCTGCCACACCCGCCTCAGGCCCTCGCATAACACAACCGCGTGGTGAAGAGACACCGGATAGCGGTGTTAGGATGACCAATTTTGCCAAACGGAAGAAGAAACTTGTTTCAGAGCAGGTACGACCCAATGAACCACAGGCCCCACAGATGACTACATGGGCCAAGAAATCAGAGGAGAGTCCCAGTAAGAGTCCTGCTCTCAGCACTGAAATGTCAGAGCTAGGGGCGAGGCTGGAGGAGAAGCGGAAGGCTATTGAGGCTCAGAAGAAGCGTATAGAGGCCATCTTTGCCAAACACCGGCAACGGCTGGGAAAAACTGCCTTCCTGCAGTTAAAGAAGGAGCAGGAGGATGGGGAAGGACGTCAAGGGGAGGTTGGTACCTCCTCTGTAGAAGATGATGTCAGCCGTTTGGCACTAGAGGAGAAACTGGCACGCTTGGAGAGCGAGGAGCACCAAGAGGAGGAACAGTTGAAAAAGGGCCCCTCAGTAGAAGAAGAGGGGAATATCAAGCCCTCTGTCCAACAGGACCATCCAGTAGAGAAAGAAAAAGCTGGAGTAGGAGTTCCTGGAGGAAAAGGCACGGCCCCTCTGGGAGATTACAACAACGCTGTGTCTAAACTAAGTGCTGCTCTCAATTCTCTCCAAAACGATATGCAGCGCCTCTCGGAGCAGCAGAACCAGCTGATGAAGAAGAAGGCAGATCCTAACAACCAGGCTTGGGTCATCCCACCCAGCTCCAAACCCTCAACACCTTCTCGTTTGTCAAGGGAGTCCACTCGTGACCTGCCCTCTGCCTCCTCTTCTCCTTCCCCATCTCGCAGGATTGCAAGTCACACCGCTCCCCCCAAATCACCTGCATCCCACCGTAGGGCACAGTCTGCACCTCCAAAGAGCCCCAAACTGCATCACCACCCTCGGCCTGCAGAGCTCAAGACTCCTGTTTCCACAAGAGTTATAACTGCCCCTCAAAGTGTGGACAACCTTCCTCATTTGCGAAGAGTTTCCCAATGGCAATGCAGGGATCAGAACTCATCCTCTTTCAGCATAGGTACCTCCAGTCAGAGTGAGTCACGCTCATCTTCGTCCCTGGCTAGACCAGAGGACAACTTCTCAGACACCGGCTCCAGTGAGGACCAAACAATCTTCAGTATGGATCTGGATAGCGGATCTTCACAGATTCTGCCCCGAAAGGAGCGACAGGGTGGTGGCAGCAGCTCAGGTGCTCCTTCTGAGTGCTCCTTTGAGAGTGACATTCCAGCAGCGGGTTTCAATGGCAAGCGCAACAGCCTTATCGAGATCTCACTGTCCTCTCTCAAAGCATTAGAGGGTGAAGAAGCCGATCAGGGCCAGGATATCTTCTCAGATTCAATGAGCGACCAAACAGAGCCGGAAACTAGGGGTGGAGTTGGATTCTTCTTCAAGGTTAGGGGAGAATCACATGCTAAACTTGGAGACATTTAGTCTGAAATGTGTAGCCTTTATTTAACTCTCTGAAACTCTCTAGCAGGATGAAGCTCGACCTGAGGATGAGATGGAGAGGAGAAGAGCTGCATTACTTGAGAAACAACAAAAGAGAGCAGAGGAGATAAAGAGAAGAAGACAGGAACAAGAAAGGGAGAGGGAGGCAAGGTAAGGCTTACCAACAAAGCTGTTGAAAGTGACCGCTATGAATAAGTATGACTGATGGCATAAAAATCTTTAGACGTATTGAGAGATAATGTGTAATTTCACTTTCTTAGCAGTTATCCTTTCATTGAATGAGGGGTCTGTGCAAAATGTGGAATAAGTGCTGAAACAAGTCCCTTAAGTTCTTTATTAGCACCAAGGGTTTTCATATAAGGGTTTTGTTGAAACTGAAAGCCGAATATTATTTTATGATCAGACTTTGTTGTGTTTTTTTTTTGTTAATTTATTGCATAGAAACAATTCTTTTATTTGAGTTGTAACGCATGGAAAACCACTCAGGACACCTTGGCAACTGCTTAGAAATTTCCTGGCCACTAACTGTGGGTGGTTGCAAGTTTTTTTTATATGCCATCTGATGCTCTTCAACTTATGTTAATCCCTATATTACCTTTTGGACATTGTGAGCTTTATCAGTGCTGTCTATGAATGTTTCAGTAGGCCATCTTCAGTGGATGAGCCTCGCAGAGGAGAGGAGAGACCCCGAACTCCTTCTACCCCTCCGCCTCCACGCACTCCTCCACCAGAGGGCACTTCTCATCGGCGTGGAGACTTCACCCGCCAGGAGTATGAACGGCGACATCAGCTAAAAATAATGGAGGATCTAGATAAAGTTCTCCGCCAGAAACCCACTACAGTAAGAGGCGTCAAGAAGCAGAGGCCCAAAACAGTGTTCAGAGATGACTCCGACCTCTCTCGCAGCCCTGCCAAAGGGTTTATGGGTAAGTTATTGATCATCCGGAAGCTTATTTTCTTTCCATTGATAATCACAGTTAGAAAGCTATATGTGATTTGTCAACTCTTTTCTCTCTCAGGTTCTAGACTAAATAAAGTTTACTCCCATTCAACAATGAATCTGTCCTCCGTGGCCAATGACAATGGAACACTAACTGTCAGAAAATCTCCAAGGTAAATCAAATCTGTATTTGTTTGGCTGATGAAACATCTGTTCTTTGTGACCTCGTATAAATATATGGAAAAATATTTATTCCTTCCCACAGTCGTTCTCATTCACCATCCAGACTGCGATCTCCAAGCCGTCTTGCTGCACAGAATGGGGACTGGGAAAATGCATCTACTATTTCATCCCCAGCTTCAATCCCAGAATACACGGGTAAACTATAAAAATGACATGATTTGCAGTTTAGTTAGTGGTTTTTGCTAAGGCATTTGCTCAATATTGGGATTAATTATTTAAGCAACCTCAGGTATTAAATTTGGTGAACTACTTGTTGGACACACGTTGACGATATATGACACCACAAATCCTGTGACTAGGAGGAGACTAGGGGTGAGCGATTTACTGGTAGACATGATTAACCAGTAGAGATCGTCTTTATCTTGGTTACATGCTCACATGATGTTGCTGTGCTACATGGTTATGAAAACTTATTGTTTGCATGCATTTTTAAGCACTGTGGTTTAAAAAAACAAGTGGTTTTTAAGCCGTTGAAATTACAATTAGCAGTGAAAGAGAACTCATTTCTCTATATGTGTGCACTGTCTGAGAGACTATTTTTGAGCGCTGTCAGAGAGTTGAGTGCTGTCAGAGAGGCACACGCAAGTGAAGATGGTGCTCACAGAGAGCGGGAGTATTTTGGCCACTTTATAGGCCTAAAATGGTGAAATACACATACTTGTATCTGTCAAAATGCTGTCTTTGCATCCTCGTAAACACAGTAGGTCTTAAGTGAAGCAAACCGCTAAGAAAGAAAACACATGTAATAGTATTTTGGATCCAGGCGGCTCTTAAAGTGACAGCAGTCTAATATTCCTGCTGTCTGTCATTCATGTTAATCAAACAGCAGAGAGAGAAAATCTCTTGCTGCTATATTTTCTCTTAATGTTTTTAACTTTATTAATTTTGTGATTTATTTTTAATTTTTATATTAATAAAAAAAGGTATATTACTTTGGTACGTGGAAGAATTGCTACCAGATTGCAAGAACGTTCTGGGAAAAATGTATATAGATATGACAACTCTGATATTTATTGCATGTTAATGATTGTTCTTATTATTCAGTATTTTTGTTGAATGCGATTGTTATGGAGCAGCAATTTGACGATTTCATGTTAAATAAGTAAACGAAAGATCTTTTCTGCTCTGATCTGTCACATATTAGGGGTTAAACGGATCACAGTTGATCTGTAATACAGACGAGACCCTATACTGTTCGGCACGAACGTGATTTGCAAATTAATTTGCCATTGTACACGTTTAAGCAGTTTTAAACCACAAGAATAAGAAACGAAACAGGGCTCAATTCAATACTCACGCACTGTTCTCGCACACAATCAAAGCACGCACAAGCATATAGAGACGTATTTCAGACAGTGTTGTGTATATGTAGGCTACACACAAAATTAGCTTATGTCAAAAACGCTTCACAGCATTGTCATTGTGCTTTAAATATTTTTTTTCTTTTTTTATGCGAAAAATAATCAGATCTGTGACTCAAAAAAATAAAATAAAAAAAAAACAATACAATGTGTTGACTACCCATAATATATATATATATATATATATATATATATACGGAGTCAAGCTGTGGAGTCAAGAAATCTGTAAATATGATTAAAAGTATGAGTATGAATATGAGACAAAACTACAGAATGTCACATTTTATTATCGGGTGATTCAACACAAAGATGTTTTACCAGCTAAGAAGATCATCACTTTTAGAGTTTCATCTCCCTGTCTGATGTGAGTAGAAGTATTGGATTGCCTCACAGGTCTTTCTAAGTGTTCAGCTGTGTCCTGTTGCAGGGAATTCTTCAGATCATTAAAAGCAGGGGAATTCTCTGTGATCAGTTATATCCATACTAAGTCTTGCATTCAATGATGACACACACAAACCAGGATTAAGACGAGGAAGCCGACTCTGAAAGAAAAGCAAGCAATTAGGATGCTAAAAGAAAAGAGGAAGTCAATTAGAACTATAGGAAAAACAAAGGACATGGAGAAATCAAGAGTTTGGAACTACCGGCGACATCAGCAACCAACGGCGACCTGATCGGCTGAGAAAAACAACAGTAGTTGAGGACAGACAAATCATAAAAGCTGTGAAAATTAACCCTAAAATACATGTCTGTTAAATCGCCAACAGCCTCCAGAAAGCTGGGGTGATGCTCTGTCAATCTACAGTCCGCAGGAGAATTTTGACACAGAATTACAGAAGCTACACAGCAAGATGCAAACCTCTGATCAGCACCTAAAATAGAAAGGCAAGATTTTTCACAAATGCGAGCCAGTAGAGTTTTGAGACTGAGTTGATGGACCGATGAGACAAAGATTAACCTTTATCGAAGTGACTGGAAAGCAAAAGTGTGGAGAAAAAAGGGAACTGCAAATGATCCCAAGCATACAACCTCATCTGTAAAGCTTGGTGGAGGTGGTGTCATGGCATGGGCATGCATGGCTGTCTTTAGAACAGGACCTCTTCATTTTAATGATGACTTAATGTATGATGGCAGTAGCAGAATGAATTTGGAAGGGTTCAAAATCATCTTGGCTACCAATATTCAAGAAAATGCCACCAAACTCATTAGAAAGCACTTCATATTAGATCAGGACAATGACCCAAAACACCCTGCCAGTTCAGTCATGGACATTATTAGGGCAAAGAAATGTTAAGCCTTAGATTGCCCAAATCAATCTCCAGATTTAAATCTGATTGAACATTAATTTCACCAGCTGAAGAGGAGACTAAAGACAGAAACTCCCAAACCAAGCAACAGTTGGAATTGGCTGCATTAAAGGCTGGGGGAAAGCATTTCAAAGCATAAGACCAAGAGTCAGGTGATGTCTATGGGGTGCAGACTCACTGCTCTGATTGCATGCAAGGGATCTGCAACTAAATATTAGCTTTTAATCTTTTACATCTTCCTTAAATTGAACTGTTCCAATACTTATGCTCACATCAAAAAGTGGGATGAACTCTAAAAGTGCTGTCCTTTTTATTTGGTAAAACATGTACGTGTCGAAAGGACTAATGTATGTGACATTCTGTAGTTTTTGTCGCATATTCATCTTTTAATTATATTTGCAAATGTCTTGACTCCACAGCAGAGAAAGCAATTTTGTCTTTACTGTTCTAATACTTATGGAGGGCACTGTGTATGTATATATTTTTGTTATATTTGCAAATGTCTTGATTTATATGTATATATATATATATATATATATATATATATATATATATATATATATATATATATATATATATATATATATACATACATATACATACATACTCACACATACACACACACACACACACACACACACACACACACACACACACACACACACACACACACACACAGTGCCCTCCATAAGTATTAGAACAGTAATATATATCCAGCCGGTCTGTGAGAAGATTTTCCAAACTTTAATATATATCCAGCCGGTCTGTGAGAAGATTTTCCAAACTTTGAAAGTAGTTTGTGGAAAAATTTTTTATACAATTTAGTTTTTCTTTTTTGCTTTTTTTTTTTGTTTTTTGTCCTATTGCTTGTATTTGGTTTTTTTTTTTTTATTTATTTTTTTTTTTTTTGCTTGTTTTTTTTTTTGTTATTGGTGATGGTGATTATTATTTTTATATTTTTTTGGTATTTTTGATTTTGTTATGATATTGTTTTTATTAAAAATAACTATATTGTGATATATATATTGTTATTGTGAAATGAAATCGGTCATATCGCCCACCCCTAGAGGAGACTATTGCACTAAGTCTCATAGACTTTCATAAACTTGAGCCATATCTCGAGACCACAATATATACATACATAGTGATAAACAGTGAACAAGCTAGTAACCATCTAGCAATGTCTTAGCATTTTGGTTACGAATTTTGCATGGGCAAGTACCATTTGCAGAAAATCAAGCTTTTTTAAGATTGTTTACATTTGGTCATGTGATCAAAAACTTTGACTTTTAAACAATGACATGCATTTTTGCATTTCCGTTTCAGGACCGAAACTCTACAAGGAGCCAAGCTTCAAGTCCAATAAGTTCATCATCCATAATGCCATCTCTCGCTGTTGTTTGGCAGGCAAGGTCAACGAACCACAAAAAAACAAGATTGTAGAGGTGAGTGACCTGTCAGTCAGCCCATTAAGTACACTCTGGGCTCTCATGACTCACTGTATATTTGCATGGGGTATTTGAATGCATGATGTAATGGTCCCTTCCATTCATTTGTATTTTTTCTTGTCTGCGAAAGGAAATGGAGAAAAGCTCTGCGAACCATTTCCTCATCCTGTTCCGGGACGCCAGCTGTCAGTTCCGGGCGGTTTACACCATGAACCCCGAAACGGAGGAGATGGTTAGGCTCACAGGTACTGGGCCACGTGTTATCAGTCCCACTATGGTGGAGTCGATCTACAAGTACAGCTCTGACCGCAAGCAGTTCACTGCCATCCCGTCCAAGACCATGTCCATGAGCGTGGATGCCTTCACCATTCCCAACCACCTATGGGAGCGCAAGCGCCCAGGAACCCCAAAGAAGCTCGGGACCCCAAAATAAAGCCTGCTGGAAATGCCAACTATGCCTGAGCTGGCCACGTCACCCCGGGTTTCTGTCCCCACTCCGGCAGAGTAGCAGGGTACAGTGGAGTGCATGCCTGGAGAAGGAGTGGGATAACTAAAAAGAGCCCCTAATACAGAAAATCCTAAAATAAATTGCCCTCAGAAGTTCATGGCGGGTGACTTTGCAAACCGTTACAAAGATCTAGTCAAAAATCCCCATTGCCATTTTCTTAAGTGAACACAAGTCATATTTCGAAGAAAAGGGCCTGATTGTTTTTTCTAAGATTGTACAAAATGTATCCTTGGCATTTTAGATGCAACTTTCCAGTCTAGTCTTTCAAGTAAAATGAATGTCCTCCAGAAAAAGATCCTAAGAAATCTTCCAGCTCCTTCCCTCCTTTACTCACTGAACTGGATCCATTGACATGTAAAGGATGCCCCAGATGAAATTGGATCTTTGCTCTTTGATGAATGTAGGGCACAAACCAACACAAGCCTTCTTATCGTTTTGTTTATCGTCATCAGCTTCTCAGTCTTAAGGGACTGAATGTAGAACTGTATTACAAGGGGGCGCAGCCACTCTCCTTTGTCACGTCATGTGAAAAAGTCCCATGCTGCTGTCCATTTCGAGTCTGTCTTGCTCTCTAATTAAACCGCCCTGTCGTTTGGCCTTCCTAAAGTCAATCGTAGACACCTGGATGTTTGTTTTCTTAATGCTTCGGACCTAATCTAACTGGATCACTCAAGGTTTTGGACTTCAGGAGAGCATGTTAAAGACTCAGATATTTTTCCTTCCCTTTTGCTTTAATTAAGAATGAATGAAAAAGAGAAAAGATGCCAGAACGTGCTGTTGATTTCCATTAATGATACTCAAAAAATGAAGGAAGTCTTTTTACTCTGTATAGCTGTAACTGGAAAAATTATGTAAGACGAAAAAAAATCGAGGCTGATTTAATATACTGTATATTTGAATGCTGTTCATTGCTGATTCTTTCATTTTTGACAATGATTTGTATATTGTGGCGATTTGTTAGCAATGAATAAGCTACCCTGCTGCTTCACCACTAGAGCTGGATGTGCTGGTGTGAATGTGTGTGTGAGCGGGACCGGGGACAGAATGAGACGGATGGTGAGAAACAATAAAGGCAACTCTGATATTAACTCTCACTTATGTACCCAGAGCTGAATGAACAAGTAATCCAGTTTGGTGTAATGCATACTTACACCCCGACATGCAGCAGCACATAGTGATATACCAATAGTGAACGCCAACAGAAAGTGATATAAAACAAATGCTAAAAGGAAGTGATAAAAGTCAGATGAGCAGCCCTGGTGTCTGCAGCCTTAAACGGTTATTATGTTGTTTCTATTACTATGATCTATGGATAGTCTCCAAACTGTCTAACTTGGCCTTATTTGTTTCTTGGATGGCTTGAAGTTGTCTTTTTGTATAAAAGGGGCATTAAGTCTGTTTCTCTTTATCAAAGCACTAAAACAACTGATTCAGTCAGGCCACCCTTTCCTGTCTTCGGAGGATATGATGAAGTACTTTACAGATTTGCTGTAAAGATGTACATATTTTTGTAAAGAGCCAAAAAAAAAATTTTTTTTTTTTTTTGAAGTGATTGGATGATATGTTTCTGTGTCAAATGAATGGGAGATGTGTATTTGTGTGTAGGTTGCATGTGTTTGTCTGTTGGGTGAAACATGATGGTGTAATGTAACTGGATTCTGTGCAATTCTGTAGAATGTTAGGTCACCTAAGGTGTATTTATTGGGTAAGGATGAGCTAGAGTTTTCTGTTTAGTTTCAGATTTTATTATTTATGTTATGGCAAATGTGGTGATTCACTCGTTCATTTCAGAAAGCACATTAATGTTTTGTTTTTTTTCTTTAACTGTTTCCATGTTCATGTTGGTAGATTTTGTTTTCTCCCAAATTCTTTGATTATGGATCAATCCCATGTGACAGGATTAGAAAAATAAAATCATTTTTAAATAATCCCAGTTATTTCTCATCGTCACTGATTTTACTTAAGTTCTGCAAGTTACATAGATTTTTTTTAGGTTTTTTTTTCATTTTTTATAAATTTTTTTTTTTTTTTTTTTTTTTTTTAGTTTTTTTATGTGCATGTCTCTGTTTTTTGTTGTTCATATTATTCCCACTCTAAAAGTGCATCTTTGAACATGTAGGTGAATGTTAACAGTCCTGGTCATATTTTACCCCCAAATAAAATGTAAAAATAAACAAAAACCATATAATAATTATTCAGTAGAGTCTTTTTACTAGAAGTAAGAAGTTCTTAAAGTAATTCTGTTTCTTTTTTATTCGTCATGAAAAAAGTTTTTTCTATTTCTATTTTTTCTATTATCTATTAACTATGTAAAATATGACCTGGACATGTTTTTGGTTGGCTTCATAATCTTCATCCTTCAATAGCTGCATTCTAGACACAGGACACATGATACTTTTATTGGAAACTCAAACTGAAACAAACAATGTGTGATGTGCTTCTGTGACTGTGATATGGAGAGGTTAGACAGTTATTTTTTTTTTTTATACGAATGGCAGTCTTTGAATGCTTGCATTTTTGACTGGATGTGATCCATAACTGTAAGGTGAGTGGTTAAAAGAATGTGCTTTATATCTCATACACCCATAATACCCAAAACTACTTTTTGTTCCTATTGTTTGTCATGTTGTTAACTATTATGTAGTGCCAGCCGACAATGACAACTGGATTTGTTCAGCACTCAAAATTATAAGACACCAAATATATGAAAAAATTTCCAATAACAATCTTTATTTTGATTGTATCTCATGTGTGCTTAGCATGAAGCATTTCAGTCAGCAATGAGTTGCAAGGCAGGTCTCCCAGCAGGTGGCGCTGATACAGGTATTCCTCCACCTGTAGACTGATGCTGCGCACCTCTGGCAGACGGAGCAGCAGTTGTCCAAACTTGTCAGAGTGACCTGGGTAGGTTTGCATAGTGTGGTCCATCAAAGCCCTGTTCACACGCTCTTGAGTTTGTTCTACCTGCCTTCGATCCTGTACTGATTTAACATCTGCAAAACACATGACCCTTACAACTCTGGTCCAACAGGACTTGTTCAGATTAAAAGAAAAAAGAAACCCACCTGGATTGAAGAGAACCAGATATTTGAGAGAGACAAACTCCTCTCTGTCTAGTTGTAGTGACCTAAGCTTGGAGACAAGGTCCTGGGCTCTGGACACCAAACTACTGAGAGTTGCTCCAGCCTGACTGAGGATGGTCGATACCTCAATCTGGTACAATAAAGGCAAATCAAAGAAAATCCAAAGACTCCTAAACAGTCGGTAAACTATAACAATGGTGAAGTGCAGTGTTGCCCAGCCCTGTTCCTGGAGGCACACCAATAGTACAAATTATCCAACTCTTCCTAATTCATACCACCGGATTCAACTCAACAACATATTAGTAGAGACTGAAATAGATGGGCTAGATAAGGGAGACATCCAAAATGTAACCTGTTGATGTGCCTCCAGGAACAGAGTAGGGAAATGCAGGTTTAGTAATAGAGGTGTTCTTACCTGCTGTCCAGTAATCAGACAGATGCTGCCATCTCTCCCATAAGCCACCTGCCTGCATAAGTGATCCAGGACAAGAAGCTCACTCCAGCAGCTCTGCAGTAACACCATTTGATCCTCCACCTGTAAGAGATCAGGTACTCTAGTTATGCAGCATTGGACACCTTGGACCGGGGTTCTCAACTCTAGGCCTCAAGTTCCAATTTCCTGCAGAGTTTAGCTCCAACCTTCATCAACTTGCTTGCCATTAACTTTATAGTAATCCCGAAGACCCTAATTAGCTTGTATAGGTGCATTTGATTAGGTTTGGAGCTAAACTGTGCAGAAAAGTGGACCTCGAGTGCCAGAGTTAAGAACCCTTGACTTTTGGTCCTTGAAAAGCAGAGATGGGCAGCTTCGGTCCTGGAGGGCCACTGTCCTGCAGAGTTTAGCACCAACCGTAATCCTGAACAAGCCCTAAACCAAAGCCTGAACAAGCTAATCAATGTCTTTAAGAAAGCTACAGGCAGGTGCATTTTTCTCAGAGTTGGGAGCTAAACTCTGCAGGACAGTGGTTTTTCAGGACCAAAGTTGTCATTCCTTTTTTAAAAAAGTCAAGAATGTTAACCCCATCTCTGCTCATAATACAAGCATGTATATTGTTCTGGACCCTAGGCCTAAGCATGGGATCCTGGTGTCTCCACCAGGCTTCTAAAACAGTGAGATTTCTTGTTCAACAAGGAAGACGATACTACTCGGCAGCTTTCATCAGCAAGTTTTGCTAGTGGACAGTATGGCCATGGTGCTCCACTACTTAGACCAGTATCTGACCAGCCCTAACCATCTTAAACCAGGTTGGTACAGTAACCAAGATTTTGTCAAGTAGGACAAGTCTCTGGATCAACATTCCAAACAATGAATCAAATTTTAGGCATATGCAAAGGGGTAGAGTTAGGGTTAGACTTAGGGTTGGTGTTAGAGACATACACCATTCTTATCAACCAGTGATTTTACAGGGGTTATGGTATGGTTAGTTTTGGGCAGGGGTGTCCAAACTCGGTCCTGAAGAGCCATTGTCCTGCACAGTTTAGCTCCAAACCCAGTTAAACACACCTGAACCAGTTAATCAAGGTCTTACTAGGCATACTAAAAACTTCCAGGCAGGTGTGTTGAAGAAAGGTGGAGCTAACCTCTGCAGGACAGTGGCCCTCCAAGACTGAGATCGGATACCACTGGTTTTTGGGTTAGGGGTAGGGTTTGTTTCTTTGGGAAGCAATGATGTTGTAAGACCAACAAAAGATAGTGATCCAGAAACTGCAAAGAACTACACAGAGCCGTTGTTCACTGACAAGCTGCACAAAACCACAATCATATTTTGCACAGCTTGTCAGTGAACAATGGCTTTGTGTAGTAAATGCTGCTCCATGTGAAAGCATGCATGTGATAGAGTTTTACCGCTGATTACAGAACCAGCTTTACTTACAAGATGTGCATTAAATATTGCATGCAATTTATCATGCGGCCCTAATACTGGTCTTTTCAGCAGTGATACTGAACATTACACTAACACATTAAACAATGTATATAATGTATGTGCGATCATGGTGCAAACCCTTCTACCTTAAGCTCCTTAAACAGTGTGCTGTTTCTTGCCCACTCCACCAGTCCAAACAAAGTCTGGTCAGCAATTTTGCACATGATGCTTAAGGTGTTGAGGCGGTCATGTTTTCCTCGGCAGGCCTGTTCTCTTTGGAGGCTTGCCAACACCCGCGTGCAAAGCTGCTTCTCATCTGGCTCAGCTTGTAGGAGCTCATTTAGGAAGCATGAACTAGGGGTTGGGGTTGAACTGGGTGTCAAGTTCTGTGCTGGAGTTGGGGTGGAACTTGGAGTTGAGGTTGGTGTGGAGAGAACAGTAGGTGAGATTGGAGCAGGGGGTGTCACAGAAGCAGGGCTGTAGCTAAAAGGGAGCTCTCTTTTCTCTGGAGGGTATCCGTGGAAGCTTTGATGGACCGTGGAAGCTGGATAGCACAGTGTATGGAATGGTAGGGCTGGATCAGACAGTGTCCGGTCTCTGGGCATGGTGCAGTCCAACAGCATGGGAAACTCAGACTGGCTCATACTGGGATGAAAGGGCTGAGGTGGATGGTAATGGTCAGAGCCAAGAGAAGCAGGGGAGGGGTTGAGGACATGAAAATCGTGAGGCACAGCAGGTACCAGTGCTTGTGGTCCCTCAATTTTGATCCTGTAGGGGGCAGTGTTCGTCTGGTGATAGGTCCCTCTTTGCTGTTTCAGTTGCCTGTCCCGTCGGTACAGAGGTCCAAACTTGTTTCGCCCACCCCTCATTCTGTCCGCACGTACAGCTGTGACAAGTAATTTTACAATTAACTAAATCACACTGTGATGTTCCAAAGAACATGATAAATCCTCACAGTTCTAAATTATTGTTTCTCAAACCAGTTCCTGGAGGCACACCAACTTTAAACATTTTCAAACTCTTCCTTATCAAACAGACCTTCAGTTCATCACATCTGTAGTAGAGACTCCAAGAAAAGGAGTGGATGGTACGGTAGACATCAAAAATGTGCAGTGGTAGGGGGTCTCTAGGACAGGTTTGAGAAGCATTGCTCTATTAAAGTTGCGTAATTTAACTTTTTTTTTTGCTGGTCTGCACTTTACTTTTTCCCCCTTACTGGGTCATCAAAGATTGCAATTGCAATGTTTTATGGTTTCAAAGATAAGTGGGAACAGGACCAGAGCTATCTCAGATGGCTAATTGTGAATATCGTTCCATATCTCAGAGACAATAACTGCCTTTTTCCTTACACAAAGTCTTATTTTAAATAATGGAATCATTGTTTGGGTTTGCATGCATACCTTCTTTCTTCATGCCAACAGCTAAACATTTCTGAAAGCGGCAGTAAGGACATCGTTTCCTCTGGGCTGGGTCCATGGGGCAGCACTGCGCATCTGCACACGTATAGCGCTTGTTATTCTGTACAGAGCGCTTAAAAAAGCCCTGGTGAGAATATTTGTCTTTAGTATTTAAGAATAATTATATAAATTTACAGAAAATATATAATATAACATATATATATATATATATATATATATATATATATATATATATATATATATATATATATATATATATATATATGTTTAAATTAAAGCTACTCCTGTGTACTTGTTACTTCCTGACCGATGGGAACACTTACCTTACAGCTCTCACAGGTGAGTAGACCATAGTGATATCCTGACACCCTGTCACCACACACAGGACAGCCCTCATCTTGAGTTGCCCTACCGTCTGGGTCTGGTTTTAACTCCTGAGCTATGGGATATAACATTCATTGTAAATGGAAGTGTTAATGGTCCTTTTGTTCACTTTCTTTCTAAAAGTAACTCTTGTCACCTTCAGGAAACAGCAAATGAAAATCAAGAAGCCTGCTGTAATAAGATGATTGTCTAGAAGTGAGCTGTAAAGTTGAACAGTTTAATGACCAGTCTATCTGATAAATCAGCGGAGCAGTCTATTATATCTCAAATAGGCTTAGTCTCTTATCACTCGATTGATTAAACAATGAGATAAAGGGCTTACATAATCCTTACAGTTTGATATTTTCAGCAGCAGTCAAAAGATAAATAAAATGACTTCTAAATGTTTTTTAAATTTGCTGAAGCAAATCTCGGTTAAATGAAATCATAAATCTTTTTGATTCACGTCTTCAGTATGCATACTAAACATTGACTGAACTGTTCATCACAATCAAATCATATGACAAGATTTTCTGAATATCGCAACAAACTTATTTCTAATGGAAACTGAATTAGTCATTGACTTCAAATGTTTACTATGCTCAAATGGATTACATTAGCAATTAATGCTATTGCTAAAGCCATTGAAATCTCTCAGATCTGAAGTTCTACTTACATGTCGACGGTCCCTCTTGTGACACAAGGTCCTGTGTGTAATCGGCAGAGTGGATGGCCGTGGTCTGGGGGTGATCCAGTGGATAGTTTGAGATGTTCATGATCCATAGGAGAGGGTTGGCATGGGTCACCGTAAGCTGTCATTCATAACTGTACAGGCCCCCAGGACTCAGAGCAGGACAGAGAGGAAAACAGGCACAGACACAGGCTGTCTCAGAGATGGTGTAAAGGCCCTCAGTTGGACTTTGCTCCATACTGAGGGTAATAAACCTGAGTCTGTCACACCTTCCCAACAAGCAAGATCTCATTCATGCAAGGTGCGTTGCAGGAGCAGCATATATGGTTTAACAGACCAAACCAACTACAGCCATGTGATTATCAAGCGTTTGGTAAACTCCAAGAAGCATGAACATAGAACTTTCATTACAGTCCTCTTCCCCATTTCTATACATTTGAATCAGATTACTCTTGTGCTCAAATGTGCTCATCAACACGTAATATACTGTGTTTTGCTATCTTTTATCAATAAGTGAGGTTCCAGCACCTTTGGAATCAATTACAAAACAATGAGTCTAGTTATGATGAAGGGAGCAGGTAAGTACAGTGATGTGGGGTCTGACGTCTAAAGCCATAAAACAGTTCAAGGGTGATAGATTAAACTGAGTAATGAAAAAAGACTAATTCTGTCAAATTAAACGAGATATTGTCTTGACTGTTAACGAAATGAAAATATGTGCAACAGCAAAAGCCATTCTTTTACAAATAGCTGGTTGATGATTGACTATGTAGCTATTTCACTGTCTATACTGAAAAATCTATGTGAAATCAGTCGTCTTAAACAGTTGAGAAAAATGACATATTCAGAATTGAAAATATTTAGAAACTTTGTTCGCTAAGTATTAAGCAAGCAGCATGGTCATCTTTTTTCTGTCTTTGAAAATTGAGAAGCGTAGATACCAAGCCTGGAAGAATGATTCCAAATCCCACCCACAACTCAAGCATGTTTACTGACACTAGGTGGCACTATAATGCACAAGTTTACTCTGTTGACATACGGGTTATAGGTCAGAACAGATCAACTGAATCAGCACTTTTTTGATATTTTGAGAAAATAAGCATGAATAATTTAAATATAGTTGTCTGTGCATATTAATGCGCATAATTAATGTGTTTGTAATAAGTTTGCATATGAGTTTTATGTTTTGTATCAGATTTGGTACATCAGGTTTTTTATGGCCTTTATGGTACAGTATTATACAGTGAGCAGTGAGAAAGTGGAGCACACAGGAGGAAAAAACACGTACATTTTATTTAGAGGCAATTAGGTGCACTTTTTTTTTTTTTTTTTCATGGCCAGAAAGTAAGAGGAAATAGTTTGTAATGCAATTTAACTGAAATTAATTTTAGTGGTCACTTTATATCCCACGTCTTAGTAATAAAAGTCGGTAGTTTCAACTGTGAATGGTTGATCATCTTGAAATTTAGAATTTATATACTATCTACTACATTTCATAAAAACTGTCCATAAGGTGGTGCAATTATGTGTTCGCTGGCTTCCGTGCAAATCAACCTTTTACCGTTTGACATTAACTGCATCCATCACATCCACTCTGTCAAATTTAAATTTGGCCAGTGGCCAGTTTCCAGACAGCAGGTTATATATTAATATAAACATAAATGTAAATTAAACATATGACCCATAAGTTGTAAAGAAATCCCAAGAAAACACAAGAGCATTACAATGATGTTTTTATTTTCTTTTTTTTTAAAATGTTTGTTTATAATGATTGTTTATAGAAGATAGTAATTTGGAGTTTGAAATTTTTTGACAAATGCCCAATTTTTTATTTATTTTTTAATGTTGTCTACTAAACCAAACCCAACCCTTTTATAGTATATGTGCTAATGGTACAAAACCGTGCAAAATATGTATCCTATTCTCAGCAAAAAAAAATAAAATAAAAAAATAATAAAAAAAATAAAAGAACATGTAAGGCAGTTTAGCATGCTATGACTACAGGAGTAATGCAGTTCTTCTCTCTGTGGCTCTGAAAAAGAATTAACAAATAAATCTCTAGTTAGACATTAGATATAGTTATCCTAGTATTAATTATAAAAAGAATAAATTTTCTTATTTAAATGAATCATTTACCTTTAAAAGACTTGTTAGAGAGGAAGCTCAGAGAAATTATTCACTCCTAGGACACACAGGCTCACCCTTAACAATAAACCACGCCTCATTGTGTCTGTTCATAATCTTCATTGGGCTGAAAAACACACACATACACAATACAATAAACATAAGAATTACTGAAATTAGAGAACGTTACTGGCAGAAAGGATGTAAACTAAGTGCACCTGTTATAGCCGACATTATAGTGGTACTCTGTCTCATAAGTAGCTTTTACATTGTCCAGCGACGTCTTCAGAGTCTCAACCTGTGATTTGGCCACAAGTGAAATCATCCAGCCCCCGTAGCTCTTGACATATACTTTCATATCCGGAGTGTCTGTTAAGTATACCTACAAATAAAGTGCAGGAACAAGTTATATACTTTATATATATAAACGTTCAGTTGAATAGAAATCACAGAAAATATCAATGAGACTCACAGAGGCATCAGTAGGTTTGGGTGGATTGGCCTGGTATTTGGAGGGCAGGAGGAAGCTGAGACCATAGACTGATGGCTGCCACATGCTCGTGCTATTATTGACTTTAATGAGGACTGGTGCAGTCATGTCAATTGTTGCACCTAGAAAATAAGGGTTATAATTTGATTATAAGGATAAATTTGATTTTTTTTTTTTTTTTTGGTAATCTGCTTCCAATGAACGTTAAATATTTTCTTCATTGCAATGTTTTAATTGAAGGTGCTTTAGCAGTTTGTTGCTAATTTAAAGGGATAGTTCACCCAAAAATGAAAATTTGATGTTTATCTGCTTACCCCCAAGGCATCCAAGATGTAGGTGACTTTGTTTCTTCAGTAGAACACAAATTATTATTTTTAGCTTCAGGCGTTGCAGTCTCTGAGTCCTTCAATGCATGGCAAATGGTAAAAAAACATACACAGAAAAATCCATAGCGGCTGACCCTGTGGCTCGTGACGATACATTGATGTGTAAAGGTAAAGACCATAGACTGGTAAAGACACAAAACGATCACTCTGTGCAAGAAACTGAACAAAGTGTATTACCGCCACCTATCTCTCAAAATGGCCCCAATATTGTAGATGCAGCAGGCTCCGAGTCTGCAGCTTCATACTACTCAGTGGCCCATTAACATTCTATCTACAATCTAAATTAGGAGTGTCAATGGTCCATTTGAGAGATAGGTGGCGGTAATGCACTTATAAGTCTGCGATCCACCATAAAGCAAGAAGAAGATGATGTAGGCTGCTGTGAAACGCGTTCACAAGAGTTCTAACAGTTAGGACATTGCTTGAATCAGAGGTAAAAAATGATAGAAATAGTGTTTAGTTTCCTGCACAGATCGATCGTTTTATGTCTTTACACATCAATGTATCGTCACAACCTGCAGGGTTTAATTTGGATTTTTCTGTGCATGTTTTTTTTCTCTCATAGATTCTGTGACCATTGCAAAGCACTGTACGACTGAGAGACTGCAACGGCTGAAGTTAAAGAAATCATAATTTGTGTTTTACTGAAGAAACAAAGTCAACCACATCTTGGATGCTCTGGGGGTAAGCAGATAAACATCAAATTTTCATTTTTGGGTGAACTATCCCTTTAATCATGTTTAGAAATAAAGAGTCATCTGAATGGTGTACACTCACATGAGATGAAGACTGCACTTATATTAATACTTGTTCTTATAAAATGTGTAGCATTGTGTCGTCCGGTGATGTGAAGAGTGAAAATTAGACAATTATTAATGAAATGCTAATTACTGAGACAACGATCAGTAGGCCTAACGTTACCTGTAAGTTACAGCCGAAGAACCAAAAAGGTTCGAAGTCAGAAGAAAGACTGACAAAAAACGAGTATAAACATCAGTGCGGCACACAGGTAGTAAGATGATGGGAATAATCCTGCTTTGTTTCTTTATTGTTGGACAGGTAAGGCAATTAATTATGGTCGATATGTCGATAGATGGCAGTGCAGCCTTTAACAGCATCTGTTTTCAACCGAAATAGTAGAACGCCTAGATGGTCCTCACTGCAGAACACAAGATCCAGGGGGCGTGGTTGGATCCAGATCCAACTCCTCCCACCTTACATATACCTAAGCCTACCGTCTCCACCTGCTGATCCCTAAACCCACCCATTTCCACCCCTAAACCTACCCATCTCCACCCCCTAGATGGGGATCCAACCACGCCCCCTGGATCTTGTGTTCTGCAGTGAGGGGCTACTGAGAACGCCAGCAAAAAAAAACAAAAAAACTACTGAATGCATATTCTTCAGATGAACACAAACAAAGATTTTTAATAATAATAATAATAATCCATCTCTTTAATTCCACCTATTTGAGTTTTTTTTTTTCTTACACATATCAGTCGTTTTGCTTCAAAAGACGTGATTTCATGAGCTGGGGTAGTATTCCCGTGGTGTTCACTTTGAGTAGTTTTTGAAGCTTTAGAGGTCCTGTACAAAGAATTATGAGAGCGGATGCGGCTGTTTGTAAACTTCAATATGCGAGGCTTCATTCATTCGCTTCATTTACCTGTACAAAACAGTCCGTTATGCTGCTTGATATTGCAATCTGGTATCATGCTATTTCAATTCATTACAGGACACTGGATAGCTTTACCGTTTAATGCACTTTGTTATTTTTCTGGTTATTTTCTGAAGTCTAGCACATTTACAGAATGTTGCAAAATTTGGACTCACAGACATGGATTATTTTCCTATACATCTTCATCTGAAGAAAGTAAGTTCTACATCTGGGACGCATGAGGATGAGTAAATAATGAGCACATTTTCGTTTTTTAAAAGTCTCTTACAGGTTTTAATGTCCTTAAGAACATTTGGTGCTCCACAATGTTTGACCCCCAAAAATTTGACCCCCAATCAAACTCACCAGCCTCATTTTCTCCGGTGATGTATTTATAAAGTTTCCTGAATGCTCTTGAAGTTGCAATTTCCATGAAATAGGATTCAGCTTCTGTGGTCACCCACTTAGCAGCTTCATAGTGGCGTACCTGTAGGAATAGAGCACTTCATCTCATTAGCATGATCTGTTTGAGCTTGTCTTTTAAATTTCTGGGATCTCTTTACTCTTTCATGTTTGTGCTGTCTTGTATCTCACCTCATAACCATCTCCTGCACAAACCAAGTCAAACAGAAAGCACTCTTTTGTCTCTGTGCAGTAACTGGATTCACTAGTGGAGTCCCTGAGAGATGCAAACACAGTACATTCAACTTGATGTATACACAGTAATGCGCACATTGTAATCTCTGTGGTGTGGCTATTATACAGCTGCAAGGGAAGTAAAAATGAATCTCACCCAACTCTTCCATCTACTGTCACTGCAAAGAGCAGCAAGATCAATCCTGTCATACAAATCCTTAAAAACATTAAAAACAGAAAAAAAAGAAGTTACTTTTAGGGAACTCTAGCAGTAGTCCTTTTTATGGTGCTACTGTGGTTTATACTGTACAGCAGTCTAAGAGAGTAAAAGCTTCAGTACTTACATGTTGTAGAATGTTGTAGCTTGAATCTGTGCAGAGATGAAGTATGCACACTGTGTGCCTGCAAGCTGTTATTTATACATGCAACGTTATGAAATCTGTTCCTCCTTCAAGACACGCCCCAACTCTGCAGTCATGTAAGCATGTTAAGTAAGAGTTTGTCTTATCCACTAGGGACAGTATTTCATCTTTTTTTAAATATATATATTTTATATGATTGTTAAATAGCCATGTCTAGCCATACAATCTTAAAATAATGATTCCAAAAATGTTGTTGTTGTTCAAAAAATGGTCTAAAAAACTTTTTTTACACTATAAAAGAACCTTTTGTGGAATGAAAAGGTTTCATGACTGTTAAAGGTTTTTCATGAATGCCTATAAAGAAACATTATTTTTAAGAGTGTACAACACACTGACAGACATACCTTCATATGTGTATAGCATTTAATTACAGTTCAGGATTGCTTTCATTTTTATGCAATGGCTTGTTTGTGATTATGTACTGGGAAAACAAAGTTGCATTTTAAGGTTAGATGGGGTTCTCGTGAGGTTGTTACACAATAACTTCTGGATTTCATTCAAAACTAAACTATCTCCATGCATGACATTCAATCATTATATTCATTCTGTCAATGACATATCAAAGCACTGATGTAAAATAAGCAAACAGAACCTTTGACCACAGACTGACCACAGCTCTGTTCATGGTGTGCAGTAGTGAATGTGACAGTCATCCAGATGTTTAAGTAGGCTAAATGTCAAAATTGCTTAACTTTCTAGAGTAGAAGAGGAATATTGTTTCAGGTGACCATTTTTTTATTATTATTATTTTTTAGTTCAGGGACATCAAATCAAGAAATGTTTTAAATCAGAATTATTTATGGATGCATAGTTTGAAATGTAACAGACATTTAGATCATTAAACTGTAGTTTTGTCAGTGTAAAATTTCTAAGTAAATAATAATGAAAAATGATTTTAAAATACATTTAATTTTAAAATAAAAGTTATTGTCTGAAAGTAAAAATTATTTTACTTTCAGACTATAAGTTCTGTGTTTTATGGGTGAAGGAAAAATAGTTTGACACCCAGAATTGTGATTTTCATTTAACGCCCACGTAGAGATAATAGTTCTTTTATGTTCAGTTCAGGGTATATTCAAAGGTTTAGCTCTTTGTCTCCTGTACAGTTTGTGCTCTCTGATATCTTTTGTTTGGGGTTTTGTAATGGTTGTACAAGTGTTGGGTGTAGCTGGGTGTCTTGTTTCATGCATTGTACAGTTCACTATACATACAAAAGTTCTCTAAACATCTGGTATGATTTAGCATCAATGGAGTTACGCAAAGACAACATTATGCAAAATTATGATATAACGGCAAAGACAAACTGCTCATAAATCATCCACATTTATTCCAGATCATTTTTATTTGGACACATTAATAGTAGGTTTAACACATTGTCTTTGGCCATAACTTTCCCCTGGAGATGTTCCCGAAATCTTCATTCGGAAAAGTATTAGAGTTCTCCATGCAACTCTTATGTGTGTTTGGCAGTTGTTATGCAAGACTGACATAACAGCAGATCTGTTTTATTCATCAGGTGTTGTCTGCTTTTTCTTCTCAAGTGCCTGTATTTGTTAGTTGTGTGAAGTGTAGCCTCTGACAAAACAGAGATATTAGTTAAAAATATGCTTTAGAAATATTGCTTATTGTTAGTTAGTAAATAACTATTCCAACTATTTCCAAGTATTTCCTGGTTTGTTGCAAGCATTATAGTTTCATATCAGTTCAGTAAATTGTCTGCATCACTGAGAACCACAAATGCTCACTCTTGGGCGCAGGAGGGGAGGGAGAGAGGGAGGCCTGCGAGTACTCCAGTGTTAATTATTGCTTGATTAGGGGGTGAGTGATTGATTATCTGCATTCTGTGTTTGGTGTGTGTTGCACTGTGTTCATATAGCCTGCAGTGCATTACATATTTCATTCAGGCTGCTTACGCCTTAATACAATGGTTACTTTGAGTGAATTATTTGAAATTACATCAAAAGTTATATGATGTTTCATTCAACGCAACAGCTGAAGTGATGTCAGTGGTTTAACTGATTTTTTGCTGCTGCCTCGCCCTCAGGTGCTGCTGTCAGATCTCTTCTTCAATGTCGTCTAGAATGAGCTCATCGATGCTATCTATCAGACTGCCCTGACTCAGATAGGTGTTGACAGTGGATCCGCTGCTGATGTGAGTGGGGCTGGGGTAAACCACACGTGGCTTCCTGTTCTTCTGTCTGCTGAGTGGGTGAACGCATTCGGTACCAGGTACATGGGGCTCTAGGTAAGACAATCATGCAGATAGTTATATTAATTCAGTTCGGTTTTAAAGTATGTAAAATCAGTATGATATGGCATTCACAACCCATTTTGCTTCTGTAATGAGACACAGTGGGGTCCAGAAATGAGAACACCCCACTGATCTATATATGACTGGATCACTCATCGTGTTCTGAACTGCCAACCGGCAGTGAAGCCACCGGAAGTGTTCGATCTGCCATCTTACTAATCCCTACCGGCAGCGAGCACCATTGAGTCACATGCAAACCACTGACCTAAAATCACCCGATTTGAAGCAAATCAGTCAAACGGGATTATTTTGTATGTTGTGTGTATGTAAATTCATTTTTATTTCAATTGTTATCTGCAATATTTATGGTCTTTTTTGGGCAGTATAAGAGATTTAAACAGTTTAGGTGGGTGTGTCTGCTGACACAGGTAACTGATCCAACACAAAATATAGCCCATTTCTTTATGTATGTAATTATTCAGGAATTATTAAACATGAACGTGTTAGTATCAGAAAATGATCTGAATATATTAGAATAAATAATACAATAGCCTCTGTTAATATTGCTCTATACTGAAATGAAAGCTTAACTTTCTAATTAAATTTACATTTTATTGTTGAAACATTTGCACTTAGCGCCGAATTACGAATAAAAACACTATAATAAAATTATATAAACAATTAATAACTGTACAAGGCAAATAAAGGTATACAAAGCATAAATCTTTCTTCAGATTTGAGAATTTTTTGTCATTTGTTATATATATGTTGAGGTGGTGTCCATCTGATGTTCTCGCTTTTTATTGATGCTGTTGGATCATCTCAAATCAAGCTGGAGAACGTGATCATCAGGTTTTACAGAAACTTGTAAAGTTCATGCAGCTTAATTATAGCTGGTATTAAAGCAGAGTATTGATGTAATGGATTTTTTTATGCTTTAATGATGGATTTGTTTCTTACAACAAGCATCATTTCGCTTGTCAAGACATTCTTTCTAAACTAGAGTCGTGTGGATTACTTGTGTATTACTGTTATGTTTTTATCAGCTGTTTGGACTCTCATTCTGACAGCACCCATTATGTAATGCTGATGTAATGCTAAATTTCTCCAAATCTGTTCCTATGAAGAAACAGACTCATCTACATCTTGGATGGCTTGAGGGTGAATACATTTTGAGCTATTTTTAATTTTTAAATTTTTTAATTCCTTTTTTTTAATTTTTGTTATGATTTTTTTTGATTTTGTTTTTTTAAATTTTTCATTTTAAAAAGAATTTGCATTTGTGATAGTGATCTCTCACTTTTACACACCCTTGTAGTTCCCAAAGAAGCTGGATGTTTACTCTGAATAAATTTTACGTTAAAATTGTGATCCATACCAGAATGGGTCCTGAATGCAGAACCCTTCTAGAACTCCTTTTCAAATCTGTTTGCTATTATTTCTGTAAAATGTATAATATAAAATGTTAACTAGCATTAAGTTACTGTGCTAACACAATACCTAAATGATTATTTGGCTATTATTTATCAATAATTGCACAGGTGACATCAGTTGAAAATAAAGCCAAAGCCCTCTTAGAAGCAGAGCATATTTAAAGCAGAGCAAATTTAGATTTCATGTTGGCTTTTAAAGAAAATGAATGGTACAGTTATACGAATGAATTGTAGCCACACTTAACTTTGCAGGCCTTGTATTGATCTTAAGGCTCAATACAAGAAATACAGTGGTTTGCAGTGTTGCAGGAAGTTAACATTTTAACATTACTTTTACTGATTGATATTCGTGGTCTGAATACTGTATATAATTAACGCCTACTGTAACACCTAGAGATTGTGCGAGACCTCTAGTGGTCATTGTGTCAAACAGCATCAAATTACCCATTCGATTATAACAGTCTTCAGCAAGGCAGCTGTGCTGCTGATTTCTGCGTCTAGGCCCAGGCATCTTTCTCCTCTTCCTGGGTGGTAGTATCTTTGTGGGGAAAATGGCGGAGCGACAGCCATAACAAGGAGAACGTCCATCCATTCGACCAAAACCCCTAACAGAAACATAATATGTTAATACAATACTCCTTGCCATATGCTGAAGAAAAAACAATGCCATGATCATTAAAAACTGAAGAACAGCAATACAGAGTACAGCATACATGATGTCTTACTTGAAGGTCCGCGAGCAGTTTAGACAGTTAAACTCTGCTATACCCCACATTTTGTTGGCTGGCACAGGGTCATACTTCTTTTTGCATCGATGACAACGTGACACCTATAACAAGCCAAGTGCACACAGATGTGAATGTAATTTTATCTTGTAAGGTGTGGTCAGGCGTCATACCCTTTTCCTCTGAGGCACACGTCGCCACCAGTCCCTGTCACATGACTCGCAGGCAAACTGATGTATGACAGAAGGGATCTGGTTTGCCTGAGCCTGGTCAAACATTCGTTTGTTCTCCTCTGTTAATGGCAGAACTCGTAGATGCGCCCCGAGCTCCTGCAAGCATGTCTGTGTATGTTAATTCACACTGCTTACAGTACACATACAGTTCTTCAGTATTAGCCTTTGTGCAATTGATAATTCAAGTAAACAACGTAAAGCAACTAACCGCTATATCATTATCATCATTGGGTTTTTTCTTGGCCAGTGCCTGAAGCGGGACAGGAGTGATGTAATAAGACTACAGTGTAACATGATGTTTTATTTATAATGTAAATCCACATCCAAAGAGGGAAACTCCTTCTTACTTTTGCTGACTGACTGGCACCACTGGATCCAGATGACTTGGCGGGTTTTTCTTCCTAGAAATTTTTAATGACTATCACCATTATACAATTAAAAACTGTAAAGTAGACAGCAGTAACAGGTACTTTAATTTTACAGAAATCATTTAACAACAAATCATGTTTGCGGGTTGTTAGGAGATGGTTGGGATGTTACCCGTTGTTTTTCATCAGCTTTGAGTTTCATAACCATGTTATATATGAGTGCAGAGAATGTTTTATTCATTAATAAAGAATTATACAATTACCCAATTAATATGGACACGTATGTCACACTTAATTGCATTGCATTAGATAACAAAATGCTTTCTTTCAATGCTAAATCCTCGTTATTTTGTGATCTAATGCAATGTCATTCATAAATATAAAGTGTGCCTTCGATGTCCCACTACTATTTTGCTACAAAATAGTTACACCTACATGCTCTTTCCATGAATGTGCATAAACTGCTTAAAGTCACCTGTACCATACCTTAGCTACAGGGTCATCATTCAAAGACGACTTGTCTTCCTCATCCAGCTCTCTCTCTCTCTCTCTCTCTCTCTCTATATATATATATATATATATATTGCGGGTACGAGTCTCAGGGATTGTGGGGGGATAACCAGCGCTCTCTTCCACCCTCAATATCACGACTCAGGTAAGACCCTTGAGCAAGGCACTGAGCCCCCAACTGCTCCCTGGGTGCCACAACATTGGCTGCCCACTGCTGCAGGTGTGTGTTCACAGTATGTGTGTGTGTGTTTGTTCACTTCTCACTGCTGTGTGTGTGCACTTAGATGGGTGAAATGCAGAGCACAAATTCCATGTTTGGGTCACCATACTTGGCCACACATTATGTACTTTTCTTTCCTTTTTTGAAAAGGTTTGCACTTTACCCCTGTGTTATCTGCCATCAGGGCGACACACATTGCAACCATATGGTTGTTTCCATAGCGTCGCATGAGCAATACAGCCTTGTCAATTTCAATAAGTCCATGAAAAATTCTCTCTCAGTTGCCTCACACTTTTTTCTAACTAAGCTGAGACAGAGAATATTTACATGTATTTATCTTTATATGACAGAACAACCACGCTGTATAAAACTGAGTGAGAGACTCAGTGTGGCCTTTAAGATTAATACAAAAGTGATTTAAATGCAGGAAAACATTAATCCTTTTTTAACCTATATGCACTATGACCGTTGAGGGAGTTACTGCACTACACTTCCTTTAGCGTGTAATATTGTATCCAGTAAAATATCATACGCCATTTAACTGTATGTTTATACGAATAACAAATACTGTACCTCCACTTCTTCACGCATTTGACTCATCTCTCTGGCGTTCGGTGTGGTTTTAGTAGTTACCTGTAATGACAGCGCTAAACCTCTGACACTGTGGCGCCGTTTCCTTTAGCGCTTTTGTGATCAGAGGCGTCGTGCCCATTCAAAGCGTATTGAGGGTTTGTAGTGAGGATTTGGATTCATGGAGTAATCGGATCTCTTGAATCGGTTCACTAAAAAGAATCATTCAGGGCTTTGTTTCCCAAAAGCACCGTAAACATAAGTTGATCGTAGCACCATTTGTTTCATTGGTTTTACGATGCTTTTGGGAATGCAGCCCAGATTTTGCAATTCACTTATATATAACGCCGTTGCGTCATTTTGATTCTGTATGACGAACAAACATAACTACCTCCAGTTTAGTGCATAGAAGCATGGAAGAACGATTTAGACAAGATTAGTTCACAGACACCAATTTGTTCATGAAGCAGAAAAAAAAAACATTTACGCATTTTCTTTTTATAGTAGGCTAGCCTAGCTGAAATCGATTTATTTTCATGATTTCCAAATGTCATTTTCAATAAGGCTTCACAGTAACATTTAAATTTATATGATTTCAAACATCAAGCATCAGCCAAGTATTAAACCGCATCAAGACAATTTAGGACATATATTTTATTCTATATTTATAATATTGCTATTGCTATTATTATTATTATTATTGCTATTATTATTATTGTTGTTGTTATACAGTCAATGACTTCAAATCCCAGGGTTCTCTGAAAGCAAACGCGAAATCTGCACATGACTTGTTTTCAAAGTGCTGCTCTCGTGCAGAACTCTTGCGTTTCTACTGAAAGGAGTTTATTGATGACAAGAGGTCTGACAACAGGACACAGGACTGTACATGCTGCAGAACGGACAGTTTAGCTGCATTCAGTAGGAAGTGCATGTCCCAGAGCACCTCAAACAGGTTGTGTGCTTTTGTATCTCATGTTTTGTTTTTCATGCAGTGCAACTGTCGCCACTGTCATTTTTGAACGCTTAATATTAAAACGTGACGACCTTTATAAAACATAACACTTGTCATGCGGTTTTAGTTTTGAAATTGTTCAAATCTCTACTGACCAGTTCAAACTGGCTCATGAGGCGCAATCCCGTGCTGAGAAAATCTGATTAAGATTTAATCCATAGTCCAGAAACCTTTCGGCGTTACATTTATTTTCCCTTTAAAAGTTCACCTAGCACGAAAAATGTGAAACTTTAATTTAGGGCTCTTGTTACAGTGTAGTTATTGACTTTTGCATTTTTAAGAGCTTGTAAATGTACGTTGCATTGCTGCTATGTGCTGTAATATATTAACATAGGCTAGCCTATATAACGTACCAAAAGAAGATGATCATAAAATGGTTGTGATTCTGAACAGAACATTAGCTATAGCTATGGCAAATAGAGTGTTACTAAAGTTTAATGCTTTGTAAGTGGTTTCAGATTAGAAATCATCCTTGAACGAAAGTTATGGGGACTCGAACGGTTTTGGTGACAGGATGCTCCTCTGGAATTGGTTTGGCGTTGGCTGTCCGTCTTGCAAAAGATAAATTAAGGCGCTTCAAGGGTAAGAAGTCTGTATATGAATGTAAAACGCCTCTTAGAATAGTAGCACTCAGTTGAATGTGGTAGTTCGCTATTAGCTAATCAGTAACTTCTACTGCATTTTTTCATGCCTCCCAGGGGACTACATACAGTTTTATAATTTATGTGAAATCAATAACTAAACCAGGACAAATTATTGTTTAATTTAATTTTGACATATGTTAATAATTAGTAAATTTTATTATTATTATTATTTTTTAAATAACAGACTATGTACAATTTCAAATAAATTAATATTTAATTGCAGTTTTTTTTTTTTTTTTTTTTGCAACTTACTCCTGTGGTCAATTTTCTGGTATTCCTCTTATCTTAACACTGTATCATACTGGAACATTTTGAGTCATCAGCCAAAAAACAAACAAACAAACAAAAACCTTTTTGTATTTAACTGACTGGTACTACTTACTAATTGGTTAGGTGAAGTTTGTTGTTTCGTAGCTACTAGAATGTTAATGTTGTATTAATCATTTGCTCCTGTATGGTTATTCATTTAGGATGGAACAATATTCTTACAGAATGTACATTAGATAATGAACAGGTAAGTGTAATATGACATAACAATGTTATTAATGTTTTAAGTCTTACTATTGATTGTGCCTGAGTTAGTTGTAGCCACTATGAGGGACCTGGATAAGAGAGAAGCTCTGGAGAGAGCAGCTGGAGAATCCCTCAGCAGATCCCTGGAGATCCGACAGCTGGATGCCACCTGTGAGGACTCCATCAGAGAGTGTTTGAACAGCTTGCCAGATCGACAAGTGGATGTGTTAGGTGACATCAAGAGTTTGCTTTCCAATTAAAATTTACTTCATTCACTCCATCTTTGTTTCTGATCAATGCAGCTTCATAGCGATATGACCAAAAGTTGAGTGTCTTTTGACTTGACTAAAAGCTTTTCAATAAAAATAGGAAGTTTTTTTTTATACTGCATTTGTGCAATATTCAACATTTGTGTTACCACACAGAGTTCATCAGCTAAATTTGATGCTCAAATTTGCATCACTTGTATCAGCAATACATATATATTAGTGCTGTCATTCGATAAAAATTATTATATCAGTTAATCCCACCTAACATTACATTTTTTTCTAAATACTTTTACATTGCAATAATTTCACATTCAATCTTCAAATTAATATAGAAACAACATAAAGAGAGTATATGTTTAATTAGGTATAATGGCATCGTTTTTTATGACTGAAGGAGAGTATCACTGATACCACTGACGTCTCTAGGAAATTGTTTTTTTCACCTAATATTTAACCTTTGACTAGCCATTCAACATTACAAGAGCTATCAATTTTAACATTTATTAGACTACTGAAAATAACTTATAATTTAAGTGAACTTAAAACAATCTTCACATAAACCCATTATAATAAATGTTAGATTTAGTTACCTGTGCCCTTCAGCAAGAAATATACAGATATTGAATGAAGTTTTCAAACACTAAATTCTAAATTAAATGCAATTGAAGAGCATGTGCTGAGAACACAGTACCGTTTCTGCACTCGTGTGACTCGCGCGGGGCTCTGAAGTGAAGTTGGAGAGCGCATCTGAAATGTCTCCGGTTTGATGTGGTCATAAAGACATTCTGCATTTAAATAAATGATGGTTCTTATGAAGAAAAATGAGACTGAAACAGCAGTTGTGAGTAGGGTGGCGTTTTTGTTTTGTGTGGTCATAATGAAAAAAATTGTTTGCCTGCGTTAACGAGCTATTTTTTTGTGTTATTTTATTTATATATTTTTATGGTGTATATGTGATATAAATCACCATATCCAACATCTTCAATGTTAATGTATTTAGTCTTAGCGGAATAGATCTGCTACGATGCTGCTGAATTGCTTCTGCTGTTGGTTATTGCTGTAGTTGTAGGTTATTGCTGCTGCTTCAAGCAAGTACAGGAACTTGCTACTGCCAATGCATGTGACGATACGGTGCAGTGAGTATTTAAGACATGCTGCTGCTGCACAAAAAGCATATAAAATAACCCGTAGCAGATCTATACAGGTGGAGCTGGGGAAGGTGGAGGGTTTTAGAGAAACTCTGTAAGTGCACTGCAGGAATCTAATGTGAATGCTAGCCACCCATATAAATGCAAGGCAGTAAGCTCATTGTCTGCATATGCAGCATGAACCAATCAGCTTGTGCCAAGTCGTTTAACTCTCTGAATATGGTTAACAACCCGTCAGCATGCGGCATCTAGAGTTTCATGTTTGAACTACACACACACACACACACACACACATATATATGTATATATATATATATATATATATATATATATATATATATATATCACACACACACACACACACACATACACCACCAAATTTTTGGTGCTAGATTTGCTGCTGATGTTTCAAAAAAAAAAAAAAGGTATAATCATATCTCTCTGTTTTTACTTATACTGTTTGATTTAGATTCTACCGCATTGTTTTGTAGTGAATAATGCTGGTGTGGGTATGATTGGTCCTTTGGAGTGTCAGAATGTAAGTGCGATGCAGGAACTCTTCAACACTAACTTCTTTGGCCTGGTGAGACTGGTGAAGGAACTGCTGCCTGACATGAAGCGGCGTCAGAGTGGACACATCGTAGTGATGAGCAGCGTCCAGGGAATCCAGGGTAATACCACATAGCTCATTTATTATAAGCTGTATACATTCAACTGAAAGAAATATCAAATTACTCTATATATGTGTATATATAATTTTTTATTATATATTATAATAATAATATTTATTTATAATAAATAAACAATATTTATATAAAATAATTAATATTTATATATTTTCAAATATTTAAAAATGTATTTATTTAAATAATATTTATTTATTATATATAATAATAATAATTAAAAATGTATTTATTTAAATAATATATATATATATATATATATATATATATATATATATATATATATATATATTTAAAGTACTTTTTTTTTCTTTTTCCTCAGGACTACTCTTCAATGATGTATATGCTGCCTCTAAATTTGCTGTAGAGGGGTTTTGTGAGAGTCTTGCTGTGCAAGCTATGAAGTTCAATGTCAAGTGAGTACACAATAAAACAAATTTCCTAGCAAACTGATAAAAAGGGCTACGTTACCTAAATAAGGTAAATTCCCTTTTAATCAGCTGGTCCCAAAGTAATTTTTAGTGAGTGTTCCATTCTAGTGTGCAGGTAATATAACATTAATGAACTAAAAGGCCACTTAAGTGAATATACACTACATACTTTCAAAGATGTTTCTCAACACACTTCAGTACACTTTTAAAATGTGCACTAGTATTACTTTAAAGGCTTTTGTCATGCTTTAAAGAATTAAATGTATTTTTGTGTGTTGACTAAAAGACTTAAACACGTATAAAGTACTTCATTAAAATTTTAATTGAAGCGTATTGTTTGAGATTACATGTAAAGTTTATATTTTAAATGCAAACAACCACAAAGTGTCTAAATATCTTAGTCTTTTTTTGAAACTATATACAGTATTTTTTTTTAAGTGCACTATATTTTGTTAATGATCCATAAACCATGGGCCATAAACCATGGATCATTTATAATCCATAAATGATCCAATTCATGCATTGTAAGTATGGCCTATATACAAATCTCACAGGATGACGTTAGTGGAGCCAGGCCCAGTTGTAACTGAGTTTGAGAAGAAAGTGTATGAAGAGGCAGAGAAGATGGATCTCTCAGAGACTGACGAGGAGACAGCTCACATCTTCCGTCAGATCTATCTGAAATATTCACATAAAGTTTTTTACTCAGTCGGGCAGACACCTAAGGAAGTGGCAGAGGTGAGTGTGTGGATGGGCTGTTCTTTTATTCGTTAAGGCTCCCTGTTCAACTGAGTGACAGAGAAATGTCTCTCTTTTTTTTTTCTTACAGAAAACTCTCCAGCTGATTGTGTCCAAAAACCCTCCATTTCGTCATCAGACCAATCGTTTGTACATGCCACTGACTGCCATAAAGCATGCTGACCCTACAGGGCATCTTCCCATAGATGCATTCTATAAAATGATCTTCCAGCATGACCATATGTTCAGTGCTAGTCTGAGTATTCTATGCATACTTCACAGGAGAATGGGTGCTGCCTAAAAAGCTCTCAGAGGATTCTGATGAAGAAAAACATTTCAAAAGCATTTCAGAGACAGTTTTATGCCCCAAAAATGAGTCAGTGCTCAATGCAAATAATAAAATGCGGCAAAAACTCAGATAGCATAGCAGCAGTTTTACTACTATGATGGGTTGCAACTTGATGTCCAATGTAAAGTCTGGATCCTGAAGCACTGTTCTATCTTTAACCTCAAGACAACTGTAATAATCATGAATACATGAAATACATAATGTTTAGTGGCAAACTGCATTGTAACCGTTCTAGTGTCCTTTTCATGTTGTAATGGTTTTTACCAGTCAAGGGGCTATATTTAGAATTCAGAAACCTTCCTATTAGCGGTGGCCATTAAGTGAACTGTAGCCAGCAACTTGTATGCTCGTGCTTGCCCTAGTGCACATGTACAAGAGACTAAAGGCAATTCAATGCCCGATATACTCATGGTGAAGTTCTTTTTTTGTTCTTTGCTTAGAAGTAAAATAATGTTGGAAATAAATTGGCAACCAAACATCCAGATGTTGTTCACGCTACTGAGAGCAAGGTTTAGATTAATATGTAAATATGTGCTGTGTGCTGATAATATAGTTTATCTAGTACAAACAGCAGCTGCCACAAACATGCGGCCAAATGGCAGAGGTGAGAAAGCAGAAGCTAAGAAAGTATCTGATCATAGCGATGTGGATATGTTTGCACCAGTTCTGCAGTTCATCAGCATCAAGACGACAGATAAGGTAATTAAAATTACACAATGATAGTTTAATTCTAAGTGTATTTGAGATATGGACCATAGCTATAAGCTATATGTTAGACTATTTTGAATTAACCCTTTTTTGCAAGACAAATTAACCTTTTAGGCAGTATAGTATTTTAAATATTGTATATATAAGCCTTCGTTTATTGTGTTAGAATGGATGAGGAGTGCATGTAATTGTCACGCTGACTATCCAAAAATGTCCTCCACATAAAAATCATTCTTCCAAAGATTCGGAAAGTAATTGTTTCTCATGGGATAAGTGATTTTCAACATTTACATTTAAGGTAATAAAAGCATCATCAAAGTAGTCCATGTGACATCAGAGGGTCCGTTAAAATTTATTGAAGCATCAAAAATACATTTTGCTCCAAAAATAACAAAAATTACGACTTTATTAAGCATTTTCTTCTCTTGAGGTTATGTTGTGAGAGCGTTAGTGATATTGCAGTGACACCGCTGACGTACGACGCTGCTGACGTGTTATCTTTGTTATTGGGCGCACCAGAAAACACGTCAGCAGCGTCGTACGTCAACAGTCACAGCAGTCGCATTCACAACAGACCCGGAAGAGAAGAAAAAGGTGAATGAAGTCGTAATTTCTGTTATTTTTGGAGCAAAATGTATTTTCGATGCTTCAATAAATTCTAACGGACCCTCTGATGTCACATGGACTACTTTGAAGATGTTTTCATTACCTTTCTGGACATGGACAGTATACCGTACAAACATTTTCAATGGAGGGACAGAAAGCTCTCGGACTAAATCTAAAATATCTTAAACTGTGTTCCTAAGATGAACGGAGGTCTTACGGGTTTGGAACGACATGAGGGTGAGTCATTAATGACATAATTTTCATTTTTGGCTGAACTAACCCTTTAAGTATCCAGTGAGTTTATCTTCATTATGAGCATCTTTAGATGCTTTGGTTGATATTTGTCAAAGAGTGTTCAGTAGGCTAAGTGCTGATATCAGTTACTGGAAGGATTCAGAATGCATGAAAATATAAAAGAGGTGAGACAAAAAGAATAAGACATTAGTGAAATGTAGTTTCTACCGCTTTATTAGAAGTAACATATTTTACAACTTTGTAGAAAGAAACTGTGAAAAACTGTTTATATACAATGATTTTAAACTACTTTTAAACAAGTATAGGAAATTAATAATGACAATAGAAAATATCTATGGCTGTTCTAGTTATGCAAGACCAATACACAGTCACATTCTCACCTTAATAATGCTAATAAAAAGTACATTTACTTTTTGTTCTTTTTAGTACATATTCATTTTTAGAAACATAAAACTTCTCATAAACAAGTCAACCTAAACAAGGTGAAACATATTTACAGAAAGGTACTGGAATTTCAAAAATATCTGGAGAACTGTATCATGAGAAATGAAAAGTTATGAATGAAAGGAATACTTGAGATGGGTTAGCAAAGCTTAGTAGTACTTCTGTAGGAAAACAAAGAGGTCCAGAATGTGCTCCAAAACCACCACAAGCCTTGAAATGTGGTACATGAAGATTTAACAGTTTCATAGCTGCACACTCAGTATAGATTAAACACAAATTATATTTAAAATAATAATGTATGGCTGAAAGCAATGTTTATGTGCCATAATTCAGTGAAATGGATGTGTTCCTCTTGGCGAAAGCAAGAAAACAGCTGTCAGTGTCACCAAATGCAGGTCTTAAGAGTTGGGAAAATTGAAAAGGGATGAACATACGGACATGTTACAGAAAGCCAGGGGCATCACTACATGGTAGCGTTTCCCATCTCACGCCTTCTGACCAGACACGACAGATGTCATCGTCTAGGCTGATGGGGTGGGAACTGCTAAAGATGCAGACAACACTGCATGCTATATAACACCTCCCTGAGGAGTGACAGAGCAATAGCAGACCATTAGAACCCCATTAGCCAAGTACCCAACACACAACACATATGCTTGCTATCCAAACCAAAAGGAGATGGAATATGATTAGACCACATGGAAATGCTGGACCTGAGGGATCAAATTACATTAAACTAAATCAACCACACTGCCTTGGCTTCATAAAGCCCCAGAGGAAGACTTTTTAGTGGCCAGGTGTCAGCTGCAGCTGTTCAGTATTGAAATGAAGTGCTTGTGAGGGCTCAGGAACACGGTGAGATCAGTTCCGCAGCGGTCAGCGTCTCCACGAGCGCTGAATGGTGGGTTCTGCTCAGGAATGTTAGCGGAAAAGGAGGTTGGTTGTCACTGAAGAAGTGACCCAGAGCAGCAGCCTAATAACACAGCTTAATACATCAATGTTCCACAGGTAACTGTGGTTCCAAAAATGTGGTTATAAAAAGACAAACAGAAAATAAATTTACACAAGGCAAGACTATAAGGCAGTGACTGGCTGGGATTTTGAGAGGGAATGGGTAGAGCGTTGGCCAGCGCAGGCCTATGTAAGTCGGTGAGGTCACTTAAGAAACTATGTTCAGTAAAATCATTTCCACTGATACAATGCCAACACTGAAAACATTCTAAACACTGGCCTGTTTTAGAGAGGCGCTTTTATGCACTGTTGTTATATATGCTGAACTATGGTTTCAGGGTTTTCTTACCGTCTTTCTCTCTCTCTCTCAAGCTTTTCCCCTTGAAGTGCTTCACAGATGCCCCTCTACATTCATACAAATACTTTTACAAAACATATAAAATCATTTTAAATCAGAATATTTCACTTGTATTGGTCTCTATATACCTCTGTTTTCATGTGCCAATCTGTTTCTGAAAGCTAGACTAAATAAATATCACTAAAATTTGTATAAGTTCTAATCTCATTATGTGTGTGTGCATGTCACTTAAAAGCCTGGTGTATAAGTTCTGACTGTATCAATTGCTGCTGATGAAACTGGGGCGGAACAGGCAAACTAAGCAATCATGAGTTGGTCCTCTTGTAACAGTAGTAACGTGGAACCTGAGGAGACCTCACGAGTCCCACGTAATATATTGGGAGTACTAAGGCAGTTGTTATGGGGGTCACTAAAAAAAACAGAGACAGAAAGAGGGTGAAAACACCCCAAGGCAGTTTGGAAAAAACATAAGACAATAAATAAAAAGAAAGGAATTTCCTTCAACATTTCACTTTTCTCTCAATCTATTTTTTTTTTTAAGTTTGTTAGTTTCAGGAGTGTCCCCAAGTCTTTGAAATGAAAGACGTAGTATTCTTCATATACTTTTTTATAATTAAAAAACAAGTCCATCTGTGACAGAACGTCTTACTTCAATAAATTGTCTTTTCTTTTTAAGACAACACAAATTTCCCTTTAACTTTCTTTCTGCGGACACCAGCAGACGGTCTTCTTGACGCGAAACAGTCAATCCTAATCCAATTAAAATCTTGGAAATGGGCTGACAGGTAAGTAAAAAACAAGCCCTAGAGTGACACTTGTCAACTCTACTCTCTCAAAGTCACAAACATTTAAGGTAGGTTGAGCTGCTCAAGCAAACACCTGCATCTTCCCATTGGACTCCTGGACATGTGAAATCTGGGTCTGAGCAGCAGCCGTGACGGCTGGGCTAGGGGTGGAGTCAGACCAATCGGACACACAGTGAGGGGAGGGACTGGACCAGGGCTCTGGAGACTCTGGAGAAGGGGTCAAGTAAGGATGTTCACTGGGCACACGCAGGTAATGCTTGGGTGTCGCATCCATGGCAGAGCTGATGCTATGCTGGGAGGGCGGTGTGGGGTAATCCTCCGGGCCTGCGGTGCTAATGCTTGCCTGTGCTGCGAGTGCCTGAGACGGGATAGCCTGTGCTTGCGAAGCCTGAGGGGCTGCTGAGGCCTGTGGTGGCTGAGTCTGTGGCTGCTGTGGCTGGAAGAAAGCTGGAGGAGGCTGTGCCTGTTGTGGGGTCGGGGGAGTGGAGGAGCTCATACGGCTGAGGTTTGGGTTGGTAAGGGTGTGGGTGTGAAGTTGCTGCGGCTGCTGCTCTGCAATGGACGCCAGTTTGACCGGGCTAATAGAGGGTGTGTTGGAGACGGGTGTCGGCTGCAGGATGGGCTGCTGGGCATTACGGAACACCTGCTGCTGGTGCATGAGCATGCTGCTTTGCTGCAGCGTTGGTGTCTGAGGGATCATGCCTGCTTGGCTACTTGCTGGATGCATAATGCTGACCATGGACTGACTGCACTGAGAAGATGGAGGCATGTGGTTGTGCCAGTCAAATGGCACGCTTACTGGACTTACCATGCCCATGTTGAGGCTCATCTGGCCGGCATTCAGCACACAGTTGTGAGGGCCTTGGTTGATGCTGCCTCCTTGCATGGCCACACGCCCCTGCATGGAGAGCCCACCATCACTCAGGTCGCTCAGCTGAGCTAGGGAGACTGCAAAAGGACTGGTGCCATCCAAGATACTGCTGTGCACCATTGGAGTGGTAGGGACAGACATGGAGGAGTGGAAAAGGCCTGGAGAGGGCATGGCAGCCGGTGAGGTCGGATTGGTGATGTAGCCGGCGTTGCTGGCACCTCCGCGTGGCGAATCCAGCGAGTCGACAGGGGAGAGCGTGACAGAGCTCTCCAGCAAAGCACTCTGCATGTCAAGCGACAGCCGTTTGTTGCGTCCTTTGGCTGAATCTTTCAGGCTGGTAGCGTGCTGCCCACCTATGCCTTTAGCCCCTGGGCGACGGTTCTTCTTACCCTGCGGGGTGCTTTTTAGCCCTTGGAGGAAGTTGCTGGGAGGGCACATGAGTGGTGAGAGGGTGTGGCTACCAGACAGGTGGTGACCTGCCCCTGGATGGCCCTGCGGACTTCTCACGGTGTTATATTCATCCAGTAGCTGTACAATGTCATGGTGCATGCGCTCCTGAGCGATATCTCGAGGGAGTCTGTCCATGTGATCCGTTATCTCCCTGTTGGCAAAGTGAGCCAACAACACCTTCACAGCCTCACAGCTACCTTCCCTGGCAGCCAAGAATAGTGGAGTTTCCTCCTAAAGATAGTAGATAGATGTAAAAATGAAAAACATGGCTGAAGTAGATAAATCCTTCAAAACCCTCAAAAGAATATGATTGCATACCTTAAGGTCCTGCATATCTTTATTGGCACCATTCTTCAACAAGGCAACTGTAGCTTCAACATTGTTGACTGCTGCTGCCCAGTGCAAAGCTGACTTTCCTGTGAAGAGAGAATGGACCCATAAGAAACAATGCAACCTCACATCATGAGCAGGAAACTCTATCCTTTTTCTTTTCTGTTGCCTTTACCGATTTCATCAACAGCGTTGACATCAGCATGGCAGGTGATCAACTCTTCCACCATGCCTTCTACTGCCAGACGGGCTGCAAGGATCAGAGCAGTGGAGCCATCATACATGCGCGCATCCAGGTCTGTGGCACGGTTCCTGATCAGAATCTGCAGAAGCGAGAATATGGGATATATCAGCACTGACATTGTTTCAATAGTCCATATCTACTTATAAACATATATATTTGGTTGTAGGTGACTTTACCTGGAAAACCCCCTGGGCATCAGCTGCTACAGCTGCATGCAGAGGTGTGCGGCCAGTGTTATCCTGTGCGTTTGCATCAGCCCCAGCATCCAGGAGTCGTTTAGCTGCGTCAGCTCGGGCATAGCGTGCAGCCAGGTGCAGAGCGGTCTCTCCGGTGCGATCGGTCTGAGCTGCAAGCGATGCTCCCTGGTAAATGAGGTCGGATATGATGTTGGCGGAGCATTCTTCTGAATCATCATCTTCGGTCACCTCTAGCTCCAGGCCACCTCCACAGAAGGATGCCAGCATCAGGGGTGTGAAGCCATCTATAAAAAAATAAAAGTTTGTAAATGTTTTGAATACATTTGCCTTTATTGTACCTGAACTTTATCTATGCAAGGCCACTGATCAGGTGGGACAACTGGACCTAACCAAGGAGTAAGAGTAAACAGCAAAACATATCATACCAGGGCCTCGGACATTGACGTCCATGCAATCGCTGTCAAATTCTCCCTGTGGAGGTGTAAGAGCCATTGAAGGTGGCATACGGATATCTGCTGCTGCCAAGTGGTGCTGTGTCCACTGTCTGCTGTCAACTGCATCCTCACCATCTGTGAGAATACTGGGCTCTTCCACCTGTATATAAATAAAGCCAACATTATTAAGATGTAGAACTGTTTCATTGATGCATACACATATACATCATAAGAGAAATGATAAATGGTCAGTCACCTTAAGTCGTTTTGCCTCTGGGCAGTCTGTGTCAATCCACGGGTCACTGTGATCTGCCAATAAAGACTCTTCCACTGTCTTTGGCATGTGTCTGCAAAGAGTCATGACTGCTAATTAGTCCCTTTGAAAGGGATTATTCAATTAACTATACTGACAATAGGTATATTCAAAGCACTAATAATACATGAAAGACTCACTTCATGCCCAGGGAATCTTGGCCCACAGGTTCTCTGCGGTTCTTGTTACTGCTTGTTTCCTTCTTGAGGAAGAAGCCCTCAGGGAACCAGAGTTTGCTGAGTTTACGTTTGCGGCGGGCAATCAACATGCCCACCATCAAGATAACCAACAAGAAGAGAGAAGCTACCCCTACTAGCAGTAGCTTACCCAATGTGGGAATATCATTATTATGTATAATTTTTTCACCTGAAAGAGAATTGGAAATGATTAGTGTGATTATGAAATACAGCTGGACCTATATAAGAAAGCAATTAAGTTTGTATAAGTGTGGTACTTACTGCGCACTTCTTTCAAGGGGTATGAGAAATTCAACATCTCACTAGCAGACAAAGCACCTAGGTATTCTGCAGCACTGTTAGCATTGCGGAAACAATCATCTGAACTCTGGGAACAGAGCCTGTTGTCTATTTCCAAGTATACAACAGACCTGCAGAAGAACCAAAAGAGTGTTTAAGGCACATTCATGTTAGTGAAATTTTGTGGGCAAAGGTTTGGTATTGTCAATATTGTAGCGATGCATAAAGCACCATTCACTGAGAGGTTACTTCCAAAGTAAGCTGCTTTATATTGGTCAACACTAAAGTTCAAGAAACTCGAATCTGAGGCGAAATGCGCAAAATTTTGCTGTACAAAGGTGATTACTTCAGCAACCCCCACTCACCCAATAACCTCTTGCTGAGGTTGGAGCTCCCGTTTAATGCGTGTCAGACGTCCTTTATAGGGTCGGATCATGTATTCCCCATTCTGATCTAGGCGGAAACGCAATGTGGTGCGCAGTATTGCACTTAGTTTTTGCAGGAAAGCAGTTTGTGTCCTTAGCAGCTCCTCCGGAGGCAGCAGAACTACAATAACCAGCATGTCTTCCGCAAGGTCTTCTGGAATCTTCTCTGCACAATCCAGTCCATCCCAGCCACACTCTTCAGTATTGCAGCCTTGATCGCAGAGCCCATCTGCGTAATGGTCTGTACAGTATTTCTCATAGATGGGGCTGAGGGAAGAGAGAGTGTATTAGAGAAAGACCATCATAAACAGTCCTATGAAGCACGATTAAAGCTTAGTTCAAGACCTACTTGCAGACTTTCTCTTTTTGCTTGCAGTCGAAGTTATCATAAAGACACTCTGCATTGTTGCAGAACTCATCACATTGACTATTGTTGAAGAGCCGCCAGCAGCGAGGGTCTGAGCAGTGTGCCCAGGGGTTCGCAGCCAGAGAGCAGTCACCTCCATCCCAGCGACAGGCCAACGAATTGCACTCTTTATTACACACACCGTCATTGGCCTTGCCATGACATTCCGCAATAGGGCAAGGAGGAGGAAGTGGCAGCAGCCTGGGTTCCTGTTCCTGTTCACATCGTATGCCTTTCCAGCCATTGATGCATTGGCAGTGGAAAAAAGGGAAGCTGGTTCCCTCTGTACACAAGCCTCCATTGCGGCATGGTTTGGAGTAGCAGTCCTCATTGCTGCGGTGTTGACACAGTGGCCCGCCAAAGCCCTGAATACAGGTGCAACGTGCACCTCGTGAGGTGAGAGTACAGCTGCCACCATTGTAGCAAGGCAGCTCTTTGCAATTCATGCTCCTCTCACAGTTAGCACCTGCATACCCCTGAGAAATAGACAAGGAGGAGTCAAGTAGTTGCTTTTGAAGTTTAACAGTACAGTAAAGACGGAAACAACAAGATCATAATGATACAAGGCCTGGATACTCACAAGCTGACAGGTGCAAGTGTATCCCAGTGGTGAGCTGCTGGACACGGAGCATACTCCTCCGTTCTTACAGGGCTGAGATTCACACACACTGAATCTATTCTGACACACTCGTCCTGAAGACACAATGAAGTGAGAATTTAGAGACGCATTACAATGTTGTATATGTGAATCACAGTTTTCAGACATCCCTCACCTGTGAAGCCGGGTTTGCACATGCACTGGTAATCATTGGGCAACTGTACGCAATCCAAGCTGTTGGAGGGATTGCAAGGGTTGGAAAGGCACTCATTGATGTCTCCCTCACAGCGTTCTCCAGTGAAGCCAGGAAGGCAGTTACACCTGTACCCTCCAACCCTGTCCACACAGGTGCCATTATTTTGACACTTGGGCATCCCCCGAGGCCATGAGGGAGTTGCGCAGTCATCCTCGTTTATTTCACAGAGGACCCCTAAAAAGGTCATAATAAAAATATTACAGTGACCTTATTCCAACCTATGTGTAACTATGTACACTACCATTCAAAGGTTTGGGGTCAGTAAGATTTTTGTCTTGAAAGTAATACTTAATTGTCTTGAAAGTAATACTTAATTGTCTTGAAAGTAATACTTTTCGCAAAAATGCTTTAAACTGACCAAAAATGACTAATGTGTAATGTTTAAAAAAAGTCTGTTTTTAATGATGTTCTTGTTGTTTTTCATAGAATCCTAAATAAATATAGGATAACAAAATAATATGCAGCATAACTGTTTTCAACATTGATAATAATAAGTAATGTTTATTGAACATCAAATCAGCATATCAGAATGATTTCTGAAAGATCATGAAACACTGAAGACTGGACTAATGACTGCTTTGCTTCCCAGGAATAATTTACATTTTAAAATTATTTTAAAACAGAAAATACTTATTTTAAGTTGTAACAACTACTGTTTTTTTAATCAAACAAATAACTTTACTGACCCCAAAGTTTTAAATGGTTTTGTATATTTTGATTTTTACACTTGAGGCTAAAAAACTTTGATTCTTTGCATTTTACTCCAGGTCAAGTATTTTTTTACTGTGATTTTAGAAATCTGTCTTACCCAGTGTGCCTGGAGGGCAGGAGCAGATGTAATGTCCGACCAGGTCAATGCAGGTTCCTCCATTCTGACACGGATGAGACTGACACTCATTGACTTCTCTCTCGCAGTTGTCCCCCTCATAACCAGGCATGCACTGGAGAAAAAGCATTTCAGTTCAATATCAGTTCTGAAATATCTTCAGTTCTTCGTATTCTTTAGGTAATTAGGCTTTATACTAATGCGAATGATAATATATGCTATTTGTAGCAGTGGTAAGATGACTCACATCGCAGGTGAATCCTCCCATGTAGCTCCTACAGGTGGCACCATTGAGGCAAGGTTTGTCCTCACAGTGGTCAAATTGGGACTCACAGTAACTGCCTGTGTAATCTGAGGGACATTTGCAGTAGTGCGTGTTGCCAGTATTGACACAGTGTCCACCATGGTGGCAAAGCTCATCTGTTTGGAGTCCTATGTGTGAGAGTGTTGACCATTATCAAGGAGGAGATCATGTTTATACCGTATTTGTAAAATAAAGTCATATGCAATTTTATATACCTCTCTGTCTGGCAGCAACTTCACAAGACACTCCTGGGATGTCACAATAAAGACCTGACCAGCCTCCCAAACAGTCACATGTGAAGGAGGCATCTTTCTGTCTGCAGCGACCACCATTCTTGCATGGGTTAGAAGGCCTGCACCAATCAACTGGATACTAAAAGAGAGATAAAAACATCATATTTAATAATTCTATTCTATCACTGATTTTAAATGTTTATCTTTAAAGATGTTATTCTTCTATTCCAATTTTTTATTGAATGTAATTTTAGAAAAACTGCAAGCATGTTAAGGTTATGGCATGATCTGGAATTAATACCTGGCAACGGGGGCCAGTGTAGCCTTTTGGACACGAGCACCGATATGACTCGAGGGCATCTTGACAAACTCCTCCGTGAAGGCATGGCTGAGAGTCACACTCATTCACCTCATACTGGCAGTAGTCTCCAGTGAATCCTGACCGGCAGGTACATTTGAACCCGTTGATCCCATCAGTGCAGGTGCCTCCATTAAAACAGGAGCTAAAACAAGGCGATTATTTGTTTATGAGCTACTACTGACTACATATTCTTTTAAAGGTATAAGCAACTTCACAGACTTACCTTTCTGTGCAGTCTGGTATGTTGGTCTCACAGAGTAGGCCTGTGAAGCCTGGTTTGCAAGTACAAGTGTAGCTGTTGACGTAGTCTGTGCATGTGCCTCTGTTCTTGCAGGGGGCGCTCTGACACTCGTTTACCTCGGTAGCACAGTGTGACCCTGTGAAGCCTGGCAGACAGCTGCAGCGGAATGAGTTTACTCCATCTGTACAGGATCCTCCGTTCAGACAGGGGTCTGACAAAACCAAAAACACTATTAGACCATGCCAACTGTGCTGTAGAAAAGTTGGACCATTTCATTTATGAGACCAGCAATAAAAACCTGGTTTCATGTTGAGTTGGACTCACTTGGTGAGCAGTCGTTAATATCTGTTTCACAGTTGGGTCCAGTGTAGCCAGCACGGCAGGAGCACACATAGCCACCTGAAGTATTGGTACAGGTCCCACGGTTCTTACAGGGGTTAGATGTGCATTCATTTATGTCAATGGTACACAACTGACCTGTGGTGGGAAGGACACTTGAAGTTAGACATTCTTTAGCAAACCCTTTAGAATCAGAATGTGTTTAGTGACTTACCCTGCCATCCGGGTTGGCAGTTACACTGGTAGCCCAGGTAGTCAGGTGTATGCACACAGGAAGCATGGTTGGCACAGGGGTTCGGAGTGCAAGGTGTGAGCAGTTCTGCACAGGTGGGTCCGCTATAAGGTGGCTCACAGAGACATGTAAAACTGGCGACCCCGTCCACACAGGTTCCCCGATTTAGACATGGGCTAGAGGCACACTCGTTGATGTTCACTTGACATAAGTTACCTGAGGATGGGAGACAGCTGTCAGAATGTAGCTACTGGCAAGAAGAGTGCAATTTTTAAGAACTTGCAGTAGGGGGAGTTTTAAAGCTTTATTAGGGAATCATTACACCATTTTCAGTGGTAGAGGTTGAATTAAATTTGAGAGGACGGTTTGTTCTTTTCGGTGGAACAACGTGTAATAAAATCTCTTTTTGTTGTTATTATTGTAAAATGCATACTGTGCTAACGTAATGTACATCTTACCTCTAAAACCCTGCCGACACTTGCAAGTGAAACCATTGAGCTGGTCGAAACAGGTGCCTGCATTCTGGCAGGGGCTGGGCAAACAATCGTTTCGGTCTAGGTCACAGTTCTTACCCACCCATCCAGGCTCACAATCACATCGATAGCTGCAGGAGCAATGCAAATAAGAGTCACACTCAAAGCACGTCTCCATTTATTACCTTCCTGCTGGTTTTAAAGTTTGTTATGGAGCTGTACCCATTAGGATCGTCCCTGCAGGTCCCATGCAAACAGGGGCTGCTGGCACACTCGTCCACTTGTGAATAACAGTACGGGTCATGGAAGCCTTCAGGGCACTGGCAATGGAAGCCGTTCTCATCATCTACGCAGGTTCCTCCATTGCGACAGGGATTAGACTGGCACTCGTCAATCTCGTCTTTACAATGAGGTCCTGAAAGGAAGAGAAGTTTATAGTGAGGTTTATGCCTGAATTGACAAACCTACTTTAATTAGTATAAAAAGTGTGAGGGGGGGTCTCTCCCTTTCTCACCAGAAAAGCCAGGTTTGCAGACACATTCATAGCGGTTTATGCCATCTCTGCAGATTCCGTAGTCACAAGGGTTGCTAGCACAGTCGTCAAAGTTGATTTCACAGTTGGTACCTGTGTGAGGAGAAAAAACCTTCTTTAATATGAAACATACAAAACCTAATGTAACAAATACAGTTGAATTATTGATACATCATCCCTCACCTGATGTGCCATGTTGACACTGGCAGATATACTTGTTAACTAGGTCCACACATTTGCCACCATTCTGGCAGGGGTTGCTGTGGCATTCGTTGAGCTGGTTCTCGCAGCGGTAGTCAGTGTAGCCAGGCTCACAGTTACAAGTGTAACTGGCAATGCCATCTATGCAAGTGCCATGGTGGCACGGGTCAGGCTTGCAGTTATCGATGTTACTCTCACACAGCCTTCCCTCAAAACCTGAAGACAAAGAGGAGATGTGTAGGGGTGAATGAGCAGAGAATGGTACTTTTCTGTTAGCCCGACATCTCAAGGGCTGAGCAAAGTGGTAAGAATGGAGAGGTATCAGATTTGCATAAAGTCTCTGCTGCTCTACAGGTTTCTGTGTTTGTGGTTCTTGCCTGTCAGGAACAATTTCCCTTCTGCGGACCATTACTGCACAAGCTACGTGAGATGAAACCGCATTGTCCTCATTCCTACTATTTCCATATTCTTACTGTCTGCTCGTGACCATCGTAGCTCACAAAGTCCGTGTGAGTGATTCAATGCCCTTTATTTGTGTTTTTGTCTGGGGTGTAAATACTTCCTCAGTTTCGCTTGTACCCTTTATCCTTCTTTACCAGCACCCCCTTGCTTTTTTGGTCTGAAAATGTCTCTCCTCTTTCCCTAGTCTCAATCCGTTTTCTTTTTCTCTTTTCTGTCTGCTACCTCCGTTTCCTTCTTTCTCTCTCTTGTGAAAGCTTCTACAGTTTGGAGTCTCTGTTCCCGTGGTTTCCATGCCGACAGGCTGTCAAGGCAGTGGCCTTGTGAGGAGCAGGGCAGGGCTGGGCTGTGGTGGTGAGAGAGAAAGAGAGAGAGAGCCCTTCACAGGCCTCACAGACCTGCTTTTGTCCCCTCGAGCAGCAGGACAATACCCTACGTCCCAGCTAACGGGACAGCTCAGCAGAGGGGAACTGGAACACGGAGAATACCAAACAGCAGGCTGCTTCAGACAATACACAAACTCCATGTCTGTGCTTTCTAAAAGCCTAGCGACATATGCAGTATGTACTGTATCTTCAGCCCAAAACATTCACATTCAAGTTCATGCTAATTTGTTGGATAAATGAAAACCAGAAAACCAGAAACCCTACAGGCCATTCCTACAGGCACAACTATGTGAAAGTGAATGCTGGGAGCTTTGGTTATGCCATACGGTGCTGTGTGGGTATGCATTGTGGGTTACAGATGAACAGATGTCGGGGTGATGACTGAGCATAACCCCCATCATCAGCAGCTGCCGGCCTTGGTGACCCTGTGACATTGGGGTATGCAGGGCAAAGGAGGGGGCTTTGGGGCTTCTCGTCAGCCTGCCCAGCAGTAGGATCATAGAGACAAGAAGCATTTGACCCTGAGATCACTACATTCAGGTGTATAGATCTAGTCAGTGATGATGATTTTGACTTTGAACCCTGAAGGGCTCCACAAAGCTCTTGCACAGCAGGCACACACAATCAGACAAACATCTTCATTTAGCAGCTTACCTTCAGCGCAGCGGCATTCGTACCCATTGGGACGGTCAATGCACTTGGCTCCATTTTGGCAGGGAGTGCTGGCGCACTCATCAATGTCGATCTGACACATGGTGCCAGTAAACCCTGGGACAGGCAAACATAGGGGTTAGAGGTCAGTCTGAGGCAGCAGAGGTGAGCTCCACACACTGGTCAGGTCATTAGGTTTAGCTTTGGGGGCAGTAGAGCTCGGTCTAGTTGGAGATGTCTGCACCTTGGCTTATTTGGAGCTAAAGCGAAATTGAGATTTCAAAGAAGGTTCGCTAAATCTCCATTTGAATTTATGATCTTAGTGGTGTACATCATTATTAACATACACTGTGGCTTGATTCTCTTCCAGACTGTTGATAAATAGAATTTAAAACATCTGACTTGGAGCGAATACTGGAGTTTTAGAATATGTCCAGGTTTTTCATTCTCTGAATCCATCCAACAATCACAATCTAGCCTGTCCTAGATTTGGAAATGTTTTTATTAATATTCTAGATATGATCTCTGTGCGTGTGGATAATTTTTGAGAACTAGGCCTATGTCTAAATATTAACTGACCTATTATATGTATGTTTGTAGACATTAATCAAGTTTCTTCACATTTTTGCAGTGCTTAAAATGACATTATCTGGAAAATGAGCAGTTGTGTAGGCAGTGAGGGGGCAGTGGGCCTTGAACACTGACTGATATCCCTTGTCTGGGAAAACATGCTAGTCAGTACATAAAAAAGGCTGGGGCCCCACAGAAATGTTCATTTCTGCATCTTTAGAGGGTGTTGTGTTGATTAACAGTGTTATGATGGGATCTATGTTGATGCCTAGGGCAGAAGGTTAGAGGGGGAGATGCTAGAATTGTTTTCTTCGAGGCCAGCGGCCCTCCCTCTTTCCTTGCACAAACGCTACTGGCTCAATAGCTAAATGGGGGGTGCGGGGTTGTCTGCCCCAGATGTAAATTGCGGACATGGAAAAGAATCTCATTAGCAGGGCTGCTGTTCCCCCCCACCACCTCTATGCAGAGGGAGACGGGTGAGACTGCTGTCCCTTCTCTATGGACAAGTTGGGAAGAGGAGGGGTGCTTGTGTAGAGGGGCCACAATGGTGTCTTTGTTTGGCCACGCAGTTGCATAGCGCTCAAGACCTCACTCTAATGAGTAATTACGAAAAAACTCTATCAGGCTAGGGGGCAAAGTTGGGTTTAGCCTGATATTACATGAATCAAGATTGTATATTAAGCGATCACACAAGTGACTTTTTTGGATTCTTTTGACACATACTGTTGATCTGGTGATACTGGGAAAAATTACATGTCTCTTACCTGGCTGACAGGTGCAGGTGAAGCCACTGACCATGTCTCGGCAGATGCCATCATTTACGCAGGGGTTGCTCTCACATTCGTCAACATCCACCTCACAGAACTTCCCCTGATAGCCTGGTAGAGAGACAGGCAGAGTGAAACACAGTTCTAACCCTCAATGCATTGAAGACAGATCTCAGACTGCAGTTTCTCACAACACAGGGGCCCACAGACACACACTGCGATGTTCTGCTACACTGCACCCTACAGCAAGTTCATGTTTCTGAGGAAATGGAGAATTGCTCTATCTATGCAAACTGGGGCCCCTGCTTTGACTAGAAGCACCACACCCTACTGTCCGCAGGATGCCCTGTGGTCATCTCTCCATTGAGAACACACATGTTCCATAATCAGCAGAGTGCTGCTCTTGTGTGTCACCCCATTCAGGTGAAACAGAGTGTGGGCCGGGGCCAGAGCACTGACGGCGGCATGGAATCAGAAAGAATTGGGCCCTCCGCATGAGCCAGGGCCAAGTCGGCGATGATAAGGAGGGTGGGGAAGAAGAGGTGTCTGTGGAATTGAAAGGGGTATGAGCAGAAGTGGGGGGAGGGGATGAAAGTGCTGGGAAAAAGTTTGCTCTCTCTCTATGTGCGAAGGGCGAGGAACGGAGCACAGAGGGGCCCCATTGTTCCACTCCATTCCCACCACTCAAGATCTCATTATAATTCACTGCACACTCCTCCCCCTCTCTCCCAGATTGCCCAATACACCCCGCTCCCAGCGCCTATTTGTATAGTTCCCCAAAAACCCAAAGATGCATGTCGTGCAAGGTACAAGTTTTTACCGAACATGTGCTGAAGACACAAAGCCCATATTGGTCTGTGGTTTCTGTGACTTACCCATGTGGACTGAGCTTTTCTATTTCAATTGATTACTCCTCCTCAAATGACCACTATGTGGTACATTATTACATAACGAAACCTCCTCTGGCCTTTCCATGTTTTCTTAAGTAGGTCTACAAAGTCATACAGTCTGGAAGTCCACATTGATTAGAAGCAGATTTAATGTATCTGAGTAAGTCAAGGTCAAGTTCACTGACATACCAGGCATACAGATGCATGTGAACTCGCCGATGCGGTCCAGGCAGGTGGCGTCATTCTGGCAGGGCATGGAAAGACACTCGTTGATATCAATCTCACAGCGAGGGCCAGTGTAGCCTCGTCCACACTGGCACTGAAATGAGCCCTCCGTGTTTACACACTTCCCAAAATGCTCACAAGGGTTGGCACCTGGCACACAAAAGAGAAAGAGGAGTCAATTAATACTTACTCTCTACTGACAAAGACAAAAATAGGAAGAGACAGAAAGAATCAAAGAGAGAGGGAGGCATTCACAATGCAGTAAATTTACCAATGGAACATTCATCCATGTCTTGGTTGCAGGCTCCACCAACAAAGCCAGCAGGACAGGTGCAGATGGCACGGCCGTTCAGAGGGTTAGTGTCACACACTGCCCCCTCATTGCAGGGGTTACTGACACAAGCATCATCCAGATGACAGAGCAGACCTGCAGGGACAGCAGAATGTGACTCTGAGGACAATGGACAAAACATAAAAGTAAGGAGTGATGTCAAAGACAGTCATACCAGTTTTGCCCACTGGGCACTCGCAGAAAAAGGAGGCCACGCGGTCATGACAAGTAGCCCCGTTGAAGCAAACAGCCGTAGCACAGTCGTCAATGTTCTCACTGCAGTCGTCCCCAGTCCAGCCATTGACACATACACAGGTGTGTCCTCCAATAGTGTTAAAGCATGTGCCACCATTGTGACAAGCATTGGGCTGCATGAGACACTCGTTGACGTCCTCGGCACAATACTGGCCTAAGGACAGAAAGACCAATGTCAAGTTATTTTAATTAGAAAATTAAAAGTAAACATGTAAAAAAAGGTGCATATTTACCTGTCCATTCAGGCAGACACTGACAATTGTAAGTGTTGACACCATCTACACAGTTCCCACCATTCATGCACTTGTGTCCAGGGCAGTCATCCACATTCTCTTCGCAGTTGTGTCCCCTGAAGCCTAGGCGAAGAAATGAAATGATAGGACACAGGAAACAGGGAGGTAACTGTAGTAGTAATAATATCTGATCTATTCCTCACTTCCCCGGCACACCTAATACCTTCTACTCAATCCTGCTCCAGAACTACTGATAAATTGATGTACACAGTAAAGTGAGCAGTAAAAAGGTTCAGTGGGTGTTGAGTGTTTACATATTCTCACGGCGGTTCCCACAGTGGCAAAGCCAGGACCTGACAGAGCTCTGCTCCAGAGGGCCATACTCCCTGCCATGTTTGCTTGTTTTATAATCTCTCACAGTTTCAATGACTTCCTCTTTGACGAGAGACATTTCCTGCTTGCTCCCCAGAGGGGAGCAGAAAGGCCATAAAGTAAATTCCTGCCACAGCAGCCCACTCGCTTTCTCTCTTCCATGCTTTGACTGTCTTGCTCACTCATTCTCCAGTGTATCCTTCTCTCACTCAGTCTGAGCTATTTATAGCAAAGCATGAGGTATCACTGCCTGGAAAGTCCAGAAGCTTTGGGAAACCCCGAATCGAAGGGATGCGAATGAGTATTGGAATATGATAAAGGGTGTGTCTACATGAATGCCTGCATGTTTTTTGTCTGTTTGTACCTGGCAAGCAAGCACACTCGTAGGTGTGGTCACCGGTCTGATGGCAGGTGCCCCCATTGAGACACTGTGAGGGGGCGCAGGGCTGGGTGGGCACCTCACATGTGCGCCCGCTGTACCCAGCAAGGCACTCACAGCGGAATGAGCCGGGCGTGTTCATGCAGATGCCACCATTAAGGCACTTTCCTGGTTTGCGGCATTCATCAATATCATTGCGACAGTTCTTGCCCTGATACCCAGGTGGGCATGAGCAGTTGTAGTGATTATTCCAATTGGTGCAACGGGCACCGTTGGCGCAGGGATTTGTGGCACATGCATCAATCAGGGAACAATCCTGACCTGCAAACACAAGAAGCGTCATTCACAAACAGACCTATATTTTCCAAAAACTGTATATAATGAAAACGAAGACACCTTAAACCTTACCTCTGAACCCCCGCTGACACACACAGGTGAACTGTGGGATTCCGTTGGCCACCTGGCTCTTGCAAGCTGCTCCATTTAGACAAGGCGAGCGATGACAGGGGTCCAGATGCTGACAGAGCGAACCAGTATAACCAGGCCGGCATCTGGGGCACAAATTTCGAGGGGCACAAATTTAAAACATGAACACTGGAATATAGAAGCATTTTAGTGGGACATCAGAAAATTAAATCAACAGCCCAGGTTAAGTATCTCACCCAATTCATGCGCAGAACATCTAACCACTAAATATTAAATATCTTAATATAATACAAGGTTAGTGAGCAGGTGATAACACACACAGACACACACACACACACACACACACACACACACACACACACACACACACACACACACACACACACACACACACACACACACACAGGCACAAATACAGAAAAATAGTCAATTTCATGCTATCAACCAGATGTTGCATATATGTTTGCCTTGACTATAACAGCAGAGCCAGCTTTCCACAGTCTACTGGAATTCTAATCAGCATGCTTCTCTCCATGCCAGTTTGCATTCCAGGATTATTACAGATTTTCCAGTCTCTCCGCTGCATTCAATAGTGAAGCATGGTTGTGAATGGCAGAATTACCTGTGTTTACCCATGAGAGCTTGCAAACTGTATACAATGTTCAATGTGTTAACTTCACAATGGAGACCACTCAGAAAACAGGAGACAACAAACCATAGGTATGAGATGGTGGTCAAGCCACTTTGTGGCAGTTGAATACAGTTCTTTCTGCTCTAATTCTATGCTTTTCAGTGCAGGACGGTTATCTTGATGGACATTTGAGTGGGACCTGAAACTGAACAGGTACGATAAAATAAACAATTTTTGCTTAATAAAGGCAGTCCCTCTCATGGGTTCTGGGGCCTTTGGTAAGCTAGGCTTGAGAAGACAGTGTTTGTAGGGTAACCCTACACCCACACAGGGAGCCCCGCCACAGGATGAACTCTCACATCAAAAACACCGTTTGAAGCTGATGACAATCACTGGGATGGTCTGTTCTCCCTGTGTCGCCCCTCAGGCCCTCTCTCTCTTTTCACTGTAAAACAACCCCTGGGCAGAGACAACAATGGCTTTTCCTCCTCTTTCTGTTACAGGATGACCACTTTTTTACACTGAGCTATCTGCCCCTTTGTTGTTTTGCCTCTTTTGTGGCTGGCATCTCCACCCCCACACTTATTTGAAGCAGTTTCTCTCTGACCTCAGAGAGGGCTTCAAATAAGGGCTTGGCCTATAGGGGGTGCCATTTTAGACCTCTGCTGCACCACAGCGAGAGCCTGCTAGCCTTTTAGGAACTGTAAGGTCCATTCAAGCGTTTATCAAAACCAGAGATACTTTTAACTGTGATGACAACTGTTTTTCTACCCAGCAAAACAATAGAGGATGACGCCACAGTGTTCTGCTGTTTGGAGGACACACCTACAGAAATGTTTCACATGGGAGTATTATACTATTCTGGAACTGGAACCAAAAACAGATAGAAGAGAGCCAAGCTTAAGTCTTAGGATTAAAGAGATTTATGTCTGATACTGAACAGAAACTGTTATGTTAAGGATAAAATTCAGTGCTTGAGGGTGAAGAAAAGAAAACAGTTAACTCGTTTCAATCATGTTCATTAGCGCTGTCTGCTTAATAGTAATTATGTTGACTTCACAACACAAGAGTTTATTTGCCGGCCATGTGTTTTTTTTTTTTTTTTTTTTTCAAAGTCTGAGATTTTGAAGCAAAAGAGGCATATGGATCAAACCGAAGGATGACATATCAAAAACATAATTAATCATGTCTGTTATTACTCTCATAATAATCATGTCTGTTTCAATACATCCAGCTACATGGAATTTCATAAGTTAAGAGTACATGTCCATGGGGAGTTTTTTTTTCCGGGTTTTCCCCCAAAACAAGTTAGAAAAGAGAAGCAATAAGAGAATTCTTCATGAATACCATCTCCTGAAGTCACCAATGCGGCACACTGCTTTTCCCTATGAACCCTTCACATGCCGGGAGGTCAAATGTCAGAGGTCAGCAGTCTGATTGTGATGATAATGTCAGGCAGTGTAGTGGGGGGTGGGTCGGGGGCGTCTGTTAGGGAGAGAATGTCATTCGGAGGGTGGGATGGGGGAAGAGTCCGGTACGGAAAATCATGTCATGTCATATTTCCTGTAATCCCTCGTCTCCTGCTCTGAAAACACTCACACTCTTTCTGAATCCCAGATCCCTGTTGCTGTGGCAACCTCACAGACGACCAAGCAAGCCTGACACCCCACCAATCACCCCCTACCCTTCATCCCCTTGGCTATTTGTCATGGCTTGGCTGGGTTTATTTAGAGGCAAATTAACTATGTCTGGAATCTCGGGGGTCATGAAAAAAATTAAACTAGGAGTTGCGGCACAAAAAGAGGTTCAACTAGCATGCAGTCTGATACTCAAGCCCTTAAAAAATATCCATTCCAGGCAATGCCTAGACACAGCCTACTTTACAACCTGTTGTTCTCCTGTCTATGGCTTGTGAAGCAGAGAATGAGTGCATGTGTACATGTGCAGTAAGAAATGTGCAATGAAGACCAAATTGGTCAGATTCTGGGGTACACCTTCTAACTGGGCTATTTTTACATACTCTGTTACAAAATTTGTAATGAAAAGTACATACCTTTTGTACAAAATTGTAGTCAGTAAGTGGTTAAACAAAAGAGAAACTTTTTGGACAGAAAACAATGGGCACAATCACTGAGGAACTGCTCGTGGGATTTCAAAGAGTTACTGGACTATGAGGACTTGTAGATGTGTTGACAACTGCTATTTTCACACACGAAGAAAGGGAGCCTCTGGCCTTGCAAAACATGATAACATGCATGTGTGTGTGAGTTTTGGAACTCATTCCCTCGGTGTGTGTGTGTATCCGTGCTGGAGTTCCATACTTATTTCATTTTGAAAACCTTGGTGAAAGTTTGTGAGAATGTGTAGATATTGGTCAAGTAGCAGCAGGGGAAGGTTAGGATATTTGTCCTCACACGGTGTTCTGCAGCCAAAACACACATTCTTTTGTCTGGGCCTTGGCTGTACACATCAGTCATCCAAAAACATACAGCTAAGAGTCTTATCAGAGCTTTCAGAGTGAAACATAACTCATTGTAAAGGACCTTCAACCTGGCAGGAACTCCACTGTGAGTGAGGATGTTCTACAAAGAAGAATTTGGACAATTTTGAGTGTCATACGGATAGAAATTAGCTGTTTCGCATTTAGCCAGGTGTGGGATGTTACTCAGCATGAGTCAAATATACCAAGACTTGACCCCTGGCCCCTAAGCAACATCAGAGTAGACAAGGCTGAGGTAGGAAGAGGGCAAAAACAGTAACCCTCCAATGTCACAACACCAATGATGGTTCAAGCCAGCTGCAAATAGCACTAAACAACTGTTCACATCTGTCGGCACCGCTTTGGCTATCTGCCTTCTCACTGCTTCTTTAAAGGATTACACCCAAAACAATAGCACAATTCTGTCAGTAAATCTCCAAACAGATGTGCATAAACACACACACATGAATGCAGGCTGTTAGATCACATGCACAAGTATAGCAGCACAGCACGCTTTCCCTGATACTGTTGAATGTAGGTTAATAAAGCAGTCGGACAGGGTGACAAATAAGCAATGATTCTTAACTGAGAGAAAAACAAACAACTCAGGGCACTGATGCAGTCAAACACCTCCACAAATACCTCACATGCACACTCAAACACAAATGAGTGACTTACAAACACTTTCCTCTCCAAGGATGCTAAGAAAGATATGTCAGATTGAAAAAACAATGGATAGGGCCTTATTCAAAAATATTGTATAGGCGTATCTACATACCATATCAAAAGAACTTCATGGGACCTGACAGCCTTTTTTACTCTCAAAGACTTTTGTAACTTATATATATGCATGCATACAGGGGCTTTTTGGATGCTGCCGGAATGATTCATGTATGTGGAGCTCGGCATCTCTGCTTGCTTTTGAAACCCAATGCCGCTTTTCCTGATCTCAGGGTCATTGTGGCAATGTCACCTGACACTATTCTCTTTACCACAATACCATACAATCATCTAAGGTCACAACACCTGACGAGAAGCAAAAACACACTGCTTCTCCCTGAAAGAGCTTCATCTGGTCAGTCATGGTCCAGGAGGCACCAAGCATGAGAGAGTTCCCAACAGGATTCCAATCTCCTGGGTACTTGAAGCCATCCTTTCCACACTGAAGTGAAAGACAATAACCATGTATTTCACAAAGTCAATTCTTTCCTTAGTAGGAATTCAGTTGAGTGTAGGTCACCTGATATTAATGTCACTGAAACTAAACCCTGTTTTGTTTGCTTTGTAAACAATAAAAATCTGAGGTTTAAAGCAAATTTCAGGGTATCAAAATGCAGAAAGTCCCCTAAGAAAAAAAAAAGTCTATGGCAGTGTCTGGCATATAGCCGCTCCATTCCTTTGTGAGGAGCCCATACTGACACCAAACTGCCAACTAGGGCCTGTTCCCCCTCCCCCAACTGCCCCCTCCCAGCTCCCCATCTTCTCAAAGAGGAACCAATGTGGGGGTAGGGGAGCACTTTGTGGGCCAAATAAAAGAGCTAAAGTAGTCAGAACCCTATTGTTTAAGGACGGGGGAGCAGTGGCCCAAACAGCCGGGCTTTCAGGCCTGTGCTCAAACGAACCAACAGGCCTCTGCTGTAGCCTGGCAACAGTAACCCATGGCTGAGGAGAGAGCTGAGAGGGTGGGGGTTTGTGAGGACAGAACTTTCACAGGAACTGAACCTTCCAGACTTCCAGAAAAACGTTCTATTATCGCTGGAAGTAAAGGAAATTTTGAAAATTGGAATCAAAAGCATGCTTGTGGCATGTGAAAGCAGTTTTGGTTTTAGCCAATGTTTTGTGTAGTTTGCATGAATTTTAACTAATATAAACAGATAAACTGAACTTTTCAACAAGCGGCACCTTTCAACTCATAGAAATATGTAGATGGATAGATATCCATGAAATATCCATGTTTATCTTCCTTTGCCAACCCACTGCCCTGCTGTGTTGCATTAGCCACATAATTATCGATCTGTAAGATCATTATAAAAAATGGACTGGAAGCAGACTAAAACATAAATATGGTCCTTCAAGACCTCTGGCTACAGCCTTAAACATAGATCTAATCAAACTAAAACACTTACTTAAAAGCAAAGTATTTTTATCAGATCAGATCTTATGTTTTTGAAACAAACTAGCGTAAAGAATGTAACTATGCTCACAAAAAAACTCCAGAATTTCTGGTATTGCTAACAAGCCAACCATAACCACATTGCATGCACCCCAGACACAAGGTCTTCCAAAGCATTCTTCGCTGTACTTCACCACAAAACCACACCCAGCACCTAAACTGATCCAGATAACCATAACCACATTGAATTAGTCTTTTATTAAAGGTTCTGCAGATCTGAAGACTATCAGTAATATGTGTCCACGCTAATATGCCTCATGAATCTTAGAAGACTAGAGATGGAAGAAAATAACTCCACGTAACTCTAACTCTAGCTATTACTTGCAGTGTCCTGCAGTACGAATTACGCAATCTCACTGGGAATTTGACAGTCCCCCATTTTGTAGCATGAAGAACATCCTGTACAATGCTGCCAACCACTCTAATCTATCTCATAAATCACAAATCATGCAGATAGGTGGGATGCAACTCTGAGAACTCCCAGTTGATTGCTACATCATATTTAAAAATACTTGTGATCAGAAAATACAGAGCTCCAGAGAGCCTGATAAGAGTGAAGGAGTACACTCAGGTAGAGGCCAAAGAATGCTTTTTATCTCCTACTCGGCCACCCATAAACTACTCTGGTTCTTTCACTTATCTTTCCCATTATCAATAAACACCCAAACAAACAGCAACTTTCCTCCTTACATTATCACAGCTGGGACTACTCCTGCACTACAATGTGTGAGTGTATGATCATACTGGACTGAATTCAATAAAAGTGATTAGCACATATTGGAATCATGAGCTTAAGGGTGATTAAAGTAGATTACCGTTCTCTGGATCCCCGCAAAACAACCACACTCACACAAAACAGATTTCTGATGTGGTGGTGGGATATTTGATATGATTCAAAAATGTTTAGAAAATGAGAGAGGGCAAGAACACATCATAAGCTCTCCTTAGCTGTCTTGATAGACAGGATGTGAGTAGAGTAGAAGGGTCAGGAGTCAGCACTTCCTGTGACAGGGCCTGGGAACCAGGACTCCCTGCTTGAGACATCAAACCATACAGGCGTACATTACACCCTATCTGCTCTCCAACACTATCAACTCAGTAGGGTTCTCTTCTCAATCTGCTTACTTTCAGGTGGATGTCTCAATCCACACAGCAAGCAGACATTATCATATCCATCATTTTGACAGTTTTGCTCAAAACATTCCTTGAATATCCTGAATAGACTGGAGGAAACAACAGCAATGAATGCAGTAGTGGCAGAGGAGGAATCTTAGAAAGCATTCCAAACTAATCCACTATATATTAAGGGAAAAGAACTTTATCTCTTAAGTGCTAAACTCAATGTAAACAAACAGCGTTCCAACCCTTTAAAATATAAACAACTAGCTATTGGTATACACTACTCTTAAAGTAAATGGACAGCAGCCTTTGATATCAACTCTCTGTGCTAAATTTAATTACTTTACGTCATCGGTTCGCAATTCCAGTCCTCGCGCCCCCCTGCTCTGTACATTTTGTATGTTTCTCTAATGGCTTCAGACATTTGTTCTATTTGAACGTAAGTGCCCTGCGAAGTGGACATCACAGGATATTCCGCCAAGATTCCAGTTCGAAACGAACTTATATGTTCCATTCAAAGTGCACTGAAGTGTGCGAGACATGAATTTAAATTGTATTTATTTACAGAGGCATATGATGTCACACTTGTCCGTGTGAATATGTTGTGCAGCTCAAATCCGTGAATGAATGTTCCGAAGTGAGGTAAACTTCAACATATTTCCCCTGCTCAGGGAGTAAGGAGCAATGAACACTGTGTAGGGACCATGTCAATGGGAACACAGTTCATGCACAGAGCTCACTTCTAATGAGCTGATTATCTGAATCAGGTGTGTTAACAAGGAGATACATGCAAAATGTGCAGAGCTGGGGGGCGCGAGGATAGGAATTGAGAACTGCTGCTTTACGTAAATAAGCTACAGTTTTTAGTTCACAGAAAGCAGTGATTGCGGAGCCTGCTTCATGTCTAACTGTCCTCATACATCATTTTTTAAGAGGCAGAGAGCTTCCATGGGTCACTAAAACACAACACTCACAATTTATAGACTCACTCTGCTACTGGGGTCAAGGCGACACCATCAATAACGGACAGAGCTCCACTGTATCCACTTCCTTTCTGAGCAAATGGGTGGGAAAGTGCAAACATAGATGTCTAATTTCATTCTCATCGCTACTCTGTGGCTCACACACTTTCATCTTCACTGTTTGTTCTCAGAGAGTGACACTGGCCTGGGCTTGCAGAGCCTGCACAGACAATGGAGAACCTCCACATCAGTTCGCTGTGTGTGTGTGAGCATGTATTAGGAGGCCCGTGGGCCGCCGGCTCCGCTCCTCCATAGGCCAGTCTGTCTCGGCATGGGGTGGCAAGTCGTTCAATGGCAGCACCTGGCCCTCCGCTCCCCCTTTGTAAGGGTCTGACTTCACTGGATTACCATCACAACCACCAGCTGTCCCTCTATACCCCAGCATAACCCCCTTTCTCCAACACACATCCCCACCCCCGCCTTATTCTTCCAGCTGGACCTTCTCTGAATGACACTCTCACAATCTGCCTAATTATCTCTTTGCTTCAGTCGAGACTTTATCCCACACAGCACTTGCTGCACTTGCTTGCACGCTCTCCACACTGGGGGTTTGAGATTAGAGACACTTTAACAGAGCTTCCTGACTCTTCACCTACAGTGACATTCCTGGACTCTTCACAACAAGTGTGCTGTCATTCCACCCCTAGCATTTCCTAAAGATGTGGGATTCAAAGAGCGACAGTCCATAGCAGGACCAGAATTTAATAACCGGATTGACAGAGCATTCTGCTGTACCATGACTTTATTCCTTGATGTCACCTCCATATGGTAAATTTATCAAAATACAGTTGTCACAGGGATCATATGATGAGCTTTACACACCTGTGTTACACACCCTGAACATTCCAGATGTTAGCCCTATGCCAACTCATGAAAGTAGCCCAAGAAGCATTTGACTGTGGCCCATTGTGAAGAAGCACTCAGTGGAGAGAGTTAGAGAGGGATTACTCCTGTAATCTGTCATGGATTGCACCAGTCACTGAAGCTCTCAGCGCAGGGGACCATGAAATGACACAGGAGCCAAAGAACAACTAGGGCTCAACATATGCCTCAACCAGACCCTGGTTGAACAACAGTCAACATAACAGGCTTATAACTGAGCTGGTAACAATTACAGTCCTAAGGGGCATATTCGCATAATATTACAGTCACTAGAGAGCCCTCTTGCAACAAGGATACTACACTAAATAGGATAATCAACTTCCTCCAGGCACATTAGCTCTCGTCGTAAGGAAGGAAAACATGTCACAGAGAGGAACAGGTGGAAGACTTGTTGCCAAGTTTTTTTCTCAGAGACCAGATTTCAACATAGCTTGAAAATCTCAGCGGCATTCTTGTGAAATTCTGAGGTCCAACCAGTACTCCGTACTATGTCAAGTTCAACCTTTGCCTCTGTTTGCTAAAAGTGCCATTATCCATTCCTTTCTCTGTTGTTCCCTCACTCTCATATGACCTTTCTTCTCTAGTCCTCCTCCTTCTACTCTCTCTGGTCTCTCTAGCGGTGCTGGGTTACAGGTTGGTATCTGGAGGAAAAAAGGTTCCTTTCTGTTGTTTTGGATCTCTGGTTACATTTAGGATCTCTAGGGAGGGAGCTGGAGTGGGACTACTGTCCCCATAGCTCAAGGACTGGTTGGGCCACTCTCTTGTGGCTGGCCATTCCAGATGGTTGTATTACTGTGTTGTGTGGCATGACATTTACTGTCCTCCTTATTTAAAAAAAAAAAGGAAAAATACCACCTGCTGACACAAACACAACAGACTGTACGTGAAGTGCTCTTCACACACATACAGTAACATTTCACCCTTTAAAACATAAAATGTCATAACGCTGTCAACAAAATATCTTATCTAGAAAAATATCTGGAGTGAGTAGAGCAGGAAAGAACAAAGCACTATTTAACACCATTACACATTTACTAACATACTGTGCTCATAACTTGGCTTGAAGTGTGATGGGTAATGATTAAAGACTGTTACACAGACACACAAGGCATTTTAGTGCCACCTTGCCATATTTATCTAACTCCAGAATTTTATGAGAATTATATATATGCCCAAAGTTTCAAAAAACAAATCAATGCTTTTAGCTTTCCTCAACCTCAACAATTCTCAATCAGTTAGGACTTAACTCCCAGTTTCCACAACTAACAGCCTCTGGTGTGCGTTTGCATTAAAATTTCTGGTTTAAAGTACAATGAGGCTTCATCCAGGATACTTGGCCAGTGAGCAGGCAATAACTACTTGCCTGGGGGTATGAGATTCTTTGGTTAACGGTGGGGTGATTTACATAGGTAGATTATGCCTTAAAGGCACAAAACAGGAGCATCTTACAGATATTAAATAACTAGGGATGCATCGATCCGATACTCAGTATTGGTATCGGCTCTGATACTGGAATTTTCTGCCAGATTGGGTATCGGTCAGACGAGATGGATCCAAATCCGATATTGTGCATATACTATTCTGTCTTATTGTTGAGCCCCACGAAAGGCACAAAAACATGATAAAACACCAAAAAGTTTTCATGCACTATATTTCAAGTGTTCTGAAGCTGTTCCATAGTACAATGTGAGGTACAGATTGATAATTAAGTCATTAAATTCAAGTTCACATAAACTCTTCTTTCCGCTGTGGCTGTCTGTCATCATCCATTCAGCAATCAAACTGCGTGTTGCGTTCGTTTACTACAGTCAAAACAATGAAACTCTCTTCAAGAGCGCACAGTAACTGAGGTTTAAAACTGTTAAAAGAAAAGGCACAATAAACTAACGTACGGATTTAATACACTAGGTATCAATCTCTTCCCTTTGTACTAACTTTTATATGTGGACTCTGAGGGCTGCGCAGCCTGTGCACTGTTTCTCCGTGTTGTTTCAACGCATCATTCTGTGCACGGGATGCACATAAGCGCTTTCTGCCACTCTGTATTGGCCTTTAGTATTATAATACTTTTCTGCAAAATGAAAGATTATTAATAGTCTTTCTTGTTCTGTCTTTCATTACTGTGCTATACATTTAAAAGAAATGTCTTTTATAGATTTCTATAATTTTATAGAATATATTTTATATAAATGTAAGCTATTTACTTGTTTTTTTCATGAATGTATTTTACAACAATACAAAGAGCAATGTGTAACATTTTACCAGATTTAGACATTCACTTTTATTTATTAATAAAAATGTTTCACTGGATTTTATCAAATTATTGTGCACCTTGTGATTTTTTTAGAGTATCTTTTGCTGCTGAATTATCCACTAACCTAGTTTATAATAGTATTTTTTGTCATAGATTATGATTATATATTTTTTCATTTGTTATTTTTCATTAAAATGAAGTTGTCTATATGTAGTAGATTGTGTTTAACACACAAAAGAGTGACGATCAGGTCAACACAGAGAAGTATAGAAATTCTGCATTGATTTTAAGAAAAACTGCACTGGTACCGGATTGGATCGGTATCGGCAGATACTCAGAATTTTCGGTATCGGATCGGTTCTGTAAAAATGCTATTGTTGCATCCCTACAAATAACCAAAGTGAAGAAAACTTTACACTAACAAGCTGTATAAAACAGTTTTCTTAGAGGGAACACTAGTGCAGTGGGGGAGCTTTACTTGGTTGTGACATTTTTCTTTCAAGTTAAGGTGAAGGAGTGGTCACATACCATTAAGTAATAAACATAGCGGCAGAAGAGAATGCAAAGTTTCATGTTCAAATAAAAAATACAAAACAGTTTCCTGTTTCTTACAACCATTGATCTGTAGAGATACACATACCAAACATAAAATCTATTGCTTTCAGTTTAACACTCTATTGATTTTGCCATTACACACAAACACTGAGAGTGGTTCCCACGTATTAGTGCCTCCTGGAAAAAAAAACACTAATCACCATGAATGGAAGCTAGAGTGCACAAACACTGTTTTCCAAATCAGGCGGGAAACATAAAACAACAGCCCCAGGCTTTCATGTGATAACAATCACTTTGTATTAGCATAAACAATGAAGACAAAGACTGTGTGAAGGGACGCTACACATTTGGAACACTACTTGGCATGAGCAAAAAAAGCTCACATTGACTCACTATCAGAATTTTATGTGACTGATATATTGTGGACAGGTGTAGTGTGGCTTTATTGTTAGAACAAAATTATACGGTCCAGCCTGTTGTAAACATGAGTCATAGAATCTGGTCAATGATTCAGATTCTTATACTAAAACTCAAAGGACATTTAAAATAAATAAATAAACAGTGTAAATCATCTTTATGTATAAGACATTAAAACATTGCTCTGTTTTTGCTACACTCCTGTTCTTTTTTCCACACTGTGCTTTATGTGAATCTGATAACCAAGGCTGAATAACAGCAATAGCAACAGTCATCCAGTTAACCTGTTGAGGCCACACCGCTGTGAATATTATCCATTAAAGAGGATTTTAGCAAACAATTCTGAGTTCGATAAAGTGTAGGCTATGGAATTAAAGTGTATTTGCAATAAAATGACAACTGTGGGCTTACAAGCATCTTGAATCGATACACATTCCTCCATTTTCGCACGGCTTGTGTGTATCCACGCAGCGCAGTCCTGTGGAAAGAGAGGGCACAATGAGGCAGAGACCACTTTATATTGAAACGACAGAAGCAAAGACCCTTTTATATTCAACAACCCTGAATAGTAGCAACATATTACATTTCTTCATATGTACAACATGCATAGCCCGCTTATTTCAGAGAGAAACAGTGCCTCATATCTTTAAGTTTGTATACTTTTTATGTAAATATGCATTGCCTCTTATCTGTGAGTGTGCCGCGAGATAACATTCAGATTCTTTCGCGCAGACTCCCGCTTTGAATGACAATAGAATTCACCACGTGAACTCTCATCTAATACGAAGCAATAGAAGACGTATGATTTCAGATAATATTCTAATACTGTCTAATACTAAGCTTTGTGTTTTCCATATTTGTGTATTTTAAATAGCCTACATAGATTAACTGATTGAACTTAAAATCAGAAGGGAAAATCACAATCCGTTGTGGGACAATTTGCATTTCATTATAAAAACAACGATGTTTCAGAATCTCTGGATTTTATATTTTCTCCCATTACCCCACCTCCATACCCAAAAAGCAGAAGACGAAAGTTCAATTGTTGATTGTTCCTTGTATGTAAAAGACACTGGCACAGTAAAAGGATCAAGCCGCTTCGTGTACGAGAAATCCCACAAAACTCACTGTGCAGCCTATGTTTCCAGTCTTAATATTTAAGGATATAAAAAATACCATATCAAAAGCGTAAAATGCATCAGATATAATCTACTGCAGTGATTTAACAGAAGAACCCTGATGACAATCTAAATGACTATGCACGCTGATAAGTCGTTTACTACCAGTGCAGCGAAGCGGACATTTATTTGTTACTTTCTCACGGTTCAGACAAGGACAAAATGCACACTGACTCAAGTAATACAATGCCCTCTAAAATTTTTAATGTAGAAGAACTAAACTCGTAAAAGTTACACCACAATAAATAATTAGCAAATGCAACATTTCTCACCAACAAAGAGAATGTGTCCTCGTGTGGTTTGAATGCTTTAAATCCCATCATCACTGAATCATTCTGTGTTCATAATGTTCTGCACTGATCTTCACAACGCGTAATAAAAGTGCAGCGGTTTATTACAAAAACCTATAATGCTTCACGTTTAAATGTATCCTGATTCTGACCTAGTGATGGACTGAAACAAACACGTTTATGAGAACAGACTATCAATATCCTGCACCAGATTTCAGAAAGCTATGGGCAAAGCCGCAAAATGTCATGATTCTAAACCTTCTAAAAGAACATTAATAAATCAAAGACAAGTCGTGATGTTTTATGTTCTTTCATTGGTTCTAATGCACCAGGTACGTCCACGCATATCCTAAAAATCAGTTATCCGGACAAAAAGAGAGAATCATCTTACCTTCGCCGTTTTGCACAAGATATAAAACTGACAGAAATATCCAAAGACTGTAATTTCCCATTTCTGTGGAAACTCGATCCTACTCCTTTTTTGAAATGTTAGCAATAATACATCCTTTAAAAAATGACACTGTGATTAAAGTTCCAAGGAATCACATTAAGATGAAGTAGCGTCATAAAGTTAACTTGAGAGAAAATCATAGAAATCGAGCGCTTTCGATATAGTCCAATTCCGTATTTCCTCTGCAGCTCGGACTCGGCTGCCGTGCGTCTCGAAACACCTCCAGAAACTTTTTGAAAAAGTTTCACCACTTCACTTCGGATCCGCGTCCACCGACGGGCTTCGTATCACTCCGCCCCTTCTCAAGCCTTCACTCACTCAGGGATGTTGTTTGTCCTTCCGCTGAAATTAATAGTGCAGATTCGTCAAGGGCTTGGAAATGCATTTTTATCATCGGAAAAAGAGGTTATGTGGAAGATTAAAACTTAAACGAGAACCGAGAGTAACATTTGCTCTTTGTATATAACATAAATGCACAGGTAAACTAATAAAGTGACTAAAGGTAAGAAAGTTTAATATGTAGAAAAATCTGATGTTAGTAGTAGCCTAAACGGTAAAGTGAAGGGGCAAAATAGCGAGTCGTGTTAAGTTTAGGAATATAGTCGATTGAAATATATTTATTTACTAGAAGAAAATGGAATATAAGGCAAACTAATAATGTTTTTTTCAGAGTGTATGTGCAGACAACAAATCTGAGGTAAATTAGCTGTCTGTTTGGTCTAGTGTCTGTAGGCTAACATCATTTCTTTAATTATTAATAATCACCCTTAACTGCATGACAAACATCCTTAACAGTTTATTTTAGGGATTATATTTAAACACTTTCAGAAACAAAATAATACTTAGTTAAAGGAAATAAACTGTATCGATATGTTAAAACAAAACCATGCTAGTAAGAGCTAATCAGACGCACCGCTAAGCATAGCAACTTATCTAAGACTTTAGATTAAAAACAATTAAATTTTACACTAGCATTACGAAAAATTGTATATATACTTTAGAATACTCTAAAGTATTAGATTAAGATATTTTATTTATTTATATTGCCAAACAAGTAGTTGTCTGGAATTTCTTGGTGAGCTCAAACACAACTAACACACTAAGACAAAAACAAACAAACAAACAAACACATTCGTACATATGGAGATATGAAATGGAGATAAGAAGATTTGTTAATCTGTCCTTGAGCCCTGTTTGAGAAATGCAAACCCTGTTTAATCGTATAAAGGGCCTTGCAGTCTCCCACATGATGCATGTATATGGTCATTTATTTGTGTATTTACATTTGATATTGTGCTCAAGAATATGAATTGTGTTTGGTAGATGGAAATGAGAGCAGACATTGCCCTCCCTCATTTCTCGCAAAGCAGCATGGATGTTCATTGAAGCTTCTTCCCTACACCCTGCCCTGGTGTACTCATTTTCTGCAACATATAGAGCCTCAGTTGTTCTGTGGCACATAGCAGAGCTGGTTGCTTACAGAGACAATGGCAGTGATTTGAATGAGAAAAGGGCTACTGCATTATGACACAGTTTCTCTCTGCAGGGGATGCAGGAGGTGGGGCGGGCGAAACACTAACATTAGGGATATGGTTTGCCCCCCCCCATCTATCATTGAATAAATTAGTGCAAGCAATGTGTATGGAGTCTAACAAGCTCACAGCAAATATGTTTGTTAGTAGAAAAGTAGAAAGTTTGTATTGGCCTATCTAGCACCAACAAGTATTATTTACTGCAAAAATGAACCTAGAGATTCATAGAATGATTGTTTTCTGAATCATGTGGCGAAGACACTTAGCCTAAAACCATAACATGCATTTTATTTCACTGTTGTGGGTAATTAGTAATTATCTCTGAAAAGTAGTAGTTCGGTGTCATATCAGCTATTTGCTTATATTATTAGAGATTTTTTTTCTTGTATCAGTGTTGGTTGGTATTAGATATGTAGCTGTGCATGCTTATTTCACCTAATTTTAAATTTAAATTGTTTTTGCTGTTATCTAAGCCTTACTTGAAGTCACTAAAAAGTTCATCTTTTAAAAACCTATATCTATTAAATGTGACTTTTACAAAATTTCACATCGAATATCCATTTTTATACTGTTCATGGCTCACAGTGTTTTTAGTCTTATTTATTATTATTTTTTTAGATGTATTATTTTTTTTTAGATGTATTATTTTTAATTTTATTTTATTTTTTAAACGGAGAAATGGGATACTTCACTTGCCACAATCACTTGGAACCATAACCTAAACACCTGCTTTTATTTGTTGTGGTTTAGCTACCTGATTAGTTAATTCAATTTGGTTTCACCACTTTTCACTCTCTACTATTTTTAATCAGACTCTCCTAGAGTATTTATATTTCACTGAGTGTGTACTTCAGATTATCAGGGCTCTCTTCTGGTTGTGCTAGATAATTGGAGAATGTTAAGCAATAGTAGTGTGATGTAGCTTCTTTGAGATGTCATTTTGAGTACTTGTGGATTTGGAGTGGTAACAGGAGGCGTTCTCACCCGCCGTGTTTTGGGATGGCGTTTTGTTTATTGTTTTTGTTGTGTACGAGGTTAATTCATGCACACTATCCTGGAGGGGAGGCAATATTTTTTGTCTGCCTGTCAAATTGTGGTTACGGCTGGCAGATGACTTGGAAAAGATCAAATGGCTCTGTTGTCACAGTGCTCTGATGACTGAGAGCGAGTAATCTGAGTGTGTTTTAGTTAAAATATGAGAGAAAATCATGATGTGCTCTGATTAATGGTTCTCTGCAGCAGTGAAAAACTGTTTCATACCATGAAATTTCAAAGCAACAAATCTTATCAGATGAGAATCTTTTGTCTCATTAAGCTGGACATGAAATGTTTCATACTGTATGTGCACCTCAGGCGATTAATATGTGGCCATGATATAAAGATGGGTTTTTATAAGCATTTTGTATTTAATATATTGTGCATTTAACGTTAAAGTACATGCTATATTATTTGTTGATTTACGTCAGCAGTGTGTGAAACTGCAGAGGTGTGTATGTGTTTAGAAAGGAAAGTGAAAATGAAGGGAAAGAAAGGTGATGAGGTTCTCGCAGAGCTCTATTGGGTTCCAACATCAGACAAACAAGAAGGTGATGGACACTGTGATTTACTGCCCTAGTTACTGCTGGTGAAGGCAAAACATGGTCTCAAGCTTGGCTTCAGCACCTGGGTGCATGTTAAATGTAGAGGTAATTTGCATAGATTCTGATTAGTTAAACATCCCATTGATGTGGTATTTCCGAAAAAGTAATTCCATGTGAATGGCTGTCATTTGCCCAGCTGTATAGACCCTCACTTTTTTTTTAGACCCTCAAACATCACCACATATTTGAGTACTATTGTGATGTAGTAGTGCTTTGTAACCTAGTCTGCTTTTTTGTTGTTGTTATACTTATTTTCCTATTCTTTGTGTGGATTGAATGGTACTGTATATTCTAAATGAAAGTGGGATGGTGAATCTACTTTGTGAAGGTGGACCACCCTGTGGGAAGCAATGCCAAATGTCCCTGTTCCTCTCTCTTCACCCACTTAACCCTCCCACCCCAAACATCCCAGGGGAGATTGCTGATAACTGCACACTGATACATACAAGTAAGTCTTAAAAATAATTGGGGTAATGAGCTGTTGAAGATGGGAATAAAAGCTGGAAAGCTTCATTTGAATTTATCAAGGATACGGTTAATAGTGAAGCAGAATGGCTTATGTCATTAATATCAAAACTGTTCAACGATCGTTCTGTTCAATTATTTTTTTGGTTTTGAATTTGAATTGACTATTGAAAATCTTATTAGGAAGGTCTAGATGTTTTTCTGCATCACACAGTGATTTCCTTAACACTACACCCGTCATCCGTTGTTTGGTCAAATAGATAAAAACTCGTGCCAGTGTTGCAATGTCAGACTTCTTTAACAAATAGATAAGAGTTTTGAAAACATGCAAATTGCTTACTTAAAGAAATAGTTCACCCTCAAAATAAAACTTCTGTCATCATTTACTCACCCACAGGTTGTTCCAAACCTTATGGGTTTCATTCTTATGCTGAACACACACACACACACACACACACACACACACACACACACACACACACACACACACACACACACACACACACACACACACACACACACACTCACACTCACACACACTCACACTCACACTCACACACACTCACACACAAACACAAACAAACACAAACAAACAAACAAACAAACAAACACAAATATATTTTGAAATATGTGGGTTTAAACAGTTGCTGGTCCACAATGACTACTTAGTTTGGGAAAAATACTATGGAATTCAGTGGGGACCAGAAACTGTTTAGTGAAACTAAACAAATTTGTCCTTTTCTGGGCATTGAGCTTCTATAGTAAAAAGGTATTTTAACATAAATGCATACTGCAGCTTTAAATCCTTTTATATTATGTAGCCTTCCTGGTAGATTTGGGTATTTGAGACCAATAAAATGAAAAGTGTAATCTCTAGGCTTGTTTTTACACACTCAATGCAAATTTTGTTAGTATGTTTTATTTGATATTTATTTTTTGAAAATATTTTTACTTTTGTGCTATGTGGTTTAAGCATTAGATATATGTATGTCTAAATGTATGGAAGATGTGCTAGAACATTTGCGTTGGAAAGCTGTTTGTAGCATCAGGCTTTTTTGTAGTGTCTACTACACAGTATACTTAGCCTTGATTGATAAAAGGCTGCGTGAACTGTGACTGTTTAAATGCTGCCTACCCTTTTAGCAAGAACAGGATGTATGTGAACTATTTGTGCTAGTATACTACTTGGCCTTTAAGTGCTAGCAAGCTATGAGGCCTGAAAAGACAATAATGATTTTACCACCCGAGTGCAGTGTGATTTATGTGGGAAAACTCCACTGAGCGCCTGCAGAGAGTGTGGAGAGGATTAGAGCCCCCACCACAAAACTTGTCATGGCCAATCAGCAACGCAGACCCCCTACTAAGAAACGTCATGGCCAATCAGAGAATTGCTTTTGTGATCACTGTCATTATTACCTTAACTTGCGCTATCTCCATGATCAAGGTTTCACGATTGTACAACTGCCTGTGGTGATAGTATTGTTTTGTTTTAGACATCTCTGTTTGTATTTTATATTTGAGGAGAAGCTGAGGTAAAGGCTTGGCGGCATGTCCCTTTATGGTTGTACCAGTGATGTCACCATTTTCTGTCTGTAATAATTTCCTGGTCTTTCCTCCATGGTCAGACATTCTCACACCTACCTTCTGGACTCTCTGTTCCTTGCATGATAAGAAAAGTAGCCATTCTGGTAGGGTTGGAAAATGAGGGATATCTCCCAGTAACACCTCTGCATTTCCCAAACAGATAAGTCTCAAAAGTCAGAAATACAAAACTTAAAAAAAAAAATCCTGATTCTGAGATAGACCACAGACCCCAGCACATTGTTATATTTTCTTATATTGATGCCAAAACATTGTATTTTTTGTGTTGTTTCCACAAAATAAATATACAGATCAAGTAAAAAATCCATTACAAAAACTTTGCATATATAAAGAGTACAGCATATCGCTGTGCTATTTCAAGCTCAGAGCTTGGGGAAAAAATAGTTTTTATTATCACCTAAAAGCTAGTTACATGGTGAGCGGTCTCTTCAGTTTGACCTCTCCTAGCACATTCCCCCACTTCCCTCTCTCTCAAATTCACACACACAAACACGCATTAAACAAAGAGGTTGTTATCCTGGGCAAATAAGTGAGCGATAGATCACTGCCTGCATTGTGAGACAAGGTGTTTGATTTTCACACCAGCTCGCTAAATTATTATTAAGTTGTGTGAAACTGCGCTGCTGTGTTACAGTGTCTGTATATGTGTGGGAGCGAAGGAATGTTTATGTTTAGGGATCAAGGGTTCATTTATTCTTTGGCGTGTTTCCCACTCAATCTCATGTTCTGTTTTTTATCCTCCTTGATTATGCCGGATCAAGGCAAAAGTGATTTGCGTCCAGTTGGTGGGTTTAATTGCTGATCTCAGGGGTCCAAACCCAGAATTTCTCAGCCATGAGAAAGTGCAATGCTGTCCCATGTCCAGTGCAAACTGCCCGGTCCCTTTTAACAAGTCGTCAGCCCATCAGAATCTGTTCACAGTGTCTTTTACTGACGTCTGTGTTTGTGTGCAGTAACTAGTTGAGTGTGCAAAAGCTGACTGCTCAGTGTCAGGAACTATATTTCAGATGCGGGCTGGACGAGAGCCAGCTGGTGGAATTCTGAATGCCGTTGCTGTGTTTTTGTGTGAAATAACTGCTTAAGTCCGCTGTGGACAGCTGCAGGACAGTGCCCCCTCCGTGTCGGCCTCCTCCCTAGGGCTGTAAATCTGACTCGAGGACAGGAGGTACTGGCGACTTGTTGAAAAGGGCTCCTGAGAGGGTACTGAGGTTTAGTGCTCGGGGTCAGGGGCTGTGTTAAAGACCCTGGAGCTGAAGCTCAAATGCCGATACCCACAGATAACCCATCGTACGCTGGAGGCTACACTGTTGCTCGTCTTTCTGCTCTTTCCTCCAGAGGTTGAATTAATAAACCACACCTACAAGTTCTTAGGGCTGCTGGGTTTGCACTGATGTGCTTGGGCCTAACTCTGGCGTGGCGTCTGTGTGCACGGAGACTGGTTGAATGTCTGGTCATTTAGTCAGTCTTCACAAAGGAAACCACATTTGACTAATCTGACAAATAATCGCTAAACAAATAAGTGATGGAATGTCTCGTTCCCTTGGCACTGGTTAAAAGGTCTTTGAAGGGTGTTAAGAGTGGCATATGTTCAACCTAAAATGTCAGAAAGAGACACATTGAGAAAAATGACTGAATTACAACTTCAATTGATCCTGCATTTGCCTCTGAAAAAAAGAGAAGAAAAAGAGTTTGAGGCAACCCTAGGCCTCTGTTAGACTGCGTCCCTCCCGAGTCAATTGTTCCTCAAGCATGGTGTCAACCCTGCGCCATCAATCACCCTCTTTCAGAGGAGGGGAGACAGGCTGGGGACACGCCCCTCAGGACAGGGGGGTGGAAGTTCTCATGCCCTCCCCACCTCACACAGCCCCACATCCCCACACTCGCAACTCCGACAGCTGGTCTGGTCATTAGAGGTAGACCGGGACCTGTGGGCCCCTGAACGGCAACGACAGCTGCCAGCCCACTGTCCCCCGGCACCAACACGCACTCATTCGCCCCCACTCCAGACTATGATATGTATTATATCTCTAATCTATTGTCATTCCTTTTGGCTTCTTTAGGGAGGCCTGGGCTTATGTACTTAACTCACTTAAGTCACTTGCATATGCCTCTTTAGTACAGCTAAATCTGTTTGTGTGTTTGCATTTTCACATTTGGCAGTAGGTGCAAGGGTTAGCTGTTGTCCTTGCAGTATGATTGCTTTATAATTGTAATGTGTGTTAAAATACAGAATGCTAATTTAAAACTAGCTAGATCGCAGACCTAAGGAATATATTTTTTTGCTCCGATTTTTCCATGAGTTACATGGAAATGAGTTGACGCTAGTTGCTGAAAGTCAGAACCAGCCTGCAGATTTGAATTGACAGATTTAAAGGGGTTATCAGATGCCCTTTTTTCACAAGTTGATATGATTCTTTAGGGTCTTAATGAAAAGTCTGTAACATGGTTAAAAGTTCTCAATGGTAGTGTAAAAAAAAACATTTTTTGTTGTGTAAAAAAAGATTTTTTTAGATCTGTCTGTTTTGTTGTTTTGTGATTTAGATGTTTTTTAGCTTTGTTCTTTAAATGCAAATGAACTCTGCTGCTCTCAGAGGGACTGTTTACTTTAGTGTTACTTACTGTTTACTGTGTATTCATCGTGAAACTTGCTAATTAGCACATTATTAGGAAAGGCGATTTCCAAAGATTAATTAAAAAAAAACCTTACACTCACTTTTCTTTTGGTGAAGCTAGATCACGAATGATTTGCATAAACATAGATGCATTTATGTAGATCTGGGGTGCATTCTCTTCAAAAACAAACGTAATCCACTGCGTCTTCAGTGGCTCAGATGTCATGAGTAAATGACGACTGCTATGTTCATTATTACATTCAACAACAAAACACCTCAATCGCTTAGTAGATTAAAAAAAAACACTGGGTGGAATTTTTATCATTATAGGGTGGTTGTGTACACACACTGCCAACACACATTTCAGTTCAAACAACTTGTAAAAGTGCATGTAGCATCCGATGACCCCTTTAAAAAAATCAGGTAGTGTATGACAGTCACAGACTTTTTTTTAGCTTCAGACTATGATTCCATCCAGTCAGAGGAAATCAAACATGTTGTGATGGAAATTAATTTAAAGTCTGGTAGTGTATGATCACTTAGTTGTTATAGTGTATGTTCAGATTTTAAAAGTTATGTAGTGTATTCCAGACTTAAAGGGACAGTTCACCCAAAAATGAAAATTCTGTCATTAATTACTCACCTTCATGTCGTTCCAAACCTGTAAGACCTTCATTCATCTTCGGAACACAAATTAAGATATTTTTGATGCATTCTGAGAGCTCTCTGTCCTTCCCATAGACAGCAAAGATCCTTACACGATCAAGGCTTAGAAACGTAGCAAGGAGATTGTTAAAATAATCCATGTTACATCAGTGTTTTTTCTTTGCACACAAAAAGTATTCTCATTGCATTATATAATTACAGTCACAGGTTTGTGTGAGAAAGGTTGTGTTACAACATAAGTGTGAGTAATTAATGACAGAATTTTCATTTTTGGGGGAACTATCCCTTTAAGCAAAATAGTATATTTGAACGGAAACCTATTTCTACCTCAGAGTAGTTGCAACTCAGTATCTCACAATTTCAACTTTATTTCTCGCAGTTTTGAGTCTTTTTTTTTTTTTTTTTTTTGAGGTGGAAACAGGCTGCCATACATTTACGTACACCCTATCAGTGGCTATGCTTTATAATAAATTTGCACATTCTTCCAGCAGGTTATTACAGATAAAAATGATTTAGGCTGATGACACGCCTGTCTGCCATTTTTTTTGCACCCTTTGTCTGTTTACAACATGCATCTCTGTTCACATTAATCCACTAGCATTAGCTTAATCATAGCCTTTGTGTGATTGCCCACACAAGGTAATGGAAAGGTAATAGAAAATAAAATCTCATTGTGAGTGTCAAGTGTAACCCCAGTATTATTGTGTTAGAAGGAAAACAAGGCAAAGCATGAAGGACAGTGTCAGAAAGTTCATGCACAGATTGATGATCTTAAAATAATTGAGTGCTTCAGTGTGTTTACGTGTGTGTATCTTGTGCGTGTAAGTGAGGAAGGAAAAGAGAAAAGAAAAGTGGTGGTTGAGATTACGCCACACTCCCTCAGGCTCTTGTTACTCATGCACTACTGGCAGATCTCTGGTTCCCACGCCTCCTCACAGAGGTGAGTGAAACTACTCCCACAACTTCACCTGTGCATGCCTGCCTCAGCACAGCCCTTCAGCTTCAGCCAAAAGATCATCTGTTTTTTTCCCCTAGAAACGTAAAGAAGACTGAGAGGATGACAAATTGGCATGAGTACAGCAATAATATCAGCCAGAAGATCACAATGGCAGAGCTCCCTTACAAGAGGTGTATAATTATTACAAACATGGCAATAGAAATTCACTCGGAGACCTCCCTGGCAGAGATATATCAGTTAAGTCCGATATAAACAGGTTTGGTAGAGAGGTGTAATTTTCTGTCCCATATGCAGTTTTCTTTTTTTTTTATCGCCTCATAATTTTTCTGAGCACTTACTGCTTTGATGTGTGTACTTGTTGCATTTTTTTCTTAGGTTCAAAAGCTGTGTTACGACGGGTGGATGCTGACAGCCACCACAAAAGCCCAATGTGCACCTTGCTACTAATGCTGTCTGTCAACGTCCTTGATCATAGAATTTATCACCTTCTCTGTTATCTAAATCTGCATTTATTGTTATCAGGTTATATTTTTAAAAAGTTATCACACTCGTCGTCCTCTTCACCACTGTGCATACAATATGCAAGATATTTACTCCAGGATGTTTTCACACTCTGCGGTGCAGCTGCTGTTTTACTTCATCAGAGTGGAAGTTCCTGACAGACTGGCCACTTGGCTGGCTTTACTGAGCCCAAGAGGGGATTAATTCCAGAGAGGGATTGAGAGAGTAAGGTTGGTGTATTGATCCACTGGAGGTTTTTTTGTGTGTTGCATGGGACCTTTAGCTTTAAATCATATTCAACTGACCCAAACCTATTGTTGAGGAAGGAAACTGCCTAAGCAGTTTGAGAGCTGGAGAATGTAATAGCGTGAAACAGGAGCAGAGAGCTGGCAGTGATGAAATTGCTTGCATACCTTATGCTTTAAGGATAACCATCTTTAACAGAGGAATATTGTGTAGGCATTTCACTCAGCTCCACTGCTCTGTCCACAAATTCGCTCTTGTCAAAACAAGCCATATGGGATTTACTCATCGAGATACACAAAGAAGCATAGTTGCCTTAGCCTGGTTTGTCCTCATAACAGGGTGTCTTGTGGTCTGGAGTATTCCTGGCAATGTTTAGACAAGCCTCTGGATCTATGTCTCTTCACGTAACTAAAACATATAATGTGAATTACGGGAAATATAGTGCAGGCTTTTTGTAATCTTTTTCTCCATATTTGGGTTCTGTTTGTCAAGTGTGTGATCTAGCTTTTTTTTTTCTTTTTTTTTTTCAGCAGCAGGAGGGAAGGAGCAGACATTCCATGTTGGCCCGAGGGCAAGGTGGGGGAGGCTCTAAGACCACTTTTATTAAAATATATTGAAGGAAAACAACAAGTTGCGCTGTTGGAGGGATGAAAAATCAGCATGACAGGCTTCTTTCTCTAGAGGCTCTAGTCTCTAGTCGTACACCTAACATCCTCCCTCACTTTCGTTCCCAGTGTTGATCTTTTCAACTCCCTATTTAGTTAATACTTTAAAATACCAGTAATTGTAGTCCCAGGATCTCCAATCTGATTTACTCTTTCACTGTCAAGCATTCTGTTTTAAGTCTCACTCTTTCAATCCTTTATTTCCTCACTCATTATGTTCCTTTCTTTGTGAATGCAATAGCCCACTGCCTCAGGTGAGGGATATTGCACTGGGTGTGGTTCACTGTCCAAGACTAAGGAGTCACATGCCACTGACCCTGTACAATACCCAATCACCGATATCCTGGCCCTCCTTTTTGTCATGGTGATTAAATTACCCTTCCTCTGGCCGCACTGACCCTTGTGACCTGGTCAGTGTGCGTGAGTGGACACTGACTAATTAGATACCCAATAATGCAAGATAAAGCAGCTTTTCATCATAGCTCTCAGATCTCTGATTAACCACTCACCTCTACTGAAAACAAATGAACATTTGTAACAGCAACGGTTCATGCACTTTAAAAATTAAAGTCATTTTCAGTCAGACTGAACTATTTTATTTTTAATCTTGATGTAAATGCTTCCAATCAGTTTTGCAATTTTGCATTAGTAGCTTGCTTTTGTCAAGCTTGTATACATGTTTGTCATTCTCCTTCTTTTTTTTTCTTTGCACGCAAAAAGTATTATTGTAGCTTCATAAAATTAGGGTTCAACCACTGATGTCACATGAGCTATTTTAATGATGTCCTTCCTACCTTTCTAAGCCTTGAACATGGTAGTTGCGTTGATGTCTATGCAGGGTCAGAAAGCTCTCGGATTTCTTCAAAAATATTTTAATTTGTGTTCTGAAGATGAACAAAGGTCTAATGGATTTGGAATGACATGAGGGCGAGTAATTCATGACATAATTTTAATTTTGGGTGAACTATCCCTTTAAATTAGCAGATATAGATAATGTAATTGCAGCTTGCCTTCACCCACCATGTACACACATTAATCAGACAATTTGGCTTCATCACTATGCATTTCATCTGGAAACCAGTGGTAATACACTGCATGCATTTAAACTTTATTTTTCTTTGGAACACAAGAAGATAAGATATTTTGAGGATTGTTTTTTGATCTAATGAAGTCCAGCATTCTTTAAAATGTTCTTTTGTGTTCACAGAAGATTGAAAGTCATAAAGGTTTAGAATGACATGAGGGTTCCTAAATATGACAGAATTGGCATTTTTGTGTGAACAATCCCTTTAATACTTGTATTTCTTACATTAGAAAAGTGCCTTCATTTAGCTTCATGTGGCTGCATCATGAGAAGGAATATTGTGCACTGAAGGGAATCTCTAACATCCACAGTACTGTGTTTGATTTGCCAGAGCTCTGAAGTGGGAAAGCAATGAGGCAATCCTGGCATTCCAGGGCTCTGTCGTGTCGTCTCCTGGTCTCTAATTTGGGAGCAGCTGTCGGGCTCTGCAAGACCTCAGCCATCAAGGCCCATCTAAAGGGAGGGGGTGGGGATGCACTGAGCTCACCCCCACAGAAAAGCCCTAACTCCCTAGCACACTTTCCAATCTCTGGTAGCTCATGCCAAGTACACAACACCTGCACCAGGTTAAGCGCAGAGGAGATTACAGGATGACTGTAAAATTATTGCCAGCCATAATAAAGAAGCAGTAAAAACAGATGGCCACTATTAGGAGGAAAACTGTCCAATTGGGAATAGAACACTTGCTGTCTTTTCAGATCAAGCTCCTCTCTTTATCAAGTTGTCCTAAACGAATTTTACAGGAAGTTTAATTGAAATTTGCAGGAAGGTTTCTTTATTGCTTAGTTTGGATACCTTCCAGTTCTATGCTTGAAGCTATAAACAATGAAAAAACAAATTAAGTGCCACATTTTGTTGTTTTAAAAAGTAAGTAGAGACTTAAAAAAAAGAAAGTACAGTTTTCATCTTTTGTCACCGTGAAATAAAAACATTTTGTTAGCCTTACATTTCACAACCTCAGTGAAACACAATGATAGTGATCCCTTTATGATTATAGGTACCCATGAGAGTGTAGTTTCTCACACTCTGGTGGGCTTGTTGAGACACACATACCCTTGAGGATTCCAGATGTGGTCTGGTTTCAGTTCTATGAAAACAGTTAATTACACCATTAAGTCTTTTCTACGGGCCCTAATTAGTGGGAATCGACCTGTGTTCCAGATCAGGTGCATAGTGATTAATTTATCTCTCGCTGTCTGCTCTCTCTCTCACTCCTCCTCTTACATGCCCTCTACAGGTCATGTTTACGCAACTGTAGTGACAGTTACATTTTGTTTTCCTCTCTTCATATGGAAACCACAAAAGTGTTTTTTGAACGTGATGCTTTCAGGGCTTTATAATTTAACATTGCATGCATTGTGAAATTTACCAAAAATAGGATCAGGACCAGCAGTGCTATTTGCTTGTGATGCTATTTCAACAGCTTGTACCAAATCAGCTTCTTCCTTATTACTGTTGGACAAACAGAGGAAGTAGTAGTAAATCCCATATCCCAACAATAAGATCAACCCTGGGGCTCAGGCAGGAAAAGAAGCTATACCAGTGGGACTCAGGGCCCAAGGGGATAGGGGTGGTGGGGAACTGCTAACCAAAGATAAGGGGTCATCTGTAACCTTTCACATATTTGGTACTTTTCCCCCCATTGTGTAGCTTTGTGTGTTTGCGGGTTCTGTAGTTGGAGGATATTGAAGGTCTTGTTTTATGAATTTCCTTCTTAACGCAATACACACTTATTGTGATCTGTGCCTGTTATTCCAAAGAAAAAATAGTTTTTCTTTGTAACTTTTCATTAAATGTTATTTTTCACTGTGATGTTGTTAATAGCATTTAGAAAGCGCAGCCGTTGTTTTTATTCATTTATTATAATGAGCAATCATTTATTTTCAATAATTTTTTTTTCTATTTAATTTATATTTATAAATAAGAATTGATTATTATTTAATTTAAAGTTAATTGAATTTTTATTTCTAGACAGGATTAAACACTTATTTAGACAAGAATTACAAACCCATGCAAAAAAAAAAATATGTGCTTGTATAATAATTAGTTTTACCTTTTGTGATTGAAGGTCAACTTTTTCCTGAAATTTTTAGCACTTCCTTTCACAGGCAGTGGGGTGATTTTTTTCCCCAAGGCACTATTTTGTATCATATTTATTGAAAATTATAAATATGCCAATTTGTTACAACCCCTCTCCACCAACCACTTATCATAGAGATCACTTTTCACAGTCCAATCAATTCCTGGACAGTTAATAGAATCAGAATAAATGTCTTGCTTTACTTGGATACATGACTTAAAATGGGTTACAAACACCATTCTATGTTGACTTTAAAGCCCTTTTTCCTGTGGGGGATTCTTCTCAATGGGTGATCATGGCTGGGTTTTCTCCTAACAGTAACATTTTCAGTTTAAACACAGCTGGAGGGCAGGAGAAGATCGTTGTGGAAACACTCTGCATCTGTGGTGGGCTTTGAACACCAACCTCACACTGTTCTGCCACAAGTACCCAGTGTGTCTTTGGCCTTCTTTGAAATCAAGAATAAATAAATGAAGGGATTTTATGTAAAACGTGATTTACAGATTTGGGCTGGTTCCTGAACTCTCCTTTGAAATGGAACAATTAGTAGTGATCAAAAATATACAGGTATTAAAACTGCTGAAGGCTATTTTTATAAGCTAGTCAAGCAGATAATGTATTTACTGGATGATTTTAGTTTAGAGACTAGAGAAAACAGCTGGAGAATTAAAGGTCAGTTGCAGGTGAAGACATGAATTTGCCCTGAAGTCTAACAGGTTCTCAAAAAATTAATGGTAGTGTTGTTTTGATGTGCTGCACATGCTGCCTAGTGATTTATTGTTTTTTTATAGTGATTTATATTTATATTTTTATATATATATAGTTCTCCCAAAAATGTCTGGCATACATCAAACCCGTTTGACCGTTCTGCTGTGGAACACAAAAGAATATATTTTAATTAATGTTTCAAGTGTTTTTGTGGTAATTGAGTATGCTATAGAGAGTTCATTCATATTTGGAATACTATAAAACTCTTGAAGAACACAGTTTATACTGTGCTTCAAGTAATCACATTGATCTTTTTGTATTTATTTAATCTTCCATCTCCTTAATCGGGCCTCCTGCTTCCATCTCTGATGTGTTGTCCTATTCCTACACCAGGTTGTTTACAGTGCTAACAGCTTTTCTAAGAGGCACAGCACTTATGTCAAGAGCTTCCTTACACATCTGATGACACAGACACATGGTTTGTGTGGACATGTATGAATTTCGAAATTTGAGAAACAACAGCTTGGCACCTTCAACAGGCTGCAACAATACATCTTCTGTTCCATGACTCAAAATCCCGAATGTAGATAAGCCTCCTCCCAGTCTTGTCATGAGCTTACTGCCAATACTAGACTTGCAGTGTTTTTCTGCTATGCAGACTGCTCTTGGATGCTGTTTGCCACTGTACCGTGGTTTCGAAAAATTAGTAGCAGGATGAAGTTGAAAGAGATGCAGTGCATGGAGCAGATGTCAGGCTCTGTGTTTATTTGCATTCAGGAGGGGGGTGTTAGTGTGGGAAAGCTCCTCTCCATGGTCAGGATTAAAGTGAGAGAGATAAGCTCATGGTGTGGCCTTGGTCAAGCATGGATGAAAACTGTTTTGGTGTGAGAACTTCCTCCCATGTTGTAATTTCAACATAACACGAGTCTCAGCAAGGTCACTATGAGAACTGTTTTTTTTCCTCTGTCCGTGTGCCTGGGTTGCTCTCTCTGTACACACTATACCGCAAGCCTTTGGGAACTAGAACAGGGTCTTGATCGAAATGTTTCCATCAGGTCTGTGGGTTTAGCGTGGGAATTGAAATGAGAAGATGTGGGAGAGTTTCCTCTATAGCTGCATGTACACAAGGCATATAGAAGGACAGAGATTTAGAAAACTCTCAGAGGCATCCATAGTGGGCGAGATATTAAAATGGCAGAACAGATCTGTAATCTCTTGTGAAAAGCCCTATGTTTTCCAGATCATTTATGCACACGGCTGTGGTTGATGGCAACCTGATAAGAGCCTGTGCTTGTATTGTGAGAAAAGAGCAAACTGACTCTACCTGATCCTATCAGCATCTTCCCATTATTACATGGTCATCTTAGTTTTTCTCACACTAACTGTCTCTTGCTTCGGCATACTCCTCTTGCCGCTGTTATGTTGTAAAATTTTGTCATTACAGGGAGAGAAATGACTTCAAAGCAGTTCAAGTCCTTCTCAGTGGCCCACAGCGTAAAGCACAGAGTGCCGCCTTTGGGAATTCAACTCTCTCAGTTCCTCACATTTAGTAGCTGAGAGCCTGAACTGTGCATATGTCACTTCTAAGAAAATTACAGTCTTGCTGTAGCAGAGAGGTGGAAAAGAGTGAAATAAGCATGAGTGAGGCCAGTTATATCAGACTGTGTGATATATATCTTAAGACTTTTGTCTTGATTGACAGATGTTTTAAAGACCTTGTGTTGATATCAGCAATGTTTTCCTTGGAAAAGGTATAAGAGGGTATTGAGCCAGATTTGGCAGGGCTAAGGTTTTCATGTGAAGACTAAATAAGACTTTTTTTTATTTTTGCTGCATAACAGATTTTAAGCTAATTGCTATTTTAAGATTGATATTTACTCTGTGTGTATACACATATAAACTGTTGAAGTACTTCTTCCTTGAATCTTCCTTGTCTGTTTATTTCACTCACTCACAGTTGCTGTCACAACACTATTTTGTTTTTCATACCACATCATTACTTTTTATGAGTGACACAACGCAACATCATTAGTTCTGTTTGTGAGCCTGATGTGTGGTGCTTAGAGGGTAGATTTTAAATTTTAAATATTTTTTTTGTAAATAATTACTTTTTTTATATAGACCCTTTTTTTACACATTGAGTAACTCAAGTTTCGGGTTTACAATTTTATGTTGCAAGACATTCCACAAAGAAGTGTAGTTTGAGGTTTCAAGCTGGTATCCACAGATTGATTTTTAGTTTTTGATTATTATCTGTTTGTTATATATTGACAATTGAAAGTTCTTGGATGTTGGTTTACGCCATAAAAAAAATGCCGGATTTATATTCGTTTCCCTATATAGTTTACAGCATTAGTTAATGTAGGAAAAATGGACATTATAACTAAAATACACCCAAATGAAACTAAATCCAATCAAATCTAAATCTGATTTCAATTAAGATCTTATGAATTGGAGTCAAAGTAATAAGGACTTTGTATCAATATCAAGCCCTAATATACGTATAGACATTCTAGTATCAACGTTTGTATAGCTGAAATGTGTCATTCTCTCTTTCTCACATCATCAACTGTGGTTCTCCCGTTGATTAGACATTCTTAGGAGAAATAACATTATAAGACTATGACACAAAATTATGATTTGTTGTAAAGGTATTTCAAAGCAACCACACTAAGTTATCCAGGGCCATTTTTGACCTATGGTGAAAGAAGTCTTGTATTAACCCTGAAAATTGGTCTCTGATAGCAAAAATCACACCATCTGCACCCAGCATGAGAAACGTGTGAGTATTTCTCATGGTGAGGTAAATATTGAGCACTCATTCAGAAAAGAGACATATAAACCAAACAAAACCTAATCTGAGGAAGGGACAGAAAAGATTGAAGCAGGGTGGACCAAAAAGTAGAAAATGCTCCAATGTGGCATTTTAGTGTAAACAGAACTGTGGGCAGAGTTCTGTGGTGCATGCTGTGTGGTCTCTGTCTTCCCTCTCAGCAGTACTGTGGATCTTAGGCTCTTAGGCTCTGCTGTGAGCTTGTGTGAGGAAAGGGGAGAGGTCCGATAAACAGGTCTTTTTGATGCAGGCACAACCCTCTGCCAAATCCTCCTTTTGTTTCAGCACAGACAGCACAGCCATCTCGCAGTCTCTTCTGAATCCATTCCTCTTAGCTGTTGTATGGCAGCTTTCACAAGCCCTACTGTGCACAACTTGCTGAACAGAGACAGGGATAAAGAGAGAAGAGAGCTTTCTTTATCTATAGGTCTTAAAGACTACTTTATGTGTGTGTACCGGCTTGACTGTATTTTGGGGCAAATTTGTACCTGAAACCTGAAAAAAACACTTTTTTGAGAAATCTGAGGACATCCTCATTCATAAAACGGCATAAAAATAATGATTTTTTCATTGTGCAACTATGGAGAGTTAGAGTATTTAAAATCTAAAAGAGTATTTGTGTGTGTACTTTCTTTGTCTTGTGTTGAAACCTTGCACAAGACAATGTAGACATCATGCGTCCATTATGAATATTGTGTCCAACCTAAGCATATGATTCCTATCTATTTCTGGCCCAGTTGTTTCACATTGTTTCTGAAACCTAAAGGTCCATAAAACAAATCAAGGTTGTCCAAGCATTCCTCTCCAGTTGGAACCGGTTTTAAATATGATGAGAAAATCTCTGTTGAGAAAAGCGGTGTTCTGTTCCATGTAGACATTTTTACTTGTAAGCTCCTTTGTGTAAAATTTGATTTATAGCTATAATTACATTTTCTTCATATTTTATCAATGTTTTATCTCTGTTGGAATTTTACAAGTGCTGTTTCACTTGTTGCCCATCTCATATGAGCTATGGTTTGGCTCAGGCTCTTGGTATATCAGACCAGCTGGCTCTGGTGCAAGTGCACTACATTTTTTTTGCTCTCACTTAAAGCAAAATACATGCTTCTTTTAGTACCAGTTTCAAATCATTTTATACTATATAGTCAGAGCAGACACTGAATAGCTCTAGTTCTACACCTGTCCCCATGTGGTGGCAATGAACTTCTTTACACCAAACTGGAATGGCTTTCTGAGAATAGGATTTAAAAGCAGAGATTTTCTTTTAGTTTTTGTTCTCTCCTACTTGGCAGACGGGGGTTGGAGGGCTTCCAGTTGTCAAGGGGACTGTGATTATAATCATCAAATGCCATTTTGTTGAGTTGTTATTTCAAGTTAAGCCCAGTTCTCCTGGTTCTCTCTGTTCCTCCTAATTTGTGGAGCTAGTTTGTGGAAACTCTAAACTGAGCTTGGGATCAGATGCACTCTGCATGCTTATTTCCCACAGTTGGGAGCAGGCAGCACCGGCCAGATATTTGACACTAATCAGTCATTAATAGCGTAATGCAGCTCCTAGCCAAACCAATGAGACTGCGCCCATGACAGCTGCTGGTATGTCTAAGCGCGAGATTCCAAGAAAACACAAAAACACAGAGACAAAGAACAGAGTCTATTGTGAAGCCTCCTTTCTTTTTCAGAGGCTGCGTTTCATTCCATGTGATCGTTTCAAGATGGCGAGAGAAATATTGGACGCTTACCAGTGTGATAAAACAATCAGATTAAATTAATGGAGACGGACAAGGGAAGAGGAATGAAAGAGAGTGGGTTATGTTGTTTCCTGTGGAGTGGGTGAGAAAGGGATGACTATGGTCTTCGTCATTTTCCTCCAGCAGAGATTGATTTAAGGGACTGTGGTGTGTTTTGTATTAAGGATGTAGACTGGCATCGTGTTTTAATAGCAGGCCCTGATCTAGCAGAAGTCTGATTTTCATAAGCATATGAGTAGCAGAATGACTGTGCTGCCCACTTTGCACAACAGTATTTCTCCTTATTTTCCTGATGTTGTCATAGCAGTACAAAGCTACAATTCCAAATCATACAATCTCCGGCCAAGCGATATGCCTAAAAAAGTGGAAATAAAAACACTTTTGCACATTTGGGGCAGAGCCTGGGGCCTGAACTCTAGAGATGAAATAAAGACTTTAACAAATGAAAATAGCATGAAATTGTCCTAGACACATTTATTTATCTAAACCTGTATTTTCCAGTATATAATTTCAGAATATATCTTTGTCAGTATATCGGCTTGCTGTCAAATTGGTGTCAAAAAAGGAACTTTTTATGAGGTTTTTACTCCCTTGGGTTTATTTTCAGGGAGACTTTACAAGTAATCAATTAAAATAAATTCTCAATTATGATTGTTTGACTATACAGTAATTCATAATAATAAAAAAGTGTTTTTAATAGAAATCCAATTTGTGTTTATGCTCACTTCAGAAACAATTTAAACAGATTTACAGATTGTCTGAAAACAGAAAGTGAAGAACTAAAATATGGCTAAAGAAAATATCAGTCATGCTGCTATTTTGTTCCTTATTGGTTGAAGCATGTTATTTTTAGTGATTAATATCAGACATGCTTGGAAATATTAGAGTGCTTGCTACAGCTCAAGATCACACCTCAACTGCTCATCAGTTGAGATTTGGTAGTAATCTGGGTTTTTCAACCAAATCCAAGCGAAAATAGTGTAGCCAGTGTATATCCTCACAGACACAGATCCAAGGTTAAGAGCTGTGGTATCAAGCACCTGTTGGAGCTTTGGATCTGGTGTGTACCAGTAACCAGCTTGAAACACAAGCAGCATATGCACAAAACAGCCATGCGATCTCACACCAGAGATAACAATGAACCAGCATTTTGAGTTCTGATAGTGCTTTGTGTAATTGGAGAGTTGAGAGCTCAGCAGTTATTTAATCGTTTGTGTTTAAATAATGTCTGGCCTGTGACGTATTAGACCCAGCACAGTCTTCTAAAAAAGTGTCAGTCGTTTGAAGGTTCTGTTATGACTGACAACAACTTGGACTACTTTAACAGCCCCAGACAAATAACTGAAAAAACATGCACGGCCGTGAAGATATGACTGCTACAATTATTTTTTTCAAAGAGCCTCTCATTTATAGCTTTCATAAACATCTAAGGTTAAAAGTCAACTCCAAGGCATACCAGATTTTTTTTTCCATGTGTAGTGAATGGAAAAAATGCATGCCCTTTGGCACCTCTTCCCTCTTCACTCCAGCCTCTTGAGATAGGGATGTAATAAGGCCTGATTTGACTCTGCGGGATTGCATGGACTGTGAAAGTCCATTTATAAAAAGATTGGTTCAAATAAGCAGCATAAAGAGAGCAGTACTTTCCCACAGTGTTGAAGAAAGCCAGCATGACCGGTCTGAGGCCTGTGCACTGCAATCCCCCTGCGGACCTACTGTGAAAGCACTCAAGCATGGAGCCGTTGCTTGCTCCATTTACCCTGACTAACAGTAAGGGTGTGCATTTGTGGAGGGGGACTTTTACTCCCGTCTAAAATTGAGAATGAACAGTTTTCACAACAATGTTAATTCAATAGCAATCCTAATTCCATTAACAATGATGATACCAGTGCCAGAAGATCTTTTAGGGATGCCACTCCCAGGCTGGAGAGGAACAAAGAACATGTGCAAAGCTGCAGCTACACTCCCGCCACCTGTTACTGACCAGAACATGCGTGAAAATGAACTTGGCCTGAATTGCTGGGATCACTTACAACTAAAAGCCTCCCTGAAATCTTTCAAACTCTCGGCCGTGCCTCTTAGTGAGGTCTTCTGTTGCTGCGCGTTTCCCCCCTGCTCTTTTAGGCGTTTTTTACGGCTATCCGATATCAGCTACAGTGCGCCATTTGTCTTTTACGTTAACATTGTGCTTTTAAGTTCTCCTTCTCCATAGGAACCCCCTCTGTGTGATTGACATGGGAGAAATGTGTTTTTGAAGAGGACTTATTGTAGATTAATATACACATTTAACAATTTACCGCAACGTAAGCAAAGCATGAACAGCATAAGGCCTTTTAAAGATGGAAGATCACATTTCAAAAGGTTCTTGAAGGACATGTCTAATTCTGCATATTACAACACCAGTAGCTTTTGTTTCCTCCCTACAAACTCTTGCGCAGTGGCTCAACTTCTCATTTAGATATTTCAAATACTCAAATGCACATTTAGTTGAGCAACAAGTATTCTCAAGACAACACAGTTTTTTTGCTGGAGATCCCAAGCAATGCGTTTTTCAACTGTTGTTGGCCAAGTTCAATAACTGAATGCAAAACAGTGCTCATGGGCAGCGTGCTGGCATGCATTATTTAATCAGTTCTGGGCAGCTGTTCTGCAGCATGACGTCCATTCGGCACGCAAGAACTATGAGAAATACATAGGGCTGTGGTTCATATTCATCCACTAGTACTACCCATAATCCATATGTACAGGGAATGCATATGTGTTATCCTTTCCTTAAACTGTAGACTTTGGTTGTGCTCCAGGACTATCTTTCTAGTTTTCATATCATGTGGTTTTCCATTCCCACATTACAGATTTGCTGTGTGCGGTATGGATTGCCAGTTCCGTTTCCTGCAGTTTAGTGCATGAGCTTGTTTCTTTACACTGACAAGTTGCATCAATCTAGTCCCAGTAAGGACTCATATCTTTCTTCAAATCCATGTTCCCTGACTTTCTCCTTCTATGCGGGAAAACCCTCAGATGGAATTTTTTTCCTCCTTTCAAATCTTCTCTGCTTCCCACAGACGCCCCCAGCTTGATGACTTTGACTTCCCACATTTAAGGATGGCTACCCACATTTAAGGATGGCTAAAAAAAGCATGTTCAAATTGCAACCAGAAGTTGCTTCAGCCCCCCTTTCTCGTTTATGAGGCTGATGGGGCTCTAAACACTGGGAACTGGTACTCTCATAGGCCTATTTAAGGCTCCTCAGAGTGTGAGAAATCATGTAATTGCAACTTCACCTCTAATAACAGTAAAATATCAACCAGAAGGCCTGAAATGGGACTAGTGTCGGAGATTCTTCAAGCAAAAACAAACAATTGTGACAGCTAAAGAGCTTGTTTTCCAGCAGAGAAGAATTGTGGCTCATGTCAATGCAGGGGTCAGAGGCAGCCTCCCACAGGACCGCACATAAGGATTAAGTGAGCCTGTTTAATGAGATCACTTCCTGTGGAACATTAAGCAGTGGTGAGAACGCCACCAGCAATATGGGGGATCTGAACTTCCCACACTCATTACCTATAAGGTACATGCTAATGTGTGTCATTTTTTAGCATTTTGAGATTAATAATATTATTATTATTAATAATATGAATAACTCTTCATTTTAGCAGGGATATTCGAAAGGAAGAATTGTATAATGGAAATTTGGAAAAGCCCACAGGAAGCTATTGGTCTGTCTGTCAATTAAGCTTTCAAAACCGACAAATTTTGCTTTTCTAATTTTCAGTACTTTTTAATTCTGCTTCCTTACATTCAAATTCCAATAACAAATCTGCGTCTTGCTTGCTACCGCAATTCCAATTCAGGAATTGAAATGAAATTTAAGGCATCGGTAACACTTTAGTAGAGACCAATTCTCACAATTAACTAGTTGCTTATTAGCATGCCCATTAATAACATATTGTCTGTTTATTAGTTGCTTATAAAGCACATATTCTGCATGACCATATTCTACACCCCTAATTCTACCCAATACCTAAACCTAACAACTACCTTACTAACTATTAATAAGCAGCAAAGTATGAGTTTGAGGCAAAAGTCGTAGTTAATTGTTTGTTAATGGCACGAATCAAATTAAGTGTCACCAAGGCATTCTCAATTCAATTCTGATACATTTGAAAAACCCATACTTTAGATAAATAAAGCGCTTATTACACACATACATATCAATTTTAATATGCAAATTGAAGCTTATGTGCACTGCTTGTGTGACGTTTGATTGATTGGCTGAGTGATACAACTGATGATTACAGATCAAAGGTTTGTGTTCGAAAGTGTGACTTGTTCTGATTTGATGGCTAATAGATTACAAATAGTAAATGTGTCCCATCATGTCTGCCTCTCATCTGAGCTATCCAGGCGGCTCTTGGAACCTGATCTCTGTGAGACACTCATAACAGACTGTCACTCACAGTCTCAATCCAACTTTTGGAAAGCACAGCAACCTGCCTCAATTACAAACCCACTTTTACACAAGTCATGGAGGCCCCTTCAGATTAATAGGGGTATGCTTTATGAAAGCATAAAGTTGCAACTGTTAACTGCTCACCTGTACTGAGAACCCACATTAGCCAACTTTAAGAGATGAGGGCAGCATCTGTTAAGAATTTTTATTGAAGTAATATCAACAGACAGGTGAAACTTAATGACAACATTATTGTTTTTGAATTCTCTGTCAATGATCTAGTTATGACCTGCAGACCACAACTTGAAGAAGAACATGTTTTGGTTTTTGTTAAAGAGTTTGTGTAAGCTGAGGAAACTCAGAATTATGTTCGCTATGGAACTGTATTGGGGTTGGGAACTGAGAACTGGACTCAGAATGATTCTTTTGAGCTGGTTCATTTTAGTGAATAACAAACACAGCACAACCAGTTTAGTCCAATTCCCGAACGAATTACTCTTGAGGTGTTTTTGTGAGTCATAAACCCTTGTAAATCAGGGTGATTACTGACCTAATTACATTTGTAATGTTGGACTCAAAAGGAACCAAGAAAGGTAACACATTTAACACACTTAAATCAGTTCTGTTCCTGACCGGTTGTTCGTTTGACAATAGAGTTAAAGATGAACATTGTGAGTTTTCTTATATTGTATTTTAACAAATTACAAATGTAATGAATTTTTATTGTATAGTTAAGAGTAAGACCAATTATTGAAATGCATTATTGCTACATTAAGACATTTTCTATAGAATTTTGAAAATATATTTCAAAGTGACTTAAAATATGTAGCGTAATTGTGGGAACTGTCAGAAAACAATGTATCGGCAATGAATGGTCAGACCAAATTCTGCTGAAAATTCATCATCTCACTGTGGACACATGAAGAAAAAAACATCCTTGTGGAATGTAATCCGTTGAGACATACAGAACTTTTGTGAGTAAAATGAATATTAGAAAGATTGCATCTTTTTCCAACCCTTAAAAAGAGTAGTTATTACAGAAATAATATACTTTAAAAGAACTTAATGTAATGAAAATCCATTCTAGTTTACATTTAAATTTAAATCACAAGTTAGTTTAAATTTGCATTTTAGTTTAAATCGAATGCAGTAAGTTGAATGTCAGAGTGCTAATTTAACCCACTTAAACACATCTTTATATGTAATTTCATAATTACTTAAATTGTCTTTGAAATATGGTTAACGTGTACTAAAGTATTTAAAATATATTACCTGCCTCATAAAACCTGGCATCTTTAGAACATTCTGACGCTTTTGACTCATTAGTGGAAAAAATGTCTTTACTGCAGCGCATTTAATTTGTCCCTCTTTCTGTCTACTTCTCTCAGAGTTTTCTCCCACACTGGCCTGATTGGTTTCCAATCTCTTCTCCTAAAAGTTGTTTATCACATTTCAACCAACAAGCAGCAACATGCCATTCTCCTTGTATAGGTACGGAGCTCGTGTGAGTAGCTGTCAGATTCAAACACACCTTGAGGGAGTGGGTGCGAGGGTGCGGCAGTGGGCTCCTTTCTCTCCATGTTTGAGGCGATGGACATCTTGGTCACGCTAATTCGAATCACATCCTCCCTTTTTGTCCTGCCAGCCAAGAACAACTCTGAATGTCCTTCTCAGGGTTTTTATTAGACATTACAAAACTCAAGATAAATAAATGAACTAACCCCGAAATTATTGTGTGTGCGTGGGAGACTTCATAGCTCTTAAAATAGCTTTGTGTAAGGTTTTGGGAATGAACTTCTGAAAATCTGAATTGTTTGACCATATAAGGTCCTGCCACCAGACCACCTCCTCCAGTGTCACCACACCCACCGTCAGAGCCACTTCAATGCATGCTCTCCCTAGTCCAGTGTTTCTTTGTCCTTATTCTGGACTACATTTTCAGTTTTTCCTATATCGAACAAACCTGATTAAACTCATTAGGCTAGTGTGGCACTTTAAATGTGCAGTGCAAAAACTGTGCATTTCCTGATGATGAAACAGGTGTAGATGTCAATGCAATGAGGTGACACCTCTACAGATGGAGCAATTTTGCGCTGTATCTACAAGTTAGAGAGGTGACACACAGCCTGTCAAACACTCAGGCTGACACGCGTCATGTTGAAGGTTTGCACCGTTCAATCGTGTGCTGATTTGATTGAGAACCCGTTGGTATTGTTGACCTGTGTGTGAAGCACACTCCCAGACATCGGAAAACTCACTTAACCTGATTTTTGTTTGTCAAACCTCCAGATTGTGGAACTGATTACAAAAACATGCTTGTTTAGAGGCCACCGTGTCTGCCTGCAAACACAAAGCAAACAAAGTGATTGGATGCTTCTGTAACAAACATGCTTCTCACACTCTCTTCACAGCTTCTGGCAATTTCCATGAATGCGGTTCACTTTGGTGTTCCATTATGATTTGTTTGTAGAGTGTTAGAGGCGCAATCTAAAAAAAAGTTTTTGTTGTGAGAACTATTTAATAGATTTGACAAACCCTTATCTAATTTTAAATAGTGATTTTGGCCTGTATCCACCAGTTAAAATCTTTAGAATTTAATTTCTGTCAAACCATTTTCATTTTAATTACCAAAAACATTAATGATTATCTATTTCCCAAAACCTACACAATGTCCCAGCATGACTTTCCTTATAAAACAAATTCATGAAATTACATGTCCAGTTAATCCTTGAGTGATGAAAATAAACCAGCTGGTAAACAAGTCTGACTTGTCCATAAAAGAGGGATTCAAACTCGAAGTTCGAAGCTGGTTAAAGGGAAAAACTACCAAAAATGACCATCATTTACTCACCCTCATGTCATTTTAAAACCATGTCTTTCTTTATTCTGTGAAATAGACAAGACTGAATCTTTAGGATTTTCTCATTTTTGTCCATACAATGGAAGTCAGGATTTTTCACAGCTGAAGAATATCATACATTGGAACGGCATGAGGGTGAGTAATTGATGATAGAATACAAATTTTTGGGTGAACTATCCCTTTATAATAGTGATTAAAAATCAAGGTGGAGATGGGGTGGTGGAGGCACATTGAATTGTCACTGAAGTGAGGTAAGCAGTGACTTTTATGTGCTCAGGGATGGGCAGTATTTCAAATACATGTATTTAAAATATGTATTTGAAATACAAAATACTATTTTGTATTTAAATACCTTTGAAAAAAACAAACATGTATTTAAATACATTTAATCTTAGTATTTTTGTATTTTTAAAATACATAAAATACTTTTTGCCAATCAATCTGCTGATTTCCTGTATCAACTACTTCAGACATGTCACTTTCATGCATGAGCTGCAGTTGTATGACTCCATCTAGAATTGGGTAATGAAATTTTCTTCCAGTAAGTAGATAAGGAATAATACTGCCTTTGTGTACTATCAAAATTTCCTACTTCCAAGTCCTGATTACAAGCATGTAGATATTTAAGATATTTATTTGGAATAAAATGTTATAAAAACATTCACAGATCTTTATAGTTAGCTTTTTGATGATTCTGGATTTTCAGTCAAATACATGCTGTTTTGCTGTGTATAAAACATACAAAATGCTTGAAATGGTTATTGCACTACTACAGTATGTGCATGGCTTTAACATTAAAACAAGGTGATCTTGATTTTGTGGGAAAAAGCAACCCTGTCCCAGCAGCAAATGTTTTCCCCTCCACCATATTCAAAGTTTATGGCCTGCACAACTCAGAAACTTGGGTATAAAAATTATAATAGAACGTAGAAAATATGACAAAGGCATATAAACAATAGGGATAGCCTGTGAAGGCAGCATGAGATAAGGTGAGGGTTTCATGGTCGGTTGTACTTGTTGATTAAGGTTCACATGGAACACCTTTCAGATTTGCATTTAGTTAGCAATAGCATGAGGGAAAATTGAGGGAACATTAGCACTAGTCAGTAGCCTATTGTTGTTGTTTTTTTTTTTTGACAGATTTTTGTTTTATCAACTAGCTAGTCAAATGTGTTCATTGTGTTCAATCATTACTGCTTGTTTTGGTGATATGACATTATATATATGACGATGATATAAAGTGTAAATCGATTGAACTTTTTCTATATTATTTATATATCGTCGTGGTATGCAAATGTATCTGTGGAGCTTTTAGTGGGCAGGAGCTTTAGACACATCAGAGTGATAAAGAAACATGGAAGAATGAGTAATAAGCAGCTTTCTGTGTGTAATAATAAAGTTGTTCTACTGTTGTTCTAATAATAATAATAAATAAACAATAATAAATAATAACAATAATAAAGTTGTTCTAACCTCTTTATTAGACTGCTGATTTCCTGTTTCAACAAGTATACAAAAATACTAAATACATTTATTCTTAGTTTTTTTTTTTTTAAATACAAAATTAATTTGACTTTTTAATTAGGTGTTTTTATATAAATACAACATAGTATTTCAAACACATATATTTGAAATACTTACCATTCCTGCAGGAAAACAGCAGTCTAATAAGGAGGTTGATACCTTATGTATTTTGAAAATTCAAAAATACTCAGATTACATGTTTAAATGCAAAATACATTTGATATTTTTCAAAGGCATTTAAATATAAAACAGTATTTTGTATTTCAAATACATGTATTTGAAATACTGCCCATCCCTCTGTAGCATTTTTAAAAGTAACAGGAATACAATTAAATAATCAAGTAATAAAGTTTATCAGAAACTTGATCACAAACTATCTGGCCTCTAATTAGTGAGCTGCTTAATCGAGAGCAATCTAGTTGCAATACTAAGAATCCTCTTTCCTGTTCAGGTGTTGTGTGTGTGTGTGTATGTGTGTATTGTTTGATTTTAATGTTTATTGAATTGCTAGGAATAAAAAATGTACAAATATCACAGTTTTAAAATGTTTTTTGCACAAAGTTATGTAAGAGGCTTGCAAGAATAAGATTTTGTTTAATGTTCTTGAAATAAGTCTCTTACCAAGGCTGCATTTATAAAATAAAATAGTTTTATGTCTGTATGGCTGTATGTCACTTCACTCACTTTATTTGATTTAATATACAATAATAGCACTAATATTGTGAAATATTCTTACAATTTAAAAGAACTTCTTCATTAATTAAATGATTTATTCCTGTGATGGTAAAGCAGAATTTTCAGCATCATTACTCTAGTCTTCAGTGTCACATGATTTTTTAGAAATCATTCTAGTATACTGATTTATTATTAATGTTGAAACAGTTGTACTGCCTTAAATTTTTGTTGAATCTGATACATTCATTTTTCTTTGATTCCTTGATGAATAGAAAGTTAAAATGAACAACATTTATTTGAAACATTATAATAGATTATAATAATTTTTAATATAGTTTGAGCTCTTTTAAAAAGGTATTTTACATTACACTCTATTTGTGGAAATTGCCTCCTATTTCACAATGATTCGAAATAAAACTTGAAGGCTCTCCGTTTCCTAGCAAGCCCAGGTCCTCTTCCACATAGCATTCTGGGCCATTCCTCATGACTCACTGAAGAAGCCTTTACATCATGGGCCCCAGCACTGTTAGCAGGCTGTTTTAATTGCTTCTCTTGTGTGCCAGTGCCAAGTTGGATCCCTACAGTGTGAAAAAAGGCCCTAGAACAGCATCAGTCCCAGAGGCTTGTTCGACTGTTCTTAGCCAGTTGGGCTAATCCCGTGTTCTTGGCTTACAGGACCTTTGGAGGTTTAGAAGTGCTGGCATGTAGTGAGATCTGTCAGTCTGCAGGACTATAGGAGTGCTGTGGTTCATTTGTTTGAGAGGAACAGACCGCTGCAGAGGGAGTACAGTCTTTTGTGACTGTTTTGAAGCCGAGTACGCTTGGCTGTGTGTGTGTGTGTGCGGGAGGTTGTTTTAAAGTTGTGACCGTGAGTCATTGAGAAGGGGAGGAAGCCGTGCGGTCGATTGTAATTATAAACTCATTTCTAACAGTTTCATGTGAGCGTGTAGGTTTTGTGAAAATGGTTGTATTGCGGTCGATGTGTGATATATGATTTTATATGCTTTGCTTGTACTTGTTGGCGTGTGTGTGCGTGCTCTACTGCAGTTTTTTTGACTTCATCCGTAGCCCACAACCCTGGGAGAGTCTACCTCTCTCTCCAAGATTACTCAACTGTGCCAGAGCATGTCAAAGCATAAATTGCAACAGTAATGGCCCATGGATGTGCGTACAGCTCAGAAATATTATTGAGCAAGCAGACTTGAGGCTGAGCCTTTGTGTGTGTGAACTTTCAGGTTTTATTGTCGCCATGCTCTCCAAACTTTCTGAAAAGTCAGTATGGAGAGATGAGTGTGTTTAGCAGCTCAGTGTGTGCTCGGACTTGTATGTTATCATGTGCTCGTGTGTTGTAATTAAAGGTGGTGGTGAAGTGATGGAGGACGGATGACGGATAACGAGGAGGCCCGGCCAGTTTTTCTGGTTCCCTGTTTGGGACTCAAGCAGTCAAGCGATGGCTTGCCCTCTCCGCTCCTCCCAGAGCCTGGGAACGAGCTCACTGCTGTGCCTCTGCCTCTCCACTCACACTTGGGAGCCTTTCCCATCCATTTCATGTTTGTTATTTTCCTGTGTGGACTTGTGTGTTGCAGAGAAAGAAAAAGGGGGGAAAAAAGAGGGCGCGGGAAAGGGGGGTAGTAAAAAAGATGAAGTGCTCTTATATTTCCTAAACAATATTCTGAGAAAAAGCAAAAGTATGCAGCTTTTTAAACACAAGCATATTTGTCTTTTCTGCGGTAAAGGGAAGCTGACTTAAAGAATTTGTTTAATGTCACTGGAACCCTTCTGACATTGTGCATTTGCTTTACAGTCCTTGCCAGGACATGCAATGCTTGAGTTTTTGTTTTGTCACTGTCCTCGAGGCAGTTTATCACATTCTGATTTATCATTTCAAGGAAAAGTTCATGCATAAATGAAAATTCTGTCATCGTTTACTCGCCCTCATGTTGTTCCCCTGTATGACTTCTGTTCTGTGTGGAATATATGGAGACATTCTGAAAGTTCACGCTTCGAAAAAAAAAAAAAATGGTGTAAAATGTTACAGATAGATAGATAGATAGATAGGCACCAAAATGTATTGAATTAATTATTTACAGAAAATGTTTCCACAGACGTTTTTGGTAGAAGTAACAATGTATAATTTACTTGTTCTTTAGATGGATGGTTGGTTGATAGAAAAAAAAAATATTCCCCACTATTCCAAATTTTCCATTTTAGAACCGGTTCCAAATTTCCAAGAACCGGTTTTCAATAAGATGCGTGCATTTGAGTTCTGCTTAACGCATCCTGCCTTCGCATTTTAACTCAATTAAAAACGATTAAGTGCAGGAATGGAAGAAAAGGTTGTTTCAGGCCGAAACTGACTTCTTTCATATTTGTGGACCAATATACAAAAACGTTTTTGTCTCACGTGAACGTAAACAGATGAGAAAGAAAACACACATGTACAGTATTTTTGCTTAAAGAGACAACAGCCTAATAAACGCCTGCCTGTCATTAATGTTAATCAAAGAAAAAAAGAAAATCATTCACTGATCTTGACTGAATATATTTAATAACTTTAATTGATTAATCTATATTTTATTTATGAAAAGAAAACTATGCAGTGTTTTTTAACATTTAATTACAGTTTCTGTACCTGTAAATTTTGTTTAGTTGTATTTATTTATAATATTGCTTATTGATTTGTTTGTTCCTATCTTATTACTGACTGTTTACTTGTCTTTAACACTTTAATATTTGAAATTTATATTAATCTAGTTGTTTTTGCTATGGTATTTTTTTAAAGCACAGGCAAAATTCCTCTTGCAGTGTTCTGTAGGCTGTTGATTTTTGCTCATGTTATGCAGCTGCAACAGAATGCTTTGTAAAAAGACAGAATACATATTTGACATCTAAATGTTTGACTTAGTTTTTTTTATATTGGATTTTTTATCCCTACTCAAGAATAACATAACAGTTGTAAATACATTTCATCTTCTAGACTGTTCTGGGCACCCTTTATTAAAACAAAACAGATTGCAGATTACTCATCAGGTAATACTCTTGTTCCAGTCATTAAGCGGATGGGTGAGTCTCAGGGCTTCTCAGCAGGCAGATTTGTCATTCGGAGGTGTGATATTGAACCAGAAAGGATCTGTTGTCCTCACTGTGAAATGCCCTGTATGGGGCATTTGTGTGGTGGAACTGTGGGAGAGCTGAGTGCCTCTCTGTGTCCACGCTGGGCCCCGAGGGCTCAGTCTGGAGGTACAGTATGTGTTGTGTCAGCAGTGAGTTTTGTATGTTTGAGAGAGTGGGTATGTGTTGGAGAGAATGCGGCCTTGACCCCTGACCCCCCAGACTATCCCGTAGCCTCAGGAGCTGAGAAATACTGGGCCTTCTTGCCAGCCCTCCCCACGCCCCTCACAAAGTCACATTCCGAGGGACACTTTTCCCACTAAATCCCAAACACACAACTCTATTCTTTCCTGGCAGAAGACCAGGAATAGTGGGTGTTCACATGAGAGAGATTCTGCTTTCTGCTTATAGTGCTGGTAACCCCACATGTGAGGGCATGACCCGGTTCGTCCAGCCAAGCCCACTGCCAGGGAACACACTGACTTCTGTCACACCAACCAACCTGTTATCGCTGTATGTGTGAGTTACGCAACTTGCACATACACACATTTCACTACGCCTGCAACTAACATTTAATAATCTCTCACTTATTTCTTTGGTGAATTAATGGATATTTAATTTGCCCTTTTACACACTGAAGTTCATTTGTTTCTTGTTACAACACTGTTTGCTTGTATTATAAAAGTATTACAGTCAGTTGTTGTTTAAAGTGCTCCCATACTTTGGACATTATTTCTTGTACACCTTTTTTGCATTTATGTAGTTATTTTCATTTATTTATTGTGATAAGTTCTTGATTGGCGACTCAAAGTCCTGCAAAATTCATTATGAAATTTGTTAAAGTCCTTCATTACACTTCAAAGAATTAATTATTAATAAATTTGGTTTGATTTTGACTATCTTTCTCTCTTTCTCTCTCTCTCTTTTTGACCTGTTTTCCAGGTAAAATATCTGGCAACACTTTACTGTAATGTTCCATTTGTTAACAACATACATTAGTTAAGATGAACTAACAATAAAAAATAATTCTAAAGCATTTATTAATTTTGATTCATTAACATTTATTAATACATTACTAAAATGTAAAGTCATAACTGTTTATTTTGTTAGTTAATGTTAGATGTGTTAACTAATAGGACTGTTTTGTACATTTTTACCAAATATCTAAAAGTCGTTAAAACAAAATCAATTAACTAACTTAAAAATCACTGCATAAGATATTAAGACTTGTTTGTGTGTTTTGTCTTATTGCACTTGCAGACATTGCACTTATTTTAAAAGACAAACTGGACACCTACTATATTAAAGAGACCTACTTAAAAAAAAAAAACTAAAGTTGTAATATCTTATGAATGATTAAATTATTAACTTTCTGACATACAGTAACGGTGTATGACTTTGAAATGGTTGGGGTTAACATAGAATTGCATAGCAAGTTCATTGTGAAATATACGATTTTGGATTGTCAGACTTTGTCCTGGAAAATGTGAGCAGAGTTTGTGAGAAGCGTCACAGTACTGTGGTGTTTTCTGAGAAGCAGGAAACCATTTGCTCCTTACCATCTCAATGCTGTCAAGCAGAAACAAGAAATATTAAAGACATCATATTTGTGAGACTTGTTTCCATTGAGAACACACTGATTTTGGACATACAGTATATACAGTCTTTCTACATGCAAGAAATCCCCTGATGTCATTCACAATGTGTCTTTAAGAGATTTTTTTTTTGTTTTTACAGAATTTGAGAGATAGGAATTAATCTTTGCAGTGGCAGATGTTTGGTTTTCTGTTCAACAAGGGCAGGAAGTGACCTCCACAGCCGAACTGCTCTGGTCCCTGTAGAACAGCTGTAAGAGTTCCTGCACATCACTGAGCAAAATAAAAGACATAGGCGTCAGTACAGAACTATTCACATTGTCTGTAGTCCACAGAGAAGATGACAAAATGGAAGGAAACCTGAAAAAATTTGATGGCAAGGATAAAGAAGAAAACTGGAGAGTGAAAAAAGGATGGAAATTTAGAAAGAGAGAGGAAACTTGGTATTGACGAAAGATTTAAGTGTGGGTGTGTTGTTAGTTGATTCGTAAAGAGGGGAGGAACTGCTGAATAATAGAGGAGTGTTTGCGTTCTGATTGGTCCAGGCCAAACTGAGGCGGCCAGTACTTGGAAACAATCAACAAAGAGAGAATGAGAAATGTCATTTCCTATTGCAGTGATAGAGCTATTGAACATAATATTGAAATGTGCATTCTTCATTCTTCTGTTTTTTTTTTTTTTTTTTTTTTTTTAATGAACATTGAATAATATTGGAATGAGCTTCTGCATCCACTTGCCAAAAAGTGATGTGCTTAAGCTAAATAAGCAATGATGAGTGCTAAATGGCCTCTGTACAGTCAGCTGGCATAGAGACCAGTGGTTCCCACCCTAACCAGAGCTGAAAGACAGTCAGTGAGTTGGTCTGCAAGAAAGCGAGGGGGGATTTGATTTGAGATTATTGTCTTGGTTTAATTTAGAATATGGACTTCTGCCTATGCAGCCACAGCTAATGTCAAAGACACACCTACTGTAAGATAATTAATGTGCACTCCAGAAAAATAACTCTCTTACTCAGTACCTAAGATAATTAATGTGCACTCCAGAAAAAGAACCAGTAATTAATCAGTAATGCTCTTGTTAAACTTTCTTAAATATACATTTACTTGAGAACCTAATTTTAACATGAGACTTGTTTTCAGAGATTTCTTTTTATATGGTATTTATATATTATTAATATAAAATCAGCATGTACACTACCATTTTAAAGTCTGGGGTCGACAAGACTTTTTAAAAGAAGTCTCTTATGCTCACCAAGGCTGCATTTATTTGATCAGATCAAAAATACAGTAAAACAATAACATTGTGAAATATTATTACAATTTAAAATATGTTTTATTTGACTATATTTCAAAATATAATTTATAATATGTAATTTATAGTAATTAGTGTAATTATTAAATGGGATAGTACACCCAAAATAAAAATTATGTCATTGTTTACTCACCCTCGAGACCTTCGTTTATTTTTGGAACATAAATTAAGATATTTTTGATGAAATCCGAGAGCTTTCTGACCCTGCATAGACAGCATTTTAAGGCCCAGAAATGTAGTTAGGACATCAATAAAATAGTCCATGCGACATCAGGGATTCAGCCTTAATTTTATGAAGCTACAAGAATACTTTTTGTGCACAAAGAAAATAAAAATAATGACTTTATTCAATGATTGTTCTCTTCTGTGTCAGTCTTGATGCGTGTTCATGAGAGTACCATGATGGGTTACGGGTTTGGAACGACATGAGGGTGAGTAATTAATGACAGAGTTTTCATCTTTGGGTGAACTCTTTAAGTGTGAACAACAAAAAATTTGTAATTTAAACATTCAACATTTAAATATGTTGAAATGTTTCTGTAAACACAGAGATGATATTGATTAAGAAAAAAATTCCACTAGTGTGACTTTACTGAATAGCTGTGATTAAGTGTTTTCCACATCATTTATTTATTTGTGGCATTTGGGTTTAAACTTCACAGACAACTGTTTATGCTTTGCCTGAATGAACAGGGCGCTAAATTATGAAGAGTGTCAGGCTATGAAGGGCCCAAGCCAGAGCAACCATGGAATTCTGGAAAAACTGCAAAATTGATAATCATGTAAACAAATACTGGATTAAACACTCTAAGAGAAAAAAAATAACAGAATTAGTGACAGAAGTAGATCCTGGGTTGTGTTTCCACATATTTAATTAAAAACTGAAACATAAAACCTAAAAGTGAAATGGAATGTAAGGGTGCTTTTATGACATTTATAAAGGGTATATAAAAAATCTGAGATTCCCAGAATGGAGGGTGGAGTTGAGGAATAAGAAACTGTTTTTCAGAAAGGAGTAGTTGTGGGATGAAGGATTGTGTCCTGTCTTGGAAGGTAGAGAGAGCTACAGGTGAATAAAAGACAGGATGGAGTGGGAAAAAAGAGAAAGAGGGAGGTGTAGAGAAGGGAGGATGATTGGCAGAGCCTGTGGTTTGGCTGTCCACCAGGAACAATCCGCTAGGCATCGTGGGAGCAGGAGGAGTGCCAGTAATTACCTGGAGTAGGAAAGACGGGAATGAGAGATAAAAGTGAGTGAAACACTCTTTCCGGCTGTTACCTGCTTATACAGCAGAGCCCAGAGGATTAGTGCAGTTTCGTTTTTCTGACACCACTCTCCTCAGTTTCCTTTCATCCCGTAAAAGCACCAGCCAATGGGGTTTATGGGGGTCTGTGTTGTGTGTGGGTGGGGGGCTTAATTTTTTTGTCTGTAATAAAATCAGGGATATCGAATGTCTCCCCAGCTGGGTGGCAGAGGTTTACCAAAGCCTGGCACAATCACTGCGATCAAAATGAGGGCTGACGAGGTTAATTGTGGAACAGAAGATTGAGTCCTTTAATCAGACTTTAAAGTCATTTGAGCCCCCTGAAAGTTTCAGCCCCGTTTTAAGTTCATGGTAATCCCTGGAGAGGGAGTGGGAAGGTGAACAACTGCAGTGTAGTGATGACATTAAAACTTTTGTTTTCATAACATACTTGCTCGATGTGACCTTTCGTAGCAGTAGATTAGATCTGTAGAAGGATCACACAGAAGGAGCAGCAGTGAGCTCTGAAAACATGTTTGTTTATTTCATGTTGATTTCTGTGTTCTTTAGCAGGCATGTGGAGAGACAGACAAGAGATAGCCCTGGGTGCTTTACTGCCCTGTTGTTTACACTGGCAGCTCTGACAGGCTGTGCTTGGGCCAGCCAATGCTCTCTAATGTATGCCAGGTGTTCTGCTACCCTCAAAATAATCATTTTCTTAATCAAAAAATCATTTTCTTAATCGCTATTTAAGCAAAATATATAAACATCCTAAAACAAAATAAATAAAATGACACAATAATGTCATTTTAATGAGGTTCATGCTTAAAAAAGAACAAGTATTTGCCAGTACGGGAACAAAAATAAACTTATTTCCCCTTTGAATTAAGTTCGTTTTTCTAAGCCCATTGGCTAATGTTTTTTTTTTTTTTTTTTTTTGCATAAACCTCGTAATTTTTTACAATTATTTATCTAAAAACAAGATTTAAATGGACAGTTCCCTTCAAAAATGAAAAATAATATATATTTATATTTATGTATACATTTTTTTTGTCCACAATGAAAGTCAATTTTTATTTTTATTTTTTAGGCAAAAACATTCTTTACATTATATTCTTTCCTGTAGCTGAAGGTTTAATAGGTTTAAAACGAACAGGGTGAGTGAATGATGACTTAAAAAAACATATATATATATATATATATATATATATATATATATATATTGAATGTCATTTTGTCTTTCAAGTTATTGTTGCTTGTTTTAACGAAATTTAGATATTTTAACTGGACTAAAACAATATATATATTAAGAAAATGTATTATCGTATTGTTATATTGAATTGTAGTATTATTATTATTTAAATATTATATTTAGTCATTATATAAATAAATTTGGCTTTTTTGGTCATATTAACCTGCAAAAGTATTAAAATTTGAAAATAATAATAGTAAAAAACTAAATTAAAGAAACATGATTTAAGATTTTGCACTAGTTCTAGGTCGCTAATCAAATTTGTGACATTTTTGGAAATCTGAGACATTGACCACAAATCACATTCATGTTAATCTTTCAGTTGATACTTTTTCCTCAAACTGTTATTCTGACACTATACAGTAAATTGTGATGGGAAAATAAAATTATATATATATATATATATATATATATATATATATATATATATGAAGAAATCCTACCTTTTTTTGATTGTAGCGTACTTTACAGTATGTATGACTGAGAAAACAAAATAGAGGCAGAAACATCACAATAGCAACTAAAAGACTGTTAATGAAGCAGCACAAGTCAGGAAACCACCTGTGAGAAAGCTTGAATGAAAACACAAGGAACTGAATATTTATCTGTAGGCATTTGGGCATAGCCACTAGTTATCTCAGCCAACACCACCACTGACTGCACTTCATTTCTCCAGCAGCTCTTCTAAAGAGAAACTCTCATCTGTTTGCTTCTCAGACAAGAATGAAGAGAGCGTCTAGACAACTGCTGCTCTTGCAGAGCTCCCGAGGCCTGGGTCCTGCAGACTTCCTATTGACAATCTGTAATGTCCTGCCTCTGCACTGCAGGCTGAGGTTGTTTCAGACTGCGAAGGGCTGAACCAGAGATGACCCAGGCTGTGGATGGACCAGATGTTGCAGGAATGTGTCAGGCAACCAGCATGCCAAAGATAATGCTGGAAGCCTACGGACTCTTGCTGTTCTAACTCTCGAACGGACATCTCGAGAGCCAATCTACACCTACGTTGTAACGTTTCCCTTTGAAGTTCTTTCATTTTGCACATTTACATTTATGCAGTTGGCAGAAATACTTTTCTCCAAAGCAACTTGCATTGGATTCAAAGCGCACATTTTTATCAGTCCCTGCTTTCTCTAGGAATCAAACCCATGATCTTGTGGCAATACTAGTGCCATGTTCTGCTGTTTAAAGGGATAGTTTACCAAAAAATGAAAATTCTGTCATTAATTACTCACCCTCATGTTGTTCCAAACCTGTAAGACCTTTGTTCATTTTTGGAACACAAATTAAGATATTTCTGATAAAATCAGAGAGCTCTCTGACCCTCCCATTGACTGCAAGTTTACCATTATCACGACTTTCTCTGTAAAGGTGTCACGCCAAAGCATAAGGGATAAGGAGGAGAAGAATTGTTGAATAAAGTAATTTTTTTTAGTTTTCTTTGTGCACAAAAAGTATTCTCATAGCTTCGTAAAATTACGGTTGAACCCCTGATGTTACATGGATTATTTTACTGATGTCCCTGCTCCATTTCTGGACCTTGATCATGGTAGTAACCTTGCTGTCTAAGGGTCAGAGAGCTCTCGGATTTCATCAAAAAAATCTTAATTTGTGTTCTGAAGATGAACAAAGGTTTCATGGCTTTGGAACGACAGGAAGGTGAGTACTTAATGACAGCATTTTCAGTTTTGGATGAACTGTCCCTTTAAGCTACAGAAAAGCATGCAGAAAAAGTTGTGACGGGGTGATAAATATTTCCAAAACCTATGGAAGACAAGCTTGTGGCTGATTATGTCATAACTGTTTTGCACTACCACAATGGCCTGATAAGAATAATGGTCTTGTTTAATGAGATTTGTAACTCCTGCAATCGCTCAATTAGTAAAGATGGCCCCTATTGAATGCAGGGAACCTCAGCCCTCATTTCCCAAATCAGACACATCCCACTCCACTCCCCAGCCCCCTGCACTCCGTGGCCCACATCCCATCCAAAGATTCGGGACACACAGCGGCCCCTTTCTCCCCCTCTTGACTGCCTTCCATTTCCCTTTTGATTGTGATTGACAGATTCTTTGTCCCATTGTACTGAGCTGTCGCCTCTGATGAAGACACACACATGCATAGAAACGCACGCTCTCGCTCGCGCACCTTGGACTTGTTGCGGCAGACAGAAGGGACTGCCAATGTTGATGCGTAAATGCATTTGTGATGTAAGTTTCCAGCCATTAGAATCTGAGGACGTGGTTGCTTGTTGCCGGATGTAGGCCGGATAGACTCTGCGCAGTCCGTCTGCAAGCTGCGCCGTGCTGAGGTGGTGCGGCTGAGAGGAACAGCTGGTGGGGGAGGCGAAAGGGATGCTCAATGTTGTCTGAAGAGTTTGTCATTAACACAGCTCCTCAGGGATGGGAACCAGGTCACATTCTCTCTCTTCACACAAAGCAGTGTGTGTGTGAGAGGGCTGGGGGTGCCGAGGGAGGTTGGCGGATGGGGACTAGGCCATGACCTCTTTATATCCATCAACATATCATTGGCCGGGTGTGCGCTGTCCAATCTGCAATGCGTCGGAATGCACTTATGTGCTCATTTTGGTGACTCTCTGCTTGCTGTCACGATCTTTGTATCTTTTGCCATCTTTTGCTCTTACTTTCTGATTCTGGCTTTCGCTTTTTCCCATTTTTTGTTTGTCTTCCTTGTATAGTGACTAAAACACACACACACACACACACACACACACACACACACACACACACACACACACACACACAACACACACACACACACACACACACACACACACACACACACACACACACACACACACACACACACACACACACACACAGGACTGAAGGGGGTCCAGTACTCTGTATAATCATAAAAATATAGCTTTTTTCCAGTATGGACAACATGTGGTCAGTGTTAGGAATTTTAACACTCTGGTTTCATTGGGGCCTAATTAAACCCCCTTCAACCCAGTACACACTGTTTTTGGCTGAAATCTAGTACTCTTTAAGTCGGTACTTCTTTTGGTGCCACTTTATAGTAGGTGGCCTTAACTACTATGTACTTACATCAAAAAATAAGTACAATGTACTCATTGTGTTTATATTGTATTGTAAAACACTAAAGAACAGGTTTGGTGGTATCATGAAGTTTAAGGGTGGGTTAAGGTGTAAGGTATGGGTCAATAATAATGTAAATGTAATTACAGAAATTAATTACAGATGTAATTACATGTAGGTATTGATTTTAAATAGGCCTACAAGTACAATGTAAAAACATGTATGTACACAATAGGTGCATTGTATCAAATAATTCATTTAAATGTAAGTACATAGTTGTTAAGGAAACTTCCTATAAAGTGTAATATAATACAATACAATATAATATAATATAATATAATATAATATAATATAATATAATATAATATAATTAGTGCTGTCAAACGATTAATCGCGATTAATCACATCCAAAATTAAAGTTTTTGTTTACATAATATATGAGTGTGTACTGTGTATATTTATTATGTATATATAAATACAAACACATGTATGTATATATTTAAGAAAAATGTGTTGTATTTTTATATTAAATATATTTATATATAATATAAAATATAATAATATAAATATATAAATGTATATACATGTAAATATTTTCAAAATATATACTTTATGTGTGTGTATTTATATATACATTATAAATAATCACAGTACACATACATATGTAAACAAAAACTTTTATTTTGGATGCGATAAATGTTATATAATTGAATATAATAAATCTAATATAATATAACATAACCCTTCTTTTGAATAAGTACTTTGTGTCTGATAAAAAAGTAAATACTGTGTGGTATGAATATATGTAGTATTAATGTTTCTCGGATGGTACTGCATTCATCATGGTGTCACGTGACCTGCAGTGTCCGATGTGTTGCTTCACTGCCATTCATTTCTTCTGTGGCCTCATGGGACAAAAAAAAAAAAAAAAAAAAGCCTCCACTGAATGCGCATTTCAGAATCTCTGAACAAAGTAGGTCATACGGGTTATTTGTATCTACTGTTATGTGAATACTGTGGATTCGGAAATACCACTCTTTTCACATACTGTTTTTTGCCTACTATGTAGTATGGAAGGATGTGATTTTGAATGCAGCCATAAAGCGTTTCTCAACTGGAAGGCTGCGTCCTAGTAAGGCTGTATATCTGGGCTAACACATCATCAAGTCCAGTCTCAGTTTGAAGGTTCCTTCGTTTCTTCATTTCCATCATCCTGCATATTTTGAAGGATGCATTAAGTGTATGTTCCCACCAATCACCCAAAATAGTCACTTTATATTCAGTTAATAAAATGATTTTATTTACATTTATGATGTAGCCATGCACACTTACTAGACTGTCTCATTCTAGTGTTCACCCTTGAGGAGGAGTCATAGAAGCCTCTGAGGGACTAGACTAGGAAGGACACAACTTCACTAGGATGCAGCCTTCCAGTTGAGAATCACCCACAGTAATGACAGCACAGATCTCAGACGATTCCACTGTACACAAGTGGTTCCCAACCTCGTTCCTGGAGGCCCCCCAACACGGCACAATTTGCATTTCTCCTTTGTCTGACACACCCATTTCAGGTCTTGGAGTCTCTACTAATGAGCTGATGATCTTAATCAGGTGTTTGGAATTAGGAGACATGGAAAACCTGCAGTGTTGGGGGGCCTACAGGAACAAGGTTGGGAACCACTGCTATACACTTCTTTATTTGTTAATGTACTCTGTCGCCCTCTGCTGGTTTAAATCAGAATGTCCGGCCTCTGCTAATGTTGAGTGTACCACAACAGCTGTGTGGTAATTCTGTTCCGCTGTGTTTCCAGTGGTGTAGTCTGTGTTTATGTTGTTCTAAGCTCAACAGCTGATTAAAGAAGCAGAATTAAAGAAAATGAATGAGGCACATAAAAAAAAACAAAAAAACAAATAGTAATTAGAGCAAGACAAATATGCAACAAATGAAACATACCAAACTACACTTTATGCTTCCAGAGCAAAATGATCAGATTACAGTGTTACTCACAGTAGGTTCGAAGTCAACACAACTTTAAAATAGGGCTTTAAGACCACCTAAATCTTCAAGTTATTTCAAATAAAAAAACAGACAGAAATAATTTTTAACTCCAACATACCCCAATTTCCACCGAGCGGGAACCTTGTTTCTGCTTGTATATTCTTCTTCTTTGGTGTTTTATGGCTGTTGGCATCCATAGTGTTGCATTACTGCCAGCTGCTAATCTTTAATTAGCATTGTGGGGAAGTTGTGGCCTAGTGGTTAGAGAGTTTGACTCCTAACCCTAAGGTTGTGGGTTCGAGTCTTGGGCCGGCAATACCACGACTGAGGTGCCCTTGAGCAAGGCACTGAACTCCCAACTGCTCCCCGGGTGCCGCAGCATAAATGGCTGCCCACTGCTCCGGGTGTGTGTAGAGCACAAATTCTGAGTATGGGTCACCATACTTGGCTGTATGTCACGTCACTCACTCACTTTTTAAACTTAATATTTATTATTCAAATTCGTCTTTCCTGTCAAGTCCTTTTTAAGAAATAAAACAAATATTTATCTCCTTGGTCAATTTTTCCACATTCTACTATACTTCTATGCTGTTCTATACTTATTTCCCATAGCTGATTTTTCAGATCTTGACTTACTTGTATAAATTTCTTGCATGACATAAAGATGTGCTTAATTGTCTCCTCCTCCTGGCTTTCATCACATCATCCTGTCGGATGCTTTCCGATAACGTCTTCAGTTTACTTACTATGACTTGTTTCTTCCTTTTATTTCCCTCCTACTTTATTTTGGATCATGTACAGATGTCTCTTTTAAACTGCAAGGGGAAACTTGTTAACTCCCACTTGATATCAGGGGACATACTGCAGAGCCTCGGTTTGTAAATCCTTTGACCCATCTGTAAAAATCTGAATGCTATCTGTGAACATATATCTGTATGTCCTCTGTATAAACTTAAATCTTCATGGAAGGAGAGGCTTTTACACTGTCATTTCCTTCACAGTCACACACTGGCTCTGTTAACTTTTTCCAGATAAAATAATACCACAGACGTTGCATTGATTGTATTAATTACCGTCATGTCGTACAGTATATTGCTATTTTAATTGAAAATCAAATAAATAAGCACAACAAATATTAATCTTACAATAAACATTTTAATAGGCCTTTAAAAAGTTTCCTTTTTCTCTACTCCTTTCGTCATTCTTCTTACACTTTACACTGTGCCATTTCTCACATCTAAGTTTTCCACTAGTTCCCTTACATTAACATTAATGGGAACGCCTTAGATTACTCCCTTGCATCCACTGATTCTCTTTTCCCATCTCTAACCACCTTAAGTTCCTTAACTTTGCCAACATTTGCCAAATTTTCAACTTTCCTTTTCCAACTTTATTATTACATTCAATTAGCAAGTTCTCATCTCCTGGAATCCTTGGATATTTCACTTCTCAAAGCTGTCCTTAAATGATTTTTGTTAATTTAAACAGGTAAACATTCATCTCCTTCTAACAAATATGTTCATTCTTTTCTCCTTCTCTTCACTTCCTGACAATACAATGCTGGATGTTTCTTTTTTCTTTCTTTTTGTTTTTTCTCCATTCTTCCCCACTCATTTACCCTTCTCTCATCTTCCTCACTGCAAACCCATACTCTTACTGCCCGTTTCTTTCCATTCCATTTCTGTACCTATACAGACTATTGGTCAAAAATAATGGTTCCTCACAACACCCAAATATACTATATTCTCACTAACTAAACTTCACAGTCCTCAGTCTTCCCAAGTATATATTTTGACTCCTCAGTAGTCAGTCCTTGAGAAAACTTCCGGCAACAGTAATGCATCAGTCCTCTGCCCTCTGAGCTTCAGACTTGTCTACTCCCAGATGGGTCTCTGCCAGTCGAGTTTTGATCCAGACGTTCAGTACTCTTTCAGAAGACGTCTAATAGTGCCTCCTACCATACGAAAGTGGAAACACGGAAAGCTGGAAAATTCCGTCAGTGTCGGGGAAAGAGTTAAACAGACATTGTAAATCATTAGTACAAATAAAGGCAGCTATGTGACTCTTTTTCAGTTCAGTCATGACCATCATAAGCATCACAATTCGCTTTTGGAATGGTCTGTTATGGTGTATGGTTTGATTTCATGAACTGGTTTTTCTTTATTTGTAAACACAAAAATGCTCCAAAATTGACAATCATGGTAATAACTTAAACCAGCTTATTCCTTTAAAACAATGTCTAACTCATTTGATTATGTGAAAAAAAAAAATCCAAATTATTCTTGTGTGTTTTAATGTGGATTATTCCTTTGAGGTATTATATTCTATTGTTTGCTGCATTGAGTTGTGTCCGTTCTGCTGTAAACTGAGGGAACTGGGAGCGTGTGCGTCTCACTGCTGCCCTCTTCAGTCAGGAGAAATAGTGCGTCTGCGCAGGCAGCTGCATGTCAGGCATTTGAGGATGCTCATGGTGATGTGCATAAGTGAGCCGAAGTTAAAGAGCAGGTTGTAGAAAGTGTGCACTGAGAGTCCTCCGCTCTCATCCGCGTATTTCATGGCCACGATGGGTGTGTAGAGGCTGTTGGTCAGATTCCGGAATCGGGGTCGGCTGGATTCAATCACTTTCTTGGTGCACTGGATTGTGGGTAATTAAGAAGAGAATAATAGTAATAGGTTTAGTATATAAATGAAAATCTGTGGAGATTTAAATGGTAGTGTAGAAAAATTAGAGCTTTTTTTCATTGCATTGAATTTATAGAGTTTGTATGTTTGCAGTCAAATACATACTTTAGCAATGTCCTCAGGGGTTTGTCCCAGTGCCTCAAAGATATCGATGGACGATGGTATGTACACATCCTTGAAGTATCTGACCGTGTCTGCATCTGCTCCAGGATATTCCATCTTGGCCACCTCTTCCATCATCTTTGTTTCAAACTCTGTATGCACTGGGCCTGGCTCAATCAGAGATAGTCTAGGAGTGTAGAAGGAAGGCTACATTAGCACCATAACACACTTTAATGCCAGTATAATTATAGATTATAAAGATTATAAAGAGCTTTTTTATGTTTTTATGCCAAGTGAGCACTGATGAGCACAACAGGTTTGTAGTGCAATGTAAATAAATCAGTCAATTAATCTTGAGACCAAATGTTAAACATTATAGGCATTTTAATGAGATTAAAGTCATAAGGGTAACAATTCGAAAAAACAATATCCGAAGGCCTCTCCATATTCACTGTAGAAAATGATAGAAATAAAACAAAGATTACTGGAAAATGTTGTATTACAAGAAAATACTGTTTTACTCTTTCAATGTGAATTCAGTGTGTTACCTGCTGTTTCTTTCTATTTTATTTACTAGCAATTTTTTTGTTCAGTTACATTTTTTTTTCCCCCAGTTGACAGATATTTCCAATATTTCTGCTGTAATTATAGCAAAACTGCTTATTTTAACACACTTCTTTTTCTTAACAAAAACAGGGAGTGTCCATATATATTTAATTAACCACACCATTATTTTTGATTCCAGAAGTTTCAAAAGCTGTATGTTCTTCAATACATTTTTTTTTTGATTTTTAATTTAGACTTTAATTCATTTATTGAAATATTTTTAACTCATCCTGTGGCCTGAAGTTCGCTGATAAAGATTTTGAGGATTATGAGATTACTCTCAATTGCACATGGCACTAAACCAGTGTTGTAAATGTAAAAAGCTAAATAACATGAGTATAATACATTTATACAACAACATCAAACAAAACCACTTCGGTCTGATGCTGAATTTTTCTAATTTGCTGACCCCCCCACATTTATAAACTCATATCATGGCAATTTGATATTTCATTGATATGTTAATTGGGTAACACTTTACAATAAGATCTCATTTGTTAAGATTTGTTAATGTATTAAGTAACATGAACTAATAATGAGCAATACATTTGTTACAGTATTTCTTAATCTTGTTAATGTTAATGAAAATACAGTTATTCATTGTTTGTTCATGTTAGTTCACAGTGCATTAACTAATCTTAATAAATAGAACTTTTGATTTTAATAATGTATTAGTAAATGTTGAAATTAAATGCGGTAGAAGTGTTACCGTTCACTGTTATGGTTTTAAACTTTGTTTTTCACTTTTTCACGCTAAAAATTCTGACTTGATGCACATAGGCTTTCACTCATAAGACTTCGGTTCACTTACTTCACATTAAACTTCAGCAGCTGGACAGCCATACTCTCACAGAAGCCCTCTATGGCAAACTTAGAGGCCGTGTAGACATCGTTGAATACCACACCTGCAGATGAGTTCAACAGAGACATATTCAGTGATCATGTCATTGTTCTGCTGCCCACTTAAAGTGGCTCAAACCATATGTGCGATATCTGGCTCTCGTAATGCTCTTCAGCTAATGCATAACTCTGAATGGCTCTATTGTCCCTCTGACTGTCAAGCATTCAGTTGTGTTACACAGAAGGTTTCAGTCAGCCCTCTAAAGCCTGGCGTGTCCATCCTACCCTGCAGGCCCATTACGCTGCTCATGACGATTATGTGGCCAGCTCGCCTCTTCTTCATGTCCGGCATGACCTCTTTTATCATGCGCACAGTTCCGAAGAAGTTGGTCTCAAACACTTTCTTCATTTCATCCATGCTGATGCTCTCCACAGGGCCCAGCAAACCCACGCCTGCGTTATTAACTGGAAAATCAGAAGGAGGAAGGACGGGTGGTTATGGTCTTGACTGTTCCCTGAGGCTCTAGGCTAGCATTAATCTATGGTGACCACATATCTTTCAAATAATATTAGTCAGTACATGCTCATTCTAGTTGTCTAGTCATCTGTAGTGTCAATTCTCAAATTATGTTACATTAAATTGACTGAACAGACAATGAAATGTGTTCATAGGCAGAAAAAATATTTGATTTGCTCAATCCAACTCAATTCCTTTTTTCTTTGTAGTCTGAACATGCTGAAAACATGAAATCCAATTTGTATAAACCCGATGCAAGCCTTCGAACATGGACTCGTTTGAAATCCTATTAAAGTTTTTTGTTAATGCTTTCGAGTCTGAACAGTCAAATAGGATTTGACTGGATTTGTGTGTCTCTTTTATTTGTCATGTGACAGGTTAATACAAAAGGTGTTTCGTCAAGAACAAAAACAACAGGTGGTCATTATGTGACCACTGTAATCACATCATGTAATCACTGCTTTAACGTGTTTATTGTTAACTAACGGCATGATTTGGATAATCTTAGAACTGTACATTTATGTAATAAGGGCATTACTTTTAGTCACCTCTGATAACCAATCTCTCTTATTTGTAAACTAGAAACATTCATTTTTAGTGAAGCTGCTTTGAAACTATATGTATTGTGAAAAGCGCAATACAAATAAACGTGAATCAAACTGATAGTGAAAAGAAATACAAACAGGTTTGGAACAACTCGAGGGTGAGTAAATGATGACAGAACCATCCCTTTAACTGTCCCCGCAGTTTCAGTATATTTTATTGTTTGCTAATGAAACATAATCAATGGCAAAACATCCTTTGCTAAATTCTTGCAAGGTGAAACTGTACAGGTTTGTCTCATTACTATTGCAACCAGTGTTTTTTTCTGTTTTGTTTTTTATACAAGCCCATCTAAAAAATATTGAATTTCCCCTGCAGTATGAACAAAGCCTATATGAGGTCAAAGGCATTGTGCACTCACTGAGAATGTCGATGTGGCGGTCCTTTACACTGTCAATACACTTCCTGACTGAGTCATCACTGCACACATCCAAGGACAGCAGTGTCAAGGTCTGTCCGTATGTGTCACCCGCCGCCTCCACCAGCCGGTCCTTCTTTCTCAGGTCTCTCATAGTGGCAATAACTCAAGACAAGTGACAGAGAATCATTTTATTATCAAAATGAAAGACTAATATCTACATGTAGAGTGGAATAATGACAGTTGTCTTTTTAAAGCTGCTTTTTTTATTTGTCTCATATTCTAACATGTTTTCATCACCAATTCTTTATTACTGTGAAGCTGCTTTAAAACAATCTGTATTGTTTATAGTGATATAATAAAGATGACTTGAGTTGACTCCTAGACGCTTTGTCCTAAAATCACCACATGAGATTGCAGTTTGATTTAATTTGATCCCTTTTATCTTTTTTTAGCGCTGACACATATGCTGACTCAAACAAAGCACTCAATCTAATCAGTGTTAAGTGTTGCTTAATTAAACTATGGCAGAAAGATAAGCTGAAGAGATTAACATTTTAATGCACTTTGCACTTTGAACACCTGAGGGGACACTGACCTAAATCAAGCGCCAATCCCAGATGTAATAATAAACTTGCTGAACATCATTCATCTGTAATTCTTGTAGTTGGATTTGGAGTAATCAGTGTTATCCTTATCCAAATCAACAGTGTGATATCAGTGATTAGCTGTAATGCATTCAAAAGTTTGGGGTCAGTACTATTAAAAAAATAATAATTATTCAGCAGGGATGCAAATTTGATCAAAAGTTTTCACAAAAATATTAAGCAGCACAACGGTTTTTAACATGGATAATAATAATAATAATAATAATAACTGTTTCTTGAGCAGCAAATCAGATTTGAATGATTTCTGAAGGATCATGTGACACTGAAGACTGGAGTAATGATGCTGAAAATTTAATTTTGCATCAGAGAAATAAATAAATAATTTAGGATAGATTACAATAGAGAACAGTTGTATTAAATAGCAATATTGTTTCATTACTATATTCTTGATTAAAAGGGCGAGCATGATTGACTTCTTTCAAAAACATACAAAAACATTTTTTACAGACCCCATTTGTACAGTATATATATATATATATATATATTATATATATATATATATATATATATATATATATATATACACTGTATAATATATATATATATATATATATATATATATATATATATATATATATATATATATATATATATATATACATACATATATATATATTCCCCACTCATCTCTTTTCTAGCGTGTAGTACTTTGTATTGCAGCACTTGTCATGTTATTGCCTCCTTAGCATGAATCCCTATGTTGTAATCCTCATTTATAAGTCATGTTGGATAAAAGTGTCTGCTAAATAAATAAAGACATTATGCAGTTTGAACTGCAACGTTTACATCATGGGCTTACTTTGCATCTTTGACGCTGTCAGGCATTACTTTAACAGTCTCTGTGACACTACCACACCTTGAGTATACTGATGTTTGATTTGCTGATTAAATCATCCTTGATTTTACAGATAAGGCTGAGGAGCCTCCATAGCGGATCAAAGTGTTGAAGCGTCATTCTGTCAACAGACAGCCTCCATGATCAGTCACAGCCCAGCTGCTGTTGACAAGAACCAGTAAGCATGAGTAGACTGTAATGCATCTGTAAGGTGATGATAGAGACGCAGCTGCTAGGAAATCTGCATTCCTGTCTGCTTATACTAGATGTATTTATAAAGCATAAGCTGGAATTGATGAGAGAAGAAATTAATTCTTACGACACACAAAGCCTGTGTGGCCAAACTAGGCCACAACTTAAATGTGTTTGCGAGAACAACCGCCTCGTTGTTAAAGCTGTTGTTTCAGAGTAAGTCTTGAGGCAGATTAAACATTCTTGAATGAGCCGCTCTCTCTTGTAATTGGATTTTTTTTCTTTTGGCTTCTTTGAAGTTGGCATATATCACTGCTCCTAATTATAACCAGAACCAATGAAATGTTTAATCTCAGAGGATTTTGTTTTTCTGAAAAAAATCCACTGTTGCAATACTCTTCGAATGAGAACAAAGTTCAAACGGAATTCATTTAAAAGATGAAAGAGAACGAAAGAAATGGATGGGTGGGAAACTTCTGAAAGTGTTTCGTTTTAACGTCTTCGTTTTAACTTTCTTAAAAGCATCCCTTTTGTGTAGTAAAATAAGGGAACTTCAACAGGGGTTCCACCATACTTTGTATTAAAATTACTATAATAACTAACCAAAGTTAAAGAAGAAAGTAAAATTAAAGTGTAATGTAGAAGTTGGACTGTACATTTATATGTGTACAGTAAGCATCATAAACAATGTACTATATACAGGACTTATCTCTTAATCCAGCAAGGGCCTCTGCTGTAAACCAAACACACTGTATTTGACTGACATTGATAAGTCTCTGGATGTAGCTGAGTAGGAGATAACAAACGTCCTATGGTTTTGCCCTGCACCAAGTGCAGATGAAGTCTTCAGACGACCCTCGCTTTAGAGCCCTCACTTGTACAGGTCTCAAACTTTGTCCCTCTCCCAACACTCATTCCAGTGTGTGAACTATGGGCGCATTAGATACGGCACTAAACCAGGGCAGCGGTCTACAATTCCCAGCCATAAAGGGAGCTTTGTACTGGAGAAGTCACTTGAAAGAGAACTGGCAGTCTCTTTATGATCTCCGCCTGGCGAGCGGTATCCTTGCGGAGCCGTACCCTGGAAACTGCGCTTTCACATGATAACAAAGCCGCTGGATTTAGCTAGAGAAAAGTGAATGTATAATCTTGCGGTTGGGGATGAAGAGACAAAAGAATTCTCAAATATACAATGTGTTATGTAATGAAAATGTCCAACAGTTGCGTTACAAAATAAGACTTGTATGCTATCGATTAATAGCGACTGTAAGCATGTGTACTGTAAACTTCTAGAATCTGAGGACGTTGTAAAATATTCTAAGCAAAAATAGAACGTTCTATCGCTGAAGGAATTAGAACGCAAATGAGCGCGTTTACCATGGTAACGCTTCAGTTCGTCTCTGGCCAGCAGCACGGCGATCCGCAGTCCGATCCCAGAGGAGCAGCCGGTGATCAGCACCACTTTCTGCTCGCCGCCGCTCGCCATGGCAGCTCCCGTGTCAGCTGCGAGCTGTAGCAGCGGACTTTAAAAAACTTAAAGCGGATCATGCAACTCGGCGCTCGTGTGAGCGGGTTATGCGGTCACATGGCAGACAGAATCGATTAGTTAAAGGAGGACGTAAACACGCATGCTTACTTGCGTGAGCATCAGCGTTTACTGTACTGCTTTGAAAAACAAACAGATTAACGCAGTCAGATGCATTGCGAGCTGTGGGTGCAAAGGGGAGAGAGGTGTGTGTGTTTGGGGAGGGGGCGGGGGGTCTAAGGCGAGAACAAATAGGCCTAAATAAAACAAGTAAAACATCAAACATTTAAAAGTAAACAGTTATAATCAAGTCTATTTAATTAGGCTAAATGTCATTATTTCACGCCTTCTATTCTGTTAGATCAGTGTATTGAGTGAACATGATTTTAAAATGCTGCAGTGATTGTACAACATACATAGGCTACTAACAGGAAAATATTATTCTATTCTATTCTATTCTATTCTATTCTATTCTATTCTATTCTATTCTATTCTATTCTATTATTATATCCATAATATTTTAGTTACTGATAGTAGTAAATAATTAAAGTGAGGTTGGTTTTGCCTTGCCATTCTCCACTTATAAATTGCTGAATTGAAATCATCATCATAATTTTTTTTAAAGTATAAGCATATTTGTTTGATGCTGCCATTCATTTTGGCACAAATGGCGACTTAGTAATTATTATTGTATTTTTTTTTTTTAGTATATTCATTTTATTTTCAGTATGATCTAAGAGTCAATATAATGACCACGAAATATTTCCACACTCATATAGCCTGTGAGTTAAGCCTCTTAGTATTTTTTTTAGTCTGTACTGCCACCTGCTGGTAAAACTTAATACAACACATGCAGCTTCAAGTCGCTTGAAGATGATCAGAGCTGATTTTATAGGCCTTTCCCCTCCGAAGACGCCTAGAAATGTTTGGTCGTGATGTAAAATTAGACAAGGGAAGGACAAGGTTTTTGAAAAGCTAAAAAATTATACAAAAAATTATACATAATTTCTACACCGTTAATAGTATAATGATTTATGATTATTTCATTGTTTAGATAATCATCGTTCTAAATGTTTTAATTAATATTTTATAATGGATTTTCAGAATTTAAGAAAATTGTTCAACAAAAATCCATTCATAAAAGATATCTGAAAGTTAGACAAAAATAAGTGATAAAGGCACAATGTGAATTAAATTATGTAAGCCAACACTATAGTGGCCATGACAACATATTACGAAATGTACAGTGAAGCTTGACTCTTAGAGAAGCTAGAAAAGGTGAATCATGCTTGACTGTGTAATACTTGCCACAATGACGCAAAGGTGCTCTGGGTGTTGCAGGGGGTTTCTATACTGTTGTGAATGTGTTGTGGATGGTTACTAAGGCATTGTGAGGTGGTTGCTATGGTTTCTGTTGTTACTGTAGAAGTGTGCTTATAGGCTAAAGTCAAAAGATTCCACCCAAGTCTCTATAAAACTTTGGTCCCAATATGGTTTGAGACTCAAGACTTAAGACTATGGCTTAAGGTTTTTCATTCACTGGACCTGAGTTGCTTAGAAAGGTAATAGACAAGTCGCATGATATGAGGTATCATTTACATCCATAACACAAACAGAGCGGATAAAGTTATGTCAACGTTTATGCATATAAATCAGGGATGGGTGACTGCAGCAATTTAGTAGCCTCATTACCTCCACATAGAGGCTGCTTTTATAATTTGTTGGTCCTTGACTGAATATGCTGATACCATTTGCCAGAAGGTACAAGTGAAATAAGTCTATAAATAGGGTCTTTAGGAATAGATCTGGTCTGCTTAAGACATCGAACTGGCTGTGATGCAATTAGGATGCTCCTGTGACATATGATGTCATTCTAACCCATTTAAACAGTTTGTAGGAGAATTAGACAGTTATGTTTTTTTGCACTGTAATACCGATGTGATGACCAGTGGTGTGACCCTTTCCACTGCAGTCACGTGGATGTCTCCTCCCTGATGTTTCCTATAATCTATGATCATCTGCTTAATCTCCTTGTTATCCTGTTTCATATGCAGGATTTCAACCTATTTATTTGTACCTGTGATCCTAGTAATTTTTTGCAGCTTTTCTTACAATCAGCATTATACAGTAGGTTGGGATGTAGTTGGGAAAAGTAAGCAGTAGACCACTTGAAGCATAGGCAAAAAATTAGCTTCAAAAAGATTTTAAATGTTACCTGTAGACTTCCTACTATTATCAGCGATAGCATGAAGGTCAGACAGTCCAATCAATGGTCAGATTTTAGGGTTAGGTTTAGTACTGGGGCTTGTACTGGAAAACATTCTTATAAACTATTTCACTCTGATCGAAGGGTAGTTTATAGTTAGAATTTGGACTTTTACACAAATATTATTTCAGGATAAACCAAAGATACTGATCCAGGTCATGCTTGGAAAATCAGTCACTGTAGGAATCTGGTTTCATCTGGTTTACATAATACATAATACATAACCCATCATTTGGATATCACATTTTACCTTTGAATGTGTTGCATACTTCAGTTCTTACCTTGTTAATGTGTGCTCAATTGTATTGAATGTGCTCTAGTAGTGTTATTCATGCCTTAAAATTATTTTTGAAAATAACAACAACAACAACTGTACTTGCAGATGATAGAATATTATATTTTTTTATAATGTAATATTATGTTTTAATATATATATATTTTTGTTGTGCTTTAAAGAAATATAATTATTTAAGTTGACTATCATAGTGAAGTACATGTAAAGTACTTAAAAGGTTGGTTCACCCAAAAATGTAAATTAGGCCATAAATTACTCACCCTCAAGGCGTCCTAGGTGTTTTTGAAATACTTTTTTCTTTCAGATGAATCCAGTCGGAGTTATATTAAAAAATGTCTTTGATCTTTCAAGCTGTTTAATGCCACTCAGCGGGTGTTGAAGTGCTTCAGTCCAAAAGAAGTAAAATAAAAAGCGCCCATCCATAAAAAATAGTGTCTCACACAGCTCCGGGGGTTGAACAAAGGCCTCCTGTAGTGAATCGATGCGTTTTTGTAAGAAAAATATCCATATTCAAAATGTAATAATCACTTTAATGTAGCTTGTGCTGACAGTTGTACAAGGAAGCAGCTCTGGGGCAGATGATGTATGAGGTCAGCGCTGTGCATGTGCTGATGAGTCTCATGAAAACCAACGTCTGTTAAAGGGGTCATATGATGTTGCTAAAAAGAACATTATTTTGTGTATTTGGTGTAATGAAATGTGTTTATGCTGTTTAAGGTTAAAAAAAACATTATTTTCCAAATACTGTACATCATTGTTTCTCCTCTATGCCCCGCCTTCTGAAACATGTCGATTTTTACAAAGCTCATCGTTCTGAAAAGCGAGGTGTGCTGTGAGTGAGCGGAGGTGGGCTTGAGTGAGCAGAGGTGCGTTTGAGTGAGCGGAGGCTGGCTAGAGTGAGTGGAGGCTTGTTAGAGAGAGTGGCTTGAGTGAGCGGAGGCCGGCTAGAGTGAGCGAAGGGTGACTTGAATGAACATAGGCCAGATAGAATGAGCGGAGGCCAGCTAGAGAAAGCGGAAAGCGGCTTGAGTGAGTGGCGGCGGGCTTGAGTGAGCGGCGGTCGGCTTGAGTGAGCGGCGGCGGGCTTGAGTGAGCGGCTGTGGGCTTGAGTGAGCGGAGGCAGGCTTGAGTGAGCAGAGGGCGGCTTGAGTGAGCGGCAGTGGGTGGACTTGAGAACAGTGCGGCCGGTGGGCTTGCGGCAACCACATGTGACGACCCCGGGCTAGACCCCGCTTCGTCCATGGTGAAAGCCGATCTGCGATCCACAGTGCGAAGTTGATGTATTTCCTCAGCGACCAGCACGGATCAGCTCTAGGCATGCCGAAATGGATATCGTCCTCTTTTGGAAGGCCAAACAAAGTAGTTTCGCTTTCACAACGAAACACATTGTCTTCACAACATGGTGGCTGCAACAACAATACTACAGCGAGAATAAAAGTTACGCCTTCTTGTTTTTGCGTGAACATTTGGGCAGCGTTATGCAGATCTTCCCACATCGTGACGTAGATATGTGGGGGCACGTTAGAATGAGACATTTTAGTAGGGCGTTGTTGATTCTTAACTTTTATAAAGAATATCTATTTGGATTTGAGACCTTATTCTTTGCAACTTTACAGATCTTCTTTATGCACCAAGAGCTAGTAACACTCCAAAGAGAAAGGAAAAATTTTAAATCGCCTCATATGACCCCTTTAACAGGAGCAAAGGTTTCCTTACTTTAGCAAAGGAAAACCAGACTCCTTTTGGCTTATATTGAAATCCTCTGACATTCTTCTTTACAAATCCTCATTTTGTACTTCTAATTAGTGATCTATCCCCTGCACTTCCGCGTTCGTCACTTCTGAGTGGTGCATGCGCAAAACCGACCTCATACATCATCCGCCCGGAGCTGCTTCCGTGTACAACGAACAATGGACAATTCGTGTACAATGGACACATCGCAGATGGACGATAACTTCATAATGACTAATACACACTCTCTCTCCTCCTTCTCTCCACTCTCAGAGATGGACGTTTCCAAACTTATCCTGTCCAGTCATCCTACTACTTGTCCACTTGATCCTATTCCCACTCACCTCCTTCAAGCGATTTCTTCTTCAGTAATACCTTCACCTACTCACATTATCAACACCTCTCTTCACTCTGGTACAGTTCCCTCAGCATTTAAGCAGGCTCCGGTAAGCCCACTGCTTAAGAAACCATCTTTAAATCCAGCACTTTTAGAAAACTACAGACCGGTATCCCTTCTTCCATTCATTGCAAAGACACTTGAGCGAGTTGTGTTCAACCAACTCTCTATGTTTCTTGTACAGAACAACCTCCTGGACAGCAACCAATCTGGCTTCAAAAGCGGCCACTCAATTGAGACTGCCCTGCTCTCGCTTACTGAAGCCCTGCGACTGGCAAGAGCAGCTTCCAAATCCTCAGTACTCATCTTGCTGGATCTGTCTACTGCTTTTGACAGAGTTAATCACCAGATTCTACTGTCCACCCTCAGAAAGATGGGCATCTCTGAAACTCCACTCCTGTGGTTTAAGTCCTACCTCTCAGATAGATCCTTCAGGGTGTCTTGGAGGGGTGAAGTTTCTAAGTCACAACTTCTTGCTACTGGGGTTCCTCAAGGCTCAGTACTTGGACCACTTCTCTTCTCCATCTACATGATGTCATTAGGATCTGTCATTCAGAAGCATGGCTTTTCCTATTACTGCTTTGCTGATGACACTCAACTCTACTTCTCATTACAACCAGATGATCCGACAGTAGCTGCTCTCATTGCAGCCTGTCTGAGTGACATTTCTAGCTGGATGAATGACCATCACCTTCAGCTCAACCTTACTAAGACAGAACTGCAGAACTACAACAGTAGGAAGATTAGACCCTTCCTCTCAGAGCAAGCCACCCAACTTCTTGTCCAAGCTCTTGTTCTCTCCAGACTGGACTATTGTAATGCTCTCCTGGCGGGCCTTCCTGCATGTACTATCAAGCCTCCACAACTGATCCAGAATGCAGCAGTGAGGGTTGTCTTCAATGAGCCAAAAAAAGCTCACGTTACTCCTCTCCTCATCAGGTTACACTGGCTACCAGTAGCCGCTCGCATCAAATTCAAGGTACTAATGCTTGCCTACAAGACGACCACTGGCACGGCACCAATACACCTAAACTCACTATTTCAAACTTATGCACCATCCAGAAACTTGCATTCTGCAAGTGAACTGCGCCTTGTGGTGCCATCCCAAAGAGGTTCAAAATCACTCTCACGGACCTTTTCCTGGGCTGTGCCCGGCTGGTGGAATGACCTCCCAATCTCAATTCGAACATCCGAGTCTTTACTCATTTAAAAAAAAAACATCTAAACACTCATCTTTTTCGCCAGCACTTGACCAACTAATACTAGCACTTACCTTTTCTTGTCTATCCTATTCTTGGAAAAAAAAACAAAACAAACAAAAACCTTGCTACGGGTTCTGTGCTAGACTAACTGAGACTTGTCATGGCACTTGTATACTGTTGTTGTTCTCTCGTTGGTCTGATTGCTTCTATTGTTCTCATTTTTAAGTCGGTTTGGATAAAAGCGTCTGCTAAATGATTAAATGTAAATGTACAACAGTGAGCACAAGCTAGATTAAACTGATTATTACGTTTAAAATATGGTTATTTTTCTTACAAAAACGCAACAATTCACTACAGGAGGACTTTGTTCATCCCCCGGAGCTGTGTGAGACACTTTTTTTTTAATGGATGGGTGCTTTTTATTTAACTTCTTTTTGACTGAAGTACTGCAACACCTGCTGAGTGCCATTAAACAGCTTGAAAGATCAAAGACAACATGGTGGTTCAGAACAACATCACCAGCCACAAAGGAAGAGGCCTGTGGAGATGTTGAAACAGGAGCTTTTCAAGCATGGATTCAACCTTCTTACATTTTTCTCCTATGATGCAAGCACACCAAATATGTACTGTAGTGTAGATAAAATGCAATGAAATTCTCTTCCAGATGTAAATGAAAGGCAAGATCAATAATTCAGGATAATTCTTGTATACGCTTGTGTGTGTGTGTGTGTGTGTGTGTGTGTGTGTGTGTGTGTGTATATATATATATATATATATATATATATATAAAAGATTTGTTTGTGTTTGTTTGTGTTTTATTGTCATTGCACGTGTAAGGTACAAGGCAACGAAATGCAGTGAGCATCTAACCAGAAGTGCAATAAGAAGTAAGTACAGGATATACAGTGTCTACAATATGTTATAAATGTACAATAAATATACAGATAAGGCAGTACTATGGACATAATTTACAGATTTTTAAATACTATCAGCATGATATACAGATGGGTGTACTATGAACATACTATACAGATGGATATGAGCATATGAACATTATTTATACTAGTGCAATGGAGAGTAAATGTGAGTAAATGTGCAATATATTCCAGTGTGGAAATGGATCATTCAGTATTCTGGGTGAACAGACAGTAGTGCAAGTAATAACAAGTAATAACAAGTGAACTGTTTTTTGTTTGTAAGCCATATGTAGTGATAAGGAGGGGTGAGGAGTATGTGTGTGTGTTTGTGTGGGGGTGGTGGTGGTGGTGGTGGTGTGGGGGGGGGGGGGGGTGTCAGAGGGCAGAATTAAGTAAGGAGACAGCAGCAGGGAAAAAGCTGTTCCTGAATCTGCTAGTCCTTGTCCAGAGGCTCCTGAAGCGCCTCCCGGAGGGCAGGAGTTTAAACAGTCTATGGTCAGGGTGAGAGGAGTCCTTAAGAATGCTGCAAGTTCGTCGTAGACAGTGTTTTCTCTGGATGTCCTCAATAGCAGGGAGTGGTGTCGTTGGGCTGTTTTCACCACCCTCTGCAGTGCCTTGCGGTCAGCAACTGAGCAGTTCCCATACCAGACTGTGATACAACTGGTCAGGATGCTCTTGATCGCACACCGGTAAAAGTTCATCAGGATGGCTGAAGACAGCTGGTTCTTCTTCAGTGTCCTGAGGAAGAAGAGGCGCTGGTGAGCCTTCTTGACCAGGCTGGATGTGTTTGTGGTCCAGGACAGGTCCTCCAAGATGGTGGTTCCCAGTAACTTGAAGCTGGAGACACGTTCAACAACCATCCCGTTAATGTGGATGGGGTTGTATGTGCTTCCTTTCTTCTTCCTGAAGTCCACAATGAGCTCCTTTTTATGCTGGTGTTAAGGAGCAGGTTGTTGTCAGTGCACCATGAGACGAGGTGCTGTACCTCCTCCCTGTAGGCAGTCTCATCGTTGTCTCTGATGAGGCCAATCACCGTGGTGTCATCTGCAAACTTAATGATGGAGTTGGATCCATGCACAGGCTTGCAGAAGTGGGTGTAGAGGGAGTAGAGGAATGGGCTCAGCACACAGCCATGTGGTACGCCGATGTTGAGTGTGATGGTGGTGGAGCAGGAAAGTCCATAATCCAGTTGCAGAGGGAGGTGTTAATGTCAAGGTCTCCAAGTTTTGTGGTCAGCTTGGAGGGAATGACAGTGTTAAATGCTGAGCTGAAGTCAACAAACAACATCCGTACATATGGGTTGTTATTGTCCAAGTGCATCCTCTGTGCTCCTATTGCTACGGTAAGCAAATTGGTGTGGGTCCAGTGTGGGTGGGAGGCAGTCTTTGAGTTGTGCTAGGACCAATCGCTCAAAGCACTTCATATCGATAGGTGTGAGTGCTACGGGGCGGTAGTAAATCAGGCACATCGGGGAGGAGTGTTTCGGCACTGGCACAATGGATGTGGACTTAAAGCATGTTGGCACAGTTGCTTGGGTGAGGGACAGGTTGAAAATGTCTGGCTTGTAGTCACTAATGGACTGGATGCCCTGCCACCTGCGTCGGGGGTCAGAGTTGGAAAAGTGCTCTTCTATCTTTAGCTTGTAGCAGTACTTGGCCTTTTGGATGCCCCTCCTCAGGTTAGCCCTGGATTTGCCTGTAGGCATCATCTGATCTGAAGGCAGTGTTGCGGACTTTCAGCAGGAGTCGCACCTCCTTGTTCATCCATGGCTTCTGATTAAGGTATGTTGTGATCTGTTTTTCTATTGTAACACTTTCAATGGTGGTATTGATGTAATACAGTACGAGGAGGTATAGATATCAATGTCAGTGTGAGAGCCACAGGCAGCCTAAGAAGCAAACATACTCCAGTCCATGTGTTGAGACCTGTCCTGAAGTAAAGAGTCAGCTCCAGTTGGCCACACTTTGATGGTCCTCACTGATGGCTTCACACGGTTGATGGGGGTGAATACTTGAGGGTGAGAAACAAAGAAAGGTGATCAGACTGTCCGAAGTTTGGGTAGGGGGGTCACGATGTAAGCTCCATCAATGTTTGTGTAAACATCATCCAAAATTTTCTCTCCTCTAGTGTGGCAGGAAACATGTTGATGAAATTTGGGGAGCACTGTCTTTTATTTGGAGTGATTAAAATCACGCGCAACAATAAAAGCTCTTGTTTTGCCAGAGTCATCTGCTGTCCTATCTGCCCAGAGCGTGTAGCGTCCGGCTATGGCATTATTCGGTACGTTGCTGTGTAGCCATGTTTCTGTGAAAACCATGACATTGCAATCCAAAAGTCTCTTACTGTGGGTGGTGCAAAGTCGTAACTCATCCATTTTGTTCACCAGTGCCTGCACATTAGCGAGGAAAATGCTGGGTAAAGACAGCCGGAGCGGTGTGAGCGTTAGCTTAGCTTTTAGACCTCCACGCTTCCCCCGCCTTTGTTTACGATCTCGACGCCGCCTGCGAGCACTTCCGCCCGGCTGGGTAGAGTGCGTAGCCTAGGGTGTTCTGGAGATCTCAGGGATCGAAGATTGGTGATAAAACCGTTGAAAAAGCCGCCATTTTGGTCATTATCCCGCCATCTTGGTCATTATCTATCTATCTGTCTGTCTATCTATCTATCTATCTATCTATCTATATATATATACATATACCTATCTATCTATCTATCTATATATATATATATATATATATATATATATATATATATATATATATATATAAATATATATCCACCACTGTGCTGTAAAAGACTGATATGTCATATTAACATATGATTTGATGTTAATATTTACTTTTAATAAATGCATTACTAGAAAAAATTGCAGTGCTTCATTTTGCAGTAAAGTAGAACTGTTTGGTTGAGATAATTTTGTGTTTGGATGGTTGTATTAATTGTTTTGAGAAAAAGTACATTGCATTGTGAAAAGTGTCAAATCGATTGAGAAAAACTGTAAAGTGAAAAAAAGTCCAATGGTAACATATTTCACTTGAACCAGTCATACAGGCTTGGACTAGAAAATATCCGCTCTGCGGTTTTCTGCTTTGACACTTAGCATAACAGATTAGCTTGGGTTGATGGGGATGATCGAGTTTGTTGCTTTGCATATCTGCTCTGTGGAGGCTTGGTTTGTTTACAGAATGATCTGATACATACACCACAGGCCTCACTGTTTGCAGTTATTGATTTCCGTCAGACCTTTTAAAGTTCCTTCATCTGAGGGTAGGCATAGTTTTCCCATAGTTTTCCCAGCATGGATTCCTGGCCTGCTCCAGCCCTCATCCTACATACTGACAGAGTTACACTGTACACAAGTTTTGCCTTGCAGCCACAAAACCCACAAGTTCATGACAAAATGGGGAATGGAGAGGTTCAGTGAAAGGAGAAATAAATCAGAATTCATATTTTAGGCCACACTGCATCAACTGGAACAGAGTTTGTTGTGAATTGTCCTACTTTCACATGTAAACATGGAAATATTCTAACAGTGAATTACTCTGACATTGTTTTGACAACAGTCTTGCTATTGTTGACTAAAACTCTTAAAAATTGTTTTTGGTTATTGAAATAAAGTTGATATAAAAGAAAATATAAATATTAAATGAAAAACTTAAACTTAAAAATGAGAAATGTTACTATGGCAGCTAACTGAAATATATTTTTTATAAGCCTGTATATATAGTATAATTTTATAATACTATAAAGCACTTAAGTATAATAAAAATGCTATAAATTATTTTATTTATGGTTTTAAGGACTGAAATACATTTTTTTTGAAGAACTTAAACTACTAAAACTGAGATGAAAATTCATTTAAGCTATATACAAATAATATAAGAACAAGACTAATAAAATGACAAAAGCACTTAAGTATAATAAAAAAAATACTATAAATGATTTTTCAAAGTTGTAAATGAACAGATTACTGTAATATGTTTTATAAAAAAATACTTTTTCAGTCTTATTACTTCAGAATTTCATGTTTAATTGAATGTGTTAAATTAGTTATTTGTAATTATTTGTGAAACTTCCTAGCAATTTCTAAATGAAAATTGTTTCTACACTTTTTTTCTTTTCTTTTCAGTGTATAAATAAATACTAAAATAAGGCTGACAAATGGTTAGGGCACATTTGTGGTCATTTTCTGTTCTAATAATGAATTAGGATGATGATAATAATAAAATATATGAAGTGGAGACGTTTGTTCCTCATTATGCAGTTTATCCAGCTGGAGAAAATGCAACACTACTAATTTTAGAGGTTAAAACAGCCCATCAACATGGGTTTTATTAGTGTGTGTGGGAAAAAAAAAATTACAAGGTGTTAATTGTTTTGGTGAATTTAGCGTTTAAATTCTCCTTGCTCAGACTGAATCAGTTGCTTCTGAATTTGAATAAGGGAAATGGATAGATGAAAGGATGTATGCGCTTCCCTGCTGCGCCTTTCCTCTGCTTTAGGAGAAAGTAGACAGGTGTGTGTGAGTGAATGAGTGAGTGTAAGTGTGTGTTAAATAGATGACGATGAGTGCCGGGGAGGGAATTTTAGCCTCTAAGCTATCACTCTGGCATCTTACACAGGTTTAGAGAGGGATAAAGAGAAAAGGAGAGTGTGTGTTGAATAAATAAGCAGCAGTACAGGCCTCTACTTGCTGCCGTCCTACAACACACTCTTTCTGACTGCTTTCATGTGCATATTTCTTTTTTCATTGTGAGTCCACATCAGCGTCATACAGAATTTACATATAGAATGCACTTAAAAAAAAAAAATTCCACTTTGTTTGACTTTTATGACCTTTGACCCTTCATCTACTGCCTATGACTGCACTCCATTTGAGTTCGGTCTGGTTTCCTGTCTGTGAAGATGGATTCCCATAGACCAGCCCAGCACAGGGCATCATTGCAGTTTTTTTTCCCCTTGGCTCACTTGTTGCCTAGATGAGATAAGAAATGACTAAGGAAAAAAAATCAACACATTTTGGTTTTGATGTTTCAGATGTATGAGTCTAGTGACACAGCTTTAAATTATTTTGAGACCAAGGTTAAAATCTCAACATAATATATAATTTTCTAATTAATAAACCAAGAAAGACTGCAAGTGAACTTGACAGCTATTTATTATTGTGTGGAAAAGAGCATGTTTGGCATAATCATAAGGTTTCATGATAATTGCTCTTTTGTTCTGGGGGAAAAAGGTTTTGAGCACCATAATGGTGGGTAGATGATGATAGATATATATTTTTTAAGCTTTTTAGTCAAACACTTTTTTTACCTAAATCATTCCTCTTAATTGTTAAAGATCCAAATAAAAGTTTGTAGAAATTGCTTAAATTAAATTAAATTAAATTAAATTAAAATTGTGAAGATAAATTAAAACAATGTAATACTAAAGTAAAACAAAAAAGTAAAATGAAATTTTAAATTAAAATAAATGTAAATCAATTTATGAAATAAAAATTAAACAAATAAAAGTAAATTTAATTAATTGCAACACAATGTAATATAAAATTAAAATTAAGCAAAATTTAATTTAAATTAAATTAAAAGTAAATCAATTTATAAAATATATAAAATAAAATAAATTAAAACAAAATGTAATATGAAAGTAAAACAAAAAAGAAAAATGAAGTAAAATGACATTTTAAATTAAATTAAATTAACAAAAAATAAAATATTCCATCTGATCTATTTGCTAATGTATCCAAAGGCTTGGTTGTTGTTTTGTTTTGATTTTCTCAGTGTCACTTTGAATGATTTTAGTATTATCTCAATATGCATACCCTGAATGAAATGATTACTATTGCATTGAAATGTTTATTATTCACAGCTGGTTTTAATAACTAGCCGATTAATTAAGTTAGATGTGAAACTGTTCTTAGAGTGAGAAATAGTTCTTATGTGTCCACTGTATAGACTGCAGGCTCTTTCTCTCTGGGCAGCTGGAGGCGAGTTAGAGACACATTCACAAGAATGTTTGCTGCAGGTCAAGAGTGCTGCTTTCTGCTCTTTTGTTTGCTGTCTGTTGAGGAGGTGTGGAATGCAAACTTCACAAAAGCAGAGGGAAGAAAAGGGAAGGATGATGAGAAAGAAAAAGAATACGTGCCTTTTAATAAAAGGAGGCGAGCTCACAGAAAAGAACAGAAGAAAGAAAGAGAATGGAAAAAGTTGTAGGAAGTGGGAAGACAGACAAGGAGAAGCGAAGCACGGGACGGAAGACAACACCGCATTCGAGTCTGGAAGTGTTCATTGATTTACCGGCTCATTAAAAAAACTGATCCTGTGCGCTAATGATTCCAGGCACCGCCACACTGTTAATCATCAAAATAAACACCACACTGAGAACTCCTCCCTCGAACGCAGCAATCCGGACCCAAACTGAGCTGGAAAAATCTGTTGTGCTGTTACAGCAAGCATTTTCCACATTAAGAATGAGATGTGCTTCATTACAGGAAATCTGGTCCTCCTCTTCCTTGAATGTTTTCTTCTTCTTTAAGAGGTATTAAGTGTTTTTTTATGAGGTCAGTTCAATTACAGTGAGAAGCTGTGACTGTTTTTCCCCTGCATTAAGTAGTTTATAATTGCACGTCTTTGAGCATTGGGTGCTTGAACTGTCGGAAAATAAAACTAATGAAATTAAAGATGCTTAATTGAGCAATTTCAGGTGTTTTCTGGGCTTGTAAGTCATTTTCTCATCAAATCTACACCTATGAGTTTCCTCAGCACAATCCAGACCACCTCCTTGTACACACACACACACACACACACACACACACACACACACACACACACACTACATCCCAACGATGACCCCTCAATAACTGTGACATTTTTTCTTCTCAGACACTTGACGAATGATCGTGAGAAAATCTGTGTGGGAACTTACCCAGGAATTAGGAAGGACATCATGATAGCCTATTATTGAAATAATTAAGGGATACAGTACAGTAAGCTGGTGTGTATTGTAGAATTATCCAAATCTGCTTACCAAATAAATGGATAAAAAATGTATTTATTTAATGAAAACAAAAATTGCAGTACCATTTACAATATTTGACTGCAGAATGTCTTGACTGACCAATCAGAAACAAGTATTCCAGGCAGCTGTAAAATATCACACAAATAAGGTGTTTTATTTGTGATTTAATCGAATAGGATCATGCATGAGAGAGTTAAACAAGCAGGCAGTGAGAGATAACAGAGTCTGCAGTGCTGGAGGGAATCAGATGTGGATCATATATTACTGCCTGTCAGTAAATTATTGGTCATATGGAGCTGATTTTAGATATACTGTATCCAGGAGCGTTTCTCTTAGCTGGCTCACTCTCATTGATCTTTCCTCACATCAAGCATATAAAGCAGATATGTAACAGTGGGAGTTCACAGAACGTCTGTCATACATCTACAGCTCACTACAGTACCTCTGACAGCTCTGCCCTCAAGGAAACTGGGCAGGCTTGTCAAATCAGCACTTATGTTATTGGAGGAGAAATCAATATGAGATAGTGGTATTTTTTCGGAACCATACATTTCTGTGCATGTAATGTGTGTTGAAAGAGAAGCACACTTTCAAAGTGTGTTATTTCAGTGATAAATACGTTAAAGAAATGGACTTAAGTGTGAAATGTATGTAATATTTAAAGACACCTAATTGCATGCCTAATGCAATTAAATTGAATTATGGTTTAAATTTAAATTACATGCAAATAATTGATTTTTTTTTGACCCACTTAAGTAAGACTTAAATACATCTTTATATGTCAAAATCTTTATGGTTGCCATATTTGTTTGGACTTATAATTTACATAATGAAATTAACATTACAAACATGTATTACGGTTTACATCTGAGTGCAGTGAATTATACAACATGATTTAGTTCTCAATAGGTGAAAAGATTAATATCAAAGACATTTCTTCTCCTCGAAATCCCTCAAATTATGTTTTGGAAGCAGTGGAGACTCAGTCGCTTTATTAATTTGAAACATCAGATGCATATTTTCCTCTTTTGGACAGATTGCTGCCCTGTCCCAGCACGTTCCACCTTTGTGAAGCATTAAAGAAAACAGTTGTTATTCCAATATGTTCGGATCACCTTCGCTTTCTCTTTCTGTGATTAGTGATTGTATTAGTCTCTATACTGTCATTCCCGGCTCACATCAGCAGTATCTCACCTGCATCATTCTACAAGTTCTTCTCTTATCTGAGGTTCCCTGAAATGAAAGTCTCCAGTCTTTACCTTCACTAACTAATGGAGACTCCGCAGGAAGAGACGAGTGCACATAAATGCAGCAGACATGTATACAAAAGCACTTTACTCAAGTGCCAGACATGTCTCTGATATGAACTCAAGATGTAGAAAGACGGAGCAGTGCAGTCAACATGGAGACCTCTGAGATTCTTTATCACACTCTATGGGTGGCTGGTCTGTTGTTGCTCTTCAAGGAAATCTCGAATGGTTTCATTCCCTGCCAGCTCTTATATCTGAACTGCTACATGAGACTAATTTGTTTCAAGTCACAGATGTGCTTTAATGTAACTGTGTGGTGTGCCATATGTTCAATGAACCCGGGTAGACAACAGAGGCGGTCACATTTCAATGATTTATGCAAACAGAGAAAGTGCCAAATGCAACATGAAGCCTATAAACACAACATAAATGCAAAGCTCTCTATTTTTGAAATGAGAGAACTTACAGGCCTTTAGTGTGTGAATTATGTGTGGATCAACGCTCTTATGCTCAGCAAGGTCTTTTCACAACTTAATCCCTAACATATGGCTTGAAGATACACTGGTTTTGCTGACTTTCAGCTTCCAGACAATTACTCAGATTTGAGTCATGCATTCATATAAACAGCATGTTCACTGAGTTGTTTAAAGTTAAAATTAAAGAAACTGGTAGAAGAACATCAAGTAAGCACTAAGTAGCACTCAAAATTCACTTGGTGCAAAATCTGTGGGGGCATGTGGATCCGTTTGAAAATGCATGAAACTTCGGTATAGAAAGAGAATAATGGATGAAGTGGAGATGGATACTCTGGACATCTGAATTGGTCTGTCTGAAACTCACTGATAGAATTCGGAATTTCTCACTTTCTGCTAAAATGTCCAACTTCATTCTTAGTAACTATCTGCTAAAACCAGAAGGAATGCAGGTCTAATTTATGAGAGTCTGACTAAATTGAGGTGAAAGTGTGTGTGAGAGTACAGAGATTATCTGAATATCTCAGAGGCTCTTATGTCTTTTGTTCCCTTTGTGCACTTCCCAAATCCGTCCCATGTTTATCTTCACACCCACAGGGCGGATTATTCACTGCGACAAGATTGTTTTTATGAATCTGAGAAAGGCTCTCTTTCATTAAACATTAATCTCTTTGTACGGCATGAAGGTTTTAATTTGGTTAGGTTACCCAGAAGCCACGCACCGTTGATGGACGTTTATGATATTCAACACGAAAAACATATATTAATCAAAATGATACAAATGCAAAGTGATCTGAGAGCAACAAGCATTTCCTGTGAAAAGACAAATATGTACAAGGTCACGCTGCAGGATACAACTGAGAGATTGTTATGTTTCATAGTGTGTCCCACACTTCCCCTTTTCTTGTTTTCTGTGTTTTTCCCCCAAGGAGGATCAAGAGCATCACTTTTCCTACTTTCTTCTATTTCTCTTCAAACTTTATGTGCGCTGGCTGGCCCACAAAGGTCTGTCATAGCCTGGTTTATGGTGATGTCAGTGCCATTAATTATTGTCAATTAGAGGAATCTATCTCGTAAAGGCTTGTCAGTCTGCGAGTCCAAACCAAAGTCGCAGCAGAATTTTTGGCCAAAGTGCTTCAGAAGCAATGTAAACTTTAGAGGCAATATAAAAAGAATATATTGTGTCGAAGAAAGTAAAGGCCCTGGTGGGCTTTCCCTTTTTTATATGCAAAGCATCTCAGCCTTGGCATGCAAAAAAGCACAATGTCATGCTAAGACACGATCTGCCATGTGGAATTTTTTATGTGTTAAACAACAGAGTGAATAATGGACAGATAATCAAACACTATGTATTCGAATGATGTGTTACTAGTGTAATTTGTCCATCCTTCCTTCTTTCCTTCCTCCCTTGAATTTCTAGGAAACATGGAGTAAAATAGGTGTTTATGCCCTGCTAATAAAAAACAAAGATTTTCAAGGCTTGGAAACCATTGGGTGAGTAAGTGAGTAATGACAGAAATGTGTCATATACACATACAGTGGTGGCCAAAATGATTATGACACTAGTATTTTCAGCAGCTAAAAAATGGGTTTAGGTCAGTTATTTCTCTCTTTTGCTGTAATGTGTCAGTAGGAAATATCAGTTTCAGTTGCAAACATTCATTTAGCCATTGATTGTAATAATCCAGTGACATTTGTTTGCACAAGGAGTCTGACAACAGCCAGAGATCTGATCTGATCATCATCAGTCTGTCTGGAATGACATGAAGAAACAGAACAAACTGAGACAGACTCAGTCAAGAAGAACCGTGGCAACGTCTCCAAGATGCTTCAAGAAACCTACCTGCAAAGCTACAGTACTGTTAAAGTTTTAGGCACTTCTATAAAATGAGAATGCTGTGAAAAATCAACAAACAGTGACAAAAACCTCACTGGATTATTACAGTTAATTGCAAAATGAGTGTTTGCAACTGAAACTGATATTTCCTACTGATACACTACAGCAAAAGATAGAAATAGCTGACTTAAAAAAAAAAATGTTGCTGAAAATACTAGTGTTCTAATAATTTTGGCCACCATTGTATATTTTGAGTAGGCCTACATATTGATCTTAGCTTGTTTAGGCTGGTTTTAAGAAGGTCTCTAATTCTGACTACCTGAAAAGTGCCCAAAACTAGTCCTCAGGCCAGCCTTAGACCAGTTATGCAGCTTAGGCTAGTTTATAATGTGCTCTCTCTATGCATTTTGACGGCTACATTATATAGGCCGATACATTACAACAACGTCACAACACATCCAATGTCTGACACGTGTCCTCTGGAGGCACCGTTTAGCACCGGAGTCTGGACATAAACGCATCACTGGAGGGAGAGGAGGGGACGGGGGAGAAAGTTTGGAAAGGAGTGAGAGGAGGCAGAAACTGAATGAGAGGGACAGAGCTTAGCGGTCTTGGAGGAGAGGAGGATACTCAGAGAAAAAAAGCCTCTCCATCTTATGCAACTACAGACCGGGACCGGAGCAGCACTTGCCTCTCTCTTTTACGCTTATGGCTTCTGGGTTTTCTCAGTCGTAATCTGCTGGTCGTGTGATAAAGCGCTCGAGTGGAGGTAACGCGTCCTGAACATGAGGCGACTGAAGCAGACTGCGGTCTGCGCGATAGTGCCGCTGCTTCTCTTTCTGTGCACCACAATGACGCATGCAGGTAAAGTATCCTAAATTTAAACTTAAACCAATAGTTTTTAAAAGTGCTTATTGTTCTCAATCAAATATCCTTTCATAATTGGAAACCACATATTTATTTCCTATGCACTTGTTACAGATGCGGCTTCAATAGCCTAGTCAATAACCTTTGTTAAGTTTTAAATTTAAGTTGCTCAAAATGTTTTGTTACGATCAGCGGGATGTTTTTACCTTAACCATTTTATAACGAGCATTTATTGATGTGGGGGAAGCTTGAGATAGCCTAAATGTTGAATAGGCTATGTTCCGCCGGTTTGAACTTGTTCTTTGAGTTTGAGGATGACTGACAGCCGCTAAGTTTCCAAATCACTCTACCTAAGTTTAGACTGTAGCCTATGTTTATTTTTCCGTGATTTATTCTGTGCTTTGCAGCTGTCTTTAGTATTTAAACATAAATTAGGCTACAGCTTATTAAAAATTATTTATATAGTTTTCGAATAGTATATCAAGTCTTTTTCTTCAAATGAAGCTTTCCTTTTTTTTTTTAACTGAGTTTGGAAGTTTTTGGTCATCGATTTTTTTTTTTTGTTATTATCAAATTTACATGTTTAAAGATGTTTGCCATCCCCATCACTTACTTAACCCCACCCTCTTTTCATGTGAACAGTTTGTTTGTTGCTATATAGCCTACATATCTGCTCAAACTTTCCAGTAGAAATACACTGGGGATTGTTACAACCCTCTTTTTCCTTTTTTAACTGATTTTGGTTATATTGTTAAGTAAATACACAAACTTGCTGATTCAAATGATATAGTTCTGTCATTTAACATCCATTACCTTGAACCAAGCAATTCATTAATTGTCACCTCAGGAGGATGGTGGTCATGTGTTATTTCACCCCCTCTAATAGCTTAAACTGATGGTGTTACAGTTCACAACACTTCCCATGGTCCTCTGTTTTTCTATTATACCCATTTTAATTGCTTTCACAACTGTGAAAAAATCATTAAAATCATAAAATCATTGATCAGGTGTAGTTTCCTGACTCCCATAGTTGGAATAGTCAAGGAAGGAAATTCTCTGGCAGACTGTCATGTCATGTTTGAGTTTGCTCGTGACTCATGTCAGTTTGCTGTGAAATAGTTTAACGTTGGCTTGAGACATAGGTGAATGAGTGCTTACTGACCTACTCCAGTAGATTAAAATTCCTTTTAGGAAGTTGGCCAAATCTGCTATTGTACAAATGTAGTATATATGTCAACAGCATAACCCGGAGCAGACTGCAGATGTGGGTTAGGTTCAATTGAAAACTTGTTTTGATGTCAGCAGGATTAGTGTACCCTACACAATTAATTTATTATACAACTATAATGTTGGACTTTTCTGAATGTGAAAAGCATGAAAAGTATTAAACAAATGCATTACTCATGCTGCTATTATGCTTAGTGTGAAAAGGTCAGTGGCATGTTTATAGAAATTATATATAAAGTGCATATAATCACTGCTTTTTTTCTGAGCATTGGGGAAGTGCAAGGTTATAGTAAACTGAAACTAAAATTAAAGTGTTTTTTCTTTTTAAATACATGTTAACTTGGATAAAGAATATTATAAAACTTTTTATTTGGCTATTTGCCAATGCAACATATCCCATGTTAATGTAGTTTAACTTTATGTATTAAAATAACTAAAATTAAAACTGAAATTAAAATATATTAAAACTGACATATAAAAAGAAGTACTAAATACTACTAATACTGAACACAAAACACAACAAAATTAATAATAATAAAAAAAACATTAGCTAAAATGATAATGAAAAATATAAATGTAAATTCTGGTTCAAAATATTAATAAAAACTATAATAGAATCTCAATAATAAATTACAAGATATTGTAAGCAGCCTGTAAACCTCCAAATTATGTTTTAGAATTTTCAAAATTTAATCAAAGAGACATTATGATGTAGGATACATTTATTATTTTTATATCACTAAGCAAAGTGACAATTGATCATATGGCTCCTGGCTCAGACAGTCAGATGTTCTTGCTTTTACTGAAGCTCAAGTTGCTGGAAAACAAAATCATCAAGTTTCATAAGAAGTTTCATGTAGTTTGAGTTCCGATGCCATTAAGGACACAGATAAATTAGTAGATTTTATAATTGCAATGAATTCCTTGTATATGTTGATCAGGTCAGAGAAGTCAGACTTTATTTCAGTATGAAGGGCATCTGCAGAGATGCAGTCACATTGGTATCACTCCTGTCTGATGCAGCGGTGGATTCTGATATGACGGAGCAGGATGTGGTTAGTTGAGTCAGCTGTCGGGTATTTGCATGATTGCTCCTAGAAAGTCTGGCATTAGTTTCATGTGTTTAAACTACAGGACTTTGTAGCCACAGTGTGTTGTCGTGTCTGACATGAAGAACAAAGGCATTTTTTCTGTTTGGGATTCTTCTGTGCCTCTTGCTCCCCATATTTATATTAAGTCTATCTGGCCCATCCTCTTCAAAGGCCTTGAGTTCTAAGGCCTGTGGGAGGACTATTTCTAATGGTGCATCTTCTCTTTATGGTTATTACGTGTGCCTGGTCCATGCCTCCTGCTCTGATGCCCCAGATCCTCACCTTTCACACAGCCTGTTTGGGAACTCCTGCAGTAGAGCAGCCATGCATGTTCTTTTTGATCCCACTGAACAAACAAATATATGAAACAGTATGGATGAGAATATTTAAAGACAAGACGCCAATGAGGATGGGAGATTCCACTCAAAAGAGCCCTTTCTTTCTCTAAACAGACATGCCTTCCTGCTGCTGAGGAACTTGGGCCATCAGTGCTGCTGTGTAAAATGTGTCCTCAATCCAGAAACAATACAAACATCTGGCTCACAGAAGCAGAGCTCCATCCTCATTTCTGTGTGGCTATATACTGTATTTTGCATTAAAGGACTGATCCTGTAAGAGGAGTTATGTTTATGATACCCATGTAAACAACTTTCCACCAAAGTCCCCAAGTCAGTTACTCTGGGGCCATATTTGTAACTACCCAGGAAACTATTTCTAGTCATTCAAGTGCAGCTGTTGTTTGTTTGAATGGGGGAAGACTGTTGGTCAAGGATATTCTTGAATAATATATTTCAAATTAGAAACAAATTCTATAAATAATGGTAAAAATGAGTATTTACAGGCTAGCCCACTTAATGCTCATTCTAGAGCAGGGTTGTCCAAATGTCCTGCAAGGTTTAGATCCAACCCCAAATAAACACATCTGAATCAGCTAATCAAGGTCTTCAGACTCACTAGAAACTTCCTGGAAAGTGTTGGAGCTAAACTTTGCAGGACACTGGTCCTCCAAGAGCAAGATTGGACACCCTTGTTCTAGAGTAAAGTAACTTGCAGTTGGTTCTTTGGACAAAGACAAAAACATTTCCACTCTTTTAAGCAACAGTAGTTGTACCCTGTTTGATCTGAATCTGAAATAGTGATTTATTTTCACATTTCCATTGGATGAGCAAAGATTGCAATCAAAGCGATTGCCATTGGCCTATCATAGATCAAGTAGATAATCAAAGATTTCTGCAGAACTAGTGACACCAAGGGGAGCGGCAAAAATTCCCAAACACTCCAGTCTCCTTTCTTACATGTTTGATGTCTGGTTTGATGTCCAAAAATATTTCCCCAACCTGAAATCATGCCACTGGTCAATGCTGAGCCACTCAAACAAAAGCAATATTGAAAACACCACACAACCACAGTTTATACTGAAAATCAACCTATGAATGACTTTCATAGGATTGTTCACCCAAAAATGAAAATTCTGTCAATTACTCACCCTCATGTCGTTCCAAACCCAAAGACCTTCGTGCATCTTTTGGAACAGAAATTGAGATATTTTTTATGAAATCTGGGAGCTTTCTGTCCCTGCATAGACAGCAATGCAACTACCACGTTCAAGGCCCAGAAAGATAGTAATAAAATTGTTAAAACAGTCCATGTGACATCAGTGGTTCAATCCTAATTTTATGAAGCTACAAGAATACTTTTTGTGTGCAAAGAAAACAAAAATAACAACTTTATTAAACAATTTATTCTCTTCCAGTCAGTCTCCGCCATCATTGACGAGACTACTACAATGTCACTTTCAAACCACTGCGAATTCTGTGTTTCGCCCTTACAAGGAATTTCAGATTGGATTTCGCCTATGGAAATTTGCAAAACAATAATAAATGTCACCTTTACTTACAGCTGCCGTACATTATTTAAAGCTCAGTAGCTGCAAAATGTAAAGTTCTGTCTGGTCAATCTTTAGACTGGGAGGGTTTGTGTGTTTAATTTGTATATTGGGGTGGGGGACAGCAGTGTTCCGTGAGAGACCGAGAGATGCAGGTGTTCCCTTTGTGGACCCACTTACAGTGGGCCTTACTGGATGTCTCAAAGTGAGCAAATATCACAAAACAAACTTTACAGGGAGAGGAATGTTAGACTAATGTGTGTAATGATGCTCAGCTCCCTGGCACAATAGTGCCGTCCACTCAGCAGTTCCCAGACTCTAAGTACGCTGGATACAGTATCCCACAGTGCTCCACAGCACCGTCTCTAAACCCACATACTGCTCCCACTGCCATCAAACTCTCAACACACTAGAGAAATGAATGATTCTGCAACTGAGAAGTCGTAGTTTCTTTTTTTTAGCTGGGAATCTGGTTGCATGTTGAGCAAGATGGGGATGGTATTAAACAATTTTGTTCCATCCAAACTGTGGGTTTAGTGGAGCATGACTCCTAGAGGAAAGCAGTTCTCTGCTGCGGTGGGGCAGATTCCAGGTTTTTCTAACAGCATCCAGCCACCATTCTGAACAACTTCCAAACATTAGCGATAACATGAAACAGACCCAGATTCAAATCTCAATCACGTTTATGCTCCAAGCTCTCAAAATTTTTGTGGAGCAGTTCGTCCATCTGCTTCATTTAGAGTTAGTCCATCAGGGAGATCTTAGTGGATTACTTCCATGCATATAACCACCATCCTACGCTTTCTAGGAAAAGTATGAACAAATGAAAGAGTTTGTTAAAAGAAAAATGAGGTAAAATAGGATCCAACCCCACACAAAAGGAAATTTGAGATTTGAACTCGTTTTTTGCTTGTCTAGTGTGGAACAAATGTTGAAGTGTGAGTAACTAGAGATTGACCATGGCTGAGGGGGCGTAAGCTGGGATAGCGTTTCTGCAGTGCCTTTGGGCGTGTCTGAGCTGCCTTGTCCCATCTTTCCTCGCTTCATTGCTTCTGCTGTCTATAGGGGTTGGCTCCAGGTCCCTTGAGGTCAGGGGTCACGATCAGTAATTCAACTATATCCAGCCTCAGAAGAGCCTTAAATGTTGTTTTTGACAGATTTAGTACTTATATTAGAGTATATTTTACAGTGTTTATATATACACAATACAGTTTGTGGTATTGTGTTTTAAAAAGCCGTGGAGAGAAACTCCAGACTGCCGGAGTCTTTCTCATGGTGTGGTAAATATTCCTGTGGTCTTGAGTCAATGTGGGAGGATATACACTGACTGATAAATACTTAAGGGAGTTCCCTCAAATTATAGTTTATTTTACAGCTAATAATTTAGCTAAGACTCCTATTCCAAGTGCACTGCTTTCAGTAAATAAAGACGCGGGACAAAATGACAACTGCAGAGATGGCAGGAACACAAGGTTGATGCTCAGAGGATGTTCATGGTGAGTGCAGACAGCCAGTATAAACCACAATGAATCATGTTGCAGAATTTAGTACATATTGTGCAAACATGAGATCAGTAACATAATGTTTTAATAGACTTTAACCAAAGCAATTCACTGGTTCATTCAGAGTTTAATTGGATCGATTGGAAAAGTAATCATATGATATACGAAAAATAGTATTTGTAGTGTTTGAGTTGGTTCATGGTTTTGTTTTTCTGACCTCTTTTGGAAGCCCCCTGCGTAGGGGAAGACTAAAAGGGATGTAATGTGACAAACTCATGAGAAAGTGATACCCTTGTGAAAAAGAAGAACACTTTAGTATAAAATAATATTGTTTAGTGTGAACTGAATGTATTGTTTTAGACACATAACTGCAAGTTAACTGCAATTCAATTAAAATGTATTATAATTTAAATTTAGATTAAACACAACTGGCTGAAATTCAGTGTTTTTTTGTTTTGTTTGTTTTTTGACCAAATTAAGTGAGATAGCTCACAGAAAAAAGATAAAATTCTGTTATCATTTACTCACCCTCATGTTGTTCCAAACCTCTATGTATTTCTTTCTTCTGCTGGACACAAAAGAAGATATTTGGAAGGTCCTCATTGACTTCCATAGTATATTGGAAGTCAGTGGGACCAGAATCTGTTTGGTAACCCACATTCTTTAAAATATCTTCTTTTTTGTTCAACAGAAGAAAAAAATTCATGCAGGTTTGTTTGGGTGAACTATTCTTTTAGTCCAAAGTGCTAGATACACACATAAACGTGTTTATGGGGTCAGAAGGTTCACTCATCAAGCATTCTAAGTAATTTGCAACTCACATATATCTTGAATTTATTCAGCAATCATTTGAGGTGATGCTGGAAAGGTGCCTCCACTGGATAAGCCCCCCAGACGAAGCATTTTGGGATGTGCCAGACGGCTGTAGGTGACATAGCTACAGGTAGATCTGTGAGAGCAGCACTTGGCGAAGCATACAGGTGAATAAAACAGACAGGTAGCACCGCCTTAGGTTTCACAGCCTCTGATGAATGTGATTTGTTGACTTGGCTCAGGTTTGGCTCTTGGCGGAGATACAGAGCATCAGCATGTTGCTTCTGGACTAGCTCCGGATATCCAACATGGCGTCCAGCCACCTGCCCCAGGCCCCTTCATGATGCTGGGGGAGGAACATTCCCTAGACCTCAGGAGATCTCAGTAGAGAAGGGCCTGTTTTGTAAAGGATTTGTTAAATTTTTTATTTTGGGCATGTTTTTTTTTTCAGTTCCTATCCTACTGCTTATGCTCTTGTAAACGCCTTGACTTTGTGACCATTTAAGGTTATTTCTTGGCATAATAGCCTAATTTCCCATGCAATATTTCAAACATTGGTATTCCTACGTACTGTACTTCAATGAATATTTCAGTTAGTTTGAAATATTATTGGTTTAATGTCATAAATGTTGATGCATCTTTAATTTGCGTTTCCTTAAGAGGTAACATGACGGTCTGTGTCTGGGATGCTTTGTTTTGAGAGCATTCAAGAACATATTCACTATGAGCTGGGTATCTTAGGAATGTGCTGAAAGAATTCTCACTCAGAGGAGGCATTTCTCCTCCTGTCCTCAGATCATTAAGCCACTGTTATTACTGTCATGTGAATTTCTCTGAGGTCAGAGGGCAGATATTTAACAGCACGCTGATTTACCCATTCCCTCTAGAATTTCATTCTAAGTATTTGGTAAACAAGTTTTACTGTCACTTTGAGCACAAGGTATTATCTTAACTATTAGTGGGTTGACATGACGTTTCAAATTGTGATACTGCAATGTGAAAAACTATACATCATCTAAAAAGTATTGTAAGCAACATTTTTATAATTGTATTATTTTTATGTGTACAGTTTTTAATGTATTAAATGAGAAACTACACAGAATATTTAATTTTGAAATTCATATGTCACATCGCAGGATTTTAAAATAATAGATAAGTACAAAAAGCTAAAATGTGATTATTTTCTAACATTTTTAAAGAAGAAAATGGAGTATATATTTCAAAGGCATTGTCAGGGGCAATTCCTTGTTGTGTTAGACTTCGCAATTGACTGGTTATGGATTAGACAGCAGTCAGAATTATGGTTTTGGTTGAGATGTTGAGTCGAGATGTCTGACATTTTCAAAGCTGAACCCATTAGAGTCCTGTGATAATTGGGCCTATTCTGACGCAGATTACATGGCTGTTCAGACATATAAACACCACTGACTTACTGACCTGTTTCTTCATGCACTTATGTGTATGTGTACAAATGTATGTGTACATGTATATTTAAATGAGAGCATAACAATAGTGTACAGACACCAGCTGTCTAAAGTTGCTGCATTTTTCCAATCATCCATATCCCACTTAGTTACACAGACATATTTACAGAACTGTCAAATACATTTCACCTCAGACTGATGGACCTAAACCAGTGAACATTAACAGATGTGGCTGAGTTGGGTGGCGTGAGACAATGGGCAGTGAGCCGAAAACTTCATTTATTTACAAGGTCTGTGTAATGAAATATATGGCACAACATATTGACACAACCCTGTCTAAAGTACCGTTAAATGAGTACCTGATGTTTTCCATTGTTTTTGAGTCTCGCCCGGATTTTAGCACCCCCTTTTTACTAGTCTGTCGCCATGCTTTGAGCCAGCCCAATATAAAGGCATCTGCTAAACAAATAAATAATGCCATAAAATGGAATACTTTTTTTCAGGCAGGCAGTTGGTTGGCATGGACAAACTTTTTCCACATGTTGTATTAACAGAGGAGAGAAAGGAGGGCCATGGAAACAGGAGGGCAATTTAAATTTAGGATCCTTGTTTCAGCTGACACACATGCCAAAGGTTGTGGTTAGTCAAAAGAACCCCCCCCACCCCGGTTACCTTCATTAGATTAACCTGTGCAATTAGAGATTCATTAAAACTGTAATTCAATAAAACATCAACAGCAGTTATTTCTAAATTCTATGAAGTGTTTTGTAAATGTAAATTCTATGAAGTGTAAATACATTTCAAGTGATCGTTAACATTTGACAGTGGAAGTCGTGGAGACATTGTTTTTTTTTTTTTTTAAAAGAGGCGCTGACAGGTGTCACCTGTCAGGTGTGTGTGTGTAACTATCTCAGACTAGACTGTTGTCATAGCTCTATCCCATAATGACACCCCATCCATAACCAGCTGTGGCCTTGATTTGAATGTGACTTCATCTTGAAGCTTCCAAGTAGATCGACACACTTTGAGTTGGCTGCAAATCAGCAAACTAACGGCAGCCAAACTCTCAGCTTGTTGTTCGATCTTGCCGTGACCCAAAGGGGATTGGCTTAGTGAATAATACAGCTGCAGGGCCATCAGGCTCTAGTGCTTTACATTCCTCATAGTGTTCCTAACTAGTATCATTCGATACATGCAACAACTTTTTTTTGCCAAGCACCATAGTTCTTTAGCCCAATCATACTCTTTTCAATGCTAAATAGTATTGAATGTGCACTTGTATTGTACTTCAGATATTAACAATATATTTTTTTGAAAACTGTACTTACAGAGAATCCAATATTAATGAAATAGAAGACTCTTTAAGTGTACTTACAGAGAATATACTTTCATGACTAAGACTTAATTGCACTTTGCAATATTGTTATTACAGCTAATCTGATCGATGTATTACGGGGACTGGAGTTGTCTGAAGACATGGAGGGAGTGTCAGTGGAGGCCGGCCTGTGCACCGAAAGAAAGGACACATCAGAAACAGACATGGCTTACAGGATAGACAAAAAGATTCAACTCAGTGCCCCAACCAAACAGTTCTTTCCAGGTATGGACTCTTTGAAACGTACTTTCACAACCCTACAAGCATTTGAGGCCATAGGATTTTTCTGAAGCACAAATTCTACAGGCATTGTGTTAAATGTGAACGATGCTTTTCTGTTTTCTTTATAGATTCTGCTTTCCCTGAGAACTTCTCTCTGATGACCACGGTCAAGGCTAAGAAGAACTCTCAGTTCTTCCTGGTGTCTTTGTATGATGAGCAGGGAGTTCAACAGCTGGGGCTGGAGATGGGCCGATCGCCTGTATTCCTCTATGAAGATCACAAAGGCCAGCCAGCTCCAGATCTCTACCCCATTTTTAAGAAAATCAATCTGGCTGATGGAAAGTGAGTGTTTTAATGCATTCCTAGTAGCCTTGAAGTGCTCTTTCTGTGTCTGTAACCGATAATATTTTTCTTCTATAATCTGATGTATTTCATAGCAAAACAGGATTTTTATTCAGACTAAATGTGATATTGTCTGATAAATGCCTGAATAGCTAATATAGCTAACAATAAATTGATTAATGGTAAACATTAAGGCAATGTGGCCTTGGTGATGTCAGCGGAAGAGGAAAATCGTTCTATAGAAAGAGAATGCCATTACGTTTCCATGGATTTTTCACAGTAAGACCAGGAACACAGATATGGTACCACAGCATTACAGTGTCCATTTATAGCATGTTCTTTCACATTTAAGCGACCCATACAATCCACCTCTAATAGCCATGCTCCTGGAAGAGCAGTAAATATCACTTTTACCCCAGAGTTAGTAGTGTGATAAAGCTCTGCTGTTGTTGACACTGATAAGCCTTGCTGTCATCCCTTCTCAGATGGCATCGGATAGCCTACAGCGTGGAGGGCAAGTCTGTTACGCTGTACCTGGACTGTAAGAAGGAGCAGACGCTGGAATTGATGCGTGGAGACAGCCCTGTGGTCAGCACGGACGGAGTCCTTGTTTTTGGGACGCGGTTGCTAGATGAGGAGGTATTTGAGGTATGAAAAGGAATACAAGGAAATGTATTACACAAATAGTCCAATTAGGGCAGCTTAAGGTTTTCTTAAGGCAAGACACAATAGGTTGAGGACTGTAAAATATTACTAATAGATACCAATGTACTTCTTCATTTGATTACTCACAGTACATTAAGACTGTTAATGTTTTTAGGAACGAAATGGTTCATAAGTCAGTTGAATGTTATGTGAACAAACCCCTCTGTAAAAAAACCTTCAAAGTATAGATAGGAATAAAAGAGTATTTAAAGATATAAAGGTATTTAACTTGAAATCTATAAATGAAAATAGATGAAGTAGATGAAGTTTTTACCCCACAGACTTAACAAAATTAAGCATTGCTTGGTAATACATAATAAATACATAATATAATGATATAAAATATTTTACAATGTAAGTAATTTGTATTTATTTATTTGCATATTTATTTTTGGCATTACAAATATCGTTTGTGGTTGGGCCGGGGTGAAAAATGTGCTTTGTGAGCCTAATAGGCTTTCTTGTGCTTATTAACACACTCTCTGTGCTGTAGTTTCATATTCCCCCAACCCTCTTCTCTTTAACTTCTTTAGAAATGCTGCAGTATGTGCTTGTCGTACTCCCCTGTGACTCTCAGACAAACAGCAAACAAGATATTTCTCTAGAGAGGTGACAGGGAATTTCAGATCAGCTTAATTTGCGTTCATACAAAATTCATATATATTTATGCCTCTGCTTTGCTTTAATGGAATAAGCAGTGGCAGTCTGTTTGTTTTATGTTTAATTGAATAGTTTGAAATAGAGTGGATCAGAGGCAGTTCTCTGGGCTGCTAAAGTTGGGGTCTTGTCTCCACAAAGAGGGATAAACAGGTGCTGTTCAGGCTTGTTTCCACTTCTAGAGAATGCCATCCTGCTCACCTTTAAATTAGTGCTGTCCGAATGAGCACACATTCACTTTTGTGAATTTTAAGATGACCCTTTACTCTCTGTATATTGTCTATTTTTGGAGCTATCTCAGATATTTAATTTCAAATATAAAACCTGTTGATGAAGACTGTGTATTTCCAAAGCCTTTTAATGAGAATGTTCATTGTGTTTCAGTTCTGTTTTTTCCAAGCATCAACACACCTTAAAGGGATAATTTGGATTTTATGTTTTACTCACTACTTTTACTTCACTTTTACTCACTACTTTTGGATTTTATGTTTTTACTTTTTTTTATTTTATACACCATTGTTTTTCAATATAATGAAAGTGACAAAATGACCAAAACAAAAATGTCTAAGTCTTGAAGTCATACTACAACAGAAATTGGAGTTGTTATTTAATGAGCAAGAGCTAACAATATCAGATTCCTTCCAAAACTAATCAAATTTTGGTCGATCCTGTTCCCAAAACTTGAAAGATTGATTCATGAATTAGATCCCATTCAATCATTGATTGACTGTTTTACACCAAAAGCTGTCAGTTTGGAACTGCTTTTACACTATTTTTATGTTTATGGTGCTTTTGTGTCATTATTAAATGGAAAAATGTCTAGCACGTTATTCGAGATGAATCTTTCTGCATACCACAGAAGAAAGAAAGTCAGACAGGTTTGGAAAGGCATAAGGGTAAGAAATTGATGACAAAATTTACATTTTTAGAAGAACTATTCCATTACGCTGGCTTCTTGTAAGATCTCTATTATCAGCCAAAGGGCATCTTTCCAAAATAGTGGATTTTTCTGGAGATCCAACATTTGATACATTTTGGGTTTCATTGTGCAGTGTGTTTGGGTTCATATCTGCCTATATGACTCTTTTGGGGTTTATACTGTATAACATTCAGATGAAAAAGCTGATAAGTTTGACCATGCACTGAAACTCCATGACTAATCACTTGTTTCTTGTGCTTGATGGTTCTGGCTAGATGTAGATTAGAGTTTAAGTCCCATCACTGTTCTTGGCTGTATCCTCATGCTTAAGTGTGCTGGACTTCTGGCATGAGGAGGGGTTGCACTGCAAAGCACCCTCAGGACGTCAACTAACATTCTGGCCAGTGTGGTTTTATATATTTTAAGCCACAGAAATACTCAGAGGGAATGCTATTGTCAGTCTAATGGACATTTAAGGGTATCTGCTTCCACCACACACACAAAAAAAAACAGATGTCTCTTTAGGTCCAGTGAAGCACACGCCACATGTTCTCCAGCCGCCCACTGCAATAACTTTACCTCCCCAGCTCCACTCATTTAATACCACTGTTTGCCTTTAGCTGTTTTGGCCGAAACGCCACCCAGAGACACACAATACCCATCCCATTCCATATGTCCCAAAATCCAGCCCAAAGTAATGTCCCTGTCAACAAATCCTGTTAAGAGCGAGAAACTATCTCTGGAGATTCCTTCAATACGATTGTGTCTAAAACCTTACAAATTCTGTCTTTTTAGGCAAAGAGTCATCAGGGTGTGTCCCAATCCCAACGTTTACGTGACATCCTGTCTACTAAGATGTCTCCATCTGGTCGATTTTTAATGGCAGCATAGATGTTTCATTCACTGTTTTTAATATCCCACAGTCTGGTGGTTAATAAAAAAAAAAAAAAAAAAAAAAAAAAAACATCTTTACCCTAGTGAAAAATAAATATACTAAAATGTATTTGAAATAAATGTATTTAATGCTAAGTATACTACAGATACATTTACATAATTATGTACTTAATAAAAAATACCCTGCAATTGTACTGTTGGTATACTAAACTGGTACACTTAAAGTCTGATAAATTGGAACAACTCATTTTGTGCTTGATGCATTTTAATTGTGCAGAAGTAGTGCTGAGGTCCAACTAAAGATATACTGATGGTGCTAAAGTGGAGCTATTGCAAGTATACTTCAGGAACACTTAAAATATATTGCATTTAAAGAGCGATATTATTCAAAAATCATACAGTGCTCATCAATAGTGATATTAAAAAACATTTTAGTCTTAGTATTAAGAAATGTGCACTGTGCACAAGTAGTACTCCAAATAATGTTTAATTATAATTTCTATATCAGTAAGTCTTGAGCAATATGTCAGTTAATATGTTAATAGATTTGAACTATACTTAGTATGAAATAAATGTATTTTAAATATATGACCCTGGAGCACAAAAGCAGTCATAAGTAGCACGGGTATATTTGTAGCAATACCTAACAATACATTGTATGGGTCAAAATTATCCATTTTTCTTTTATGACAAAAATCATTAGGATATTAAGTAAAGATAATGTTACATGAATATATTTTGTAAATTTCCTACTGTAAATATATCAAAACTTAATTTTTGATTAGTAATATGCATTGCTAAGAACTTCATTTGGACAACTTTAAAGGCGATTTTTTCAGTATCTTGATTTTTTTTTGCACCCTTGAGTTGTATCTCGGCCAAATATTGTCCTATCCTAACAAACCATACAGTACATCAATGGAAAGCTTCTTTATTCTTATTCTTTTTTCTTTTTTATTAATTTTTATCAATTTAATTTTCATTAGGTACATTTTTTTCCAAATTGATGATTCGGTTCCTACCAGGAAACAATATTTTAGTGACTAAATATTCACTTTAATGTCTAAAATATTCCCAAGCTAACCAAACATTACATGATGATGGTGGCTTGAAGACAGTTTCCTTAAATAAATGTGTCAAGTCATTGACAGTCTGGGCAGCAAGGCCTTTAGTTTAGTTTAGTGCGGCATATCATCTCTATTTGTGCCATGATTAAGAGTCTGTACCACATCTTGTGCTTCAAAAGAAAAGAAAAAAAAATCCCATCCTTCTTCGTTCTGCTTTTCAGAACAAACATGATGATGGATGATGACTAATTCCCCTCATTTTTCTTTCTCTCGGGTCCACTCCTCTGCATCTGTGTCATTGGGGTCAGTGTGATCTGGGTGAGGCTGGTAGGATGTGTAAATTCGACCCAATCTGAGGCCAGTTCCCAGACCCTGGATTGAAGGGGAATCCAGAGGGTTTATATTCCGGTCCAAATCTCTCAGTGTGGGAGAGCTGTTCTGGAGCCTGGGGACTATGGTCAGGGCTAATGAGCCATCTATTGCTTCCAGATTCTTACAAATTGCTAAAGTCTTTCTGAACCGGAGAACTGAACTAGAGCACACAAACAAAACAAACAGCAGATTATCCACATCTTTAGTTATTTCTAGGATTTTTTTTTTTTTTTTTTTTTTGGTCAGTTGTTTGTGTTTCTGCTTAGAAGATGCATATATGATCCATAATATCATGACTAAGATCATGTCTGGTCCACTGATACTAAATGGTTGGCTAAAAGCATGCAGAAACAAAACTGTGTTAACAGGCTTGTTGAGTCCTTGAGTTGTCAAGCATGAGGCTCTAATTTCAGCCGAAAGATAGAAAGAAGAGAACACTTGTGGGACCAGTGGAGTATAATTAGTTGGCTAGGTATATACTGATTTATTTTCTTTTCAAGATCCAACATATGTCAGATTAGTGTGAGAAATATTGTGGTTTGGCTGTACTCTACTGCTGAATGAGTTTGTGTGGTATCTTGGGTATTGCCAGTTTTTGACCTCTTGTTCTTCCTCCCACTGATGTACTGGCAAGACCCCAGCAATGAGTCAGAGATTCTCCATTGGCCTTATGATGAAAGATCTCTTTATTGTAAATATACTGTATATGTGCTCAGGCTGTTCAAAAAGTCTAAATAATTTAATGGAATTATGGCTGCCTTTCAGTAGGGGGCGTTCTCTCCTATGGTATTGCATCTTGATTTCAAATATGCAATATTTGAAAAATATATTTTCAGTTAAGGATTCAGTAAGGATTTGAGCTTTTCTTAACATTTATAATGTATTTATCACATAGCAACCTCATGCTTACGGGTGTTTGTGTGTATGTGTGTACAGTAAATCAGCTATTTTACATACATTTTGTTATTTACATATATATGTTCAGATTTTAGAGATCCATTTTATACCAAGCATCCTATAATAAACAATCTTTAATATAATTATTTGAAGATATAGTATAGATGCTGCTTGCAAAACATTTTATTCTCTCATAATAATTTTTTTGATGCTACATTTGCAGCCAGATTGTAATTTTTATTTAAATGATTTAGTGGATTAAGAGGATAAAGTGATTTCATATTTTTATTTGCTTTATAAAGAGATATAGAGAATAAAGAAAAAATAAATATAGATAGAACTAGTTTTTTTTTTATATTGCATTTAATCTACTTGCAAATAATATTTTTATTTTAAAACATGCACATAATCACTTACTTAATCACGTATTTAATATGTTAAAAATGACTCCATAGTCACATTCAGTTATGAATTACATGAATCACATGAATGATGTAGGCAATTTTCCATTCAAAAAAGTAAATTTTGACAAAAATGTTACTGGATATATTCTTTCTTACCTTGCACTCTTCACCATTAAGACATTGATTTCAGTCTTGGGTGCAACATACTCAGAAATGTGTAGTGATTTTAAAACCATGCATCCTATGGGCTGGGACTAGCACTACATTGCTGCCCATTACAATGCCTTAATTTCTCAGTGGGCTGATGCTGGCACGAGTTTAGTAACAGGGACTGCGGTCAAATACATAGTCTTTTGGCTGAAATGGCAGCTCTGTAATAGCAATAGTGAATAGCATAGTGAATTTATGAACAATTTATTGAACAATTTTTAGATGTCTAAAAAGTTTGAAAATATTTTTTTTGAAATGAAGATTGTTTTTCCTTTAGCATAAACTCTTATTTGCAGTGTGCTTCGAAAATGCGTAATGTGATATGTAAATAAAATACATTCCACAAGTTTTACCCCGATTTCATCAGTGTTACACAAGTTGTTTTTCATCTTAAATTACTTTTCTGCTTTACATCAGCATGTTCTCCTGTTATACAGTGTTAAAAGGGGTTTTATTGCTCTTTGATCACAGGAATTTCACCAGTACAGTGAATATTACCCAGTCAATGCGAGTGTTATATGTGTGTTACAGGGCGAGATCCAGCAGCTCTTGCTCGTGGATGATCCTAAGGCTGCGGCTGACTACTGCCAAGATTACATTCCTGATTGTGACAGCCCCTTGCCCTACAGTACCCAGAGTCTGGCTGCTGAAGAGGTTAGTGATTTCTCTGTGAGTTTGGCTCCCCATGTAGTCAAAAAAGCTCATTGTCTACTTTTCTTGTTATTTCTGTCTGATTTATTTTACATCTATATGACATCTTGTTTTTCCACCCAGATACATTGGTCCATTCAGTTCGTCTTGTATTATCCTCATGTTTTAGCATTTAAGTATCATGTGCGAACAGAGAAAGAAACACTTGTTTTCCCAATGACCTTTGAGCAACCAGCCTTGCCATTTTCCAGAAAATTGCAGAACTTTATGAAGACATAGTTTGTACCAGCTTGGCCAAAAATGTCTTCCTCTTTTTGGAAGAGCCCTGTCAAAACTTTCTTTGAGTGGCTGAGCTGCCTTGGCTTCTCAATTCCACATTTACATTTATCTGTTTGCACTTTTTACTGTTCTGGCTTCTGGGCTCGGCTCCCAGAGCACTCATCTGAGCCAGCCAATAAACAACACAGGCATGCATTGGAATAAAATAGCTTTTTGCTTAGTGCAGAAGCACTAACACACTGTTATTTCTAGGATTTTACCTATATATATATATATATATATATATATATATATATATATATGACTAATATTTTAGTTGTTTAAATGTACAACTGCAGATGTGCATAAACTATTTCAGTCGTTTTCTTTTTTTTATTTCTGCTTTTTGACACAATAATAGCTAAATCATTAAACTACAAATATAAATCTTTAAATAATAATAATAATAATAATAATAATAATAATAATAATAATAATAATAATAATAATAATATAGGGCTGTTTAGCTCAGTGGCAACATAAAAAAATCGCATTCTCCACTGATGGACAAATTAATACAAATACATTGATGGATTTGTTCTGATTAAATAATACAGTATAATATATGTAATATTACATCAAATAAATTATCAAAAGTTTGGGGCCAGTAAAGATTTTATTTTATAAAAACAATTATACATTTATTCTGCAAAGATACAATAAATAACAGTAAATATATTTATACTGCTGCAAAAGATTTCTATTTCAAATAAGTGTTGTTCTTTTGAATTCTCTGTTCATTTAAGCATCCTGAAAAAAAATCATGCATCATGTTTTCCACAAAACATATTAAGCAGCACAACTGTTTTCAACACTGACAACAATAAGAATAAGAAATATTTCTTGAGCAGCATATCAGCATTTCTAAAGGATCATGTGACACTGGAGATATATTCAAATAGGAATTTTAATTTGTAATAATATTTCACATTATTACTGTTTTCATTGTATTTTTGGATAAAGAAATGCAGCCTTGGTAAATGTAAGATACTTAGAATTATACTTACCCCAAATAATAGTGTATCTATACATATTACAAAATATATGGCTCAGGTGATTGGCTCAAAAGCATTCTGTATTCTTTTTAGCAAAGATAGCATTTTTCTAATCACATAATTAACTTTCTAATCACAGCCTAAGGAACAAAAAGCTTTCTACATGATGCAAGAACACTCTTTGTCTTTTAAATAAACAGTTTGGCCCACATTTGTCTTCATAACGTGATATTTTTTATGTGAACATTTTGAACATGTTTTTTCGATTGTGATGATTTGTGTTTGTTGTGAACATGCACGTGCGGGTGAGTCAGCCCAGTGAGTAATCATGTCAGTGGGTTAGCATTTCTCTGCGGCCTTCTGGGAGGAACGCTTAAGGTCATCGTACATTCATTTCTCCTCACAGCTCCCACGCCTAGTTTTGTGCAAGTGTGCTGAATGTAAATGTCTGCGTATGTCTCTCTCCAAGTTGGCTCAAGGAAAAGTGTCTATCGGCAGCCATTCAGAGGTAGAGCCAGCTGGCTTTCAGTTCCCACAACAGCTGAGAGAAGAGGGACTAATGGCAAGATTCATCAGCATTGTTCACATTACTGACCTATTACCAGAGCTCACACTAATCCCATTCTATCCTACCCGACTTGGCATCTCAACACCTCGCTTTGGTTCTCACATTATTCATATAATCTCCCCCCAACAGGCCTCATCAAGCCTATTCAGTCAAGGCCTCTCATAATAGCCTGTAAGCAGCTCAACTCCGACCCATTGAATTGTGGGCTGATAATGTAGCGCATATCTGAATTGAGAACAAGTTGAACTATGACCTAATTTGCAAAGAGAATAATACATTGTCTAGCAGAATCAGTCAGCCACCATCATTTTAGATTCAGTTATGAAGAGATGTAGCAAGCCAGTCATATACATGTCAGTATCATTTACAAGTTGTGTTGTCCTACTGTTTTTACCTTTGTAACAATTTTAATTCTGTTCATCTATGCCCGACCTCTGACCCCTTGCCCCATCAATAAAAGCCAAAGCCATCCATAACCTCGATGACATCATGCAGGGAGACGAGCCTGTCGAACCAAAGAAACGCTCCAAGAAAGATCGCAAAGGCAAAAAGAACAAGAAAAAGAGAGATAAGAAAGGCAAAAAAGAATCTCGTAAGAAGAAAAAGGAGGCCGAAGCTCTTGAAGAAGGTTTCCTTGAGGTGTCCTCTAAGCTGCCGGAGTATTTGGCTCAGGAGCCTAATCGAGGAACTTCACCAGCTGCGACGGAGCAGCCCAAGTTACCAGTACAATCATCTCCAACAACAACGGTCGATCTGATGGACTCCATACCCGACATGCCCACTCATGAACCTGACACCTATCAGGACGAACTCGCCAAAACCACTACAAAGCCTGTGGCAGATCTAGAAGACCAGACTGAATTGACAACGGCTGTTTCTGAATCCTCAAAGATGGAGGTGGAGGTAGAACTTAAAGTGCCAGTGTGGTTGCCCATACTTCCTCCTCCTGACCAATCACTGACTCCCCTCACACTTTTTAACCACCAGTCGTCCATTGTACTAACCAGCCTCTGCCATTCTAACCTCCCCAATAACAGCACCAAAACTCTTCTTCCCAGACACTAGGTTCATAAAAAACTACTGTTGTCATAGTTTGTAGCTTCAGTGAGATGTGTTGACTCAAAATGCATATGGATTATGGCTCATTGCGACAGTGACACTTTGATGTGTGTCGCAAGTTGAATATGAGACATGATGCATATTTCATTCAGGTTTTGGCATAGAGTTACACTTTTATTTGTTGACTTGGCATGCTTTACAGATTGAAACTGAAAGATGTGCACCAAGACAGAATGAAAAACAGGACATAAATCCATTTTCATGCATCTTTTTGATACATTTTACCTCCGACAGCTCTGATAGATGTAGTTTTTGCTGTATGAATCAAGCTTCTGCTGAGTTAAAACTTAGATGCCAATATCAGTGTGCCAACCTTCCTTTCATGCTGTTATGGCTGCCACCAGAACATACGGCTTTTTGTGCTGACATCTCCTGTTGTTAATAAAACCACCTACCCCACACTCACCAGCTCAGCAGTATTTATGCCTTCAAGCTAGCTTTGTAACCAGAACGTTTCTGTAACCTGCACCAGTTAATTGCGCTAACATTTAAATAAGTTAACAGTGACCTGGAGATCTGAAGCACAGTGAGGCTAGAAACATATTCTATGCAAGTACACAAATGCTGTTGCAAATGCTTGGCCAGCATAATGCAAGCGCAAGTTCACTTCCAGAATAAAAATTTCCTTATAATTCACTCACCCCCATGTGATCTAAGATGTTCATATCTTTCTGTCTTCAGTTGCAAAGAAATTAAGGTTTCTGAGGAAAACATTACAGGATTTTTCTCTATATAATTGACTTCAATGGCGGCCAACAAGACAAAACAAGACAAGAAGGGAAGAACAAGACAAGTTTATGCTAATACTCACTATATATCACCCCCTTGTGGCAACGCTGAGAATGCGCAATTGTGATACATTTCGCAATTTGCAATCATGTACTTGTGTAGACTATATTTCAGGCCTTAATGTGTCTAAAGCTTACATGCCCAGTGAAGCCAAACTAATGTAGAGTGGAAATGACTGACTGTGCTCGCTATCTCCATGGTTGCGGTTGCCATGGCTGTGCTGCTTCTGACTCTGCTGTGTTGGTGTGCAGGAAGAAAGGCCGATTAAAACACCAGAGGTTGAGGAGTTTAGTGATGACCTTTATGGCGATGAACACAATGAGCTCTTGGTCTCCACAGTGACAGTTGGCCCTAATATCACAGACTATGAGGTATGTGGTTTCTGTTCCCAGGCTTTTCCGAACATTGCGAGTATGTTTGAGGTGATCATTTCTGTTGGGATGTTTTCTGCATTCATAGATCTTGGAGTATGAGTTGAAAAACGACTCAAACAGCTTTGAACAGGAATATGAGGAATATGAGGTTTATGAGGACCGATTTGACCCCGCGCAGAGGGAGAAGCCAGGCACATGGGATGGAGAGGTACAGTTTTGTACCTCTATAATAAATTAACTAAAAACTCACAGGCAAATATGGATTTTTTCTTTATCCCAGTTAGGGATGCCCAAAGTACTGGTTCTTTGGGACCGAGTTGATACTTTATTAAGTTAGGTAATATTTCTATAAACATTTACCTGTGTAAACACATTTCCACTTTCCGCTAGGTAGGAAGGGTATTTATTTATTTACATTTACTTAAATAATTACTTGAGAATATTTGCAAAAAGTAATATTTAACTGATAAATACTGAAAGCTAAACAACATTGTTTTAATTAATTTTGAGAATATTTGTATTTATATTTAACTTTTTAAGTCCACTTTCCATTCATTCATTCATTCATTCATTCTTTAAATATTTCACTTTTTAAATAAATGTTCATGTTCCATTAGCACATTTGTTTTTGGTTTTGGTATGGAAATTGGTATCAATAATCACGAAATTCCACTGAATTTTTTGAAACTACTTATTGTAACACATAGTATTATTGTAACAACTCCAATCTCAGCTAGAGATCTCATCTGTCAGCTGTTCTTTCTCTTACAGGGCAGGCGATTTGAGAAAGGACAGAAGGGAGAGCCAGCTGTTGTTGAACCAGTGAGTGCTGGAGTGTGAAGTCACACACACACACACACACACACACACACACACACACACACACACACACACACACACACACACCCATTTGTTTTTGTGAATTGTGGGGACATTCCATAAGCATTATGGTTTTTATACTTTTTTTAATGCCCTACACCAACCCTACACCTAACCCTACCCCTTACAGGAAACTTTGTGCATTTTTACTTTCTCAAAAAAACTCATTCTGTATGGTTTATAAGCGTTTTGAAAAATGGGGACATGGGTTATGTCCTTATAAGTCACCCTCTCCTTGTAATACCTGTGTCATACCCATGTCATTATACAAAGTTGTGTCCTGATATCTCACAAAAACAAAAGCACACACATACTGTACACACACTGATTTATGTAGGCGAATGCAATCTAATTCTAATCTCTTTGTGTTTTATACTAACTAGGGCACATATTTTCAAGGGCCTCCTGGCCCACCAGGACCACATGTAAGTCATAATACTATTAAAATTTAATGTTTTTGAGAATAAAATTTGATTTCGGGTAGTCTTGAAGTGGTGTCTGGCATTTTTTTATTAAAAACAATTTGTGTGTCTGTTTATTTTTCCAGGGTCTTCCAGGAATTCCTGGCATCACAGGCCCCCCGGGACCCAGTGGAGACCCAGGTGATATGGTGAGTGTCCTCTTAATGAGCTGACCCACATGACCCGACATGAACCTCGAGTCTAAGACACACAGGACACATCCCGGGGATCGGGGGGATGATTGAACTCGTGTGCAGATGGAACAAACCTTACCAATGACTCAGAGCCCCTTGAAGGGACCACCAACCTCTACCGAGACCATAGGCACCAGGGGAGCCATGACTCATCTGATGATTTGACCTAATTTGTGCTGGACAGTGTGTCTGTTTTTGTAGCATGACTCACTCTTTACACACGATCCCTTAGCAGGGTAAGACAGACCGCAGACTTCCAGCTGCAGTAAAGAGCCTGAATTCATCATCTACCTCTGACAGTAGGGATGGAGATAGATTATTCTTTTGTCTGCGCTCAGTTTAGGGCCTCTGGCCGGTTGTGAATCAACTTCTCTGGGGTGTCAGCTTCATAAAAGAGTTGAGTTTTAGTAAAAACATCAGACTAGGCTGAGAAAGCCCGTTCGCTTGAGATGTAAGCTCTTTTTGGCCTCATATATCTATAGAGGTCTTATAACATTGAGTGAAAGGCAAAGGAAAATGTTCTCGCCACAGGTTTTATCTTTTCTTTTAAAGGTTGAAGTTCTGTGTTGTTGGGAGAGGACTGTTGACTGACAGCTTTGATTGGCTGAGCTCTTAAATGTTTTACACCAGGCAAATGAGCACAGTAGGCTTTGATACAGGCAACACACACACACACACACACACACACACACACACAAAATCGTTAGGTGTTAGAGTGTATTCAGGAAACAAGACAATGGATAGGGAATAAACGAAGAACGCTGTTGCTCATGCAATTGTTTTGTCAAATAAGTACTGCTGACACAATTGTGCACACATGCATGTACAGAAATGCTCCATCAATGAATTGATCTAATTGTCTCTCCTCCCACGGGTCCTGAGGGACGTCCAGGGCTGCCTGGCGCTGATGGGATACCAGGTCCTCCAGGCACTTTGCTTATGTTACCCGTAAGTTGAAGTCATTCCTTCAGTAACTCATTTAAACCACTTGCATCTCATTAGCTGAAGTTGTTTGCCAGAGGAAAATAATTAAAATTTTACCTCACACAACATGAGGACTGGGCCTCAGTAGCATGTTTTGGCCACATGGTGGAGCTGTGATATAATCAGACTTAACGGCATCCAGTATATTTCCATTTATTTGTGTGCTTAACATGTTAAAAAGTATATCTTTACTAGTGAGTTACTTAATGTTCATAAATTATTTAGTTAGTAATCTCTGTTTTTGCACTCAGTTCCACTATGGAGGAGACTCTCAGAAGGGACCTGTGATATCGGCTCAAGAGGCGCAGGCTCAAGCCATCTTACAACAGGCCAAAGTAAGACACCAAAGGATTTGAACGAACCACTAACACCAAAAATATTAAAATTTTGGACGCACTGTAATGCATCCTGTATTGTATGTCTGATAAAGACATGAATGATACCTACAAATTTGTGAGGAGAGGTGTCTGTTAGTTTTTCAGATTTTTTATATTTGGCTATGCAGAAGATAAAATAAGTGGAATCCAGTAAACTTCATTAAGGCCACATTTTTTTTAAGTAATAGCTTACTAAGCAAAACAACTCTTTGGTTTTATTATTATTAGTTGCATTTATTTATTTATTTTTTACAGTGCACTAACATAAAAACTGCTCTGTTTTTTTGTTTGTTTATTTATTTTATCTATTGTTTGAAATGTTGTTTTTTTATGTTGTCAACATCTAGATGTTGTGTGATGTGTTACAGTATATTATACAAATAAGCAGTTGTTTATAATCTATGCTCATCTTAAAGCCTGATTCGAGAAAAGGTCATTTTGGACAACATAGTAATGTTGCAAATTCAGTACAAATACAAGTACAAATGCAGGTTAAGGATGAGGAGAAATGTGAAACTGTTTCTGTTTGTTTTTATTTTTCTTTGCTTCTAGCTATCATTGAAGGGCCCTCCAGGTCCATTAGGTCTCACCGGGAGGCCGGGCCCAGTGGTGAGAAATCTTTGTCATTTCTTTTCCAGTTTATTTCAGAATGTTTTTATTTTTTATTTTTTTTATTTTTTTAGCACAGCCTATGCAATCTACTTCAAATTCAGATTGTTTTTGGTTGAATGGATACTTTCTGTTTTTGAAAATGCATGTTTGTTCCAGGGTCTACCGGGTCCCGATGGACTAAAAGGGGACAATGGAGACCCTGGGCCTGCGGTGAGGACATTTCCTTTTGATATTCTGTCTTTACATTCAATAGCTTTTAAAATCATCTCTCTCTCTCTCTGTTTCTTATTCCTATCTTTTAAGGGCCTACGTGGGTTGCCAGGTCCTGCTGGTCTTAATGGGAGACCAGGGAAAAGGGTAAGACTGAACATCTCACACGCAGTGTAAGAAAATCAATGGATGAGTGATCAAAGTTCAAGTCTGATCCATTTAATTAACCTCATCATGAATATGAATTGGGCGATAACAGTTTCTATATTGATGTGCATTTTACTTCATGAATATTGCATAAAGCAGTGCACAGTGGTGCACAGAATATGATGACGAAGTGGTATTCTGTGTTTCACCTTGCAGGGTCGATCAGGGGCAGATGGAGGTCGAGGGGCTCCCGGAGAGACAGGAGCAAAGGTGATTCACCATATCGTCCCAATAGGACAGGCCATGCACAATAATAAGGGCTGTGGCTGTATTCCACTATTTATATCAGCTTTCTCTGTGATTCGAGTTTCTTCCCTGTGTTTACACATCTGACTTTAACCTATGATAATTAGGCAGTCATTACTACTATTGCTCATACATAGGTTAGGGGTTTGAACAACCACTCTAAATATTAAACCTCAGTACATATCTCATTTTAAATTGCAAGAGGCAAGAAACTCCTTAGCAACTGCATAGCAATGCCCTAGCAACCAACCAAGATTTCTGCAGGGGTGACGTATTTTTGTAGGCCAATCCAAAAGTTAGCATCACCCTGGTTCCATCGACAAAAAGCCAGTAAGATTTTTTCCACTGGCTTTTGGATTATTGAAAAACATAAGCTTTGGTGACCAACAAAAGTTAATGTTTCCTACACATTTTGTTCATCAAGATAACCTTATATAAGCCTATTTAAACCTAATATATGGAAAGTGTGAGTTAGAATAGTTCATTATCCTATTTAGTCAACCTTGTCCTGTTGTTATTTAGTCAAGTTTTAGTCGACTTACCCCCGGTTTCACAGACAAGGTTTAAGCCTAGTCCCAGACTACAATGTAATTCTGATCTGTTTCAACTGAAAGAAACTTGCACTGACTGATCTTAAAATATATCAGTGCCTCTGTTTTGTCTCAAGATGCACACCAGTAATGTTTTTTCTAGGGCATGTTAATAAAACTTACTTAAATGTCCTAACTGAACTATGCCCTAATCCTGGCCTAGTCTTAGCTCTGTCTGTGAAACCAGGCCTAAATGTCTGAGAATTTTAGTCAAGTTTTAGTCAATGAAAACTCTATTCGTCACATTTTCTAATGAAAAAATAAATAAATAAAAATTATATATATATATATATATATATATATAAAATTGCAATATTGTTGATGAATTTGTTTTTACATTTCAGGCATTGCACTTTGATCAATAAGCACAAATCAATAGAAATAGAATGTGGCATGGTTTATTTTACCTCATCTAGTGTACTGATTTATTGTAGGCTATTTATTATATAAAGTAATATCTGTCTACATTATGAAAACTGGTAAAAACAAACAAAAAAGAGCAAGTGCGTGCACATGGTTGCTAGAATGCATAATTAAGCAAAACAAGAAAATGTGTCCTTTTAACAGAGAAGCTCTAATTTGGGGATTTGTACTCTTTATATCTGGCAACCGCAGAGATGAAAGCTCATGAAGTAGAGGCATGTACAGCAGCTCGCAATAATATTTTGTCACCTATTTTTTTTTCCTTTTTTGACGAAAAGGAAAAGAGATTTTGGTGTAGTTTTGCATTGGCAATCACCACAAATATCCAGCTTTTGTGTGTGATTAGCTTGTGTGTGTATGTACTCAAATGGTAGATTCAGCTGCCAGAGCTAAATGGGAACACCGGAAACTTTTTAATTTGGCCCAAATAGTTCTGGTCATTGATGGAACCATTTGCTATTGAGAGCTGTGTTTTATTGTGTGCGCTGACAATAGCAAGCATTCAGCCCTGTCCAGCTGCAGGACCCGTCAGTAAATAAATCACGCAGAGCTATTCAGCACAACAGCAGCGTGTTTGATGAGGAAGTGTGAGGTACTCCCGCAGCTCTCCGAGTCCCAGCACCGGATCCAGGCTGAGAATCACAGCAGATGGGAAGGTTCCTCTGAGGCGGCCTGTCAAACCCTGCCACATGCCACACACACCTCTGCCCTGTAGTCACTGCTCACGTCTGTGCGTTTGTGTGTTTGAAGCAAAGCATATGACATTGTGAAAGAACACGAGTTCTGTTTAGCTAATGAAGTGTGCTGCTGGAGTGTGTTTGGAAAGACAGCTTTGTCGATCTTGCTCATGGATCTCTGTCTTTTTTGCAGGGTGACAGGGGCTTTGATGGACTACCTGGTCTTCCAGGGAACAAAGGACATAGAGTGCGTAGAGAACACCAAATTGCTTAATCAAATCACACAGTCTGTTTACTGCTCACTCCAGAGTGGCTCTTAGATGTGTCTAAACGCTTCACTTCACTTTTAATAGATCTACAGTCATTCAGAATTCATATTGTGTGCCGTATCTTAAATGTGACTCATGTGAACACTCCTCAGGGAGACAGAGGAAAACCAGGACCCCATGGTCCACCTGGAGAGCCTGGTCATAAGGTAACACAGATTTGCCTTTCCTTCTATCCTGTTTTTCGGAGCTTTGTGCAACCCCCTAAATGAGTCTTTTATCAGATTACTAATAATCCGTTTAAAGATCCCCTGCACTGCCTCAGGTGTGTACTCACAAATCGCATGAAAGACAAGCCGTGCACTGTGTGGGATGTTCTCATTATGCAAAGTTGAAAAATGTATGCAGGAGTGATTCCCATTGATCACAGCTTTCAAGAATGGGAATATTTTTGCATACATAACCCTTCTGACATCCTTCCTCAAAGACCAAAGACCGAATCTCACTTATTTTTTTATACCGCAGTGAAGATGATTATATTGGCAAACTTGTTGATTGACATTTCCTATTACAGGGTTCGGATGGACCTGTTGGACCAAGAGGGCAACCGGGAGAACCTGTGAGTGACATGACCCAATCCACAGATAGATACACATGCACATGGGCGCATAAACACATACACGTCTCTGACATCCCATGGGCAGGCACGTGTTCCTGCTTGGCACAGCCTGATTAACGGTGGCTCAAGCGCCATTTAAGTCTCGGCAGGTGAGCTGTGATCCACTGGGGCTCTGGCTATTTAAATGGATCGCCTAGAGTAGTAAGGGACTTGAGCACCATTACGGCGCGGTGCCTGCCGAGAGAGAGAGATGCTGTGGAGATAAATGCGGGGATGGAGATAGATGAGCTGGGAGATTGGTGAAGGGAAGAGATGAAATCCTGGCCTGCAAGATTATATTTCCATATCAATCACCTCCCTGGAGATCACAGATGTGGCTCTGGAACAGGTGGCTTGGCCGGTGTACAAAGACCAAGACTGACAAAAACAAAACACACACGTCAGCCATACACACACACACTAGAGGAAAGAGGAGGTTTACACACGTTTGCATACACATTAGCACAGATGTGCAAAAACTCCCTTGTGCATATACCAGCTGTAATCTGTAGTGATATACTGTTGGATCATTAACACACTTGACCTTCATAACGTTAATGGGAGTTTCTGATGAGTTTCTGATTGTTTTTCTTTACAGGGGCTAAGAGGACTTGTGGGGCCAAGAGGGCCACCTGGTCCACCTGGGCAGCAGGTAAGACAATTGCCCATCCATCATATTTACATAATGGCTAGTTTTCATGCATAACATAAATAGAGGTGTTATTGTGATGTTTAACTGCTGTGTTTTTGTGAAACAAAACCTTGTGTTTTGCTTTTAGGGAATTCAAGGCGTCGATGGAGTTCAAGGGGCAAAGGGCAACTTGGTGGGTCTATTATGAAGTTTCCCATGCATGTATTACACAATGTTGGCAGACCAGTAAATCCCAGAATAGAGCATTGGGAGGTTTAGTATGGTTGTTCAAAACAACATGTCAGATATAACCATTGAGAAATAACCCGTAGAGGGTCTGTTGCACTGGAAGACAGGGTAACAGATCCCTTGAGAACTGCAGAGCAAAGTCACTTCTAGCCTGCATCCTTTCAACTGACATATGCTGCCGTTAAGTCATGTTGTAATAGTATTTACAAGATGACTGCAAATGAATGACACCACAATGTTTTAATTACTAGTGGGAACTCGAGATTTTCTTTGAGCCCCAATTTTCAGAGTTGGGGGTGTGCCAATTAAAGAATCACAAGAGAAGCTAATTGATATTGGTTATAATTAAAGGAGTGATCCTGTGTTAAAAAAACTTAAGCTTTATTGGCAACATCTGTGGCCTACCACAGAAAATTTGGACTCATTCCACAGTTTTTAAAAAGAAATGTGTTGACAGAAATGCACTTACAATGTAAGTATATGGATATGTTGGCCATTACCCATATGGGTAAGTCTCTTATTCTCAGTGTGTAACTCTCAACACATGATTTGTTGTTTTTACAAACTGTTGGTTGATTTTTTTTCAGTGGGTTGAATTTGACTGTACATTTTAGTTTGTATGTACTTTGTGTACTGTTGATTAAAATAGCTATAAAGCTTGTAATAAAATACTACTCATTTAGCCAGTTTATGAGGCAACAGCCCTGTGCAACAAAAATATATTTCCCATCGTTCTCAGTGACAGCTGGAGAGAGCTAAAACACATACTTAAAGCACCAGTAATGCAGATCCTTTGCCCTTGATTTTGTGGAATGACAGCAACAAATCTTTTTGTTTAAAATTAATTTGAACACATACAATCATAATAAGACTTGCAAACCAAGTAGAAACTTCCCATGATGACTTGAAGACATCTTAAATGAATGCCTTTACAAAATGATGATTATTATCACAAAACTGATGACTTATGACCATTTTACAGGGACCACCTGGTGAGCCTGGACCTCCAGGTCAACAGGGGAACCCAGGCATACAGGTATACATCTATCTACACTCCAGTACCGCTTATTGAAGCCATGCCAGCAATATAAATGTGCACTGTTAGAACGAAACAAACACTTTTGCCTTTGAATGAAGAATTATGTTGTTTTTCAGGGCTTCCCTGGTTCACAGGGGCCTATAGGCCTTCCAGGAGAGAAGGTAAACTTTACAAGTCTGGCTTTATTTAGGTTTTAAAGCACTGACCTTTGACCCCTTATTAGATGAGCATTTGAAAAGAAGCGTTGAGTGTGGGCGAGTGAGCATTTTAGTGTGTGTGCTTTTATTCAAATTTCCATATGAATCTAGACAGATAATCAATAGCAAAACCTCACGTACACACGCACACACATCTTCTCTCAAATGTGCCTAAGCACAATATGGATATTGATTGCAGTTAACAAGCTGGGCATGCTGGGTATAAAGAAGGTTTTGGTTTGTGGTTTGGATCAGAGGATTTAATATTGTGTGTGTGTGTGTGTGTGTGTGTGTGTTTATTTGTGCTTTTTTTTTTTTCAAACAGGGCCCTGAGGGCAAACCTGGAATGCAGGGCCTTGCTGGGATTGATGGTCCTCCAGTAAGTACTGTTTTTCAAAACTATCACAGAACTGAATTTGAATTTGTTTTATTTATTAAGTTTCTCTACCAGCCAGCAGGGGACACTATGGTGCATATGGACACATGCGCATTGGCGAATTTCATCCGCTATCACTAACGTTCCCAATAAATCTTCACAGCATAATTCTCATGCACAGAATGCTATAAAAAAGCGATGATGCAGAGTCCTTAGTCCAGGCCTGGCCTTTTGTGTTGGCTCATTAGCTCTCTCACAGAAACAGGATGTCCCCTAATCAGCCTGCTGTCATGCTAACACCTGGTTATCCTGTTCAAATCACAGGGTCATCCTGGAAGAGAGGGACCCCCTGGGGAGAAAGGACACCAGGTGGGTTACAATCACACACACACTGCTGCTCCACTGACCTGAATAAGTGGTGAAAATTTGAAGAGGAAACGGAGAGAGCCAAGAGTCTAAATGCGGCACCATGCAGAAAAGCGCTGCCCTGTTCACGGTCCCCTCTGTCTGAAGCCTTTTGTTACAGGCGCTCCAGCTGCAGTCGCTAAATTATCACCGTTCACAAAGCATAACGGCGTGCTTTTATGTGTGCGCTATCGCAGTAATTGCACACTTGAATCAAGCCATCGCCATTGTGCAGTTATTGTTTCGTTTTCACCAATGTACACCAATGGGCCGCAATAGTTTAATCGTAGATAAATGACAGGGTATTGTTAGTGCAGTGCTTTCCCCTTCACTGAACTTACATTGACTCTTTTTCTATCCAGGGTTTATCAGGAGCACAAGGGCCGGTTGGATATCCCGGGCCCCGTGGAGTCAAGGTGAGCAGTTCTGAGATCGCAGCTTGTACTGTTAGCTCCAAAGACACTCAAAGACATCCAGTCTAGGCAGACTTTTGATTGACAGTCCGACGGTGGGTGAATGGCAGACAATTGGCCTAGGTAGACCAGTTTAATTCTCCCCGGAAAAATCTTGACCGTGCACAGCACTCGTGATGGACAGTCGAAAACGCAACAAGGAGGAAAACGAAACCTGTCTGGGCTTGTTTGTGTTAAAGTGTGTGATGCCTTCAGCATGTGGTCAAGGAATAAAAAATGGATTTATCCCGATAGCACATAAATCTACTCTCAAGGTGTCATCAAGATTATAACCGTCTGTGTCTATATTCTGTCACAATGGTGTTTTTATTTGTTGCTGAATGTCTTACCTCCAGCATTTTGTAAGCCGTGACTTTTATTACTTGTAACAGTCAGTGCTGGTATTCATGTCAAGACATCCTATGTGAGATTTTGCCTTTCAGGGGAACGTTTCCTACCTGAGGTTTGGAGATTTGCATAGGTCCCTGCGGCACACACTGATATATTTTGTTCTTTTCTAACAGGGCGCAGATGGGGTGAGGGGACTGAAGGGTAGCAAGGGGGAGAAGGTAAGAGAAAAAACATAATCCACTTGTTTTCTCATAACAAAGCCAAGGGAACAGAAGACACATTCAGTTATCAGTGTAGTGATAAAGCACAGTGCTTTATCACAGGATGTATGATTTTCTTCGCTTCTTGAGTGCATCTATGTTCTTTCATGGTGCACATCTATGTGGAGGATTTTCAAGGTATTTCTGGCTAATTGAATTGTTTTTGTCTGTTACAGGGTGAAGATGGTTTCCCAGGGGCCAAGGGTGACATGGGCATCAATGGAGACAGAGTGAGTCTTTCCATTCAGCCCGAATAATGTGCTTGTTAAAACAAACATCATTATTATTGCTCAAAAGTGTTTCATTGCATTAAGTATTAAACTACAGTGTTTGAGTGGTCCCACACTGTTTGTGCTATTGACGCAAATTACACTTCATATCACGCAGCTTGTTGAGAAAAGGTTTTTTGCCCAAAACCACTCTCAATTTCTTTAGAAAATGTAAAAATGGATATTTGTTGATGGCATAACTTGTGTGTGTGCATGCTCAGGGTGATAATGGGGCTCCTGGAAGTCGTGGTGAAGATGGACCGGAAGGGCCGAAGGGTCAGTCAGGACCCCTGGGAGAGCCTGGACCAGCGGGCATTGCTGGAGAAAAGGTAATTGCTGCTTCTATTGGGCATTGTTTAAATTCCAATTATTTTTGTTTTCCTTCATTTTCCTGACTCATTTCTCATTCCATGTGTAGGGCAAACTTGGTGTTCCAGGATTGCCTGGATATCCCGGCAGGCAAGGCTCCAAGGTAAAGCATTATCACTGAAATAACAATAACTTTTTTTCTTTTTGATTGAAATCTGAAAGCCGCATGTCTCAGTAATGGTATATTAATATTTAAAGATTACATTTTTACTGAGAATGATTAATGGCCATTTAGAGGCTGTTTTATTAATAGCTTATCTGAAACTACAATTATTATTTAGCTTATTTATGGTAATGGGACTTCAGAGGTTAATTTGTGGTTAATTAAATGTAAAGGTTAATTAATGAAAGGAATGTGGTAATTGATTAACCTTCGCGTCGGTCCACAGGGATCAGTGGGCTTTCCTGGAACAGCTGGGGTGGAAGGAGAGAAAGGAAAGAGGGTAAGAGGCCGGTGGAATGGTACACTGTCCGAGGGACGACACATACCCTGCTGCATCAATGTGTGTGTGCTCATTTTTTTAAATATGCTTTCTTTACAGGGTTCTGCTGGACAGCCTGGCCCCGATGGTGAAAGAGGTCCAAATGTAAGTCTTAAGCATGCTCATGAAATGTAAAACCTCTGTGGTTTTACTAAAAACACATACAGGGATTATTAAAGGAGCAGTCGATAATAATTGATTGAACTATTGTTTTGATCATGCATCCTTTATAAGCATATTTATGTGCTTGCTTCCTGTTGTTTGTAGGGTGCACATGGGGGAAGAGGTGCAAGAGGACCGACAGGAAAACCTGGAGCCAAGGTAAGAAATCCATCCTATAGATTCCCTTTTAAAAGGTGGTCCTGAATGTGTTTAAATTCATGTGACATCCCTATCTTTGTCTTATGCACAGGGCTCTGCTGGTCATGACGGCCCACAAGGTGCCGCAGGAGAGAGAGTATGTGTTATCTATTACAATTCTCCTCATATTACACGGTCAATCTACCAGACTAATGTGAGATTTCACATTTCTTTTCATTGCCGGAGATAAATGAATAACAGTGTTTCTTCCGCTCTGCTTCAGGGCCCTCAAGGTCCACAAGGACACGATGGAGAAGCCGGGCCAAAGGGACCAAACGTAAGTGACCAGCAAAGAAAGAAAACTCTTTGAGAGAATGAAAGGATATCTCTAACGTTTTTTTTTGGCCTTTCTTTTAAGGGCCCGCCAGGAAAGGATGGGTTGCCAGGTCATCCAGGCCAACGGGGAGAACCAGTGAGTCAGTTCATATTTTAAAAAGAATCGTTTCAGAGAAAGGTAACCACGGTCATGTCCCAAATGGTGCAACTAATGTGGACTGGTGACACATTTGATGTGAGAAGCCTTCTGAATCGTTAAATGGCATATAAGACCACTGTATATCCCATTTGTCATTAAATTACTCACAAGTGCTTTTATGAGCCACTACCTGACATTTTTTTTACAGCATTTGGAACAGGGCCCATCTTGGGCTTTAAATTAATTTCCTTAACTAGATGCACTGAATAGTAATTAGTTGTTTTTTAAGCAGTGGGAAAAAACATTTTCACATTCAAGTTTTTTCATACAGGGATTTCAAGGAAAGACTGGACCCCCCGGGCCTGCTGGAGTGGTTGGCCCACAGGTAAGTCGATCACACAGGCTTGGATGAACAATGCCTTCCTGCTTCATGGTCTTCGCTCAGTTCCAGGAATCTATGCAACATTTATGAATGTTTGATCTGATCTAATAAAGCTGTCTCACTTATCTTCTATTCCAGGGAAAGACTGGCGAGACTGGCCCCACCGGTGACAGGGGACATCCGGGTGCCCCGGGACCCCCTGGAGAGCAAGGTCTGCCAGGAGTCACAGGCAAAGAGGGAGCCAAGGTTAGATTTCAGCGTTGAAATCATCATCATCTTGTAACACACCAAACACATTCATCTAGTTATAAGTTACATTGCTCATTAAGCTCCATATGTTTCTGCTCATTCAATATGAATAGAGCTCCCAGCATGGCTCAGTGCCTATAAAGAGTGATGGATGACTCCAAATGAGTGAGAGAGTGGTGGAAACAGACATCCATCTTTTTGTGTTCTCTGGTCTCCAGGGAGATGCAGGCCCTGCAGGGCTGCCCGGGAAGAGTGGTCCTGCTGGGCGTCGTGGATTCAGAGGAGAAAGAGGCTTACCTGGCACTCCGGTAACATACCTCAGCACATCTGAGAGAATATCTTCTTATAATTCCTATTGTGATGGCTGTTGTCTTTACATATGTGACAACTGTTCTAATATGAAAGCAGGCTTTTTACAAATAGGCAGATGGCAAATGCTTTAGGACTTTTTTTTACATATAACTCATCTTTACTGTCTTGCATTTATGGTTTATTAGGGTACTGCAGGTCTGAAGGGTGGGGAGGGCCCCCCTGGTGTTGCAGGACAAATAGTAAGTGTTCTCTACATTGTCCTTTTTCCTCCTTTGTGTTTCACTTTATATACTTCACCTTACTAAAATGTTGCATTCTTTTGTCTATCCAGGGTGCCACAGGAGAAAGAGGACCCGCTGGATCTGCAGGTGCCATTGGTCAGCCTGGTCGTACGGGAGGTGTTGGCCCCCCTGGGCCAATGGGAGAGAAGGGCGAGCCGGTGAGTGTTGACAGGATATTTTACTCTGTGAAATGAGATGATTTACTACTGTGCTAGAGTAGCTTCAAGAGTTATGACCAATTACCTCTGTACCTCTTCAGGGTGAGAAAGGTTCAATTGGTCCTGCTGGGCGAGATGGAGAACAAGGGCCTGTGGGATTACCTGGTCCTGCAGGGTCACCTGGTCCACTTGGAGAGGACGGAGATAAGGTACAGCTTTGACTCATTTTTCAGCAGTTGCTCGTGATTGTGTGCTCATACTGCTTATTATTTATGGCCATGTTTTTCAGGGGGAGACAGGAGGACCAGGACAGAAAGGCAGCAAAGGAGACAAGGGAGAGGGGGTTAGTATCGCTATCTTGTCATAAGTGCTGAATATTACATGAACTTTCATTAGAGGTATGTATCACCATATCTCTGTAATTTATCTCACAGGGTCCCCCAGGGCCTACTGGGAGCCAAGGACCTCCTGGACAGCCAGGATCACCGGTATGAATGAGTGTGGTGTGCGTGACCCAATGTGAGGGTGATTGGAATTCTTTGTGTGTTCACAGTCCAGCACTGATGTCTCTTTCAGGGTCTGGATGGAGAGCCAGGGCCCCGGGGACAGCAAGGAATGTATGGCCCTAAAGGAGATGAAGGTCCTCGTGGTTTTAAAGGGGCAACTGGGCCACCAGGGTTGCAGGTACAGCATATGCCACATACAAATGACTTTTAAAACCGTCTTTACCCAGTGTGACCCTAGAGTTAAACTAAACAAAACCTATGAAATCAAAGTTGGGGCTTTAAAAATACAACCAATAACAGAAAGTTGTTGGTTTTTTGGACATTTTTGCAAATAGACTGCGATTTTTAAGCCTGCATCCCTGAGTCGTTCCATATTGAGCATTCTGTCAGTTCCAGATGTCCTCATCTATTGACTGCATGCATGAATGCACTGTTTGCAAAATCTTAGTCCAGATGGGACATAGTTCATTGAGGGGGTTAATCCACCTTAATTTAGAAACTGTATGACTCTAAATTTAAATATGTTTATTTAGGGAATGCCAGGACCCCCTGGCGAGAAGGGAGAGAGTGGCCATGTTGGAGCTATGGTAAGATGTGCATTTCATAAACTCCTTGTATGACTTTTTTTGGCTCTAGTATAAGTTTTTAGCCTGTGTATTTCCCCTAAATCCTACACATTGCATGCAGCAAATTTGGGAAAAATTCAGTATTTAAAAAAAAAAATCATCTCTTTTTCAGTTCTTGAGTTGGATTTTTTAACTGAATTTGTCACACCCCACAGGAGGATTATATGGATTTGAACTGACCATAGTTGAGTTGAAGTGTTCTTCCACCCATGTTCTACCCATGAAGAGTTCAGATGCAAAAGCCTCTAAGTGCCATTTGAAATTCTCTTCTAAAATTAGCATTTTTATTAGGCTCCTATGTGAAGGTTCAGTAATTTCACTTTAATGGCAATGAATAGATTCTCTTCATTGCCATTACAGTGAAATGACTGAACATAAACATAGGAGCCTGAGAAAAATGCTCATTTTAGAAGAAAAGCTCAAGTGGCACTTACAGGCTTTTTGCTTCTGAACTCTTATATAAATTTTAAAAAGTACAAATTTCTATATTTTCAAACAGCCAGCTCTACAATTGAGGCATTTGAGGAAGTTCAACAGTCCTTACTGATATAGAGATTTTTTTCTATTTACTTTAATACTAACCTTAGTACAAATTAAAATTTTGCATCTGATGCGCTATCTCAGTTCAAATTCAAAGACTACAAATATAGAAATGGAAATTTTAAATTCTCCAAAAGAAAGGAAAATTCAGAAGTACTTCTATTCACAAGTGGTCCCAAACCTGAATGATTAGTGAATTCATTTCACTTGTCAGAGAGAAGAGTGCTGTTACTTTGCTAAGCCAGTGGTTCCCAAACTTGTTCCTGGAGCCTCAAGCACAACTCACATTTACACATTTATTACATTAACATAAAATAGTAGTTTGTGGTACAAACTTGTTCATGAAAAAACAATCATTCACTCGAGTATCTCATTAAGTCAGTCCAACGTTTCAAACCCACACAGCATTTCTCTTAACAGGACTGTGTGTATAGGATGAGAGTCAGTAGAGAACTATAGCACAGTGAAAGATGAGGAAACCGTGAGAGAAGCCGTGTGAGACTAGGGCATCATTCATGTGTGTGAGTGTATAAGTGTCAGACCCGTGTGAGCCGAGAGTGACAGAAGAGAGAGAGTAATGCTGGTTCTGAAGTGGAAGGCAGCGTGACAGCTGCTAATCAGATTACCGTGAGCCTGGGCTGTCTAATGAGCACACTTCTTTGTGACAGTCTTCTCCCGGCTCCGTCAGCCATGAAGGAATGCAAAACAAGATTCTCAACGGTTCCACACACTTGCACGATTAGATGAAGTGCATCAAAACTGGGCAAAAACAAAGCCACAAGACCTCACTGGGAACATCTCATCCATGAGTGAATGCCGTGGATCATGGGATTTCCAGGCCCTAATGCCTAGCCACTGAATTTCCCATTTTCGCTGTACCAGTTTGTGTTAAGCCCCTGTGATGGATTCTGGAGAGTGTGGTATTGTATATTTTTGAGACTACACACTCAGCCTTGGTGTTGATCCTTGCTGTAGTCTATCCAGCTGGATGCTTCGTGCTGCACTAATATCTCTCGGTGGAGACCACGTGCGGTGTGCTAGCAACGGTTTTGGTCAGTTTGATTAATGGCTCGTGTTCCGCCCTCCGCAGCAATAAGAGGTATGCCTTAGGAGTTGCGAATTCATGCAGTGTAACCAGAGAACGGAGAAGTGAGATGGTCCTCATTAAAACGCAGACACAGCACACAGAGAGGAAATCAGCCCGCCCGTAATAGCCTGTCACCACCATGTCAGAGATGTACAAAAAACACCTCTCTGACACAGAGAAAGGTGCTGATTGTACAAAAAAGAGGAGGAGAGAGAGCTAAAGAGAGAGTACATGTCTAATGATATGTGGGAAATGCTTAATCTTTATGCTTGTCATCAGGGCCCTCCAGGACAACATGGTCCGCATGGTCCCCAGGGACCCACTGGGGGAGAGGTAAGTGTCTTTGAGTTTTCCTTCCTGTCTATTAACCTCCAGTGCAGTAGGGTTCAAGTGCAGGACAGTAGATTAGCACTGATTAGGGACTGTTGTCCAAGTACTACTGGGACATAATGAGGAGTCTTTGTTTCATGACTCCAAAGAACCCATTCTGTGTATCAACACTCTGTTGTACTGCAGATGAACCCCGCCCCCCCCCCAGGCTGTTATAAGGTCACATACAACACCTAATTTCTCTTTCCTCAGACTTTCATCCTCCCCATATATCTTTCTGCCCACCCTCTGCTGATTTTGAGTGTTAAATTATTAACAAGGAGTGGGATATGATCCTTCTGCAAGAGTTATATTTACTACTATGAATGATTAAGGAATATTAGACTATCATCCCTGAGAGGGAGTTATATTTACCTCTATTAATGGCCGCCTTTGAACATCTCCCATGTGTTAATAATTGAAAAGTGAGAGAACTGAGACAGACGTGGCAGTGACCCGTATGCAGTGCTCTCACAGAGCAGGAGAGGAGAAGAGTTGTGCACCGGGGCTCATTGTGCCCAAACGTATCAAAAGCGGCCAGTATGCATGTGCTGGTCATCTATTTGGTTTCAGGTGTGCCCCTCACTTAAAGGCACTCAGCAGAGAGACTCCAGAGACCAGGGCAGCCACTTCAGTTTAAACTCATTCGAGATATTCCTACTCAGCCACTGCAGCCATAAACGCCTCAGCCAGGAGAAGGCTGAACAATATGGCATTTTAGCTTAATAAAATATGATTGTATATACACAGAGACCATGCTCGGTAGTCTGTAATCTCATCACTGTAATGTCAACAGTCTGCAAGTAGAGGAGACAGCCTTGCATGCATTATGTATAAAACTGACTTAGTTTTGTTCTGTGTGGCCAGGGTCCTCAGGGCATGCCGGGCGGAGTGGGCCAGCCAGGAATGGTGGGAGAAAAGGTAGACCTCTCTCTCACTGTGTATATTTACAAGTGTTTTTGTGATTTATGGGGGAGGTTGTGTTTATTTGTTGGAGGGTGCTGCCTCTGTAACTACGCAAACATGTAAGCCTAAGTATGATGGATGGTCGCTTTCTTTCTTTTTGCTTTCTTCTCTTTGTCTGTCTCTTTTGCTCTCTATCTAGGGTGAGGATGGAGAAGCAGGGAATCCAGGAAATGTGGGTGAAACTGGCCCCCCTGTAAGTAATTTCTTCCTGTTACCTCTTTTCTCATTAGTCTTTGATCCCCCATGTATCACTAAGCACCCTGTTGCTTTAATGTCGGGAGACAAAGGTGAAGTGGGTGAGAAGGGTGATACTGGCCCCCCTGGGGCTGCAGGACCCCCAGGAATCAGAGGCACACCTGGATCAGATGGACCCAAAGGACACCCAGTGAGTAACTATTCCCATAGTTAAAACTGTCAGGATATTTTTACTCTGACACCATCCGTTTTCCTCAATAGGGTCCCCTTGGATTTCCTGGAGACATGGGACCCTCTGGAGAGCCTGGTGCTAATGTAAGTACAGCAACACCTGCATCAATTCAAGGTTCAAGATTGATACATTTTGATGGTAATTTCACATGGTGATTTGAATATAATTTGTGGTTGTAGGGTATTGATGGTGGGCCAGGAGCTAAAGGGGATAATGGCGAACCTGGCAAAGCTGTAAGTAGAGTATTCAAGCACTTAGAGATATGAATGTAATGATACATTTGTGAAACTAATTCAAGTAAATGTTCTTTTTTGAACAGGGACCCCCAGGAGCCTCAGGAGAGCCTGGCCCACCAGGGCCACCTGGACGGAGGGTGGGATTCGATTGTTTACTGAATGATTCCCATACTATAAAAACACTCTGTAATCTAATCACTAGTCTTCTTCTACACAGGGTCATATAGGTCCCGAGGGAAACGAAGGGAAACAGGGAAAAAAGGGGGCTAAGGTGAGTATTTTATAATAAATCTTCTTGTAAAATCTCATATATAGCATGGCATAGTTTTACACATGGACAACTGTCATGTTTATCTTCTTTAGGGTTTTGCTGGTCCCGAGGGTCCAATGGGAAAAACAGGGCCTGTTGGACCACAGGGACACCCTGGAAATCCTGGTCCAGAGGGTTTCCGTGGGATTCCAGGCTCTGCTGTGAGTCTAAGCATCTATGTTACAGTATACCAATCTGCTATTGATAGCAGATATCGAACAGCGTGACTTACCCACTCTTATTACTGATCTCTCTGACTGCTTAATCTGTCTTGAACTTACTACTCTGCTTGGTCCTTTTAAGGGGAGCAAGGGTTAAATGGGCCCCCAGGGCAAACGGGACCCCCAGGACCTATGGTAGGGTTTTCACCACTTCTTTCTCTCCCATATCGATCTACAACTGTATCAAATACTGCTCTAAGAAAAGAAGACAAATGATTTTGGGCTTGTAGCAAATTCTGCCTCAAAATGAAATTGAACTTTGTGACTGGCTTTGCTTTATATAGGGTCCAGCTGGATTACCAGGACTGAAAGGAGATCCTGGCATTAAAGGAGATAAGGTATGAGAGCATCATAAACACTTGACACTGTGAGGAATGATACCTGACTGCATTATAGATGTGCTCGTTTCACATTAGCTCAATTCACATAACCCGAACAATACAGCTTGAGAGAGCTGGGAACATAACTGAACAGCTTGAAACCAACGATTACATCTCTCACTAAAGCCAAGCATAAAACTCTCAAAGCGTAACTTGCCAGCACTGTGCTCATTATGAAATATTGTGGAGTCTTTGTGTTTGTAAAATTGTGGCATGTGGTAACTGTAATGGCTCAGTGCACTAGTCTAGCTCTGCTGTTCTTTGTAGGGTCATGTTGGGCTGATTGGACTGATTGGACCTCCAGGAGAGATGGGAGAGAAAGGAGATCGAGGCCTGCCGGGAAATCAGGGAGTTCAAGGCCCTAAAGGAGATGGTGTATGTATACATCTCTGCTATGATATACATTTTTTTACTATATAGTATATTAGCATTAGTTTAAGGTCTTTATTGGAGTTTTTCTTCTGAGTTTTATTATAATGTATCTAGAAATAGAGTAGGCAACTGCAATGCACAAACATCCTCAATCACAAATTCACTGGGCACATGCTAAGAAAATTAAATAAAGTAAGACTGTTTCATGAGAAATGTTTAATAAAAATGGATTTTGAGCTATAATTTTCTTGTATGGCCACTATCTAGGATGCATTTGAATTTAATACCATTTTTTTCTATTGATGGGCAAATGTTAGCATGAATGACCAGTAGCCACCATAGAGATTACAATGTAAATATATTAGAATGATGTTACACATACCCCACTTAACTACCTTTAATAATGATGGTGGTCTTAAAGAAAATGTTATGTTGATCTCTTGATAATAGGGTGTTGGTGGTCCCCCCGGCCCGACTGGTCCACCTGGACTCCCTGGGTTGTCTGTGAGTTGCCATTTTATAAGTATTTTATACTTTTTCTTACTCTGTTTATGGATTAGTCATCTGACGGCTGAAGGTCTGGAATCCATGGCCGCTTTCATTGGCCAAGGCCCGCCCATTAGGCCGTTTGACCGACATGTCAAATAACCAATCACAGTTCGTTTCAGCGTCACATTACAGGGCATGGAAATGTCACCACAATAACAGACCGGTGTGTAAAACTATCGGACATATTATAAAGATTTTATGCCGCAAAGATTCTATGCTTCAAAACTCCAGAAGTGTTTCCACTTTTGTGTGTCATATTCATAATACTTTATGTTTAAGGTAAGTGGGTGTGACGTCTGAGGCTGAGATTATTTATCGATTATCTCTTAGTTTCATAGTGGAACAGTAACTACTTTTAAAGATACCTGTTAGGTTTAAATTTATTTGCGGAATCATATTGCCTGTTTTTTTATTACTGTTCATTCTCTTTCTCACTATAGGGTGCAATAGGTGAGAAAGGATCTAAAGGAGACCAGGTTGGTATATATATATTTTTCATTGCAATCTTGTTTTAAAGCCTCTCTCTGTTTATATGGTATTTGTTTGTTTTGATCTGAGCTTTTGCTTCTGTTGTGAAACCTGAGTGAAAGACATTGTCAGTGCCTGAGTTGCATCCTGCTGCTGTAACTTGGATAATCCCTCTGAACGAATCGCCATATGAAGCACTGAGTTGGCAGGGGCCTTTGAGGGTAGTGCCAATTTTAGGGATGCCTGACTAAACTGTTTCTGTTTCTCCCCCCCAAAGGGAGCCATTGGTGCAAGAGGAGATCCAGGACCTGCTGGCCCACCTGGACCACCTGTGAGCCATCATAATGTCTCCTTAATTTTCTGTCTGTTTCTGTTTTCCTGCCTCCTCATGTCTCACTCTGTTTCTCTAGGGCCCACCAGCCACTATGATTGAGCCTCTGCCATTCAGAGAGGGACGTAAAAAGCGAAGGAGACACTCAAACCGACAAGGAGCCGGCGCCAGGGCAGAGAGCGAGGACGAGGAAGCAGTCCAGCTCAGCATGGAGGATTTCCTACAGGCAGACGAGTCTCTGGATGAGCCAGAAGGAATGGAGGAGGTGTTCGCTTCACTCAACTCAATGAAAACAGAGGTGGAGCTCATGAGAAAACCACTCGGGACCTTCGAGAGTCCTGCCCGCACATGCAAGGAGCTGATGTTGTGTCATCCAGAATACAAAGATGGTGAGGAATTTTACACACATTAGTTAATTAATTTCTTTGATGGGGGGAATTTACTAAGAATGCCTGCTAATTGTGCCCGTCTTGGTTTATTTGCGCATGCTGCCTGTTCACTGAAGGAATTAACAGCGCGCAATCTAAGCTGAATAGAATTTGCACAGTGCAATTCTCTATCAAGCAAGTCAGTTCAGAGTCTTTGTTTGTAAAAGATGCTGCAGACTACCACAATCTGACAAACATGGAACTATATAGAATCGCTACATTCCACCAGATACCTGAATAAGCTTTTAAAAATGCAGAATGTGGCATTTTAGAAATGGCGCTTATTGGAGTTTCTTTGAATTTTAATTTGTTTGAATTTATGCATTTGGCATTAGCAACATACAGTTTGTCAGTTTACGCTTGTCTGGGAATTGAGCCCATGACCTTGTTGCAAGTGCCATACTCTACTGTTTGAGCTACAGGAATGTCTTCATTTTCATGCCATACATTTTGATTCTACTTCAATTTAAATTCAGGAATTGAATTGTAATTTAATAAGAATTCTCAATTTTGAATGCTACATGACATTGGCAAATAGCACTAGCAGTATCTTTAATGATTCTAATTTACATAGAAAATAACTGTGTTTGTGTTCTTTGTGTGTTTAATACTGAAAGTGACTGTTAGTCTCCCCAGCTAAATTGTATTTAAAAACTATTTAAAGAGATCTTGCAATCCACCCCCTCTTAGGTGAATATTGGATTGACCCAAATCAAGGCTGCCATCGAGACTCCATTAAGGTTTTCTGCAACTTCACTGCGGAGGGGGAGACCTGTCTGCACCCTGATAAACGATTTGAAATGGTGACTCTCAAACCATACTCACGTACACTACACACGTCTTCCTGCAGTCTCAGTTCAACAAGCCTTCTGGAGTCTGAAGAAAAACACGTCTGATCTGTCTTCTCATCTCTCAATACAGGTGAAGCTGGCCGCCTGGAACAAAGAAAAGCCGGGCAGTTGGTACAGCCAGTACAGAAAGGGCAAACAGGTGCTTTTCCCTTCAAATGTTTTTCTGTCATCTTTTAACTCTCTGACTGTCAACATGCATGCAGCCCCAAGTTTGAATCTAGACACATTTTTTTAGAACATTTTGCCTCAAAATTCTTTTTGTCACCCCACAGTTTGTTAGAAACATACTGCCTGATGCAATAAATAGCCCAGTTGTTATATAGAACTTTTACTCTCAAATTAACAGCAAAACATGGTGAAAGAGGTTTTCTAAACTGTCAAACAATCAACTGAGATGCATCACTCAATGGGTGTGTGTCTTTGATAAAAATAAAAAATAAATGCTATGTCTGGTCTAGAAAAGGGATATGACGGAATTTATATGCGGCTCTATCTGAAACGCCTCGGGCCAAACTCTCTTGAGTGCACGCTAGCGACCTCCATCCGTCTTGACTCATTAAATGATGCTTGAGACTAACAGCTAAAGCCTGTTTCACTCGGAGCTCATTCGTAAGGTGTGACATCTGACCTTGTTATGGAGATTTAGGCAGACAGATGTCACTCTTTCCTGCCTTCATTAGAAATAAAATCAAGGAGGGGTGAGCAAGTTTGTATGGATGTCATGCAATAAATGTCTAAAGAACTGTCTTTGATTAAGCTGAGTGCTCCTTACCCATGATTCCCCATTGCTGCAGTTCTCCTATATTGACACTGATGGAAATCCAGTTCCTGTGGTCCAGCTGACCTTCCTGAAGCTCCTCAGTGCCACAGCTACGCAGACCTTCACCTATAGCTGCCAGAACTCTGTCGGCTGGTATGACGTGGCGAGCCACAGCCATCAATTTGCCATACGGTTCCGCGGCAGCAACGACGAGGAGATGACGCAAGCCAAATCGCCCTTTATCACAGCACTGTATGATGGTTGTCAGGTGAGGAGATTTCTATTTATGAAATTAACATAAGCTGCTTTTGGTTTTGATATTGAGCTGCACTGCAGTTCAAATAAGAACAAGGATGCATTCAATTAATATTTATAATGTAGCAAAAGATCTGTATTTCAAATAAATGCTGTTCAGCACAACTGGTTTCAACATTGGTAATAATGAGAAATGTTTCTTGAGCTGCCTTGTAAAGCATAGGAGATTTCTTTCTAAAAAATCTTATAGACCCAAAACATTTGAATAATATAAATAGTATTTAAATAGTACAAACACCGATTTAGCATTTTAATTTGTCAGACAACCAATTTGTCCACAGGTTAGTGAATAAACACCCTCAAACATATAGTGCCATTTTTAAATAGAAATTAGGAATTAAAGTAAAAGCTACAAATATTTGGCTACCCAGCAAATGAGCTATACTGTATGCATCTTTTATTTCTCAAGTATACATTTGACCACATAATCTGACATAAACCCCTTTTGCACAGTAATAAAAGAAAATTGCCATAAAATTACAGGAACGACATTCACAGACATTCTGTCTTTTTCTGGAAAAAAACCCCATTCACACATCGGTTTCAAATTACTGGTAAATTTTATGACATCATTAAACGTAAATGATGTCTAAACAACTGTGCTTCCTGGCATTGTGTTTGTAAACATGGAGGGGTAAACGCGATCAATGTTTTTGTTGATGTTTTAATTTTTGTTTCAAGTGTTCACATTCATTCAGTGCTTTTGGCCCAGAGACAAACCGAACAACGCAGTGCAGAGTAATCATGAGTCATCTGCGTCAGAATGTTATGATTGTCTCTGAGCCATTGAATTTTGAATTTCAGCGGCTTTGGATCGGCCCAGAGTGGACGTCTTAAGTCAGCACATTCTGAACTCATACTTTCTCATACTGGTAATCTTCATTCTGTGTTTACACACAGCATCCTTTCGGCAATTTACTGGCAATGTTACAACTCCTCATACCAATAAATTGCTGGAACGAATTTACCAGTATTTTTGAAAAGGTCCTATTCACACATGATCTCTTTACGCCAATATACTGGTAATTTTCCAGTAAAGTCTTTATTTGTGAAAGGGGCTATAGACTTAACATATTTTTTTGATAGTTACTTTATTACTCCATTCAAAGTAAATGAACATATTTTATTTGCAGGTTTTTAAATCTGCATATCCTTTCACGAAAAGCATCTGTGCATGAATCCCGAGTGAAATCAACAGTCCTAATCCATTGGTCATGACGGAAATCGAAAGAAGGCCATACCTCCACCAATGTTTTCGCTACTTTAAATGAAGTGCTAATCTCTTTTCTGGGGTGCCTAAAGAACGTGGTTATGCCGTCACCGTGTGTTTATTTGTAAACAGTAATTTTGTCTGTATGGGAAGTATTAGTATAACACTTCCTTAGAAAAAAAAAACGCCCACACTTAGTTTCTCTGAGGTTAATCAATCACCAAATTAGCCTTCCGTCAGCGGAGAATGGGGAGCTAAAAACAATCAGAACACGCTAATTCTAAAATAGCACCCAAATAAGCCTATTTCAGCAGGAGTTTAATGCTTTATCCAGCAGAAGAACCTCACAGGGATACACTCAGCAATTCACCCCAGAGCAAAAATACACTATAAAAAGCCTTCTTTCAGCTCACGTTTTATTTTCTTCCCACAGACACATAAGGGTCAGGAGAGGACCGTGCTGCAGATTGACTCTCCGCGGTCAGAGCTTCTTCCGGTCATAGATGTGGCAGTATCAGACTTTGGGAATAACAACCAGAAGTTTGGATTCCATGTTGGACCTGTGTGTTTTAATGGCTAACACAGAGCAACTCATCACAAATCTCGCCAGCTAAAGAAACGAGGCCACAAATGCTATTTATTACGCAATATGTAGACGTTGGGTTGGTGGCATGTTTCTAAATGACTTTTGAACATCTGATGGGTTGCAAAAGCCCAAAAATCCATGGTGGCTATGCAAGGATGCCAACCAGGACAAACTAAGCACATTTATCAAAGGGAAGTCTTTTTTTTATCTCATTTTCTTTCACTGTCTTTATACTGTACTCACCTGTGGATTAAATTATGAGGCGTGACCCACTAGAGTTCCCAGAACTGCTCCGGCTGAAAAACAAATACATCATTTTTCTGTCATCTGCGCCACAGACCGTTTTAGCCCGTAGCACATATGCTGAATTTACAGCCTGTGACTGGGATCTCATATTTGTTTGTCTCATTTGATAGCGATGATTTGAAATTAACTTGCCACTTGAGGGATCAGCTGCGACATTGAAGAGTAAATATTTCTCAGACCCATTTTCCTGTCTTGACTGTAATGTGATGCCAACTGAGGCAAAGTTATACCTCTTTACTACTGTAGATTGACAAGAAAATACCACCCCGATCTGTTTGTAATTCCTCGCTTGGATATTCCCTGTCGCATCAAACTTGCAGTGTTACTCATCTTTAATCAGTGCACGCTCATACATAAACAATGTTAAATAAGGCCCAAGCTTTTCAAAACGCAAAGCAGTTTATGTGCATGACTCAAATGGAGCCCAGCTGCTTATTAATATGTAAAGTAGTCTGCTCACTTAAGCTTCTTGTCTTGTTAGTGGGCAGCATAGTGTGTTTGCCTGTCAGTGATCCATGTTTCCATGGTGCTAGACTATCAACCTTTGCTCCACACAGCTGAATTGCTTCATATATGTATGTGGTAATGAATGAAATATACTGTGTCGGATTGAGAGAGGGGTGTCATATGAGCATTACACTGAAGACTGACTAAATTATGCTTTTTTTTTATGTAAACACATTCATATTTGAATTTGTGATTACCAAGTTCCTGATCATCAACCTCAGAGTATTGTGTGCTGTGTATGTGTGTTGATATGTCTTGTTTGTTGTGTGTTCCCACTGTGGTGCTAAAGAGATTTGTTTTTTTGCTATGTGTAATGATAATTTGTTGTCTCAGGGGCAGAGGTAGGAAAAGGGAAGACATCTGTGGTGCTTAATACTAATGGAGGGAGATAAACACTCTCGGAAAAAAGTGATGTAATATAGAGCCAGTATGGTGCAAATACATTTGTAAAGAGCAGGCATGCCAATGATGTAATGCTGATATGTATATAATATATTGGCAATTTATACAGACATACACAAAAGAGTAAATGCATTTTACACAATGTTTACTCATAAAATTGAAAAAAGAGAGAAAAGGTTTAATATCAGTTGAAAATGAAAGAAGAAACTTCCAAATCTGTTTATTGAGCAATGGTGATCCATTTTACACTTTATTTTCTAAGTTTGAAAAATAAAATAAAAAACAACTGAAAACAGAAACTGATTATTTTTAATATTAACAATATACTGCAATAATATTTTTACTCCGTATACTTGTCTACTTTTCCAGTACATGACATACCATGTTTTGTTAATTTTTTTTTTTTTTTTTTTTTTATAAACTAAGCAAGTTTTGGTTGCCAGTGGTGTAAGAAAAATAATGTTGTTTTGAGTTTTTATTTTTCTGACCCCATTGGCAGATATTTTTCTAGTTTTAGACATGAACTCAATTAATTTTGTTTTCCTCAGAAAAAAAGACTTCTTGTGTCATTTTGCAAGTAAATTTATCTTGATTTAAGAATTTTTCGATATTTGTACTTGTCAGCAAGAAAGAAAAACAGACTAAGACAAGAATGTTGTTTGATTTGGAACTGAAATAAAGTAAACTATTAAATCTGTTAATCTGTACATTAAATAAAACACATTCTACAGCATTTTACAATTTATTTACAAACATTAAAACCGAAAATATTTATTATCTGATGACAGGGGTTGCTAGATTTGAAACTACATAATGTAGAACAACCAAATTTGTTAATTGGACAATCGCAGAATGACTAAATATGAATTGGCCTGCTTGCTTTAGCTAGTATCCTTATTCCTAAACTAAGTTCAGTCCTGCCCATCCTGACCTCTGAACCCTCCTTTGTATATTTTCTGTGCTACTAATTTTTTCATAGTGTACAGTTATTCTTAAGTATGAATGATAATACTAATCTGTTGCCTGACAGTTGTGAAAAAGTGATGAGTGAATTAAAAAGTGCTTTTCTTCTAAGGAGACCTTTTCATTGTCTTCAGAGTGCAAGCAATTTTTCGGGTTCTGAGGCGAGTGTCTTTTGGAGAGGATCAGAGACACTGTGATGTCTTCTGTAAAGGCAACAGACAAGCATGTCTCTTCATTAGCCGCAGCTACATTCTCTCGCTCTCTCTGCACTTGTAATCAACATCACTTCCTACCTCGCAGATGTAATCAACTCTGATTCACTCCCCAGTTCATTTATTTCAATTAACTTTTGTTTCCTTCCCCAGGAGAGGAACCACGAGGAGCAGGGGAAGCAGACAGCCCTGTATGCGTAAATAATGAAATGGCTTTGGATTAAAAAGTGAGCCAAGGAGAATTAACCATATCTGCGGAGGGACACAATGAAATAGGGGAGGGAATTGGCAACCCACCCCACTCACCTCCCCTTCGTTTGTCCCTCTCTGCTGCGTGTTTTGCTAATGTGCTGTTCTCTTCTTCTCTCAACCTCTGCAATTATTTATAAGCACACAAACGAAGCATTCTGAAACCAGTAAGAGATACCCGCTAACCTCTTGAAAGTGAATAAATTGCCTTCATGTTGTTGGCCCAACAAGCGCATCTCCTAGAAGCACCTTATTATCGCATTTGAACTACAACGGTTATTCAGAAGCCAAATGCAATCTCTCACCTCTGATTGCAAATAACAAATGTGAGATGTTTTCTCTCCTAGAAATACTGGGTTTGATGTCTCTGTCAGTTCGGAGGCTTGATACGTTCTATGCAAGTATGTGAGTGCAAACGCTTCCAGCGGTGCAATCTTGATTTTGTGTGCCGCTTCGTTCCAAACACAATTCACAACAAAATGCAAATGGGTTCTATAGCAGATGTTCGAGTAAGCCATTCTTCTAGGGCTAGTCATGGTGAAGCCACGGTTTGAAATAAGCAAGGCTGCATATGCATTCAGTACTTCCCAACCAAAGTGTTTTTCGTTTATTTGTTTTGTTGTCATTTTACAGCAATGCCACTTAAGATCCATTTTTGGTTCTCCAAATTTTTGTTTTTTCTTAGTGTGAAGAACTATTTAATCTTCTGAAGAACCCTTTCCAATTGTAAAGAATGTTCTGTGCATTGGAAAGGTTCCATCTCAGCAGGCCCCTTGATATCAATTTAATTTCAAATATTAGTCAAGACGACCAAGATACTGCAACATTAAATTCAGTTTGGATGGCAAATTCTTCAAGTGGTAATTGTATGAAAACAGGAAGATAATTCTAAACTCAAATTGGTTCAATGTACAGTATATGTAGGCCAATATGTTTGATGTTCAGTTGAAATCAATGTCATGTCAGATTTTTGACGTCAAGTTGATTAGCATATTTGACATCAATGTTTGATGTCAATTTGATGGCTTTTTAACATCAGTTGCCCACTGGGATGGATATTCAAGATTCCTCATGAAACCATAGATGCCAGTAAACCTTTATTTTTAAGAGTGTGGAGTGTTGCGAAAAAATTCAAAACTAGGCGATATATATAAATTAACTATATCTTTACTGACAAGATTCTGAAATGTACATTCAGTGAACACATGCAACAAAACCACGGTTCAATACATACTTCGGTTTTTAACCACGGTTTTTGGTTTGGTTTGGTTCTTTTGGCTTGGCACATCAGAGCAGTTTTTGAGAGCGGTATTCTTTTTCCTATTTTTAACCAAAATAGAATGGCCATTATTGTTTGCTATAAACACTGCAATGTATGCTTCATTCACACTGGTAGCTAGAGGGCGCCCTCACACAGAAAAGCCACACATTCATCACAGAAGTAACAGAACTGATGGCATTCCAGGAAATCCCTAATATGGACAAAGGCATCGCTGTAAAAATAGGAATAACATTAAGCGTTTTGAAAGATGAAAGGTTGGGACAATTAACACTATATATAGTTTAGCTTTGTTCATAAAGCCATTTTGAGTATTTTCGTAATGATTAAGTATATTTGTAAGCCACTGCTAATCGACGTTTATTACAGTATATAATATATTTTCTGCCTCATTCTGTGACAAGGAGCCACATCAGATCACAAAAGAAAGTTATTTCAAACACTTGACTAATGTTGTAAAGTAAAACCAAGTTATAATGTTCTCTTTTTGAACAACAGGTTTAGAAACACTTCTTACAAGGGAAGATGCTTGGCGTGTGTTGCTTTTTGAAATGCATGTTATAAGTGGGGAGGCGTTTCCTCATCTCAGCACGTGAACTCACAGGCACACACAGCCAATTCTGAGAAAAAAATAAAACACATGGAATTTTAAATGCAAGACCACAATTCACAAGCACGCATTGAACCGTGGATGTCATACTGAATGGTTCAATATTGCACTGAAAATTGTGACATCCCTGGTAAGTACTTTTTCAGAAGAAGTACCTACTCAGAAATGATGTGATTTCAGACACAGTCCGACATTTTTGGATCCATTGACCAAGCAACTTTTTTATTTTGAGTACTTGTGAGCATATTTATAGCTTCTGGTACATATTTAGACCATATGGTCATATTTCACCTCAAAACAAAGGAACAAAATCAGAAATTATATTTAATTTTACATTTAATTTTAATGCATATTACATTCATCTACATTCATTCATTTAGCTGTTTATTAATTCAATCTAAAATGAATTACTATAAAAATATGACAAAATTATATAATATTTAAACTGTAGTATTTATACATCATTTATACTGTACATTATGAAATGTTTCTTGTGCTTTTTTTATGGTAGTTTTAGTTAGCAAAATCAGTGTAGCACATTAATAAGAAATCTGAGAATGAAAATAATGAGAACTAAAGAAAAGCACAAAAGTAAAAGCCCTGATACACTACAATAATGAGAATTTGATATGGGGAAAATGTGCTTAATTTTCATGAAAATAATTTCACAGTGTGAAACATATTAATGGTCGTAAAATTAGGCTTCATTTATGCAAACTATAATTTCATATTTTATTTTTTAGGGGTCAGTTGGACATGTTTTATGTTTTTTTTTTTTTTTTAATCTAATAGGCTCACATTTATTTTCCATGATTTTTTATTTTAGATATATCATTCAAACGCAACACAGCGACTTCTATCTAGTCTCCCTTTCTCTTTGTCTCTTAGGGTAAAATTCCAGTCATCCTCACTGGGACTCTCCTCAAGGTTAGCATCAATGAAAAAAAAAGGCTCTATTTTCTTCTCTTTTAGCTTCCCTCAATCCAATCAAATTTTAACTATCTTAAGCTCTCTGCCTGCAAAGGTCATTCCCCGCGGCTGCCGAAGAATAGCGATGAAGTGGAGGTGGCTCTCCGCATGCAGCTCGTTCCAGCCGCACATTTTCTCTCCTGTATACGAGCAGCAAGACTTTTCGGCGCAGGCTGATAGCTGGCCAGTCCCTTACACTGATCTCTTATCAGTGGGTGGCAGGAGATTTCTACATTGCTGATGTTCTGAGACCTCTGGCTCAGAGGCATCAGGATATTCAGGCAAGTCTCTTACCTATATCTCTACATCTGAGCCGTGCTTTTATCCTCTGGCCTCTCTGGGATGTGCTGAGATGTGATAGATGCAGAGGGAGGATGAACGGAGATTCGAGTTCAGCTAATGTGCTTCAGCCTCCACAGCTCTTCTGGAGCAGTAATGAGCCTCTCCTCGTCCTTTCCTTCGCCACCAGCCTCTCCTTGCATGCATTCTACATCTTGTCTTGCTTTATGTTCACTCAATTTCTCAGTCTCCTGCCTCTACCTTTCAGTGTGACATTGATTCTAATAAGGCTGAACGTGTCGTCATTGCACAGAGATAATGAATTAATTAAACAGATATTCAGATTAATAAGAGATAAAGAGATGGAGTGAGGGAAGACTTCTGTGTTTACAGGGCTCAACAGTGAGGTTGGTCAGCGATTCGGGGTATTGGGCAAAAAGACCATCACTGATATGTAGGATTTACAAAATGTAATGTTTAAAAAAATATATACACATATGTAAAAAAAAAAAAAAAAAAAAAAAACAAACAAAAAAAAAAAAAACTATTTTCATGATTTTGTTTTTATTCAGTTTTTAAGAATAGGCCCATGTGCAAGAGCATGTTGGCTTTGTTGGTGGAACGGCCTGGATGCCCCCAGAAATGTAAGGTTCAATAAAAATTGTACAGAAATGAAATGTTTTTTTTTTTATTTTTTTTTTTATACATTTTAATTTCTTTTTTTTTTTAAATGATTTTTCATAAATATATATATTTTTTAAAGAATGGGATGAAGCCTGTATGAGAGAGTTTCAGGTTTGTTGGCAGGATGCTCTTAAAAATGTAACTTTTAATAACAATATATTTTATAAATCTAACACACACACACACACACACACACACACACACACACACACACACACACATACACACACACACACACACACAGACACACACACACACACACACATACACACACACACACACACATATATATATATACACACACTTTTTTTCATGAATTGTTAAAAGTGGACTGAAATCTGTGTTTATGAGAGTTAGTTTGGGTTTTGGGTAAGTTTTGGGTTAGTTGGTGAGACATTACTGATGCATTATATTTATATAGACTTTCTTAAGAAAAAAAATGCATTGTTTAGAAAAAAAAAAAAAAAAACTTGTTTTTAATGCAAAGGCCTGTGTTAGCTGGCAAGATGACGATGGTGTACACTGTGCAGGACGTCCCCGAAAATGTAATACTGAATATAAGATATGCATATATGTCGATAAAAATTCTTTTTTTTAAAGGCTTCTTTTTCCTTTTTTCATGATTTTTTTAGGCCTATGTGAGTGTTTCAGGTTAGTTGGCAGAATGCCACTGGTACTGTATGCAGAATGCTCCCGAAATTTTTTTTAACGTGTAATATAAGATTATACATACAGTACATGTCATTTTCTTTTTTAAATCTTAAAATAAAATTGTATTCATTTTTTTTTTGATGGTCAAAATATTGGCAGAACAAGTACAAATCTCAACTACAAAAAAAATAAATAATAATAATAATAATAAAATAAATAAATTCCTTATTGTTGAGTCCTGAATTATGTGTGATCTCAGACACAACATAGAACTTTTTGTTGAACTTTTTGTTGTACCTCCCAGAACTACAAACTCCTGAGTCACCATCAAAAATAGAAGAGCTATCACTGCTAAATACAGTATATTCCAGACACTGAAGGGCAATGCATATTTATATTCAGAGCTACTGTTGCTGCCATGGAAGGCCTCAACCCATCTGTCAAAATTATGTAAACGTGCTATTCCACAAGTCATTTCCATACTTGATTTTCAGTAGTCAAACTGAGAACCAAAACACGTATGTTCACTCATTTGTGTGCGCAGACTGGTGTTCAACCCGCGGTCTTCTTTATTGTCTATTCCCTTGTCTATGGAGGAGAGAAATGATTTCTCTGACTCCGGGCCATCTGAAGTGATTATCAATAAAGCAAACATTGACTGAGCTGAACAGAGGAAGGAAGATAGAGCTGGAATTAGCAGCGCCGCAGTAAACTCAGTGGACAGGACCGCTGACAGGGACAGTGTCAGATTATTATCTCTGAGACGGAAAGGCCCGGCTGCTTGTCTGACTCCCCCTCTTCTGTTTGATTTTTTCACGGAGTGGCGTCGCTTTGTCATTTTCATTTAATGTAGTTTTCAGCATGAAGGACGCACAACCTTTTCTGAGTGGCAGCATCAAACCATCCAATCTGAGTGTGTTATGCAAATTTCACTGAGACCAATTTAAAACATGCCATATTAGAAAGTTAATTATGACTCTGACAAAACAGTCTACCATAGTAGCCATAGTTTTTGCTGAGTTACCAAAGGGGTAGTTCCCCCCCAAAATAAAAAATAAAATTCTGTTATCATTTACTCATCATGTCGTTCCAAACCCATAAGACTTCAGATCATCTTTGAAACATAAATCAAGATGTTAAACCTAAAAGAGCTTTTTGTCCCTCCATTAAAACTCCAGGTAAGCAAAACTTAAAAGATCCAAAAATTATAGAGTCGTCATTAATCAAATCCATATGAATTGAGCTGTTCCATCCAAGGCTTGTAAGGAGATACAACTGCTTTATATGATGAACAGATTTAATTAAGGCTTTTATTTACATCTAAACAATCTTAAAAAAAGCATTAGTTTCTGTGTTTACCATGTGTATGTAAATTGCATTTCGAAGACTAACCAAAGTCTTTGGAACAGCATGAGGGTGAGTAAATGATGACATAACTTTCATTTTTGGGTGAACTATCCCTTTAATAAAATATATCTGTGATAACATTATATTAACTTCTAATGGCATAATGCAGGTCTGTAGAGGCGAAATATGAGGCAGGGTAAAATAAATGGTGATTTTGAAAACAGTTATTTTGCACAATCTAGGTATCTCTTTCTCTTAAATGAGCCTCTGTTGAGATGCTTTCTGGGATAGCAAAGTGTCCATTTAATGCACACTTCAGACTCTTGCCAGAACAGAAGTATCTGGGTTTCCTGCTGTATTTCCTATTATTTGACAATGCTCAGTTGTTTCGAGAGTTATTTATTTCGAGAATTTTTTAAACTTAATTTTTTTTTTTTTTTATCTAGGCTTCCCTTAAACCCATAAGCTACATTCAACTGTAAATACACATTTTAAAGCATTTTTGAAGCACATGTTAATGCCTTATTCTGCATCACCATATTTTAGAATAGATCCCTTATACCAATACCCAAATGTAACAACTAACTTACTAACTTTTAATAAGCAGCAAATTAAGAGTTCAATAAGGCAAAACTCCAAATTAATAGTGAATATGTGTTCCCTGTTCTAAAGTGTTACCACATTTTTTTTGTTAAATAGACATGTTTATTTCTGTTATATCAAAAATATTAATGGCTAACTGCTAATAGTGCATTTCTACACTGTATAAGTAACTGAAAACTGATGTGTTTTTGCTTGATGCTACATTAACACCAGTTGATGTCAACGTAAGAAGCCATAATATATAACACAAGAGAAAATATTACTTAAATGTACCTTAAAAGTTTCATTCTGGTGTTTTCATGAGATTAACAAATACAATATCCCATATAAATCTTTGTAAACACAGCTTTTTACATAGTATATTAGCAGTCTTTAAAAAAGCTTGAATGCTTGGAGCAGGACTCCACTTTTGATGGTAAGCAGGACTGTGAGTGCAAGTTATGTTCGAAGAAAATAAACGCTTCTGACAGGAACAATAATGAAAATACTAACTGACAGCTTTTCTGTCAGCAACTGCAGAATATATAATGATTACAGCAATTGCAATAATGAACTGTAGCTGTATTCGGCACCTCGTACAGCGCTCTTGCCGTCAGACGATTAGCCGCCTTGAAAACGGCCTTGGCCTTCAAGCTGACATTTCCCTTAATATATTTAATCAGAAGTGAACGTATGTCATAGATACACCGAAAAGCCATTTTCTTCAGAGTTCAAAATAGCTCAGAATATTTCTTTTGCCTCAGAGTACTAGATGCATCCCAATTTACCTCCATCTTGCATCAAACCCAGTAATTTAGCCCAGGATGAATGCTGACATGGTCGGTTCTCTATCAGAAAGAATCAGACACAGTAGCTTTTTAGGAGAGACACTCCCTGTAAATCTTTAAAGAGAGAGAGACTTTGTGGTTTGACTGTCTTAGTGGAGCTGGGCTACCTCTGATCTTGAAAGAAGAATTTAAACTACCCACCGTCCTCTCTTTGATTTTCATTTTACATACGCCAAGTCTTGTAATCAGAGTGATCTGTGCTGTAATCACCAGTACGGCAGAACAAGACGGACAGCATTTGCCGTAAAACAGGCAATAAATCAATCCAAATTTTGTGAATTTCGTTCGCTTCTGTCATGACTCCCAGCTCAAAAGCATGTTGATGTCACTTCCACCGATCGCGTCAATTGTAACGTCAGCTACAAAAGCGCAACACGTACCACTAGGTTTTAATAAAAAATACAATTCATAAAAATCTCACAGAAAGAAGCTCTGGGTTGTAACCATAGAAAAGAGGCACTAATTACTGCAAATGTAGGGCTCTAAATAGATATTTTGTGTATGCAACTGAGTGCTGCACCAGCCACTAACTGCTCGAGCAGTACATGATAAAAGAGCAAGTTGAAAATGTAATTTGTAGGATTATTCCTGTGAGGCCCTTTAGAGACAGTGGCTTAAATGACTACAATAATGCATTATTATTACCAGGCAGCAGTGAGCGGTAGATTGAATGCGAAATCTGATTTTACTCAACTTTGTTTGGGAAAGAATGCATATCTACATGAATTTAGTTGGATTAGTGTGAAATATAGTGGAAATGGCTCATATTACTGACTGTCCTGAACTTATTGTTATTATTGTTGATATTGATGGCTAGGGCTAGGTATTTGAACTTGCTTCAGCACTTAACCCATGCATATCATTCATGATCAAACCACAAATGGAATCTCAAATAATGCGATGGGCTTTTCTGGACATAATGTTCACCTGACGATGTACTCGACCCATCTAGGGACCAAAACATCACAAGGGCTTTTCACTCTGTGCTTAACCCCGGGTTGTCATCGCTTTTAACACGTTTCACATTTGTAATTTAGAAGTGGAGTTCTCACCTGGGGTTATAAAATGCTTTTGAGGTATTAACCCTGCATTTCGGAGCCAAACGTGTACAGTGTGAAACAATGCGGTGTTAGCATGCCACCGCTAAATGTTTTGCAACAGACACCTAATCACATGCCTCATATGGCCACGTTCACACAGCAGCAAAATATGGTTGTCAGTCCTTTTTTTTGAGTTTTTAATACCATTAAGTTCACACACAGTACAGTTATTTACGGCCATGACAACTGCATTCTGTAACCGAACTCACACCTGTAAATTTTCAGGACAGCAACCGCATTCTTGGAAAACATGTGCTGTGTGAACGGAACAGGATTGCACAACTAACTGCTGCACAAACGTGCGTCTACTGTGTGTTCCGTGTTTTCATGAGTGGTTTCGATAACCATGCAGGAAAAGTGCAGTGTGAAGAAAAATCCCAAGATTCTGTTATGGTTTAGAATAAACTAGGGTTAACTATTTCAAGTGAGAAAAGCCCTATAGAGATGGTATGACAGCTTCTGACTTGGTCCAGAATACCATAGAAACTGCATAACAACAACACCCTTAACCAGCCACAATACCCATTATGTCTGTTTCCACCGCAGGAACTTTCTCCAGGAACTTTGGGCCGGTACTCTGTGTGTTTCCACTGCAGGAACCAGGATCTAAATTAAGTTCTGGGTAAAAATTTGCCCCTCATAAAGTCCCTGCTCACGAGGTAGTACTTTTTCAAAGGTCCAGAACTTTCGGGGGTGGGACTTGGCAATGAAAACAGCGAAACATGACACATTTGAAAGTACTCGCATATCTAAAACACAGAAAATTTGCAGAAATAATATTATGCAACCTTATAACATTATTCACAACTCTGGTTTGTTTTTGATGTATTAATTTCTTACCAATCCTTTTCTTTCTGGTACAAGTTCACCATAGCCATTTCACGGTCAATGTTTGCAATAGCTGATAACATACATTGTCTTATATTTTAAGCAGTTGAGTGCAATCCTACACTATTTGCCTAATCTTCACGGTTCTTTAGGCTGCGATGGAAACACAGACAGCAACAGGTCTGTAGCAAAAAAAAGTTCCTGGGACAAATTGTTCTAGGTAATTTCGGTGGAAAACAGCTATTGTCTTCAAAATGTAAAAATCTAGTTAACAGAAATCTTTATACAATGAGAATCCATTCTGTGTTGCCCCACAATGCATAATAAATTGTTCTTAGCATAGCTGTGACTGCTCCTAAGAAACCATTATGGACCACTTTGTCTTAATCCCTTTCTGTATTACTCTCATTTTGTCTTTAAAACATTTATGTGTGTCTATTCAGTACATTGATTTGAAAGCAACTTATTATAATGGTGATGAGATGTCAAAAGCTGTCAGAAAAACAAAACAAAACAAAAAAACAAAAAACAAACAAAACCACAGGTAAATTTATTTACCAATACTGCAGTGTTTTGTTCTGCACCATTATGTGTGGAAAAATAGAAAAATGTTGGAAATAACTTGAAGTTGTAAAAGTAAGAAATAATATTTTTTGCAGGCTTTTGTTTTCTATTTTACAGAGCATGACATGACATGGAGGAAAACAATTACAGCCATGAATTAAGAATTTGTTCCTGCAACATATTCTTTTGTTTTCCCATTTTAGTCAAAAGTGGCTATGTTGTACTAATTTGTTTCCTTGTTTTAACTTACTAAACTAAAATGAGAGAACAAATGAATAAGTCGTGCAAATTCTTAATTTGCAGCCGCTATATCTTGTTAGTTAGTTTCATCTATTAAATTAAAAATTTAAGTGTTAGCTTTGAGTAGTTCTGCTAGTTTATTCACTTCCAGGAAAACATACTGTACCAACAATACTGATGACTTATCCTGCACTTCATGGGTCCAACCAAATGCTCTCTAGAATAAGAATGTCCCACTGCAAATCATGTGCATGTCTGCGACATAACTAAATCCTTGTGCTTACTAAAAAAGACACTAATCCTTTTTAATGCCTCACCCAAACTTCCTGTTTCATTAAAACCCTTTTCAAAAACCTTAAAAAATGCTTTAAAGTAGTTTTTGTAGAATATTTTCATGGTCATATACAATAAAGATTTTTAGCCAAACACAATTAGAGCTGAATAGGAGCCTGCATAAATCAGTCTGTCTATAGCAGAGCCTACATTCAGGCCATTAACACAGCGCTCTCACTTCATCTTGCTTCACATCTCTTGCACACAGGCGCTGATATACAATGTTTGTCTTGTGGGGTGTGACGCAGGCTTGCATCTGTCCCCTCATGGACATCAGAAAAAATTGCTTTAGTGAAGTCTCTAGAGCTCGTCTGCTTCTTAAGATGAAAGTCCAGAGCTCCTGAGAGAAATGGGAGACGCACTGTTGGTTTTTATCAACATCAGTGTGTGCAACACTCCCGGCGTGTTGGATGTCATGTTATTTGAGGGTAATTAAAAATTATTAAACCATATATCTTCATGAGGTCATCAAAATAAAGATTGCATACCTGTTTACAAGCCTATTAATTACAATAGTGTGTAAAATGAGTAAAATTGTGTTTTGTTGTGTCAAGGCACGAATGACGTAATAACGATGTAACATACGGTAAAAGCTGAAACAAAAGGTCTATAAAATATGTTGTTTATACTGGCAATGCCTGAAATATAATTATAACAGCTTTGCATTGTTTGTGGGTGATGCATCCTTTACCTATATAAATTAGATGTTTGTCAAAGTCAAAAAAATATGCAAAATGAGCTCATTCACACTGGTACCTTGCAAAAGCATGATGTTATCACAGTAAGATTTTGCAGCTGAGCCATTTGCATTTAAATAGTGTTAAAAAACAAACATAATCCCTCTGTTTCAATCCCTGCTGTCTAGTGCCTACATACTGTAGGTAACTGTGGAAGCTCATAAGTGACTGATTCAAAATTCTCTACATAGGCAGCCACACACAAAGTGCACAGATGGCTGATAATTGATTCAATAAAGTTTGATGTTAGTATGTTGCTACGTTAACAACTGAATTTAGAATAGCATACTTCTCTTACTATTGCTGACAGACATGGTAGAAATAGCAAGAGCTCTTGTGAAAAAGAACTACACTTTAGTATACTTTTAAAAAGAGTAGTCTACTTATTAACATAGTTTAAAAGAATGTGCTTCAGTGTCAACTTTATGTTTGACATTTACCAGGCCTTTAGTTGCATGTTTATTACAGTTAAATCAAAACATATCATAGCTTATATTAAATGCAATTAGTTTAACTATGGAGTGTTTTTTGACACACTTACTGTACGTATGACTTTGTATATACAGACAGGCATTTATGGCAAACAAAATTATACTTTAATGTAATTTATATTGAAACTTCTTACTTGTTATTTATTTAAATATATTTGTAATTACACATTTGTAACAATGAAGTGGAAATTTAATATTTAAAATATTCACTTTAATGAATAACACACTACTAAAGGGACGACTGATTGATCAGGCTAATTTTTGAAATTTTTAAATTAATCGGTATGTTTTTATACAGTCTATGGCTGCAAATTAGGCTGATTTATAGGCAGGCACATCTGCGGGCAGCTAAGCGTTGTTGCGGAATGCTGTACAGGAGAATCTCTCTCTCCCTCTCACAACTCAAATCCTGTGTCCCAATGTGCATACTATCCACCCTAGCTGCCCTAAATAGTATTGAAAATTACTAATATCACATAGAATTTTGGATGGATATGCATATTGAGACACAGGCACACTCTGACCACACTCTGACCATTAGGCCACGACTTCCCCAGTATTACACGACTTTAGCCATGTATTATTACTATGAATTAGACTACTACTTTTATTATCTTATACCCTGCACATTTTTTCAAACTCACTTTTATGAGATTGGGGGGGTGAAGAAAATCAGCCAAGCATATCGCCGAAAAAATCGGCATCATATATCAGCCATCGGTTGCCCTGATTTCTATATATCGGCATCGGCCAGAAAAAACCCTTGTCAGTCAACCTCTACATACTACTTATGTGCTTTAGTATGTAAGTCAACACATCAAAATTAGTGTAGCCTTTTTTTTTTTTAAGTTGACATTATTACAAAGTGCACTTTTTAAAAGTGTACTTAAGAAACAGTAATGAAAGTGTACTCTCTGAGTTCACTTACTGTAAGTGGCCTTCGTTTACTTAATATCATATAATCTGCAAGTACTGTTTTTTTTTTAAATATACTTTTTAAGATTTGAAGTACATTTCAAGTGCAAATATAGTTAAGTACACTTGTTTTTCATAAGGGAGTAGTACGCTATTCCAAACTCAGCTTGATTTTTGGAAATCTGATCCCAAATCTGATCTAGCTGCAATGTTTTTGGCCAAAAGAAGCCATCTTAGAAGGCAACATAGTTATGCTTACTTTGTGCTGCTGTGAAACCACTTAATGTATCTTAAAATGCTGTCCAGGAAGCTCTTTAGGTTATGGAACAAGAGCCAATATGTACTGTATTTGATATTTGATCTATTCTGATCATGTAGAAATCTTGATCCTACAGGTAAATAACAGGGTCTTATGAAGGATAGCAAAAGTGTGAAGCTAATGGGGTACACACTGCTGTAGAGTAGAGGTGTGTGTGTTTGTGTTTGCTGCTGAAGTGCTCCAGTAATAAGAGCCAAGGGGGTTCATGTGTTGCTGCTCTGAGTGAGAGGTGTGACAGCCAGGTCTCATGAATAGTGATGCTAGACAGCTGCTCATTAACAGGAAGCCTGTCAGCTAACAGACTGGAACTGCCAACACACATGAACCTTCACAAAAAGCACACACACAATCTGTTCGCAATCCCTTCATCTCCCTAACCTGTGGCACCTCCTGAGATGGATCCAGGCTCCATGACTCTGAACTGACCCTGGAATGAGACAGACTCAGCCTTTAGCATTGTTCTCCTCCTCAGCTAATGGCATCTACTCATCTCAGTCTAGTGCAGTAATCCTCACTCTAAAAAAACGCTCTCTAAGGCCATGTCCTACACTGAGTTTTTTCTTCTTCCATTTTTTTTAATAAAATCTCTGTCCACATGAAAATGCACACATATGCTATGATGCACTGTCAAGAGCATGCCAAGCTAAGAGGTGGCAATATAATCTCAACCTTAAAGCAATGTTGGCCAATTAGAAGCCTGAAAAAGTTTCCAGTAGGTGGAGATTACAGCACAGAATCCGACGTCACAAGCCAAAAACTCCGGTTTCACTGTCTATACGATAACACTGCAATCAGAGTTTTTGAAATTCTTTGGTTTCAGTGACCTGGTGCTGCATTTGAGTGTGGACGAATGGCCAAACCGCGTACAAAAAGCTGTGGTTTTAAAAATAACTGCATTCGTGTGGACAGGGCCTAAGACTCAAGAGTTCGGTTATTCATCCCCAAGCTCACACGTCTCAGAGCGTTCGAGATCAGCACACACACATACAGATATCTAAGGCATGAAGAAAGAACCAAGAGGTCCTCATATGAATGGCGCTGACATAAATTTTCAATTGTTGGTTTATTGACTGAGACATCCACTGCATAATTACAGCTCAATATGATCCCTAGGCCCTGTTTCACACCACACACATAAGCGTGCATATTTATTTTGATACCCATATTAACTGCTTATGTGAGCAGTGCTGTGTAAGCACAGGTGTACAATATATAGAGTATCAATGCTGAGCCTACTGTATGTTTTGTCATATGCAGCACTCTAGCTACACAAGCTGCATAAACTGCTGAAATATGGGCAATATAAAACAATGGAGCTGGACACTGACCTCAAATAATAATACACAAACAACACTGTCTATTCAGTAAATCTGACTGAGGTCAGACTTTTTTTTTTTTTTTTTTTAATTTTGGCTGCACTTTGTGTTACAATGTGTGTAACTTAATTACCATGGATGTTAATTGGCAACTATGTAAAAAACAAACAAAAAAACAAACAAACAAAAAAACACATGGTCATTATTAGAAAATATACTAAATCTAAATTCTCAGTGACCACTCCTATATATCATTGAATTCAATTCAACATTAATTCAAGTGCAATTAAATTGTATACAATTATAAATGTGTGTGAATATATTATATATAATATAATATAATATAATATATATATATATATATATATATATATATATATATCAGATATTAAATCGCGATGTGACCCTGCTGTTGCTTTTATGCTGCTTCTCTGTTTGCATGCTGCTTATGCATGTGGTGTGAAACAACACAACAGAAACAACACAGGATGAGCCGCAAAGATTCACAGTGCGTAAAGATGGCTGTTTATGTAGGGGTGCCACCCAAATCTTTTCCTTCACCCTCCCTTACTTTTTCATTTTGTACTTCTGTTAACTCTTTCTATCTCTCTGTCACACACAGATGCTCAGAAAATGGACCTTTTTCTCAGATTGATTGTATCCACTGACAGAAGAGTGAGCCGAACAGCCCCTTTGACCGGACTAGGTCATCAAATAATACAGAAATGAACGTCAGCGGAATAATTGAAGAAGGTGTTTTATATGTAGAAGACAGAGAGGGATGAAGTGGAATTGAATCTCAAAGAAAATGAGAAGGGGGAGCGAATCTCAGGAGACAGGCGCACAAAAGCTCCACCATGTTTGAAGAAAATAGAGGATAATTAGAGTGGTCAGTACCTTCCCTAGACTGGAACACTTCAGTCTCTCTCTCTCTCTCTCTGTCTCTCTCTCTCTCTCTCTCTCTCTCTCTCTCACACACACACACACACACACACACACATATGCAATCACACGCAGCAAAAGATAGCGGATTCTACACACGCTGACAGGCATAAATCAGTTGGCTTTTGAAGCTCCCATGAGTGGTTTATGAAACCGTCTACAGTGAATACATATCACTCTGTAGGAAGGCCAATTTTGCTAAAACAGGAGAGCTCACTCACTCACGTCTTCCCTCCCCTAGTTCAGCTGCTGTAAGGGCTAAAATGGTCTCTTCCTAGTTCCTCCATCACAATTGAGGGGTAGAGCAAGCCCCACGCTGGCATGCGGTCTGGAATGAAAGAAAACATTCTGTCTTCAGATCGCCTATTGATCCCAACACCAGTCCCCACCGGCCTGTCCACATGACAGTAACTAGTCTCCATGACAACAGCATTTCAGATGCAGATCCTTGTGGGTCCCACCTGTGAGAATAATAGACCACCTATTTAGCATATAGGCCCACGTGAGGGGTTACAATCTCTGGAACAAATAAGCACAGATTTTTGGACAATATTTTATCTCAAAGTCTAAAAACTGAGAATGAAGACATTTATAATGTTATTCATTTCATATGAATGCATTCATTAAATAATTCTGAAAGAATGCATCAGCTTCTACAAATATATTAAGCAGCACAACTGTTTTCAAGATTGATAACAATAAGAATTGTTTCTTGAGCAGCAAATCAGAATATTAGTATGATTTCTGAAGGATCATTTGACACTGAAGACTGGAGTAATGATGCTGAAAATTCAGCTTTGCGTCACAGGAATCAATTACATTTCAAAATATTTCACAGTATTACTGTTCTTACTGCATTTTCCAAATACATGCAGCTTTGCTGAGCATAAGAGACATTTTAAAAAAACATTAAAAACCTTACCAGCCCCAAATGTTTGAAAGGTAGTGTATATTTGGGCCATTAAATCAGTCAAGTAAGAAAATATACTGTTCCCAAACAAAGGCTATTTAATGATTCTTTGCAGCAAATAACTTTTTCTTACCAAAAGTTTTTCACTATACAGTTACTTTATGGTTCTCTGGAGATGAGAAAACTTCTCAGTATTATATTATACAGACAGTCAAAAGTTACTCTAGGACACACTTAACTGTATGTTTCTCATAATCTTAAAAATGATTAATGATTCAATTAAAATTTGTAGTATTTTAATTTGTTTTTCATAATAAATTAATTACTAACTTGAAATTCTGGCCAGAGGAAAAGGCACACTATTTCGACATTTAATACCATAAAGCTGCTTTGACACAATCTGCATTGTAAAAAGTGTTATATAAATAATGGTGACTTGCCTTGCCTTGCCTTGCCTTGCCTTAAAATTAATGTAAAAATTGTTATGGTCATAATATCTATTTGCTTAACTGCTGTGAACAAACTGAACTTTATGGTAAAGTGTTACCAGAATTTATTTTATAGCGGCTGAATTGGACTAAAAGTGAAAGAAAAACATCTGTGTCAAGCATACAGTACATGTTAACTAGCTTACAACCATACAGTGTAATTTCATAAAGTTTGAAAAAGGAAAAGGAATGTACACTCCTTAAATATGAGATGTTTGGATTGGCTTACACTCATTCATTAATTGGGTCAATCCATAATTCCATCCATTTGAATTATTTTCTGTTGACTTTACTATTATTCTAAAATGAGCAAAATATGATTGCCAAAGAATGAGTAAATGGTCCAAATCTTTGACTAGTCCTGTATACTGTAAGTATTACAGATGAGGCTCCCGTACGGCCTCCTCCTCACCACGAGAGGAAACTGTCTTCTGAATATTAATGATCTCTCATTCAGACTCCATTTCCCATAATCCCTCATACCTGGGACTGATTACACAATCATACCTGATTACTCAACCACACCTGCAAATCATTTACTCATTTTGTATACAATCATTTCTCGATTCTCTGATTGTTCTCTGCCTGCCCTGACTTGGATTGTTTCTTCTGGACTCTGTTTGTTAGCTGCCTGCCCTGATCTCTCGCCTGGTTTAAGATTCTGTCTCTGCCTGGCCTCCATTGCCCTGCCTTGCTGGTATTTGATCCTGTATTGTCTGACTTTTCTTAAAAAAAGCTGCAAATGGATCTAACCCCTTCTGATGTTTCGCAACAGAAGACTTCGCCAAATAGCGATCCAGCAGCACTCAGGCAACTATCAACAGAACTCTCTTTTCAGGCCTAACAGCTCTCACTGCACCAACACCAGTTAAATCAGCTCACCACATTAACTGAGGAGCTCATTAGAGTACTGCAAGGCCTCAGCATATCACCACCTGAAGCCGGCTTTAATCCACCACTTGTCCACAGTAACCCGCTCCCGGTTCAAACACCCCCAGTCAGACCAAGACTCGCTTTCCCTGAGAACTTTGATGGAGAATCCGCCAAATGCAAGGGCTTCCTACTTCAGTGTTTGCTCTTTGTCAACCAACAGCCCTCGCTGTACCCCACAGATTCTAGCCACATTGCATTCATCTGTTCACTACTGACCGGGAGAGCATTGGACTGGGCCACCGCTGTATGGAGGACGGACGGTTCATCCTTCTAGACCTTTGAAGCCTTTCTCCAAAATTTCCGCGAGGTTTTCGAACACCCAGCTGAGGGGCGACGTGTTGTTGACTGATTGTTAACCCTTTCTCAAGGAAGGAAGCTGGCAGCTGAGTAAGCTTTGTCCTTCCGTACTCTCGCGGCCTAGCCTGTGTGGGTTGAGGACACATTAAAGCTCTTATTCTGGAGAGGACTGAATTCAGAGCTCCAGTCGGAGTTGGCTTGCCGAGATGAGGGAAAGAGTCTGGGTGAGTTCATTGATCTTGCCATCCAAATTGACAATCTGATCCGCTCTCGAAGCTCAACTTGAGCCATGCCTCATTTCACAACTGAAACCACCAGCGGAGCCTAACCCATGCAGTTGGGATTCACTCACCTCACTCCCGAGGAATGGGAAGGTCGCATGCAGAATCAACTGTGTCTCTATTGTGCTCAGACGGGACACCTGAAGATTTTCTGCCCAGTCCGTCCATCATCCTGTACCAGTCCCGTGAGTGTAAATACTCGCGTTGCAACCTCCGCATCAAGCATAAAATTACCAGTCAAATTGCTTGTCAAGGATGTTACAATTACCACCACCGCTCTCTTAGATCTGGAGCAGCGGGTAACTTTGTCTCATATGAATCCACTCGGCACCATAAACTAAAACTTACCTCTTGTAACTCTCCCCTGGCAGTGGAGGCACTAGATGGACGCACCCTTGGATAGGGGGAAAATTCTAAGCATCACCGAAGAAGTCAAGCTACATGTTGGAACTCTGCACTCTGAACTCATCCGATTCTACGTCATCCACTCACCCAATCATACTATCATTCTCGGGCTACCATGGGTACGCACACACAATCCACTCATCTCTTGGAGGGAAGGACAAATTATTCAATGGGACGTCACATGTCAAGAACGTTTTCTGTCAAAAGTTACCTGAACCTCCAATAATGCCTCTCTCTCCTCTTCTCCAGATACAAATACTCCACATCTGCCCCCAGAATACTCAGACCTTGCCGACGTCTTCAGTAAAAGAAAAGCATCACAACTTCCCACTCACGGTTCTGTCGATTGTGCCATCGACTTGATGCCCGACACCACTCAATCAAAAGACATAATTTTCCCATTATCCCAACCTGAATCCGAAGCCATGAAACTTTACATTGACGCAGCGTTATCTAAAGGATTAATTTGGCCCTCAACTTCTCCTGCCTCAGCTGGGTTCTTCTTCATCTAAGAAAAAGGATGGAGGGTTACAGCCATGCATTGATTACCTTGGCCTCAATGACATTACCATTAGGTTTCACTACCCGTTGCCCTTAGTTCCAGCCGCATTAGAACAGCTTCGCCGGACCAAATACTATACCAAATTGGATCTACGTATACCACTAGTGGGCACTACGTATACTTGGTTATGCCCTTTGGCCTGGCAAACAGTCCATCAATCTTCCAGTCTTTCCTGAATGACGTACTCCGGGACATGCTCGACAGATGGGTAATCGTGTACATTGATGACATCCTGATTTATTCAAATTCTCTGGAGGAACACGTCCACCATGTGAGGTCTGTGCTGAAATGCCTTATTCAGTATCAACTCTACGCCAAGGCTTTCTGGTGTTTGCAAACTTCTACAGGCGGTTTATCAGGAACTTCAGTTCGATTGCTGCCCCTCTGACCGCCATGACTAAACGCCACACAACCAGACTGAGCTGGTCCCCTAGTCCCGCCTAGCCTTTGATGAACTTAAAAACTCGGTTCACCACTGCCACATTCTCCGACATCCAGACCCAGAATGCCCATTCATTGTGGAGGTCGATGCTTCTAACACTGGGGTAGGCGCAATATTATCTCAACACCATGGTTCACCAGCTAAGATGTACTCATGTGCCACCTTTTCTCTTAAACTGACCACCACCGAATGGAACTACGACGTGGGCAACCGTGAACTCTTGGCCATGAAACTAGCGCTGGAGGAATGGCGCCATTGGCTGGAGGGGACAACTCACCCGTTTACCATCTTAACCTGTCATAAAAACCTGGAGTATCTACGTTTGGCTAAATGTCTAAACCCCAGACAGACCAGGTGGGCATTATTCTTCACGAGATTTTGATTCACTGTCACATACAGGTGAGGTACAAAGAACACTAAAGCTGATGCTCTCTTTCGCTTTTTGTTTTATTTCTAGTGTTTCTGACCTTGGACTGTTTCTCGGTTCTCTGATTGTTATCTGCCTGCCCCGACTTGGATTGTTTTACCTGGACTCTGTTTGATAGCCGCCTGCCCTGATCTTCCGCGTGGTTTATGATTCTGTCTCTGCATGGTCTCTTCTGTCTTGCCTTTCTGGTATTTGACATTGTATTGTCTTGCTGTTATTTGTAAAATGTGTTGTTGGTTGTAACCCCTTCTGATGTGTCGCAACAGTAAGATTTTTTTATAGAAAAATAAAATGTCCTTCACAGACATCTCCTTCGACCCTGAAACACAACGCAATGCAATGCATAATTCAAAATATGGCTAACAGACTTGTGAAAAATCAATACAGAAAATTCATTCATAACACAGTACATTGGGCTGTATTTTAACAGACTTTTCTCAGAGAGCAGTTTCTACAGATCAGCGGTTCCAGGTATAATCTATAGAGGAACAGTGTGAAGCCCTCTTGGGTTCTCTGAAGCATCTGTACATTTTCTACCAGTTAAAACCTAAAACACTTCTCCTTTGTCATCCAGCTACAAAACTACTTCTGCAGCCTCTATTTTTGAGTGTCGGTTTATGCTTTCTGCTGATCTCAATTCAAGCACTTGACAACAGAGGGACAGCGTGTGTGGAAATAAGTCCATCTCTGCCCTCCCCTTCTCCTCTAGGCCTAAATCCCTCAGTATCGATTACCCTGCAAGAGTGCAGGTAAGAGACGATAAATATAAAGTCATTGGCCATGAACACTCCCCGCACTCGTGATCATGTGGCCAGCGATAGAATCATTTTCCTGCACTTACAGCCTCCCGTGGCTCTGAGCTCGAACAACCCAAATCTTAACCTTGATTCAAGGAGAAGCACCTAGGACATCCTCTGGTTATGAGCCCTTCCTTTAACACTAGAGTGTAAGACCCTGAGCAGAGAGCTAATCAGCAGTCACAGAACCACACAGTGCTCTATACGCAAGGTAAATAACAACTGATAGCCCGCTGTGCTGGGGGCAGTGAACCGATACACGCGCTCTTTCCCTCTTTCTCTTCCTCTCACTGATTTCTCAAACCCGTATCTGTATCAGGAACAGCAAACTGAAAAGGCAAATTGCTTTGTCACACCCAGACATGCTTGACTACCCTGAATAATTGCACTGCAGCGCTGAAAAAGAGCTGTTTTCCTTTTATCTAATGAAGCCCTTAAGGGGAGGGGAGGTGTGGTATGTGTACAAATATGTATTGGTGTCTATGTGAGAGCGAGAGATGTAATGATAACACCCAGCTTCGTAATATGTTGATTGTCCAGCTGCAGGTGAAGGAGAGCACCGGTTCAATAATGCCAGAGGGAATAACAGACAGCGGTGGTCTTCAGACAACAAGCCCTAAGATTTGCTGACGCTTCATTCTACACACTAATACCTGCAGGGCTGCTGAGAGAAAGATATAGGACAAGCAAGAAAGAGAAAGTGAGAGAGTGAGCGATGCCAGAGCCAAGGGTTCAATCAGACCACTGTGGCTTCTTGTCCAGAGGTGACTGTCGAGTATTCGCTCTTAAACACAGAGAGGAAGAAAAAAAAACAAAAAAAAAACAGAAGTGATGATAGGGACTGCGTGCAGGGCTAATGATTGCATTCAGCAGGATATGGAATTTTTTCATATGATTTTCACATAAAGATGACTTTCAGAAGGGATCAAGCTGATGCTTGCATGTAGCTTTATATATATTTATATATTGTTAATTTATATTCAAATTTATTCAATAAGTGAACTACAGGGGGGAGGTGATTAACCCACAAAGGCACAATTCTTGCACCGCTCTTGTTTAGCCTGTATATGCTCCCACTAAGTCAAATAATGAGAAAGAACCAAATTGCCTATCACAGCTATGCTGATGATACCCAGATTTACCTAGCCTTATCGCCAAATGACTACAGCCCCATTGACTCCCTCTGCCAATGCATTGATGAAATTAACATTTGGATGTGCCAGAACTTTCTTCAGTTAAACAAGGAGAAAACTGAAGTCATTGCATTTGGAAACAAAGATGAAGTTTTCAAGGTAAATGCATACCTTGACTCTAGGGGTCAAACAACTAAAAATCAAGTCAGGAATCTTGGTGTGAGTAGTCATGAGTATTCATGTCAAAGCAGTAACTAAATCAGCATACTATCATCTAAAAAACATTGCAAGAATTAGATGTTTTGTTTCCAGTCAAAACTTGGAGAAACTTGTTCATGCCTTTATCACCAGCAGGGTGGACTATTGTAATGGTCTCCTCACCGGCCTTCCCAAGAAGACCATTAGACAGCTGCAGCTCATCCAGAGCTCTGCTGCCAGGATTCTGACTAGAACCAGAAAATCTGAGCATATCACACCAGTCCTCAGGTCTTTACACTGGCTTCCAGTTACATTTAGGATTGATTTTAAAGTACTTTTACTCATTTATAAATCACTCAATGACCTAGGACCGAAATACATTTCAGATATGCTCACTGAATATAAACCTTACAGACCACTCAGATCATTAGGATCGAGTCAGTTAGAAATACCAAGGGTTCACACAAAAGTAGTTTGTGCCGCCCACAGTTGGAATCAGCTTTCAGAAGAGATCAGATGTGCTAAAACATTAGCCACTTTTAAATCTAGACTCAAAACTCATCTGTTTAGCTGTGCATTTATTGAATGAGCACTGTGTGATGTCTGAACTGATTGCACTGTGTTTTATGTATTCACTGTATTTTATGTAAAATCATTTTCTATTTTTAACTGTCTTAAATTAATTTTAAATCAATTTTTAAATAATTTTCAAAGTTTTTAAATTCCTTGTTTTATTTTTGTGATTATTTTTTTCATGATTATTTTACTTTCTTGTAAAGCACTTTGAATTACCATTGTGCACGAAATGTGCTATATAAATAAACTTGCCTTGCCTTGCTTTATAAAAGCTGAAGTTGTGTGTGAGCAGATAAATTATTACTTTAATGTATGGCAGTGTTCTACAGGGCGTATCTGTTCACTTTATGGTTTTGAAGTTTCATCTGCTCAGAACTTGACATTATGATTAAGAAATACTGACATATATTTAACATGGACGCCATCAATTTAAGATATCAATGTTTCATGTAAATGAATAACTGTTTTGTTTTTAGATTAGCTTGTTTTTTATTACACCACTATTAAAAAGTTTGGGGGTTGACAATATATATATATATATATATATTAAATAAAAAAGACCACGGCCGCAATACAGCTGTTTCTTGACAACTCTCTGAGAGTTTAACATGGTAATAAACATGGCAATGTTTATGTGTTTGGTCTTGGTGGAATATATCTCACAGACATGCTGCTGTGAGCATGTAAGAAATACTGCCGCTGCACATAATATGATATAACCCCTATATATAACGTACATGAAATCACCCCGCAGCAGATCTAGTCAGGTGTATTTGAAAGTAGAGCAGCATGCTCATTGGCTGCTAATGTGAAAAGAAACCAATCAGCTGTGCCATGTGATTAACAATGTGATTATACCAGATTAAGTTAAAACATATTGACCTGCACCACCTAGACAGAACTTTGCATTAAAAATACTTGTTAAATATTATTAGTTAAATATTATTACAATTTAAATCAGCTAATTTTATTTGAATATATTTAAAAATGTAATTTATTCCTGTGATGTCAAAGCTGAATTTTCAGCAGCCATTACTCCAGTTAAAAAAATTGCTTACTATTTTTGTGGAAACTGTCATACATTTTTTCAGAAGTCTCTGATAAATGGAAAGTTCAAAAGAGCAGCATTTACTGTCACTTTTGATCAATTTAATGCATTCTTGCTGAATAAAAGGATCAAAACGTCCAGACTCTAGGGTTTTGAACAATACTGTAGTCAGCGACTTTAACCTGTCATCTTATGATCAAAACCATTTGTATTCATGTGCATCATTAGAAGCAGAGGCAGAACTAGAGTTTTATACATGGGGTGGCCTGGGGGTGGCCAAGGCTGCTTCAGGGGGTCCAAGGAAAATTAGTGTATAGGGCAGAGTGGAGCACAACCTAACACTTTTTAACTTTAAAAAAGTATACTTTTTTTTAACCCTGAAAGAATGGAAGTAAAATGTGACAACATGCCCCATATGGACACGCTGTAATGGGTTGTAACATGTGAGTTGCATGTGACATTATAACATGACAAAACACAAATATATGGCATAGTTAAAAACTATGGGAACAAACAGATGCAGAAACATTTAGAGACTCTGATACAGCAGTACAGCAGAGGAAGAAGTTGTTCAGGAAGCCTATATAAACCTGATGGTAAACTGCTTACTGTACAGTATTTCAAATATGATGCACAACGAATGAGAAGCACAATGCCATCATGTTCTCACGTTCAAAGCAACAATCCAATATCTAATCACTCAATCTAATCACCTCACAGGCAGAAAGTTTGCTTCACGAATGGAAAAATGGGCATCAATGAGTTTTGCTGTAAAAACCAGTGTGAACAGAAAGAGCAGTCTACTGTATATTATTATATCCCTCTATGAAGCATAGACTTTATTCATTCCACAGAAAGACACATGTATTACTGATACATGCTCTTCCAGCCTAGGCTGAAGCCATTATGTACATTAACAACAATGTGAGACAAATATAATGCGCATCTCCTGCAATCTAAGTCTACCTTTGAACTTATTCTTCTGTATCTTTCAACCAAGGTTAATATTTTCTTAATATTCAGTGTTTCTAAATTAACAATGTGGAGTGTATGTCAAAATAAAAAGTTCTTTCTTAGGAGGTCAAATGAAATGTCATTTATCAAACTGCCAGCAGCCACTAAAAATTTGGGGTGGCCAATCAGACGTCAGAGGTATCAGTAAATTGTTCTTTTAAGGTTAGTGCTGTTGGTTAATGTTTTATGGTGCTTGCACTTCAACTTGTCATTTTGGCTTGTTCTGATACAGAACCAGACAAATCAAGCTGCTCTTTAAACTGAATGTTTCGAGGTATCTTGAATAGAGATGTCTGAGAATATAGTTTAGTATTGGCTGTTCCAGTATATATATAGTCAGGAACAACTGATTTGATGTTGTCACACTGTAGTGCTAGCAACATTACAATCATCGGTTCATATCCCAAGGAACGTACATACTGGCTTAATGTATACTTTAAATATAGACATGACTAATAAGTCAATGACTGCATATAACCTCACCTGACTTATTTCAGAACAGGCTTTGTGTGTGATGCAGTCAAATGTTTGTCACAATGCAGATCAGCCTAAAACATCCTCAGTGCAAATGATGAACAGTCTGCAGGAAGGAATAAAGCACTGCAGGGTGAGTAGTGAACAGTGTAAGATGAGCTGTTCTGCAACTATCAATCATCACAAACACAGTTTGTTTCTGCATGAACTAGGTACACTAAACACTAAAAAGCAGCATGTTTAGTGTTTCTAAAGACCAAAAAAAAAAAAAATCTTCTTTTGAGTTCCACAGATGAAAGAAGAGGATGAGTTAATGATTTTTGGGTGAACGATCCCTTTAATTGACAAAATAATAGTATTGTTACTGATACACCTCTCTTTTTTTCTTCTCTGATCCACCACAAGATTTTATCCAGGAACGCATATTAACTCCTAATTATCCCATGAACTGATCAAACTTGTATTGATTAGAAGTTTTAGAATAGCTGAAAACCAATTTCAGTTGACAGCAGACATTTACAAATGCCTAATAAAAGCCTAAATTAAATCAGCTCATCATATAAAGCGATCGTATTTCTTCACACGACTTGAATTAAACCACTCAATTCATATGGATTTGTTTTTACAATGCCTTTTGAACATTTTTGGAGCTTTAAAGTTTTGATTACCTAGCCCTTCAATGGGGAACTATAAGGTTTCATGAAAAATGTCTCACTTTGTGTTTTGAAGATTAACCAAAGTCTTTCGGGTTTTGAACGACATGAGGGTAAGTTTTTAGGTGAACTATCCCTTTCAGCATATTATTTTACCTACCATCTCATTTCTTGTCGCCTGGATTAAAAAGTGGCACAGTTTACCCCACTCTCCCCTGCCTTTTTTGCATCCTGATTATGTAATGCCCTTAAGTGTTCCATTCCTCTCGGACTCTCCAGAGAACAGCTGACAGTGAGAGCAGAGGAATTCCTCCATCAGAGTGCAGCACTGTCAGGCAGCAGGGGAAGTGCATCATAATGACTGTTTAATTACTCTCCCTTTATCTCAGGGGTATAAGAAATGCAGGAAAAGAGGGTGCATTTCGGGGCAGGTTTGCGGACTGCGCCAACGGGTTTTGAAGCGATTGCTCCATAGCAGAGCTGTAATTAAACCATCAGTGACAGTTTGGAGTATTTAACTTCATAATGAGCCCAAGTGCACAGAGTTCAGTGCTCTGCGGCTAAGCTCCTGTAATCTCTACTATCTGCTTAATTATGTAAAACCATTCTTTTATCCCCCAGCCCCTTTCTCTCTGAGTCTGCTCATACCCACAGACTCACGGAAAAACACACCCGATTTCGACTAACCTCTAAGGACGAGGCTTCACTTCCGGGCAAAGCTGAGCGAGGAAGCCAGGAAATTTCTGTTGTTTACCCTGTCTGCCTGTAAATCAGATCCTGCGACGCCACAGAGGGAGTGATGTCATAATCTCGAGAGTCTGTTAATGGCTCTACGGCCCTTGGTTTACAAATGCTGTTGCTATGCCAACTCTAATAGCCCTTTACAGAATCAGTTGTCATATTTGCATGAAAAATTCCCTTAAAAAAGAAAGAAAAGCATGTAATTTCACAGCACAATGCCCTTTATGACCATACATCTTTAGATGGCTATTACTGTTACCCCACGTTTGAGAAACAAGGGGCGCGATCGCCGCCATCGTAAAGAGGGTGACCGTCTAAAGACCTCCAATACAAGCACACATTAAAATGACATTCTGCGGGTTGTTGAAAACACAGGGAGCCCATTCTGAAATTAAAATTAATGGGGAAAAAACATGAAATGTCTTCTGTTTCAATGGAGCAGAAAAAAACAACAGGGAGAATTGCCGACAGCAAATAACTGCAGGTTTCGGTTGGCAGAGAAAACTGGGAGTTATGCATTTTCTCGTATCCCATTATGCTTCTTTCTGCATCCAATTAGACACAAATACGGGCTACCGAGCGCGGCCCACCAAATGTCTCATCTCTAGACTGAATATGGGCCTGTGGTGTTCAGAAATCATGGCTCTAGATTGAAGCGCTGTGATTGTACTGATGAACGAAACAATCTGGTGGAGTCCAGAATCTTTCCTTAAATAATCAATCAGTGAGCAGCAGTGAACTCACAACAAGCCTTATCTAAGTGCAGATATGTGTTGTTTACTCATCTGAGTTCATGGCCATGCAAACAACACATCACAAGACTTCTCTATGAACTTTGTTTGCCCTTGCCCCAGTTGCCTTGGTTACGAGCAGGTACTAAATGTGCAACTGCCCAAGGGAGGGTGTGAAACGCCATGTTTGGTTCGGTCTGTCGCTGGCCGACAAGCAATCTGCCTCTCACACCTTCTCCTACTGGGACTGTAATGGACATTGCTATGGCAACAAACCACTCCTCATAGTTCCTGCCCCATAGGAGGGCAATGGCTGAACGACGTGACCAGGGCTTTTTATGCCCCAAAGAAGCATCTCCATCAGCCGGTACTGTGGCTTGCAGATGGGACTGAGGAATGACCAGTCGTCTCAATATCAGCTAGATAGTGACGCTGCAAGGGAAATAACTGTGAGCTGTGCTAGATTGATGCTGCATTCCCATCAGAGTTAGATGTTTGAAAATCCTACTTGATATCACCGGCTTCTGATCTTATATCTTTCTGTTTTCTGATGCTGGGAAGATGATGTATAAAGAAGCAATGCTATCATTTGTTTTGTAAGTGCACCGCTGCCAACAGAGAAGGTTATTTAGCATGTTTTAGAAACCTTTAAAAAAAATGTTGTAGGAACATTGACTAATTGATATTTTTATTTTATATTATTTTTTAGTTATTAGTTAGTTAGTTAAGTACTATTATTGTATAATTATTTAATTTACAAAATGTTGTGATGTTATACACCTGCATCAAAGTGGGGTTTGAAAATTTCCCTCACAGTTTCGATATGCGAAAACTCGCTACTGGCTAAACATCATATTTATTTTTATTTTACTTTATTATTTACATTTTGTAATTTGTTTTGTTTCTCCCTGGATGCTGGCATATTTGTGTGACGGGACACTTGCTACACTTGCTTTTTTTTTAACTGTACAAAATAAATTGTCTCTGGAGCCGCTCTGTCGCTCAAACGCGCGTCTACTGTGTGTTACGTGTTTTCATGTGTGTTTCCGGTAACTTACAGTGACAGAGAAATTAGCTGCATGTCAGTTTTGTGCTCTGAGCACGATTCAAATGCTCTAACCGTTATCATTATTTTTTGTTTTAGTGGTATTCTGTTGTGGAGTGGACGTGTTTTGTCTAACCTTGCAAAAATGGACTTTGGCGTGCATACTACGCGATGGGTAGGTTTAGGGTTGTGGGGTAGATGCGTATCATATGTATGCGAAACCTGCGTATCATATGCACGCCAACAAATTCCGTATCATATGCACTCGAAAACTGCATATTATATGTACGCCAAACACATGTGTATCATATGCATGCCAAAGTTAATTTTTGCATATCCATACCATGAGTTTTTGTTTTTATTTGGCATATTCTCCGCTCTCCACCCAAATATAAAAGCTTCTGTCGAATAATGAAGATTTGACGAAAGAACTTGCGGCTCGACTGAACTCTTGTCGTGTCAGAAAGTGATAAGACTTTCAGTTTTATGCATGTCGCCACCTTTGATTTTACTTTGGTCACTGTCGCTATGCTTACTAGTAAGGAATACGGGCTTGATTCCCATTACACGTTCATATGCCATTGTCAATCCCAAAAGTCGTGGCCTTGTGGTTAGAGAGTTTGACTCCTAACCCTAAGGTTGTGGGTTCGAGTCTCGGGCAGGCAATACCAAGACTGAGGTGCCCTTGAGCAAGGCACTGAACCCCCAACTGCTCCCCGGGCGCCGCAGCATAAATGGCTGCCCACTGCTCTGGGTGTGTGTTCACAGTGTGTAAAAAAAAAAACTGACAGTGTGTCTCATATTTTTGACTTTTTGTCAATACTGTTACTTTTCATGTCATAATTTTTTTTCATGTTGACTTTTTAATCAATTTTGTCATAATTTTGAATTACCAAAGCGTGATTTCTTTTTTTTATGTGACAGAAACAGGCTTCCATAAATGTGCTGCAGTATGCCCTTAGTATGCTGAAATATAACCACATGCTGGGCTTCACTGACAGTGTTTGACATTTGCTTGGGAAAGTGGAAGTGACCGGAAGAATGCTGATGGTGCTGACACACAGTTAAGCTGCTTTCACATGCACTACACAGCAGCTCAGACATCTTTCAGACTCCAGTGCGTCTTTTTACCATATCAGGATGGGACTACAATCAATGCACAGAAATTTTGAAATGAACAAGTATCGATCTCTTTCTGTTTCCACAGTTCACTCCTCCTTAAAACCACTACATTGCCCTCTGAAGGCAGCATGTTGCTGGATAACTAGTTCCCACAATAAGCATTTTCCACTTCATGTGTGTCATTTGGAAAATAATTAAGCTTTAAGCTTTCAAGGGTTGCTATTTTGCTTCTAGGAACAATAACTGCTCACCACAGACTTCTCTGAAGCTTCCTCCTGAATATGTGCAAAATCATACTCACACAAAAACACACTAAGCTCTAGACATTGTGTCCTGCAGCCTTCAGTATACAAAAAGACTATCTGCCATTGTTAAGGAGACAGAGAGAGATAGTGGGGAAAATATAGACGCTTTAGCTCAATGTCCTCTTCATAGTGTGCAGCCAAGTGTGCAAAAACACACACACACAGAGAGAGAAAACTTCTGATTTGGCTCTGCGGCTCAGAAAACACAAAACTTTTTCTGCCCACTGTGTGTGTGTGTGTGTGTCTGTAAAATAAAGTCACTTTTGTCATGCATATTTAACGATGCAGATAGATTTAGCAATCTCATTTGTGTTATCTGATATGCATCAATGAAAACTGACACTGAAAACTGCAGCTTCTTAAATAATATGCACTTCTATCACTAGTCATCAAAAGTTAAGAAACTCCAATCTCTGCATTGCAGTTTCTCCAAACTGGCATTTCCTATTACAACACTAAATATTAAATGTCAAAGATTTATCGTAAAGGCCTGCGACCTTCACATGAACCTTGATTGCTTTTAAACAAGAGCAATCAACAAGTAGGCCTACTATGGCCATTATATATTTGCCCATATTTCTTCATAATTCATAAATAATGCACCGGAAGCGGCAGGCATTTGCACCCGAGTTTGATGCAGGAGTGTGCGTTCTGGTGTCTTTGTTTATTAATGCACATTCATATTGCTTGCGGGCAAAAAATATAATCCACCCCATCAAACCCAGGACGATCAGAGCCCTACCACACACTCCACAAACATCCAGAGGTTCTGCTTCTCCTTCTCCTGTCTCTTAACATTTTTTATTCTTATTTATTTATATATATTTTTCCCACAGAGGGACGCTTCGTCTTACTGTGAAGAAACAGTAACAGCACTGCAGTGTGTAACATTGATGCAACTGATACAAAAGTATACATCGTACAGTATGGTAAAGATGCTGTTAGTTCTGCACCATATCCAGCACCATTAAACATAAATGCAGGAATCATGTTTGTGTACAGTATATACATTTATATATTTCCTGAAGAAAATAATGCTTGCATGTGCAAATTTCTCCAGTTTACCAGTATGTCATGCTAAAATATCATAATGGTATTGATACATTGATGTTTTAATGTTTTTACATTTATAACACTATAACATTTTACAAAGTTTTTAATGCCATGCATGGACCCCCAGATATGATGATCTCATTGTAATGGATCTCTTTCATAATATATAGGCAGATATTTGTAATCATATAGATGACCCTGGACCACAAAACCAGACATAAGGGTAAATTTTTTGAAATTGAGATTTATACATCATCTGGAAGCTTTCCATTGATATATTGATGAAAAACTAAGCTTTCCATTGATGTATGGTTTGTTAGGATCGGACAATATTTGGTGAGATAAAACTATTTGAAAATCTGGAATCTGAGGGTGCAGAAAATCTAAATATTAAGAAAATCGCCTTTAAAGTTTTCCAAATGAATTTCTTAGCAATGCATATTACTAATCAAAAATTAAGTTTTGGTATATTTATGGTAGGAAATTTACAAAATATCTTCATGGAACATGATCTTTACATAATATTCTAATGATTTTTGGCATAAAATAAAAATGTATAATTTTGAACCACGCAGTGTATTTTTTCTATTGCTACAAATATGCCTGAGCTACTTATGACTGGTTCCGTGCTCCAGGGTCACATATAAAGACACATTTGCAAATTAAAATATTTTACATATTTACAAATTTTAAAAAATATATATAAATATTTACATTTTTAAATGCATCTAGTTGATCAAAAATCAATAAAAACTAAAGTAAAAATATTGTATTATATAATTAATTCCAGAAAAAGAAAAGTACTGTATTACTGTTTAATATTTTTGTGGAATTTTTTTTTTCAGGATTCTTTGATGAACAGAAAGTTAAAAAGAACAGCAATATAAATCTATAATATATATATTATATATATATATATATATATATATATATTTATATATATACATACATATATAAATATATATATATATATATATAAACACACACACACACAGTCATGGCCAAAATTATCGGCACCCTTGGTAAATATGATCAAAGAAGGCTGTGAAAATTAATCTGCATTGTTAATCCTTTTGATCTTTTATTTTAAAAATTCACAAAAATCTAACCTTTCATTGGATAATAAGAATTTAAAACAGGGGGAAATATCATTATGAAATTAATGTTTTTCTCAAATACACGTTGGACACAATTAAGAGTTTGAGTGGTTAAAGACTATCCAAGGACCACAGCTGGAGAATTGCAAAAAAAAGTTGAGTCTCGGGGTCAGAAAACCTTAAAAAAAATTGTCAAACAGCACCTACGTGACCACATGTTGTTTGGGAGGGTTTCAAGAAAAATTCTCCTAGCTCATCCAAAAGAAAACTCCAGCATATTCAGTTATCAGACACGACTGGAACTTCAAATGGGACTGGCTTCTATGGTCAGATTAAACTAAAAAGTTAGCTTTTTAGCAGCAAACACTCAAGATGGGTTTGGTGAACACAGGGATAAAAAGTACCCCATGTGTACAATGAAATATACTGCTGTATTTTTGATGTTGTGGGCCTATATTTCTGCTGGAGGTCCTGGACATCTTGTTCAGATACATGGCATCATGGATTCTATCAAATACCAACAGATAAAAAAATCACAAAGTGACTGACAAAAAAAAAATCACTAAGTGACTGACTCTTATAATGGGCCATGTTTGGATCTTCCAACCGTACAATAAACCAAACACAAACCTAAAAAACAACACAAAAATGGGCCACTGAGCACAAAACCAAGCTTCTGCTATGGCCATTCCAGTCCTCTGACCAGAACCCTACAGAAAATGAGTGTGGTGAACTGAAGAGAAGAAGCACCAACATGGAGCTGGGAATCTAAAGGGTCTGGAGTGATTCTGGATGAAGCAATGGTCTCTGATCTCTTGTCATGTGATCTCTAACCTCATTAGGCATTATAGGAGAACATTTAGAGCTGTTAAACTGGCAAATGGAGGTTTCAAAAAGTATTGAATAAAAGGGTGCCATTAATTGTGGCCAATGTGTATTAGAGAAAAACATATTTCACAATGATATTTCCCCCATTTTAAACTCTTTTTATCCAATGAAAGGTTAGATTTTTGTGATTTTTTTTAAATAAAAGATCAAAAGGATTAACAATGCAGATTAATTTTCACAGCCTTCTTTTATCATATTTACCAAGGGTGCCGATGTTTTTGGCCATGACTGTATATATATATATATATATATATATATATATATATATATATATATATATATATATATATATATATATATATATATATATTTTTTTTTTTTTTAAACGTTACTACTTGTGTGGTGAAACATCATCTTGAAATTGATCTCATGATTTCCAAGAATTTAGAAAGCACCTCATAGCATGCCATATTTTGTTAATGTAATTTTTTAAATATTATTATTATTTATTCTTATTTGTGTAGACTATTTTCCAGCCACTCATCCCTGAACCTTACCTTGAAAACCTTCACTCTACAAGGCTTCACTGGTCAATCTCATACATCATCTTAATTGAAAGGGCTTTACATAAAAATTATCAACTATTTTTGAATATTGTCCTTTTCCCATGGCTACACTGTATGCTCATCTGGGAAACCTACATTTCTTAAATATTGTAGCAGTATTGTAAATGAATATTTAGCAACTAAACAAAACAACTTCTCTCGAATTACTATTTTATGTCTGTTTATTTATTTGTTAAGTAGCCCTGTAATAACTGGGATAATGTGCAGTAAGATGGTCATTATGGCAAAATAACCCCCTTCAGGGTGATACAAGACACCTCTTGATCAGCCCGTCGGAGATCTTTTGCAGTAATGACCGGCTGACTACGTAGATTATCCCTTACTTAGAAACGCCGCTAACTGTCAGCAACTCTTTCACATGCAAAGCGCCGGTAATACGCTGCTCAAAGTCTAATCCAATCATCAAACCGCCTGTATCATAATGTCACAGCTCTCCTGGGGATATGCATGTCATTTCATCCCATCTCAAAAATCCATTGTTTGTGCAACAGACTGGGCTGTCAATACAAAGCCTCCTCTTTCACCCTCACACACACACACACACACACACACACACACACTGGAGCGGCTGGGCTGCATCTCTAGCAGGGCATCTCTTTGATTCCGCTCCCAGAGCGTCAATGTGTGCTGCTCCTAGCGTCGGAGCATCGCAAGCACATTAGTCACCTTCCAACCTCTGCAACTCGAGCTCAGGCAGTCGATCCCGCTTCAAAAAGCCTGCTGAGAAGAAAACTGCTCGACTTCATTTCCCGTGCCCATTTACAACGCTGACCTCTTGGTGGCGGTCTCAAGCGAAAGATAGGAGACTAATCATAAAACACAAGGCGGCTCGTTGTGCCGTGGCACAGTGGGGGTAATCTGCCTCCGTGAGCGGAATAAACCCCAGCGCGTGCCGCCTGTGATGTGGATCGTCGCGCGCGTTAGTCAGAACATTGACAGAATCCTGCGCGGAGCTTAAGGGAGGCAGGCGAGCTCTGAAAACGAAAGTGTCCTAGTGCTGGTGGTGGTCGGGAACGCTGTCATTTCGAGAGGAATGCATCTCTTCAGTGCCATGTTCCTGCTACTGATGTTATCTACTATACCCTGCGAGGTAAGATGCCTTCGTAGCATGCGAAACACTGCTCATCATCACAACCTGTGTTGCAAATACGCATTGTGGCGAGATGCACAGTGGCTTCTTTGATTATCAGTTTCTAAACAAGTGCTGAGCACTCTAATTAGCTCATTGGAGGTTGGTGGTTGAATCACTGTTGAGTTGTTTGAATAAATCACAGACGCAGACGCAGGGAAGATTTTCTAAGAATCTGGGAACTCGATTAAGAGGACGACAGGTGAAAAGTTTCGCGATGAATCACAGTCCTCAACCCCGAACGTTTCATCAGAACCGGACTTGTGTTTGTTGGAACACTGTTCGTATAGTCATAGAAGCACTTGTAAGAGCTCTTTTTTGTTTGTTCGCCTCGAGTGTGAGAGTTCCTCGCGCTGGCTGATGAGAGCTGAAGTGACAGATGTGAATTGAAGTGAAGGACGGCGCATTACCTTACCTAGAAATATTCAGTCAAAATCAGACATGCGAAAATTTCACACGGCTACTTGAGTGTGAAATTCTCATAGACTCTCCAAAACGACTCTTCTATTAGTCGTTGTCGTTTAGGTGTCAGCTGTTAATTATCAATGGCCTTTTTGAACTCTTTGAATTGTGTAAAGTACGATTTTACTTAGGATTCACGCAATGAAAAACTATGGCCAGATTGGTCAGGACCATGGACAGCGCTCAGCCAATGGCGTTTATGTTGGCTGAAGTCGCCTCATTTCACCAGACGCTCTCTATTTTGAGTGAATTGTTACCTGTGCCACAACTTTATAAAAGCTGGTTTAACTAGCATTGGGAATGGGCTACAGAGTGACATCACCAACATTCTAACATGCTGAAGGGTACATCTACAGTATGTTTTAAAATATAAAGGTTTGGTTGTAAGATAACAGGTGAAGTAAGATTATTATTATCATTATTATTATTTGTTGCAGAATAATGCAAATGGCTGTTAAATGACAGAACCGGTGTCATCTGACTGAGCAGATGGGGACGGTTGTACAGTAAAAAAAATGTCCAATGTAATTCTACTGCATTTGCCACACTGGTGAGACAGCTACTGAACACGGTCTATTATGTTGTTAGAGACACAAGCCTTTGTTTTGATTTTATTTTATTTGGTATTTTGTATTAGGCCTTACATGTTTACCATTTTTGAATTAGATTAGGTGGTGAGATGAATGGGTTAGGGGTTAGGAAATATTTATTCTGAACAAGTAAATTTGATTAACGCAATACATTCATGCACCGAATTTATAATGTCCATGTTTTCTTTTGATACAATGAGCTATTTAGGTAGGATGTAACAGCAACACTCTTTGATGCTAATTTACACAGATTATTATTTTCTAAATTTCTGAAATACCTTAATTTGTCAAAGTTATAAAAAAAGTACTGTTACAGACTCTGAAACAATGTGTTACAACACTCCCTGGTCTTCCATAAATTTGTTAACTTCTGCATAATAAATAATTAAGGCATTTTCTTGAAACTGTGTTAGCCCAGCTCTGCTGTGATTTGTTTAATTTTATTGTAAGTGGTGTCTAGAACAAAAATATATATAATTTTTCATTTGATACTTCTAGAACTATTTCCATTATATTCTGTTTTATCATGCTATTTTAATATAAGTATAAGTAACAAAAAAAAAATTAAATAAAACCCAAGAGCATGTGACTTCCCACTATGTGGCATAATTAGGGACTGGAGATAATACATTTGATTAGATATAACCTGTGTGCTCTATAAAGCAGTATGTTAAGCAGTCTGCGACTGATTTTAATATTAGAGGAAAGGAAATGATACGGTACAAGATGTGTGCACAGTTTGCAAATTTGCCAGTGCTGCTGTTCCAGACATACATTAGGATATGTAAATGGGAACGCATCAGTAAAAGAAATGAGAGTCCTGTAGGCATGCGCAGGAATGTATATTTCTATTTCTTCACCACAAAATTGTCATAATTGGCCCAAGGGGACAATTTGTTGTAAGTGTTTGCATTAAATATTAAATGGAGAAGAGAAAATATGGCACCACCCATCTCCCTGATGTAGAAATGTAGACATAAAAAATGGATGAATTCTTCTGGTGTTTCTCTATCCTGCTAGGACTACTTCACATGGGATGCAAAGGAATGTTCACATGCATGGACTCACAAACATGTAGCCATACACACAAACCTTCAAACTAACACACATGAACACACCCGTGCAAACCATGAAATATGCAGCATGTTTAAATGAGACAGATGCATTTATTCGCTCACGACTTGTGTTTGTTAAGTACCCATAAGGCCCCGGGGGCCCTGACAACCAGTTATACAGATGGGTGCCTACTCGATCTTGATGATCCCCTTTTATGATGGGGTTACATCCCTTGCACACTTAACACACTTCACACGTCTGTGCATCTCTGTGCATGTATGTTGCTCTCCGATGTGCACTGTGTTCTTAAATAAGGACAAACAGAGGATCAAATTCTGTTTAGGCCATAAAACTGGATGGAACCAGGTTTAATTAGACTCTGTGAAATGTGGAGTTTAAAGCAGAATGCAGATTAGCAACAATAACAGTTTAACGAATTAAAAGCTCGTTTTGTTCTCAGCTCTCTGCGATGATTCACTCAGTAATCATTAACTTGAATCGGCTCACAGACCTTTATTGCTACACTGGACGCAAATGGCATTTTTACTTTTTTTCCCTCAGTTCATAGCGCATTGTATTATTTATAGGCAAACCTATTCAGTCTGTATCAACAGATGTACGTTTATTAGGGTCTCATCTTCTTAATTATTTTTGAGTGGCTGCTCGCAGTCGGGATCTGACATCTATTGACTGCTATCATTAGCGGTGTTCAAAGCGAGGGCTACTGCTAGGCGCTAACACGCAGGCATCTTAAAGAAAATTCAATTAGTTTATTTTAAAACATTATTACATAGATTGACTTTTTAAATCTACACACTCAAGTGTGAATCACGTACTGTATACGTTGACAGCAACGAACGCAGATTCCGCAGCCACACAATGACAGACATTAGCCGCAAATCTGCTTGCAATCAACATCTCCATCAAATGTAATTAGCTAGTGCGTTAGAGGCAAACACGTTAGCTTAGATATGCAGCTCAAGGGGCCCACTGGATGTGTCTGATCATTCCTTGCTTTAATGGCATCACAGAGCTGTCATGAGAGCATCGGATAGCTCCTTTCAGCTGGAAGGCAGAGTGCTTCCATTTGAAGCCATCCTTCAATGAAATTATCATTTTTGATTTTTTAAAAAAAGGGATGATATGGGAGGCTCAGTAGCCACACTTTGCAAGCCCCCAGAGACGTTGAGAGATGCAAAACCATCACTTTTAGCTTGTCAAATGAGGGGGGTGTCTGTTTACTCACTATTTAGCCCTATTATACTGTATCAAACTCTCTGCAGGGGAGAGGTGCTAATTGGTTGCGACTGTGAGACAAAACCCTCATAAGTTGATCAAAATCTGTTCGCGGCCCATTTTTTCACTTTGTTTTGTAAATACACCGGAGACGTGCATCAAAAGTAAATGGCTACAACTGTTTAATAAGACTGTTTAAACGTGCAGGCCTTTGAGAAATAGAGAAGCCACTCACAGTGGAAAGCCGCCCAGCTGGAGAGAAGTGAAATAATGTGCTTCAGACCTGCTGTTCGCTAGAAATTCTCGGTTGTACTTTGGAATTCACTTTAATGCAGTCGTTTAATAATAAGCTAGGTAGGAATTGGCTGCTGCAGTCCAGAGATTTTATTAAAAGGGAAATATGAGATAAAATGAATAATTTCAGTAAAGCTGCAGTCAGATGTAATTTCTGCTCCCCTAGCAGGAGTTATTAGTCATGCGGGGTCAAGTGAAGCTTCCCCTGGATCATATGAATGGGTGTCATTTTATTTAAAGCTGGTAAAAACAGAAATTGTGGGCAGGTGAAATAATGGCCAATTCAAATAAGCAACTGGTGGCAGCATGATCCAGCCAGATTTGGCCAGGACAGAGTGTTTGCATGGCACTGGACCAGAGCATGTCGGATACGAGCAGCTGTATTACTACTTTCGGGGCACATCCGGCCTAAAGAAAACTGTGCAGTGCTCTGAATTATGTTTTGTCCAGTCCAAGTCAGTTCATCTTGCCCACCAGCTAAAAGGCCTATTATACACCCATTTGATCATATGTGAGATAATGCGCGTGAAGCTATTAGGCCTCCTTTCTAAAGTTAGCTTGGCAAAGAAAATGGCCTCATTCTAGATTTTGGCTGTTGAGAGACTAATAAATATCAGAAGCGGTGATGGTGCTCTTGGATGGCGGTCAAAAAAGGACAGTGAAGCTTCAGTCGCCTTTGAGATCAAGGACGTGCAGGCAGGTCAGACAGGATGTGCTCTGCCAGCCATTGGTCCGACTTCCAAATGGGGAATTAGACAAATGAAAAGGCCCAGGAGCAGCATAAATCTCTCCACCAGAACCCCGAGGACGAACAGTTGTGGCCAGCAAACTCACTACTGCTCTGCATCCTCACTAACGCCTGCAGCTGTCAACCTTAAACTCTTGCATGGTTTCCCATTGAAGCTAAGCAGGGTTGAGCCTGGTCTCTACCTAGAAAAAGACTGCTGGTGGAAGAGTTGCTCCAAGTGTTTACCTGGTGGTCTGTGTTGGTCCTAAAATTCAAAGAATTCTTCCCTTGTCAGTATTCTACTCTGGCTTGTGGACCGTCTGTGTGATGTAATTTTCATCATCAAAAAAATCCACTGATGTCTGTGCATGCTGTCCATGTGAAGGCCAGTTTTTGTGTCTGTCTAAACTTGTGCAAGGACAACATCACTTGTGCGAGTGATTTGAGAATAGTCCCCTAGATAGTCCGCTCAACTGTGTGCAAGATGGAAAATAGAAATGAAGTATACCTGAACTTTAATGCCCCACAATTAGGATTGGGAATCCAACATCGATTCCAATTCCAGAATCACATACTTAAGGTCAGGAATCAGATACTTGTAAAATTTAAATATTGATTCCGCCTATCTGTGAGGAGCCAACCTAGCGATCTGCCAGGACCTTGCTCGCTAATCAAAAGCAGGTTAAGGCTAGAAGGGATATAGCTAAAACTACTGGGCATGTGAACATCAGAATAGCGTATTTTTTGTCACACTGTACTGCAATAAAGTAATTTGATATTTCAAATAAAGATTTATCGATTACATTGATATGCCAGTAGGTGACAAAAAGCCTCTGTTTAAATGTATTTATCTTTGAATCATTTAAGAGATTCATTCAAAAATGCTGATTCATGCAGTAATGAAACAAGTAAATCTTGAGTGAGTCATTGATTCATTCATTCATAAATTACGTGTGATTTTTTTAGTTAATTGAGATAACCAAAAAAAATAAAAATAAAAAAAACATTAATCCAAAATCATGCAGCTCTATTTTGCACACAAGCAGCTCTTAATCGAGTCCAGTTTTTATGTAGCCTGCTGATTTTTGTTCATGGTATTCAGCATCAACTAAATGTTTTGCAAAAAGAGACACAGAATAAATAGCCTAGGTTTGATATCATTTTTTAATCACACTGGAACTGTGAATCGAAAAGAATCAGAATCGAAATAGGAATTAATAAAAGTGAAACGATACCCAACCCTACCCACAGTAATGTTGGGGACAATATAAAGGTGTTGTCCTTTGGATGAGATGATAATCTGTCGTGACTCTCTGTGGTCATTAAACATCCCAGTGAGTTTCTCAGAAGAGTAGGGGTGTTATCCTGGCTAGATCTGCCATTTGTCCTCGATCAGGCTGACCAGATTGTTTCCTATTTTCTGGGTACAGTCCCCGTTTTTGGTGACTTGTCCCTGGTTTTTATAGCCAGTCAAAAACAGCCTCTCTGAGACTCTCTGAACAGAAGACAATTAAAAAGTAACAACAATAAGGCCGCTAGTGATTTGTCAAGTTGCTGTGCTAACAGGGGCACAGTGAGGACAGAAGATAATATATAAATGATTAAAAAAGCCTCATAGTTATCACTTGCCAGTGTCAGTTTCTTTGCAGTTTGCTTCATTAGAATCATGAAATAAATAATTAGATAAAGCACGCTATTTGAATTCATTTAGTTTCATTAAGGCCGGCGGTCAGGCCAATATCGAGCCATAGCTGAGTGTCTGTTGGCCTAGTTTTTGAGGTGTGTTCAGCACCATTGGCATTAGTTGGACTCCCATCGGCAGCTTTCTGGCCAGTTGAGCATTTTGAATGGGAAGAGGAGCCCACTGGTGAACAAGACACATTTTTATTGGCTGTTTAGCTCACTGAACCAGTGCACAAGGAGAAAACCGCAAGTTACGAAAGCAAGCAAATGACAAAATCTAGAGGATCCAAAAGAAAGATCTTCTCAATTTACATGATCACATTTGAGCATTTCTAATGCGCAAATATTTTCATAGTGACATGACTGTCTAGAATGAAGAAAGTTAAGCGTTATTATGGGTGTGAAAATTGTGAAGAAGTGCAATGTTATTTACCGTTTGTATATCCACAGTCCTAGCTCTTTCTGCCACCTGCTGGTATGGAGAGTTTTTTTCCTCTTACTCAGGTGCTGAATGTAAAGTACATGTTAGCATGTTTTGTTCAGTTAAAACACACTTTTTGGCCCAGAAATAGACAATCCGAATCAACACCACAGTCTGCTTTTGTAGTATAATCAGTGTAGTAACGTCAGTGCTTATGCATTGATGGAGAATGAGAGTGCATTGATGAATGCCATTTTGAGAAGTATGAGTGAGTATGATAAATCATAGCTAATCATAATACGTCATATATTTCATTTATGGCAAAATGCAAACAACTGGAATGACCTCCAAGTCTGACCTCTGACTTGAAATGTCCAATTTTTGTTTTAGAAACTGATCACCTCGTTATGCAGTAGAATATAAATAAAAGAAACTAATAACTAATGCAACATGACCTTCCCTTTATTCTGTGTGTGCTTTTGCATATGTATGTGAGGGCACACCTGAGCCATGCAACAATCACAGTGGCAGGTGGACAGAAAATAATGTTAATATTTTCACATGCGACACATGCGGGGGTGTCCGCTCATAATGATACTATAGTTGACATCATTATAATGTCACAGGCAGCGTATGAGCCGTACTAACAAGCAATGAGAAATGAATAAGCCCTCCTCCCTTCACCCACCTTCAAGTGTTCCCATTAACATTCAATTGTAATGCATTACAATCAGGGAGCGTGCGCAGATGCATGGCTAGATGAGGCGATTGAATAGCACAGCCTACACTGTGAGAGGTGGCTGATTAGGACCCACTGATGAGTCTGTATTGTGTGTGGCACAGTGGAGGGGCCGAATGTGGGCAGAATGCATGCATGTGTGCGTGTGCGTGTGTGATGCACATGTCCGGTGCGAACAGAGATGCTACTGCTGTGCGACTGTGGTGGTGTTTGTGTTGTCTGCAGGAAAGAGGAACAAGAGAAGTGTGAGATTAGATTCTAGGTTTTGTCCCTCGCATGACAGTTGTGCGAAAACCTGCTGCTATCAATATTTATTTATTTATCCACATAAGAGCAGACTCACAATGTGTTGACACTCCTGTGTGTCCTCACAAATACACCAGGCCTCGACTACCAGCACAGAGCTTTTTAGATTGTAGTTTCCAAGAAAAACCTACAAAGTGTTAGCATTTTTAGCATTGTGGTTTTGGAGTTATGAATAAAAGAAGGTCTGTTGTTAATAGTTCCTATTTTAACATTTTGTTATACAACATAAATTACACAGTACACCAAGTACGAATATTTAAACCTGCTTTAACCCTTGTGCTGTGGATTATTTTGTCAGTGTTCATTTAAAAACAGGAGCATAAGCTCAGATCAATAAAGCCAACTACATGTATCAGTAAGTTTAAAAAAATGAAACCTCTGCTAATTAAAAAAAAACAATTTGATGAAAAGCTTGAATCCTAAATTTGGTAATTATAAAGATTTATAAGCAATTTTTGTAGGCTGGTTAATTTTGACTGTGAATAGCACAAGTGTAACAAGGTAAGGAAAAGTCCTTATGTGAGCAAAGTCAGTAAGTTTTAGACTAGTGGGATAACATTAAGTAGCATTTTTGTGAAAAAAGAAAATCCTAAGTCAGAATGACCGAAACACAACATAAGGTTTATAAAGTGCAAGTTACTACAAATGGACCACAGATCTTTTTAAACCCATTTAACAATCACAGAGCAACTTATTGGAAATCAAGCCTTCAGGTTGTCCTACAAATTTACATTGTAGCTTATTCCACCCATAAATATCTGCAGAACGCTGGTTGGCGTTTTCAAACCGATCAGTGTTTTCAACCACTTTACCTGACTTGCTTTAACCCGCTGGGAGCTATGGTTTAGGGGTGAGTTTTCGTTATTTTACTAAATTGGCTAAAACAGTTGAATAGAGACCATCATTTGAAAACACCCACTGATCAGGAAATATTTTGGTTATGCAGAGACACCAAACTCAAATATTCTGGTCAACTGCCCAGGTAGACAGGAAGAGACTGTCTGACTGGCATACAATGTAAGCTGTGCCAGTGCCAATATATATATGCTTTACTGTATTTTTGCAGTCCTATATTTTTTAAATTATGTTCTTTTTTGGCATCAGTGGTTTCATGAAGAGCCATTCATGGAACATTCATGGAATCTTTCCATCATTCCAAAAGTTTTTTATAGTGGAAAAGTTTTGATTCTATTATTAAAAGGTTTTTTACACGAAGAAAAAAGTGGTTCTTTTATGAACAATATAACTAGAGTGTCCCCCAAAAATAAATACAAATTAAATAAAATGTTTCTAGATTTAATGCAATGAACATTACAAGATACAACACAATTTTGTTTGCTGGTGGGTAAATAAAAACATCTGGAAAATACATTAAGACAGATAATCAGATTAAAACCCCCAGTTTCTGTGAAAACAACTCTAGTCATTCTTTGTACAATAATCTGTGAACAGTCTTTGGATGGGTTAAATGCAGAGCATGAATTCTGAGTATGGGTCACCATACTTGGCTGTATGTCACGTCACGTCACGTCATTGCGGCAGCATGTTTGGGTAAATTTGTAAACTCTCTGTGTCCTGATTCAAACCTGGCCCAAGGACCAAACAGGAAAAAAATCTTCCTCATCCGCTAATGTTTCTACCTGGAAGCATGTTTGTCCTGGTGTGACACCACACTCCAGCAGGGCTCAGGGGAACAATGGCCTGAGCTGACCACGCCAGGTGTCTTGACTGAGCTTTTATAGGCCTCTAGGTGCCTCTTTGAATGTCGACGATGTGCAGATGTGCTTGTTCGACTGTCCCGCGGCCTAATGGAGCACCTAACCACGTGTCCTTAGATGACAGCTTGAGTGAAGGGTCTGTTTCCATCTCGTTCCCCAGGCGAGACCCCCAGGCTCTTCTCTGCCACAGAAGGCTGTAACATTAAAGCGCTACAACTCAATCCGACCCCAAATATCTGTCACTTCCCTTTAACAAACGGCAAAATAAAAAGCCACGGGACACTGCAATTTTACCCCATGAGAAAAAAAAACACAGCGTGGTCGGGTTGACATTATTAAATTACATTTAGTACAGCTGGTACATGAAATTCTTCTTTTAGTTCTGCTGAATCTGTTCCGTCACCCAAGCGGCAGATTAACAGAGCATCCTGTTCAAGCAGCGTGTCATCGTTTCCTGCCTCTCTTTGTGTCGGGCTCTAGCTCTGTCTGCTTGGTGGCGTGAATATCAGGCATGCGGTATCAGGTCTGCCGGGCTCCCTCGGCTCTGTGGCCTTGACTCTAAGCGAATGTGACATTTTTCTGACAGCCGCGAGAGCAGCCAGTGAGAGGCCCGTCCTCCCCTGCTCTGGCCTACTAATACTGTACGCAGCCGCACACACTACTGCCACCGCACATCGTGACCTAATAAAACACGTGCACAGATGTACCCTAACTAGACAACACACAACGAGCGAGGGCAGGGTCATCTATGGCCAGTCAAAAGTGTCTTTGAGGTTATCGTAATAATGGGACGGTGGGGATCTTGCATGGCCGCTTTGTGTTTGCCTGATGTTGGTGTGTTGTAGTAACTACCTTCTGACCGGTTTGCTGTGCGACCTTGCTTTCCACTGCCAAATGAATCTTTTATGAGCTCTGCGATGTAGGCTTTCGGTGTGGAAGATTGGAATATAAATATGGCAGTTGCACACAGAGCCTCAAGCCGTGTGATATTAAACTCTTTATGCTGGGAATGTGCTTGATGCGTGTCACCTGGCGACATGCTTCACATATATGTGTGGAGGGAACCATATACGTACTTATTTTTATACATAAGGCTGCTTTAGTGTGATGGAAAGATTTCACGATTTTCTTTAGCAGTGGTATCTATGCAACAGTCTTGTCTTAAAATAAAGCCATCTGCTTTTCAATTTGATAACAGAACAATGCACACTATAATTTGCTCTCAAAACTCTTAGCAACAAGGCTTGACAGTACTAAATATATTGACAACGTGTTTTAAGCCAACTGTCTCATTTGTGTCAGTCTGGATTATGTTTCATACTACAAATAAATGTGGCCATCTGTTCATGATGAATTAAAATGTAATATATGAAGCCCATCTATGGCAAATGCGACATGATGCAAGGGTGCAAAGCTAATCGAGAGTGAATGCTTATGGAAAGGTCACATTTAGACTGTCAGCCAGTTCCGCTTTTGTTTGTTTTCACTAATATCTGGCACAGATTGGATCTTGTTGAATGCGTGTAAACAGCAAAACATGTTTTTATATATAATTTGGGCCACTTTCAAATCTGATAGTTATCTGATGTCATCTGAAGTTTTCTGAATGTTTATGTGACATTAAATCTGGTCTAAAATTCATGGAATTGATGGTAATTCATGACCATGGGGTCAGTTAGATATTTTTTTACTGTTTTTAAGTCTGTCATGCTAATCAAAAATACAATAAATTATAAAATTGAATACAGTAAAAGTATAGCAATATTATGAAATATTTTTACAATTTAAAATAACTGGTTTCCATTTGAATATATTTTTAAATGTAATTTATTTATGTGATGGAAAAGCTGAATTTTCAGCATCATTACTACAGTCTTTCAGTGTCACATGATCCTTCATGGTGAGAAATCATTCTAATATGCTGTTTTGCTGCTCAAGAAACATTCCTTCTTATAAATGTGGACAAAATGGTGCTGCTTATGTTTTGTGGAAACTGATGTATTTTTCAGGATTCTATGATGAATACAAAGTTCAAAAGAACATTTATTTGAAATATAGTAATCTTTTGTAATATAAATGTCTTAACAGTCAACTGTAATAAAAAAATTGTAATTTCTTCTTATTATTATACTATATGTATCTTTCAAAAAAGACACTTTTTTTAACACCAAACTTTTAAAAAAGTGAGTAAATGATGATAGAATAATAAACTATTGCTTTATTTTGGATACCATAGTTCGGATCATTTAGTACAGAAAGAATTACAGAGAAATATTAGTTTCAACATTGTTGAGATTGAGACTTTTGGTCTTTTTGTATTTTTGTTTAAAAATGGCTCTCCATTTAATCTCAATGCGATTATTCATGAAACAAGCTAATTATTTTTTTAAGTAAATCATACGTAAAACCATTCATTCTTAAATGCTTTAGTTTAATGGGAAATTTTTGTGAGATTGGATTTATAAAGATTTATACAGAAATTCACCTGACACCAGACCTTTGGTGTGTGGGAGAAACAATTGACAAAATGATTTTATTTGTCATTTTCTTTATACTAGCAACCCATTCCCAAGTCTTTTCTTTCTTGATTTCTCTCTTTTTTATCTCCCCCTGTCCCTGTTTGTTGTTTCTCAGAGCATATTTTCCCTCTCTACACCCTCAGATGTGACAATGCAGCATCTCCTGCAGAAAGATAACCTGTCAAAGAGAGAGCGAGCAAGATAGAGAGAGATTTGAAGGCAAGAGATGCAAATGCAGTAGAGGGAGAGAAGTAGAGAGAGGAGATTCTTTTTTATCGACATGTTTGTTCTGCCATAAGACAGACAGCCAAAGAGATACGCCAGCCACTCTGGGTGCCAGAGCTGTGGTAAACTCTGATGAGAAATGTCTGTCCCTCTCCCTGTCTCTCTGTGGCGGTGCTTAAAAGCGGACTCAGAAGTAGAATACCAGCAGTGGCTTTACCTGAGCCAGGCCCTGTACTGGGGGAATTCCTTTTCAGAAACCAAGAAAGAGAAGCACTGTCAGCCCTCATTTGATATTCTCAAAGATATCAAGCCTCTCCTGTTTCCACACAACAGCACAACCTGCTCGCTCTGATACTTACTCTTGGGACTGACGTGGAGCATATGAAGTGCACAGATGTTACATGTTTGAGAAGCAAGTATGCTGATGCCAGCACACGTGAGCCGCAGCAGGAAAAAAGCTTGACATGTCCATGCTGTACCACATCACATTACAGAATTTTAACTCGCATACTACAACACTAAAATACTAAACAAAATTGCATAACTGTACTAAAATTTTGTTTATTTGCCCCAAATATGAGGATTATGTGTTCCCTTTTGTTACTACCAAAACAATGATGACATGTTTCGGTTGTGACTGTTTTGGTGCACCCAAAAAAAACAAAAAAAAAACAACAACAACAACAATATTGTTAATGTTATTACCAAAACTCCACCAAATGTTTCTGCAGTGTGTTTTGTTGGTGATTTTTTTGGTATTTAAAATTTTCTAATCAGCACATGGTTAGCTAGCACAGTTCTGAACAGTGGTATACATATAAAAACTAAATGTGTGCTTAATTGCAGAAAAGCTGTTATGGATCTGCTCACCCGGATCCCTCCATAACTGGCACATATTTGCAGAAATTCACGTCTTTTGACAAATATTTTACATTTAGTTGCATGTGTATTCCCAACACTTTATTATGTAAGCTTTATGTCACGCCTCAGATAACAAGAGAATTTAAAGTAATGTTAATAGTAATTAAACAGTCTGCAAATTCATTAGCTTGGGTATGTAGAGAATTCATTGCATACATTATATGAACCGCATGGCCTTTTTAGATGTGGTGGTTCGGTTCAAACTAAAATATTCTTCATGTTTGAAATGTTCTGACTTCTTAATATTCTTTAGAAATGTTTGTCCTTCAGTCAGGAATATATATGAATTTAATGAACGAAATGATTTCCTTCATTTCATGTAAGAGATGATACTTTCATCAAATTAACTGGAATATTTTTAAAAAGTTGAGTTTGCATAATATTCTTTTCAGCTACACATCCTCATTTGAATATCTCAGCACCTCCAACCCCAAAAATCATCCCATATTTCTGTCAGATATACATTTTTAATAAAACGACAATATCATAAGTAACTTTAAAGACCCTATGAAATGAAAATGCGAGAGGCCATCTAAATGCTAATGCACTGCTTACTGAACCTTCTGATGCATGAATTATTAAATCACAAAGAAAAAAAAAAAGCTTTTTACATCAAAACTTTGTAAACATTTTTTATTCATTTATAATTTATTTTTATTAGTAGTACAGTTAAACGATTGTGCATTATAGTGGACATCATACATGTAATCTAAGTTTAGACAATAACAACATAATGAACAGTAGAGTACCTGAAGAACAGTGATCAATAGAGATTAATTAAAGATCGAGGTAACTGTCAAATTTACCATGTCAAATTTTTGTCATTAAAAAAACGATGACATATAGAGAGGAATTTCATGAACACTGGAAAGAAAATATGGCTCTCCAAACCAATTCATAGAAATCTGGAAGTCTGTAATGGTTGAATGTATGTTAGTCTGTAGTACCTGTGATTACCTGCTGTGCTGGAAGTGAACTGTAGCCACAGAGTAATCACTGTATTAAAGGGAAGAAATTATTCTGGGAAATATGTTACTTTATTTATGTTCTTAAAAGACACTTTCCTGCTAATGCACTTCACAAAGCACCTTTTACAAAATGTGCACGTACAGTAGGTAGATGAGTAAACCATCATCATACATCATTCAGTGCTAAACTAAGAGATACCAACTAATAGATAGCAGCCCAAAATAGCAGCAGCATTCATATTAAGTATTCAGACCAGAACGTCCAGTTTCTTCCTGCAAGAAATCAGACTTATGAACGGCTGCGTCTAACAGCTGTATAATTTATAGATATATAAATCTGTAACAGAAATGGAAAATTTGGGTAAATTTTAATGACTCTGAGTCATTAACTTTCCCCAATATCCAGAGTCTGCACCAGCCCATACAAACAGGGGGGTTTCTATAGAGAGAGCGTCAGTAATGATTGAAATCAAGGGTGGGAGATTTGGTCCCCCTCAGTAGAAATCAGTAAGGTGGGGGGCACAGGGGCCTAGTGGTTCTGACACTGCAAATGTCACATTCTATCCTGTTGGTCTTTTGTAATATACCTTTAAATAACAAGACATGTCTTTAATTACATCATCCTCCAGGAAAAATTACATCACTTTGGTGGGAAAACAGCAGTATGAATCTCAGTATTAGCAATGATTCTGTAATGTTCTGTGGTAGATGGTTTTCCAAACTTCAATCCTGTTTGATAAAGTTACAGAAATTATAGTATAGTAATTATAACATCAGCGTTTAATTAGGAAACAAATGTTAAGTTGGCACTCTTATGTATATGATCTAACTCTCAATCACTGAGCAACGACTAACTTTAGCTCTTGATATCCTCTGGATTTTCTTGCTATGGTGTAAATCAATGGATCCCAACCCTGGTCCTTGAGGCACCCCAACACTGCACATGTTTCCTTCTGACATGCCAGTTTCAGGTGTTGGAGTCTGTACTAATGAGCTGATGACCTGAATCAGGTGTGTTTGATTAAGGTGACATGCAAAATGTGCAATGTTGGGGGGCTTCCAGGAACATGGTTGGGAACCACTGTTGTAGTTTATAATGTGATGATGTAAAAAATCCAAGTCTGTTCAATCACAACACAAGCGCTCATTTCTGCTGCTCCTCTCCTGCACATTTTATATTGTTCGGTTTTACACACAATGGTGGAATGCAAGACAAATCGGTTAATTTCAATGCTGAGCAGAGGAAGAGTGTGTTGATGTGCTGAATCCATAATCCTGCTGAAGGGATTCTCGAAAAAATAAATGTGAGTGAAAAGAAAGAGAGAGAGAAAGAGAGAAATAATGGCAGAAGTTGGAGAGAATGTGCCTCTGGGGTTATTATCTTAAACATCCTTATAAAGAACAGAGCAATAATTAGAGACCTATCACTCTGTCACTTTGATTTTCTCTTGCTGAATAGCACTGGCACTCCTTACAGTTTGCGTTTAATTAGAATTATATCGTTAAATCAATACTTGCACCACAATGGCTCAACAATAGCATGAGATTGTGTCGTTTTACTGTAGGAAACGCTGTATTGAAAGGGGAACCAAAAACAGTGGTGTGTGATTGACTTTTTTCCATGTAAAAGGAATAGATTGACCTTACACCAAGGTTCAAACTGTTTCTGTTTCAATCACAAAATGATCTGTATTGGGCTAGAATCTGGATATGGGTAGGGCTTAAAGCAGATGTTTGAATCCGATTACCAAAAAGATTTGTTCAGATTCGTTGACTGACCCTTTCTGGAGGTGACATCTTAACATCACGTTCGGATTTCTGAGATGTACATGATTAAAGTAGACAATGTGCAAAGCATATTCAGATCACGCTTCAGAATTTAATTAATGTTTAATTAACTAAAGTTTAGTCATACTGGCAACACAGACTAACCATTGCTATGTAATTTCAAATATGTTGATTAGAATATCATTTCATCCTTGTTCTTATCTAACAGTCGAATCAATCTAACAAATATTTTTTTTACTATTTTAGTAGAATTTCATTATTTGTAAAAAATAAAATAAAAATAATAATAATAAGGTATTCAGCTGACACTATCAACAATCAATCAATTCCAGAATATAATAAACTTCTTTTTTTTACTTTTAACTAGTGCTGTCAAATGATTAATTGATTAATCGTAAAATGATAAAGTTTTTGTTTACATAATATATATGTGTGTTTACTGTGTATTTTTATTATGTATATATAAATACAGTATATATTGAAAATATTTACATGTATTTATATTCATATAATTTATATTATATATAAATATATTTAACATGCAAACATAACATATTTTTCTGAAATATATACATGTATGTGTATGTATTTATATATACATAATAAATATACACAGTAAACACACATATATATTATGTAAACAAAAACTTTTATTTTGGATGCGTTTAATTGCGATTAACGTTTGATAGCATTACTTTTTACATATTATTTTTGTATTGTTATATTAATATACAACCTATTTAGACCATAGTCAAACTGAATATTTATTTCTAAATAATTAATTATTTTTCATTTTCCTCTTCTTCTTATCTATTTTTATATTCTTCAAAAATGATAACTACATCAAGAATATTTCAGGTATCTTTTTTTAACCTACTGTAACTGTTGATTAGCTACTATTTTTATTTACTTTATAGTCACCTTAATTTCAGTCAATTAGTCGACAAATCCTCTGTAAACATGCAGGTGTCATAAAGGGCGAAGCCAAGGTGATGATGTTTTAATTTAAGTGAGCTACAGTATTTTTCCCCTGGCTTCTCAGAGAAAACGCCCATGGACGAGGGATAGAGAGCGAAATCGAGTATGATAGGGATCCTCTGATTTGATAAATGAGGCGACTGTGATGCATGTGACATTTCTCTGAGATTGAGCTTCAAGGCTTTGTCTCCCACTGATTGCCACGTTCTCTCAGCGATATGGCTTCACTGCGATCCAGAGGTGCAAGAAGAGCAGTGGAGGAGAGAAAATACTGACACAGACAGACAAAGGCAGAGATTAGATTTAAGCAAAGACAGCATCCAAGCCATTACACTGCATGATGGACGAGAAAAACCCAGAAGAATTCTTGCAAAACAGCCACTAGCACATGCAGCGTGCCTGATCAGGGCAATACTGCTCCCTGCCTCGCATGCTGCCATCTTAATTCTGAGCTTGTAGCAAGCAAGGACAGATATGTCAGCACTCTGCCAGATTGGGGGGGGGTGAATATGTCTGCCGCAGGAGGAGGCCCCCCCGGCCACTCAGACGCCCTCAGAATTCTCCTCTCGCTCTCCACACCTCTCTCCCGCAATCTGCCTCGTGCAGCCGTGGGAGAGGAGAAGGGAGAAGTGGAGTTTGACAGGAACAGAGACAGAGAGCTCCTCGCAGCCTGACGTACACATTTTTCTCGTTAGGCTTGCCGGGGATCGATGGTTGCAGTTGGGCTGATACCTTTGTTGGTGCTCAAGCCCTCTGGAAAGCTTTATTAAAAACGAGTGACAGAACGGATCCTCTGCCTGTCTTTATTTCTTTAGCGCGTCTGCCAGTTTCGCGTGTGGGGACTATAAATGGTTTTTAGTTGTGGTTAAAGCAACAGTTTACCTGAAGATGTCAATTGCACAGCTTCATATCGTTTCAAAGCTGTAAGACTTCCTCTTTTTTCTGAGGAACACACAGAATGTTTGCAGAATGTCTGTAGTGCTCTTTTCCATACAACTCAAATAAACATACACTGGGGCTGCTGAAATAATAAAAAAAGTATAATAAAAATATCACAGAAGTGGTCCATTCCAAGTCTTCTAGAACCATACAATAGCTTTGTGTAGTGAGAATATGTTGATATGGACTGAAAATATTCCTCTCTACAGAAGGTCGCAAATCTCATTTACTATTGTGCACTGAACTTGACATAACGTCCATTTTGACTTTTAGCTTTGTACATTTATGGTGATCTTTTGTCCTCTTTGAAGCTTAACTGTCACTGGTAGTATTGTTTTAATATTATTTCTATATTATTATTCATTTTATATTTTTATTCATATTTTGAACTGACTTTCATTTCTCTAGTTATTTTTAAAATGTTTAAATTTGAATTAGCTTTTTTATTATTATTGTAATTTTTTATGTGCTTTTGTCATTTTTATTTATTTTGGCTTTTTTTGGTAACACTTTACTCAAACTTTATGTACAATGCATTATAAAAGTGGTTTTAATGCATTAATTATATTTTGTTGTAATGCACATTATAATGCATTGTACAATCTCATGAATAATTAATTCATTGTTACACTATGCATTTTAAATTTGGTTATAATTATTTACAACAAGATATAATGTACATTATGAATAATTATAAAGCATTATACCATTTAATAACACTCTATAATGGATTGTACTTAAAGGCCTTAAGTGTAACCATGTTTTTTTTTTTTTCAGTTTCAGTTTTACTCTTTATTTATAATTAGTAATTTTAGTGCTTGAACTTAATTATTTTCAGTTAGTTGCCAAGGCAACCTTTCATTATTTAATAGTTTTAGCTTTAGTTAACTATAATAATTCTGGCCAAAGGTCACTCTATGCTTTTATTGTATAGAAACAAAAAGTCAAGGTGTTCAACTACAGAAAAGCATTTGAAATAAAAAAGGGTGAAAAATAATTTTGAACCCCATGAGGGAAGTAAATCATAACAGACAGTTAATTTTATGGTGAATATCCCTTTAATTGTGCATTACAGACATATTAAAAACCATATTCAGTAAATCCATACCATATTCATCTTTATTTCATATAAATAAAGTAGAACAAATTGAACAGATACTGCACTTCCTAATCCTCTCACATATTCACAGAAACAAACCCCATGCAGGTTTGACCGAGGTTAGTTATGAGAATAACATATTTAACAAATGTACCACACCAGTGCTTCCAGTTTACTTGATGCTTCAAATTACCAAAAGACCCTGAGAGGGTCTGCAAACAGACATCTATTAATGAGGAAAAATGGCATGAAGTGTAACATATTAATAGAGGGAAATTTGTCTTCAGGGAGGACTCATTTCACATTCTCTGCGTTATTCTGAATGGATTAGGAATGTGATAGCATGCTACGGAAGCAAAGCCAGGATCTCATTGTTATGGGCCATGGCTCTTCACCTAAGTGCACTGCTAATACACTGAATAGAATGAAAAGCTACAGGAGTATTTGCCTGGCATTTGAGAAATCTGAAATTGCTGCTTACAACCCTGCAGTAAACCGTCTTAGACTAGCATGAGTTCCCATCCCGGATCCAACTGGTTTTTGCTGGTGAACCAACACACGGTAAAAACTTTACTGCGGAATGGTTTTTCTTGGAAAACTAGTTGATTAAAGAGGTTTTAGAGGTTTTAGAGGTTAAGAAGCTTGCTGGGATCAACCAACATGATCTGACATTCAATGCAAAACATAAGCTGGTGACCAACTATGCCAGTCTTTCCATCCATAGTTTTAACAGAAACATGCAATCTGTACAAGAATTTATTTGGATATTTTTTAATATAAGTGATAATTTGACTTTTTATGACAAGACAAGGCAAATTCATCTTGTGATGTCATCTGGCATGAATTCTCAAACACATTCATGATGTAATGATGATGTTAATTCATGATGCATCATAGAGACGCTGACACAGTTCTTCTGGATTGAGTCTGTCTCAGTCTGTTCTGTTTCTTCATGTCATTCTCTGTGTGGAGCACTGGCTGTTGTCAGACTCCTTGTGCAAACAAAAATCTCACTGGATTATTACAATTGCTGGTACAATGAATGTTTGGAAATGTAAACTGTTATTTCCTACTGACACACTACAGCAAAAAATAGAAATAACTGACTTCAAACCATTTTTTACCTGCTGAAATACTAGTGTTCTAATCATTTTGGCCACCACTGTATTTGAAAACATTTTTGAAAATAAAAAACAAAATATGCATACATGTAAACAAATATGTTAATAATTTTTACTTGGTTACATAGTTTTTTTATGTTTAAATTTTTTTTCTTACAAATTGTATGGTAAATTGGTAAAACTTTTTCAAAAAAACACAATTTTTCCCCCTTTTTCTTTACTCTAATATGTCACTGGCCGGTAACTATGTAACCAAGTAAAAATTATTAACATATTTGTTTACATGTATGCATATTTTGTTTTTTATTTTCAAAAATGTTTTCAAATACAGTGGTGGCCAAAATGATTAGAACACTAGTATTTCAGCAGGTAAAAAATGGTTTGAAGTAAATATGAACTGTACAAAATCGCAAGGTCTTGAGCAAGAAGCGACTAAGAAAGTTCCTGCATGTCACGTTTTGATGACTATAAGAACTGTCCTCTTCATCATCTTAAAAATCAGCCCTTTTGTTTGCCTGCTTATTTTTCCCTGTACTTTCCTCTTCTTCCTTTTGTTTGTGCAATCATGAAACGAATCAATGAGCTATACACGCTAGGGGTCCGATGTGTCTCGCGAGAACTGACTTTACACTGGCCCTTTCACCAGTGATATGTAAGATAGTATGTTCACATCAGGCAAGTGGCCGCATGATAAGCGAGAGTCAGTTCATGAGCATTTTACCGTTTGATTTGAGTAAAACTAATGTCATATCACATACACAGAACTGTAAAGGTATTCACGGCAACCCATCAAAATAAAAGTCCGGTTTGAAATAACAATAGAATGTACACAGCCTACTACTACTACTATTACTACTACTAAAATGAAACAAATATTATTTTAAAGGAATAATCACACAACATTCCTTCCATGTTTTAATTTTAATAGTAAATCCCCTTTGTTTGCTTAATTTTCAAAAATTAAATGATAAATTATGTAATTAATGTTTTATGCCTTCATTTGATAACCAGAAAAATTTAAATACACAACACAGAATTTCTGAGAAAAGAAAATTCATAAGGCTACTTTAAGAAAAAATAAAATGAATAAATTAAGTTGTGTTATGCATTCAAATAGTTTGACATACTAAAACACAGAATTTGGTAACAATAAAAAATATAAATAATATGGTGAGAAAAAATTAAAACATTTCATAGGGCCCTAAACATGTATTTTTTTGTTAAACTTTTAATAAATTGATGTGAAAATGTATATACTATTAAAAAGGAGTTGAGAAAAATTAAATGGTATTTTTTTTTTTTTTTTTTTTTTTTTTTTTTTTTTAAAGTGGAAATCAGTTTACTAAATAATAAACTTGACTGACTGCTACTTTAAAGGGATATATTTTTTTTATTATTATTTATCTTTATGTATACTATATAATTTTGTGCAATTTCTTGCCTGTCAGTTGAGTTTGTGAAAAAAACTTTTGCAGTGTTTACATGTTGTTTATACATGCATAAAATCTATTAAAATAGATGTTTAATTTCATAAAGTACAATTTGAAATCAAAATGCATTTTTATTTTTATTTTTTGCGTTTTTCAGTTGAATAAAACACAATTTTTCCCTATATATTTCATCACTGAGGATTTCTTTAAAAAAAGTTTAAAAATCTTGTCTCGTCTCGTTCTCGTGAACCCAGTGTCATGTCTCGTCTCGTGGGATAAGTATCTCGTCACACCCCTAATATACACAATTACTGAACGCCACTGGTGGCACATGGACCAAAAGAGTCCATAGGGATTAGTAGGACAAGAGGAGTGAATGGAGACACACTCTCAACTTAGTACCATCCCTGCCTGCCTGTTTAACTTCATCTTATCTGAATTATCACTTTATCACCTTTTTTTTACGCCCACAACTGAAAAACTGGCATGTTAATGCATTTCACTCGTGCTCTCATTAGTCACTGTGATCTTCTGTCTGGCAGAACATACAAGTCTAAATGTAACCAACATTATTTCTCTGAAAGGAAGCCGTGTGTAGCAATAAACACGTTTCTAAATGCCAAACTAAACACACAAATCCTTGTAGAAACCGCAGGCTCTGGACACATTATTCATTTTGAAATGATAGAAGTTTACTCTACACTGCATTAAATGTGGAATCCTTTTTTTCTCTCTCAAGAACGTTTCCCATTAAGGCGCTGGTCTGGGTATCTGTTTTGATTTATACGTCCGTAGCTGTTCAAGTAATTACAGCGGCCTCCTCATTAAATTATACAGTTCACATTCACATTTATAACCTGCAGAGAAGCAATCTCTGGAAGAAAGTTTGCTCGTGTTGCACACCAGAGGCGTCTCTGAATCTGCACTGACCCTCACTTCCAAATACCTTTCGGTCTCTTAATAGCCATTTGCACCCTCACAGTAGCATCATATAAACAACGGTGGTTTAATTAGTGGGATTCATCTATTTCTTTTGCCTTGTCTTAATGAGCACTCAAAGAATGTGCTTTTGTCTGCTAGGGTCCAGTAGGGTCTTTCTGTGCCAGCCTCTCGCCTCCTTTTAGCTCTAAAACAGTGGTAATCTAATTAGTAATTAGTGTATTATGAGCACTTTTATTATCTTTTACAACAGAAAACTGTGGCAGTTTATGGCTGGTTCCTGAAATGTCACTAGTCTTTCACACTTGGAGCGCTTGAGAGTGAATACATGTACTGTAGCCCCACGGTCTGAGGAAAAAATGACTCCTGCGAGACAGGCATTGACACACAATCTTTATAGCCCACTTGATGTCATCATGTTTGATGTCCTGGAGTGAGCATTTTTTTCCATCTATAGAATGCTAGAGGCCACTGACCCATTTTTCACAATCATACGCACTTATCCAGACATGTTTTACAAAAACAAGAATATATCTCTCCGTGTTTTTTCTACTTTGCTATACTGTAGGCTAGAAAGAATTGAAAACTATGTTTACATGTTACCTGTGACCCTGCTGCTGCTGCTAAAGCTTCAAAACAGTTTTGTGGTATTATAAGACAGTATAATGTACATTTACATTTTTGTTACAATTATACATTTAGCAGACGCTAAATGCGACTTTGTCCAAAGCGACTTACAAAAAGAAGAACAATTTGTCATGAGGCCAATGATATTTGTAATTCACGCATCTATACATACATGCACATATACATACATGTGTCATACACATGACATTTTAAGCTGAAGTGATGATGCCTATACACTACATGAATGTGGAATTGTAGTCATTGGTAGACCAACTAATGCAGTGCAGGTGCCAATGGCCAAAAAAGGGAAAAAATGTTCAACCAATTGAGTTGAGTCCATCTGTAGGACCCCAAAGCAATTCCACTGGCTGAAAGTACTTTTAATGAATACTGCCTTCATGACCATAAATACCTTTTAACTGTTACATAATAGTATATAACCATAGTTGTAGATTAAATACTGTGAAATTAAATACTTCCACAATCTTAGTGTTTTTAAGTTAGCTTAGCAAACCGTTGACCATTTTGTCTGTTAGCTTAGCCTATGGTCGCCGTTATTTTGCCAAGTAAGACATGTTCCTGGATCAACATTACTGTCCTAACATATGGACCAAACCCAATCCCTACCCATAATTTATTCCTAAAATCAGTGTGAAATGATAGCTGATTAACAAGGGTGTAGAAGCACCTAAGCCTGATCGTAAGCCTAAAACAGATATGTGACCCTGGACCACAAAACCAGTCTTAAGTCGCTGGGGTATATTTGTGGCAATAGCCAAAAAAACATTGTATGGGTCAAAATGATCGATTTTTCTTTTTTGCTAAAAATCATTAGGATATTAAGTAAAGATCATGTTCCATGAAGATATTTTGAAAATTTCCTACCGTAAATATATCAAAACTTAATTTTTGATTAGTAATATGCATTGCTAAGAATTCATTTGGACAACTTCAAAGGCGATTTTCTCAGTATTTCGATTTTTTTTTTTTTTTTTTTTTGCACCCTCAGATTCCAGATTTTCAGATTCAGCCAAATATTGTCCAATCCTAATAAACCATACATCAATGGAAAATATTATTTATTCAGCTTTCAGATGATGTATAAATCTCAATTTCGAAAAATTGACACTTAAGACTGGTTTTGTGGTCCAGGGTCACATATTTCCTGAAAAGTTATCCCTCAATTCTGATTGGTTAATTGGAATGTTGTTCCAGGATCACACAGGAAGGATCCAGGAACATGTTGACTTTTAAATCCACAGTCACTTTGTCTTTTTTTTTGTTTTTGATTTTATTTTCAATGTTATTCTCTGTAATGATGTTCAAATACATTTAATTTTCAAAGCATCGCACTCACAGTGATCCGGAAACTTAAGTTTTATGGTTTTTTAAAAAGTTTGGAAACTTCCACAACAGTATAACTGTTGTCTTTTTAAATATTTCAAAATGTATTCCTGTGATGCAAAAATTTTTGCACATCGTACATGACCTTGGCGAGAAAGAAGGACAGAATTTTAAACATAATATAGTTTCCTCCTTTGACTGTGTATTTTTTGAATGTGATAATGTTTGCAAAACATTTTATATTGGTTTAAGTTGTGTTGGTTATGATTGGGAAACATTGAAACATTTTGAATTGGTAATGTTTCAAAACATTTTATATTTGTTCCTTTTCATATATACCTAAAACTTGCGCTTAGGATTGCATATGCACATTGCCGGGACCAGCCTGAAATATGCTTTGGGACAGTTCAGATTTATTTCTGATTTTAAATATATTATTTAAATATTATTTTTGCCAGCAATTTTTTAACTTTCTGCATTTTCCCATTCAAGAGTTGAGACAACATTTCATGCTAAGGCCAATGTAAGCACAATATGAATTTGAGGTATCAGCCCCAAATATATTCATATGAATGGGCCCATATGAATCTCATAAATAATCTGCCTGGGGCTAATTCATATAGAGCCGACATGAAACTTGTGGAGAAACCCATTTGAGGCCCACACCTCAAGCCCATATCGTGCCTACACTGGCCCTACCATGAAATGTTAGCTGGGGAGTTGGTCTGCCTGGAGACATTGCATAGTCTGTGGATGCTCAGTGAACTGGCTGTCCTTGATATAACTTTTGTATTATACTTTTTTTCTTTTGATCAGGCATTACAAACAGCTGTGTTCCAATGCAGACAGCACTGTACATAGGTTTAACTCTTTGTGACACTGTAACCAAAAATGCTGTTGGTCTTTGTGACCGCCTCTTGCTCGTAATATGTGAGATGGCTTTAGAAGGGCACATCATGTATTTCTTGGCTATGGTATTGTTTGGATGCAGTTCTTGGCAGAAGTAGATAGAAACCACATTCAAAGGGAAACAAACAATGCTGCCTCTATGGCAAGTTGCGAGAACGATCTTTGGATATTAAATGAGTGGTTGCCACAATATACAGTAAGTCTTTACCTCTTCTAGAACCTGATTGGAAAGGTAGGAGCTATAGGTAGTCTTGGGATTTTGAGACTTGTCCATGTTTTTTGAAGAGTGATATAGGAGGTTCAGCAAGTGTAAGTTCAGCAGTTCAGCACAAGGCTTTCTGTTGCCTACACCATCTGATCCTGAGGCTTTGTAGATTTCAGCTGCTTTGTGGATAACACATCTGAAAGGTTCTAACAGAGTTTACAAGCTTTGTGTAATTTCAGTTACCTGTCATGCTAATTGCCAATAACGCTACTGGTTCATTTAACTGTGTGCCGCTTCGGTGAGGAAAGCAGCTACTGCAACATAAATGCAAACGTAATGGGGGGTGCCAGTTTAATGTGATTTACCCAGTTGAATGTGTCAATATGTTTGCTGTTTTTGGATCCACATTACCGTAAAAACCAATCAGATTTTATGATTAGGTTTAGGATTGCATTTGGGAGCTTGAGTATTCATCTTTATCATCCAGTCCTTTCCCTTTTATTTCAGGTGTAGGTTAGGTTTTGAGATCAGGTTAGGACTATGATTGGTTGCTAGTAATGTTGGTCCATGGTAAAAAAAAAAAAAGGATGTTGATTCAGGAACACATTTTGCCTGGGTAAATCAAATTGTGTGATTGGGCATAAGAGACTGAATGTTGTTGTGTCAGAAGGTGGGCCAGGCCACCATAGCAGGTGTAAAGAATTGAGTTCACTGGTCAGAAAGACATTCTCTCCACTATCTTGAGTGTTACATGCCATCTTTTGTTCTGCTTGTTCACGGCAGCCATTTTTCAAGTATGTTCTCTATCTGTTGTTGTCTCTTTCTGAATTCCATGTGAACAATAACCCAGGGTTTATTATTGAGGGAGTATTATATTTTTAAATCAAATTTTACTCATAGAAACATCACAAAAATGCTTCAAGTAAATAAACATGGTTTACTCTTGGTGTGTAAACACTGACCATGAGGATAGTACCTTATTATGATCTACTGAATCAAGGACGACAGATCCACATCTTCATGTTTTAACCATATTTTCATTTATATCTTATCAATAAGTGTGCTTATTTCAGTAGATCAGATGCATAGTTATAAAATAAAGTTCAGTTATTTGAAAAATCCACACATTTTTACATAACCATATATTGGTATCTTCTCTGTTATCGACAGCTTTTATTTAATTGAGAATATTTCCCAACTTATCATTCTGAATGTACTGTTTATAATATATGAATGCTAAGTAATCATATTTATGTGCGTGTTATTTGTTGTATACATTTATATCAAATGTCCTTCTTAGTTTTTATCATAGTCAACCTATCCTGATTTTTATTTAGTTAGGTTGCCCAAAGGCTGGAAATTGTAGTCTTGGGCATATTTTAGTCATGCTGCATAATGATTAAACTAATAATCACAATTATTTGTTCATCCAATAAATGTTTGTTGATATTTTCGGGTCATCAGGGCTTATTCCACAGTGTCGAGAGAGTGTGTGCATGGTTGCCAGGTTGCATAGATAAAGTAAATCTCTGGGTAGACAATGTGTCATAGAGGGATTTAAACTCTTAACATTTGGTAAAACCCATCAAGGTCTGCTGTTTTTATAAAAAAAAAAAAATATATATATAAAGAGATTTTACATTTTAAACAGCATTGGCCATTCATTTGCACAACAACAGTGTTTAGACGGCCTGAGAATGCAAAGTTTTGAAAACTGGTTTCAAAGTGCATGTTTTTGAAAATTATATGTTATTGTCTCTGTATAAACTACAAAAACATGAATTTGTGCAAATGGTGACATCATGCGCTGCATATTCCCTGTGAATGGGGATTGTTTTGACAATATTGATGTCTGTACTTGAACCTTCCCTAGTGAAAAATAAATATACTAAAATGTATTTGAATATACATTTATTTTCATGCGAAGTATACTACAAATACATTTACATATTTACCCTGCAATTGTACTGTTGGTATACTAAACAGGTAAAGTCTGCTAAATTAGTCTTGTCTTTTTTATAGTTAGAGTGCTTAATGTTGGTGTCGTCTCGTTTTAGTCAGGGATTTTCACTTTTAATCATCACATTTCGTTTAAAAAGAAAACAAAAAACTAGTATCCATGCATTTCCATTATATGTGCTAGCCATTGTCTTACGTGCTACAACATTATGGATGAAACCATGGGAGGCAAAACACTGCAGGTCATGAAGTCAATGTCGGCTTCTCACGTGACAACTTACTAGATACATTTTCCGCTGTAAGGCTAAAAGCACTCCCCTCAAGCGAGTTATTGTCCTAGAAGCTGACATTAACAACCGGGAAGGTTTTTTTTTTTTTTTTTTTTTTTCAAACTGCACTAATAATCTGATTATTAGGCTCCATGTAAGCACAGCTACTGAAAAGAACCTTTTAAGTCCCATTAGCAACAAATCCTTGGCTAATGCTGCACGTGTGCCTAGTTCGACCGATTAATTGAAAAAAATCGAGCATGAGCATTGACTTAAAAGCCCCACTGGGTCCTAATACTTTACCAGAATCTTATTAGTACAGGTGCCACGTGTTACATATGGGTAATAGCTTTCCAGTGCTTTCTCCTTGGTCTAATGGTTTAATAGTCACAGGGTTTGTATACAGAGGAATAGTAGTACATATAGTGTTTAGTTTGCAACAAGCATTTAGTAAGATCTCGGTTCCCTTATCACAAGGGTGTTCATCAGTACGCAGTTTGTAAATTATGAGATACTGGAACATAAATGTGAAAAGGTTAGTTCGTTTGGAACATTCGCTCATCCCTGAATTTATAAATCACTGGTGAGAAAGAAGGACTCTTAAGAGAAAACAGATTACATTAATGTGAAGATATGAGCCATGACAAGTTACAAAGCCTACACATATTGTTAATAAAAAAATGGCATTGCTACTTATGGCTGTACAGTTTCAAGAGGGATATTTCAGGTTATTAACACTATTATTGTTTATTTTAGCTTTAGCATATAAGGGGATCCACTTTATATTTGTGAATCTGGCACAAACAAACCCCAAAGAACAGTTTGAGAAGACATATTACACCAGTTCTTATTTACAGAGACGTTCATTATTTTTAAACCTGGTTTTGAGTTGCCAAGAGAAACAACCTGCTGTCAGTACGATACAATCCCTGCATGTTTCAGTGAGCTCCAGGCTAGCTTGGAAAGTCTCAACATGCAGTGGTGTTAACTTTCAACCATTTACAGGTTAAAGGTTTACTTCCATTTTAAAATTTATCACCATTTAAAGAGAGTAAGACCAGCTCAAATGTGGAGTAGCTTTCATTCAGCTTCAGACTGAAAAGCCAATTATTTTCAAAGACAGCGTCGAGGCTAAACCCAGAAGCAGGCAGACAGGCATTTAGACGACACGCATAACCGTGTGAGGTAACCTCAATTAACAGGCCTTCTCATGGCCTCGGCTTCCTCTCGCTCAGGCTTAAGACACCCAATTTTCTATCAGTAATTAGTCAAATTACAAGAACGGAGGGGATTTTTTTTTTCATTTCCCACCACAGAACGAATGTTTGATTAGTTCAGATCAGCGGGAAGGGTCAGCGTGTCGAGTCAGTGTTCACGGGGAATGTTATTCACTGAATTAATCTCCGTGGCTGTGGGTGTAATTGGGTCACTGAGGCGCGGAAAATGCGAACGGTAATGTTTTTGGTTGTTTGTTGAATGTGCACAGCATCATTAACTCAATGGGGAGGCAAAGCAGTCTTATTCTTACCTAGAGAGACGGCGAGGTATTCGGCTAGTACGCCACTGCTCCGGTTTAAAGATCTCTTTCTCTTTGTGCCTATTGACTCATCGTGGCATACAGAGGGACCGGTCACAAATAGAACAGGCCAGGATGCTATTGCTATGGCTCTGTGTCCCCTCACAACAGCAGCGTTGAGCCATATTGGAAAAGGATGTGAGGAGAGGAGACTGCTTGGCTCTATTTGCAGTCATGTTCTGCCCAAACCACTGTGTGCATGTGTGAGCTGCTGTATGTATGTGTGCAAGGTTAGAAAAACATCTTAAATAAATAACTGTTGTTTTTATACTGCTTAAAGGTGAAATTATTTCTCTGCCACTCGTGGCAACAAGGGAACTTTATTTTATAACTTTATACAAGGCAGCTTTATTTGGAACTGTGCTAATAAATAATGCATATTTAATGTATTTATAATGTGCAAAATATGCATAGTATACTTAGATGCAGGGATGTATCTAATCATATCTAAGATACTTAGATGACCTACTGCATTTGCAGTATCCCACAGAGCACACCGCGGGAGTGCTGTATCCCACAATGCAATGCATTCTACTTGACCAAAAATCATTTTAGTTTATTTTTTTTTTTTTAATTAAGATTAATATTAAAACTTAGCTATGGATGCACTATGTATCAGTACCATATCAGTTTTCAATAATGGACATTATTGTTATTTTATTTCTTTAATAGATTTGATTGATGACTGATGTATCAGCAAATATTTGATATTCAATTGTTCATAAGCAAATCCCTGTTTCTACATTTTTAGATTACCTTTGCTGTCATATAAAGCTTGCTTAAAGTTTAAGAAAAACAGGCAATTTTATTGAATATCTATTTTCATTCTGCACATTACAAATTTACTTTTTAGTATATTATTTTTATCTAGACAAAATACAGAATATATAGAATTTCTAGTAGTATAGAATTTGTATTAGATGAAAATAATTACTATATCTGCTTATAGATGCTGTCCAGAATTTTAAATATTTATGCATTAATAAGGATAGTCATCTTTATTTATGAGATGGACTCCACCTGCTGAATGAAATGAAAGTGTATTTTTGCATAATGAGTACGCTTTCACCTTCATATTCCTTTTTAAAACTGAAATCAGGGAAATCAACTTACAAGTTGTATACTTATAGTTCATTTCAGAGTAAGAGCTACATAATTTAGACTCTTAACAATGAATTTTAAAACTTTCCATTGCGGTCTTTTAAATTAAAACAGTGACAATGAAGACATTGACATAATCTGGCCATTATGTACACACATACTGTTTATCAAACAAATACGGTCAATGTATTAGGAAAAGACAAAAAAACAAAAAAACAAGCTGAATCTGAAATACTTCTAGTTGACTCTGTACATTAACCTGTGATAGGAGAAAGTATTTTAACATCACAAAAATTATACATTTTAGCTTTAAGCTTCTACTCACACCCATCACTCATAAGAGGAAATTACACACTGGCATCCCTACAGCATCAACTCTCAAAACCTCTTCTGCAACCAAAGTGCTTCATCTCACAGAACATCCTGTTCCCTGCTGAGCACCAGCTCAATAATGCTGCCATTTTAGACATTTATCATGGGAAAGGTAACACTGGCATAAAATAGGAAGACAAGTTTAACCAGCCAGTCGCCTCAGTCATCCCTCATTCAGCACTGTCACAGTCTGTTTGTAGCACATGGCTAAATACGTAACAGGCCTACATCACAGCGCTAACATTTCTCAGAACACATAATGGGAGTTGATGTGTTCGGGGTGCTGTGACGCTGCAGGATCCAGGGCTGGTGGTGACAGGCTGCATTATTAAGTGAGATTCGGGCAGGAGTTAAGTGCTGGCAGAGGGAATGCGAGATGGACGTTGCATGTTATGTTCACGGTGGTCTCTCGAGAGGCCGCTGTAGAGCACACGCTCTCGGGAATCTCTGTTGTAAAATCCCACACGCACAAAGCATTTATTATCCATATACTGATCTGTATGCAACAGCTGCGGCACAAACCTGAGCTGCATATAGATGCATCTGTGTGAAGAGAAATAGGTTAAGTTCACTCCAAAATAAAAATTCAATTTTAGCATTCACTCATCCTCATGAAAATTGGTTGTGGTTGAGCCAATGATGACAAATATTATTATTTTTTGATCTATCCATTTAAAAATGGTTCAGCAATTGATGATGTAGAAAACAGTGCCTTGTGTAGTTTGTGGTGTTTGCAAACTGAGAGTGGTGAATATTTGATGTGTTGTTGGCTGAATTCTTTGTGCAGGTGTAGTAAAGCATTAACAAGACAGTGACTGTGGTCTTGGTCATGCCGAGCAGACACATTTATAATGGTACAGGTTCTTGAAGAGGAAATTGTGTCCTTGGAGAGGTTCTGAGGCCATTTGGTAAACTCTAGATCTTTACTGCCACCTGCAGGTGGCCAGAAGCACTGCACTCTGCAGCTGAAGTTAATTTAAATTGTGTGAACTGATTAAAAATGCCCTTTAAACCAGAAGCCCTGAAGGCAAGCACCACAATCAAATTTTAAATGAATGCTTAGCATTGAGTGCTCGATAAACACGGCAGCCTGCGTTTGAGCAGGTATGTGCGATGTGCATGTTTGCCTGTGCGAATGCATTCTTAAGACCCTCGCGTGTGTGTATGTGAGACCGCATTAGTGTGTGAGAATATGAGTAAGATCATTAATGAGGATGGGAGTGCTGTGGACAGAAATAGCAGACTGAGAGGCCTGCAGGGCAAGAAGGGAACAGCAGCTCGTGACTGCAGCACAAATGCACGGCTGTACGGTTCACATAGTCAGAGCTTGGGATTTTAAACTGCATTTACAGGTCTGATTCTCAAATTGTCAAGTAGCCTACATACAACAGCAAACAGGCACGGATTGAATGATGTCTGCATAAACCAAGGGGTTAAAGTTTGGCTGGTTAGCATGCCCCTGTTAGTACATTCAATTAAAAAACTTGCCCCCAGTTTCACAGACAATGCTTAAGCCTAGTCCTAGACTAAAACTTAAATCTGAGCTGTTTCAACTGAAAGTAACTTGCACTGACTGATCTTAAAACATGTCAGTGCCTTTGCTTTGTCTTAAGATGCACACCAATAATGCTTTTTTCTAAGGCATGTTTATAAAAATGGGGTCTTACCTGGAGTGGCCATCTGTTAAACAACAGTACCCTCTAGTGGACACTAGCACAGAACAAGCTACTTTATAATGCAAAACCTCATTACCACAGACTGTCTCATAAAATGTATCCGACACTGAGAAGGACAATTTTGTGTTTACTTTAATGATTAGAAGAATGAGAAGGTTGTTTGTTCTGTCTTTCCAAAATCAATTCTCACTCTGATACATTTTATGAGGCTATCAAACACAGGCCCAGAGTAATATACTGTGTCACTGGAGAATACAGTAAGTGCTAAGTACATCTGACAGTATTTGGATACTCAGTGTAGTTCCATATCTAAATAACCTCAGATGAACTGTAAGTATCTCTATCTTAAATGTGTTCAAAGTGTTTTCGCTCAAACAGAAGGCTAATGTAGCTTTGTCGAAAACCTTCAGTTGGTGAGGTTAGTGTACTCAGGTGGATGAAAATGATTCGTCCTACTTAAAAAAAAAAAAAAAAAAAAAAAAAACCTACACAGAGAAACATTATTTTTAGGGTCATTTAAATGAAACAGTGTTGCTTGCGCTCTCTTTGCATGATAGTAAAAGCTGTGGGTGAGGTGTTAAATTTGTGCCGATCAATTTTACTGATTTTTACATGTATGCATTTGGCAGATGCTTTTATCCGAAGCAACTTAGTGCATTTAGGCTCTACATTTTATCAGTATGTGTTTTCTGTGAGTATGAAACCCATGACCTTGGTATTGCTAGCACCATGCTCTACCAGTTATATTTATACATATGCTGTTTATGCTAGTGTATGGTAAAGATGAACACTCTATTTTTAACCAGATGTGTATGTAAGGGCACATGAGATTTGACAGTTATTGTGAAATGGCAACTGTTAATTGTAGCATTAATTTACAAAAATGTAAATTTCAGCATTTTTCTAATAGCTGTTCAAGTAGGGGCTACTTATACAGTGCCTTCTGGTAATTTTTAAAACTTTGAGAGCCCCATTCATTTTCATAATATGGTCATTCTGTAAAACAACTTCATTTGTGTTCTACAGAAGATAAATAGTTTTACAGAAAAGAAACAAGATTCTGATTAAATGATGACTATTTTTATTTTTGGGTACATGTTTACAAATGGCTTGTTGCTAGGAAAAGCATATTTTTTATAATCTCTCATTGAAAATCCATTTTAGTGTGGTTTATTTTACTGAGAAATCAGGTCATGCTGTTCAGTGTAACCTTTGAATTCCTATTGATGTGACACAAAAACAAACAAAACTCTCTCTGGAAGCCTAGCAGCCAACAGGCTTTGACTAGTTATTACCGTACAGTCCACAGAGGGTGTTAGATATATGTGTATCTATGTTATGCTGTATTACACCTGCTCTTGCAAACTTTCAAGGTGGGGTGCATAATTATTGTTCCAAGAAGAAAGTAAAGCTTCAAAAAAAAAAAAAAAAAAAAAAAAAAAAAGGTCAGGTTTGCCAAAAACTCCTGTCTGCCAGGTTGTCAAGGACTATTTTTAACACTAAAAAAATTACACATAGTACCTTTCAAATTTCACAGTAGTTGCAGTACTCATATACAAACACATGATGGCAGTGCTGAGCTGATTCAACGAAACACACCGGTGCATAAGGTGAGTTGAGACCACACAGGGTCTCAGGCAGCTGTCACTTTTCATTGATTGCATTATAATGGAACAGGTTGTTTTTGTAAGTAAAGAGTGAAGAACTGTGACATTGTGCATACTTGGTACTACTTAAGGCTTGAATGACACAGTTCTCCAACAGACCATCGCTCAAAGTTAACCAGCCTCCACGTGGCTCATCTGTTTAATTATGTGACTTATGTGGCTTCAGGCTGGAGATGATGGGAGAGTGCGAGAGTGGCCTGCATGGCTGGGCGGCTGATGGACTGCAGTCAGCTCTGGTTAGGGCCGAATACCAACTCCGTGCCCATCCGCATTCAGATTTCCCATTACTCTTTGATTAAGGGAGTGTCAGATGCACATGTGATTGATGAGCTGTCGGGGGAAAGCCGCCGACTGGAACGCATCATCCTCTTCTTCATTAGACACTCCAATAGTACATCTCCTCTTCTTCACGCACATACAAACAACAAACTCGTGGAGAGAGATCCTAATTTAGCTCGAGCTGTGAGCCGCCTCTGTGCGGTTGTGATGGAAGACAAACCCTTCAAACAGCGATGGCTTCAAACAGCTGATTGTTGCACAAAGATCTAGGGGTGTGCATCTCCCCTGCCTCTGATTTTTTTTGTGCTCACAAAAGAGGGATCAAGAGGCGCAGAGGAGCCAGAAGAGAGGAAGAAGAGGGATGGATGTGGAACAAGGCTGGAGAGAGGCAGGGGAGGGGAGGGAAGAGGAAAGGAGAGAAAGAGAGAGACAGATGCAGCCAATGCGCAGCGCGGCATCTTGAAAGAGCGAGAGAGGAGAGAGAGAGAGGAGAGGGGAGGGAGAGGGAGCAGAGGAGTGCGAGTCAGGCACTGGCAGTTGCTCTTCGGCTGAAGAATAATGTGTGTCGTGCATCGCTATGATGCTGTCGGATCCGAGAAGCTGGTACGTGTGAGCTGGTTTTGAGACTCTCTTGTACACGTGCAGCCGATTGTCCCTTGGCTGGAGGAAGAGGGAGGAGGAGGGCGCATCAGGTTCGTGTCCATTCTTGCGTGCTGCATCTGGACCCCAGCGGCAGGGAGTGTGGGGGGGCACTAGGGCCAGGCGGCTGGCCGGGGGACAACATGAGCGTTCCGCTCCTGAAGATTGGCGCGGTGCTCAGCACCATGGCCATGGTCACCAACTGGATGTCCCAGACGCTGCCCTCGCTGGTGGGGCTCAACGGAACCACCATCTCCCGTGCAGGCACCTCGGAAAGGATCGTCAGTGTGCGTAACCCTCTACTTTTCCTGTCTGTTTATCTCTCGGTGTGTCTGTTTGCTCATCCGAATAAGCCAATAAGTCAGGACCTTTTGTGTTAAAGAGTAGTTACACTCCTCTGTGGTTGCAATCCTCAGAGATTTGCTAGACAGGCTTTTAGAGGGATTTTCAGGGTGAGAGGCAGCTAAATTGAATGTGCGTCTGGCTTTGGGGGTTGGTTACAGAGGAATTGATGGCTGCCGTGGGTGAATGATTCTCAGTGGGAGATGATAGACGAGGAAGTTATACCCGGTGAGATTCATGACTCCTGCGAGGATATCCTCACTTGGCAGGGGGAGAGGAGTTAAGTGCATCATGACTGATGTTCAGGTCAAATAGAGACAGGGAGCCAGGATTGTCTCCATGAGGCAGTGTCTCGTCTGCTGGAGTTGATGGTCCTCCTGAGAAATGATGTTAGACTTTAATAGCATTTGAGCCAACTCTTTTCTTCCAAAGAGGCACCATTTCTCTCTTTCCCACTCCCTCATGCTCTGTTTTTTAATCAAATCCACTGTACTTTTTCGTGAGAACTGTGCACTTTGTTTCTGTCCATAACAGAATTAAGTGCCTTGTGGGACAGAGGCCGAGCCTTTGGCACTGTCAAAGCTGTCACATTTAAAGTAAAACACAGAAAGAGAAGAACAAAATCAAAGTATGACTCTAGAGCTAAGCACCTTGTTATATCTTAGAAGGTTGTTAAGTAAGCAATGGCTGAAATTTAAACCTTCACAGTTCTGCCAGCATGCGAGTAATTATATTGCATGTGTGAGTGTGTATGCTTTTGTCGGGTATTGAAAAATGGGACCAGGTGTGAGTAGGTGGAAGAGGGTGGATGGAGAGTGAGATGTGATTCCTGTAACATTTTCTGGATCATTAATGTTGAGAGACCGCCTGGGGTATCTGCTGTGTAGTATATGAGCATCTGCCCCTCAATAAAAGCTTTGGCCAGCGTAGCTTATGGCCAGGGACGACATTCCATCTGGATGAGAGAGGAGACGCTGTAGGGGTCGTTTGGGTCGGTCAGGATGCCTACACTGATTTCCATCTGTTTTAGAAGAGGAGTCTGCAGAAACTGTCTATCACAGCTTTGTCTAACTCGTTCACACTTGCTTTGGAAGACTGTTACTACTCACCACAAGCTAAAAGCTGTAGGGATGGAGGTTCCTTTTCTGTAGAGCTGTGTGGAATTCTATAGAAACTCTACAGTCAATGCCAACACTGCTTCATATCAAGCCAGATTATTCATCTAGTCATGTGCTTGTGTGCACCCAATGATCACACCATAAAATGGTCCACTTCAAGTACTATACATCCAAATTGGCTCCCTTTCAATTAATGAATGTAAATTTAAATTGAATCAGAATAACAGGATGAGAAATTTACTGAACTGCAATTCTGTGAAATTAAGCGGTCTTTCACTCTGATCTAACTATCATTCTACCTTCAAAAACTTCAATGTTTTTAAACTTGTTTTCAAAATATACCAACCAGCCATCAAAGTTTTATCTTGACAAACTGTGTTTTAAGTTAAAGTTAAAAAGTAAAAAATTTTAATAATAGTATTATTATAATAATATAATATAATAATTATAATTATTATATAATTATAATAATAATTGTAATATTATAATAATATTAATAATATTAATAAGTTAATATAATAATATGAATAAGTTAAAAATTATAGTCATGCGAACTTCAGGAATTTCAATTCATTTTAATTTACACTTGTTTACAATCAAATTTGAACTGCAATTCTGCATCCTGCTTGCTACTTTGATTCAAATTTCATTCCAATTTGCACCAATTGGCATTTAAAAGGCATTCTCAATTCAGGGCTTAACGCTACACAAATCGACAGCTCAGGTTAAGGTGCAAGCTCCATAAATTTGATAATGCATGTATTAAATAGTTGCAAAGTGGAAACTACTGGAAAATGAGCCAAAATTGTTCAGGACAATTATTTATTTAGCTAAAGTGACACCCATTGAAGCTCCTCTATCGGTAGTCATCATTACCCAAAATACATTAGCATTTGTGAACTCCCCCGTATCTCATTTCAAGCAATCACTTTAAAACATTGCCTCACTTCACCTCAAGGAAAAACCAAGGGGAAATTAGCATACGTAAAAAACAATCTTCCCTGAAGCGAAGGCCTTCATTTTTAGATTTGAGGCATTAGACAGATGTTACTCTCATGCCGGGGACTAATTTATTCTCTGTGATAAGTGTGAACCCATCCAAAGCGATCTGGCTTTGTAAAGACTCAAAATCTAATCTCAAAAGCAGCTTGCTCTCAGTCAGAAAGAGAGATGCATCCCTCTGTTCTTGAGATGAGGTGATGATCATGTGAAATGAGCTGCAGAATGGAGGTGTGGTCTGTGAACCAGAGTAACTGATAGACTCGTAGCAGGCTGCAGGGAAGTCCTTTCTTCTCTTCAAAACAACTTATCGTCCATGCTGCCATGATGATCTAGGACACACATGACTGTCCAGTCTACCGTCATGTCAGTGCTGCACGTTAAGTGTGCCGTATTCCATCAGCTCTGAGCAACAATCACACTGCGCTTCACTTGCTCTTTTTGCCCTTCTCAGCTCAGCTGCTAATTCATGTGAACTCGTCACGTGTAAAGATCGTCACTACACTTAGAGATGAAGTGTGCAATTTCTCCGCTACTAGTCACACCAAACAGAATTTTAAAAAATGCTTTCTCACTTTTCCCACTGCCGATTCTGTCCTACCCTAATTTTATCCCAATATTCAAACAGGTAGTCTCACCCCCAATTCATGGAGTTGTTTAAACATGAAGCTGGTGTCAAAGGGATAGTTCACCCAAAAATCAAAATGACACCATCCTCAAACCATTCTAGGTGTATATGACTTTATTTCAGATGAATACATTCTGAGTTACATTAAAAGATGTCCTGTCTATTCCAAGCTTTATAATGGCAGTGAATGGGGTCGAGATTTTGAAGCCTAAAAAAGTGTTCATCCATCATAAAAGTACTCCACATGGCTCCAGGGGGTTAACTCTTTCCCCACCAAACACAGAATTTTCCGTTATTCATGAGACAACACTTCCCTGCCAAACACAGAAATTTCTGGGTTTCTGTGTTTTCACTTTTATATGCTAGGAGGCGCTATTAATTATCTCCTGATTGAGACTAGAAAGTGTAGATCAAAAACAAAGACCAGGAAGATGCAGAAACGAGCGATCTTATATGTAAGAATATGCATATGAAAAATAATGCAATCATCAACACTAACCGCATATAAATGAAAACTGCCTAATGTTACAGAGTGAAATGTCAGTCCAGAAAATGGTTAAGGCCTGTGCAAGCTTTGGGAGTACTGATGGAAGCCATCTACTGCCTCTTTGCTTTGATAATATTACTGAATATGATCCAGATGTAGTATTTGATAATGCAGTTTTTTTTCCCCATCTTTTTGCTCAAAATGTTACATTTTTATGAAACCTACCTACATTCAAGTTTTGATAAATAAAAAAAAAAAAAACATTGCATGTTCAGATATTCATACAACAAACAAATTTTAGTGAAAATCAGCAAAAACGCTGGTGGTGGCTGGCAACTTTTTTCAAAAAAGCTGGCACAGGGGTGGCTGGGTTTCAAAATCTCGACCCCTACACCTAGGATGGCTTGAAGGTGAGATACTCTGAAATTTTGTGAAAAATCAACACAAAGTCACATTTTTTAGAAAGTTAATTTACAAATTACTTGTCATTTAAGTTACACTTCACCTATAAGAATGAAAAAACTCATGTAGGTAAGGAAACTACCTTTACATATGCACAGCAAGAGCAGCAGAGCTGCACAGAAGCAAGTATACAGGAATTTATTAATATCACAGTGATTGCTGGATAAAGATTTTGTTCCATGTATGTGTGTAGGCAGATGTGTGTGGCAAATACTGCTGGTTCAGGGGTGAGTCTGACACTAACTGTCTCCGCGATTATAAGAAATAAATGAGAAGCGAGTGAGAAGCCGTAGGACAATTTGCAGCAAACGTGTAATGAACACAAACGCTTAACAAAGCCACATGCCCATGTGGCTGATATCAGCCACTGTTTCTCATTTTCTTGGGACCAAAATATTAAAGGAACGTCATGGAAACCGATATGCATAAATAAGCACCAGAAACAACATTCTGCTAAACTCTACTGACTCTTTGGGAATTAGAAACATGGAGCTTTGGATTTTTTCTTTTTTTCGTTGGAGCGGCTCAGATCTGTCTGTTATGAAAGCACCAAAACACATCTCTGCTCAGCTGTTGCTGCCCACCAGGGATCTCTAAATGAGAAAGTGAGGTTGAACCACTTTGGCTGCTGCCACCACCACACACACACACACACAGATGACAACGTTGAGATTTACAGCCTTAGAAGGGACATCTAATCAGACTCACCTTAGTCTTCACGTTTATTTACTCTTTCTGGGCTGAAAGAAAAGGTCAAAGTGTTGCTGATAAGCCTCGTTAGCCCACGTTGGTAGATGCTGTTACCATCGGACTGTGAAAAGCACATTTTTCCATTTGCGGTCCTTCAAAATGAGCTGTGTATTTTGACTACAGTTGATTTTAATAAAGTCAGTGTTTGGCCAGTGCACAATTTTGATTTGGAGTGCTCTTAAAAGCATATAATGGAGCATATAATGGATAATGAATATTTTTTTCCACTCTGCTGCCTTTGTTTTGGGACTGTGTTTGTTACTGTGGTGAATCAGCCAATCAGCGTTGGCATGACATAATTTGCTGCAGCCCTAGAGTCATTATGTACAGATCAGTTGATTAGCTTAAAAAGTTATGTGGTCCAATAAGCTAAGATGGCAGCCCAGCATCTGCCCTTCGGATGAATTTAAATGCTAATGTCTAATAGGTTTCTCAATGTAATATAAACCTCATGGTTCCACCTCAGAAAGGTGCTAATTAACAGGAAACTACTCTTGATGTCTGTAAATCATGTTGACACCAGACCACAATAGTCCCTTGACTGGCACCTTTGCAGATATGAGGAAGCAGGATCGTATTGGAGTGGAAGCTCTTCCAACATTTCATTCACATTATCAATACCATACTCAAAATTGCTAGCTGAATCCTTTATTTTCAGAGGAAGAAGCAGGACAATCTTGTAGGAAATTGCACCTGTAGTATATTGAGCATCTAAATGCTCTCAGAGGGCAAACGGATTAATATCTCGTTCGCCAGTTTTATGGTGCTCTATTTTTGTGTCTTAGAGCTTAGAGAGGGAACACTAGCAACTGTGTGTATGCAGGACATTCATGTTCATTTGCATCAGCATCTGTGCTTTACAAGAGTACTGGATATTTAAAGTTGTTCATGAGTGTTATGAAAGTTTGCTATGATAGAAGAAGTGCTCGGAGTCATGGCAGAAGCGCACATCCATGTTTTAGAGTGGAGACAGATGCCAGTGTTGGACTTTAGGGTAATATGTAATCACAAAGCTCCACTCCAAAGCCTTATGCTGATAAAAAAAGAGAGACAGAGAAAGAGAATGGAAAAAAAAAGGTCAGAAAAACGAAAACACACTAAAGGACATCTAAGGAGAAAAATAAGGCAATTTTCTCTCTCCTTGTTACTGTGGAAACCCAGGTTCACAGAGCACCAATAAAGGTCTTTCTGTAGAAAACAACTCGTGGCCATCTCCCACACACTTTTTATGAAAGTTGTAATAGACTTCCTGTCACTTTCATGAAATGGAGCCTACAGATTTACGATCTCATTTACGCCCAGACTACAGTGCTGAGCTCAGAGCTCGGTCTAATGAAAACCACCCTAGGTTCAAACCCACAGACGTCTCGGGGGCCAAGCGGGCCTCTGTAATTGGTTAATCTTTTCCGTAATGTGTTAATAGTGACCTCGAAGTAAAGGCCAGCCGGAGATCACGATCAGAAGTGGCAACGGTGAGTGAGAGGAAGCCCAGAGTGGGGAGGTGACCCGAACTTCCTGCTCTCAGTGCCTATTGATCACTTTCCGTTTTCGCAATTGGACGTCAATACCTGGGTGGCTTCTCCTCAGTAGGGAGTGTTTGGGATGTGTGTCATGAGCCGGGGCTGAAGATCAGACTGCGGGATCGAGGCTGGTAAAGGTCGAGCAGTGTGTGTGGCTCACAATGAGGGCTGGGCACGTAATGGAGCTGGTGTCAGGCTTTGGCAGCAGTTCGGCTGAGAAAGAAACTGCCACTCTGAAATTAGACCTCGGCATCTTCGCCCTCAGCAGCTCTCTGCTTTCACTTGGTCCTGTCACTCTCTCTCTTTCTGTTTTTTTTTTGTTTTTGTTTTTCTCTCTGTGTTTCTGTCCCTCCCGCTCACACAAACACTAGCTGCAGCATCTTGTTATCAATTGCCCTCACACCAGGTTCTCTCCTCCTTTGATCTGGTGTTCTGGATTTCTTGGCGAAGCTATCAGTGTGCTCTTCTCCATGCCTTTCACTTGACATTTTTGTGTTGGAGAATAAAGGAGATGTTGGTTAAGTGAGCTTGGACCTGTGGGACATCAGTTTAGGCTCTCAACTTGCCGATTATTCCTCTGTGGTGCCTAGGACACCATTCAGCCTTGATGTCATCCCTACTGAGTGAAATGTGCCAAATTGATTTCTGATCTCCTATCAGTCTTTGCTCTTAATGCTGCTCTTATCCTTGTAATGGCTCAGAGCTCAAAACAAATTTAGGCTCTCACACAGCGCTCTGACCAGGTGCAACAAAACAGCTTTCCAGTGAAAATAAATCTTGCTGCTCACTAAAAATGGAGCACAATGTGACAAACAGGGCCACAATTAATGATTAGTGAAAGTGAAAGTGACGTGACATTCAGCCAAGTATGGTGACCCATACTCAGAATTAGTGCTCTGCATTTAACCCATCCGAAGTGCACACACACAGAGCAGTGAACACACACACACACTGTGAACACACACCCGGAGCAGTGGGCAGCCATTTTATGGCAGTTGGGGGTTCGATGCCTTGCTCAAGGGCACCTAAGTCATGGTATTGAAGGTGGAGAGAGAAACTGTACATGCACTCCCCCCATCCACAATTCCTTCGAACCGGCAGGAATTGTGGATGGGGGGGGAGTGCATGTAATGAATAATCGGTTATTTATTAATCTGTTGAATATTAATTTGATTAATCGATTAATCTGAAAAATCCAAACATTATTAGAATTTTTACATTCTAAATCTAAAACTAAGTGCCAATCATTCAAAAGAAGTTAAAATCACTAAATTAAAAATGATAAACTAGTATGAGGAACACACTTATTTACTCATCAGAACATACAATAGTAATTATATTCAATGTATAGTCCATTACAATAGTCCCTTTACTGTGTCAACGCTTATGACAATTTTTTAACTTGCATATAATTTATAACAATAAATATTTCAGCGCAATATATATTGTGTTCTGTTTAGTCTGCTTATGAAGCATTTAAAAGGGACATAACACACACAGTTTCTCATGTTAACCTTGAGTACCTATAGAGTAGTACTGCATATTTCATATCTCGGAAGAGTTTGAATCATGACCGGGATCTTTTATCGCTGGGACAGCTCCATCTTTCAGTATCAAACGATGTGCAAATCCAGGGCCGAATAAAATATTCATCACCAAAATGACAGGAACCCATAAACACTTGTGAAACTCTGTTGCTGCCCCGGAAAATTAAACTGCATCCACTGTTCATGTAACGTTGGGTTCTTTGGAAAGCTGAACAAGGTTATATTTCCCTCACATCCAAAAACACACTGCTTTAGAGACATCTATCTTGAGCAAGTCCTGTGTAGCGCTGCAGATGATGTTGATGGGCGTGCTCTTGCTCTTGCTCTCGCTCTGGGGTGCGTTTCCCAAACATAACTGTGGTCACTATTAGTAACTATGTTCCTTAGTTACTAATATAGTTAAATAACAGGTCGATGTGTGTGTCTGCGCACTTTTCTGGGAGAAATGCCCATACACTTCATCTGCCCTTCATGATGAAGGTCCATGCTTGAAAAAAAAAAACTTTCCGAAACTTATACAAACCTGAAAGGAGTGCATAAAATACAGCATTACTCTGTCATATGTCCAAATTGTTTTTTGAAACTTTGCACATGTTTAGAATGAGAATTCAACTCTTTAACCGTGTAGATTACACTGACTGCATGAAACAGAATTACACCGCCTCCTCCCTCTTTAATATAAAACATTCTCATGTTTTGGGCAACTTAGATTGTGCAGTTTTCCCGTAGCAGCTTGGTCTTTGTCCTCCACTATTTACCAGATGCATTTTGTCAATAGAAATGCATTTTTTCTTTTATATTGCTGTATAGTGACATGACCAATGGACGTTTTCCTTGCATATTACACAGACACAATTTGATTTGTTTGCAATTATTTTTATTTTCAGCTGTTAATTACAACTGATAATTGATTTTATCATTGCATTACAAAATCCCCCAAAATAACCGGAGTGCCTTTGTAGAAATGCTCTAATACTGCCTTCAAGTGCACATGAGAAATTTATAGAGTTGGGCGTTGGGCTATTGTGACTTGTCACACATTCTAGTTAGAAACAACACCGAAGTAGCCTAAAGAAAACAGGCTAACAATTAACCCAACTATCTAAATTCTAAATTATGAAGACTACACATTTCTATTACTTATGCATAGCATACAAATGATTTATTGCATGATGTATTATGCATATTATAGATTAGTACATAGACATATTATGTATATAATAAATTAGTGTTTCCACCATGTTTCAAATTGAAATGCAACCCTCAATGTCACAACCCAGCCACTCGTGTATCATCTGGAATTCCGAGTTTCCCACCCGTAAATGGGACTTGCACGGTCATTCATGTGCACGAAACTTGTAATTACGATATTTCAGACTACACTTGAAGAGCTGTCAGCCGCATAATTGCTGTCAGCCATGATTAATTTATTCCACAAGTGACTGAATCCACTAATAGAGGTGAAAGTGAGTCATGTGATTCAACATGGCCGCCCCTTGAGGTGACCCGCTTAATGTAGAATAAAACTGCTTTTATTAGGCATTATCTCATGTAAGTGTATATGATTGTAAGTGTATATGATTTTTAACTAGCTACTATTCATTTCTATTAATTACTGAGTATCCAGGGATTTTGAACCAATGTGATTTGACTGCAGACAGGGTCTTCCCTGCTCAATGCGACAGAAATAGAAACCAAGCAGCTGATAAAATGTCTTGCTCATCACTTATCATGACCCCGGCAGGTTAGGACAACAACTAAAATGAACATAGAAAGCATACCATATATTGCTTTCTGCTTTATCATGTCGCACCTGGTTAGGATACACAACATATGATCAGCAACTCATTCACTCGCTCGTCTTCTTAAATGCCAGGAAACAGACTGCGCACTACTGACAGAGTAATCTGATCATTTGCAGGCTGTTAAATGCAAATGAGAAGTAAAAAAAAAACAGATGCATGCGGATACACTCACACTGCCATTTACGGATGACAGCTCAACCATTACTAATTAAACCGTGGCTCATTTCATCTGACCTGTTTGTTCATAAATAACTGGCCTATTCCATAACACGCACCCTCATACAATACAGACGCTGGAGAGGAAGATCTGAATAAGGACGAGATGCTACACCTATCTGTGAGTGAAATGGGGTGTGTGTGTTTGTGTTTCTGTGCCCCCCGTTCTCTACTCTGCCATTAGCAGTAGATGAGAGGAAATTACAGCAGAATGAATTGGTGGGTGGTAATGAGTCCAGGGGTGATTCTAATCAATTCTTAAATTAAAACTCAACATTTATGCAACATTAATGAACAGAAAGCATATTTATGTGATAGCGCAACTCCCCATTGGCCTCCTGGCGCATGTGTTCCACCCGTCAGATGGGCACATGTGCCGCACCGATGTTTAACATGTGAGGTGCATGTACCACACCAAAGATTGATGAAGGGGCTGCGGGCTGCAGATTGCCGTATAGATTGAGCCAGAGCTCGACGCTAACCATATCTGACATGCTCAGACACTAAGCCGCAAGTCTGTCAGGACGGGAATGAGACTGATGAAGAAATGTTAGGGTGGTAATACACTCCAAGAGCGCATTCTTTCAGGCCAGGGTGAGACCCGCTTGGGCTAGTCTCACATCGGCTACGAGTGGTCAGTGGAGCGGGCCGTGTCTCGGAGACTAACTGGCAGACCTGTCTGTGCTCATCTCACAGAGAAGGCTGGATTTCTGTATCAGCTCACCTGGGAAAATTCCATCCAGGATGGCAGTGCATTTTCAGCGAGTGTTTGATGATAGTAACACGTAGCACAGAAAATCTCTGCTAATGGAAGTGGGGACCCTGCTAGATTTGACAGTAGCTGAATGCCAGACTGGACAGGAAAATGGCCATTTATAACAGTATGTGGCATTCTTATGCAAATCAACATGTACTGTACAAGCAAGAGGTTAGACAAACAGAAGGAACGAGGCTAATGACTTTGAGCTAGACCAAACTTATCAAATCTGAGTGTGAATCTGAACCACTGGGAACCGTGTATGTGTGTGTTGAGCATCAGCAATTGTATGTGTGTCTGTCTCTCATGCCTTCAGGCTTTGCAAGCACCTTCACCGGAATGAGATGGGAGACTTTATGTGTGTCATAATCTACTGGGTCAAAAAAAAAAAAAAAAAAAACAGTTTGGTGTATTTTTAGACCTTTAATTTTTAATGTCATTTCATCGTGTTGACATTGTGTTCTGTTTCTTTTGAGAGAGAGAGAAAGCTAGGTTGTTAATCCCAGTGTTAGGTAGCCTATGCTGCCTAAACGAAAATGTGCTCAAGGGGAGAGACAGAGATGGAGAATAAATTGGAGAAATGGATGCCGAGAGAGAAATGTTCTCAAGCCAGAATTAATCAAAACAACAATCAATGTTTTGCCTGCATCTTCAGATTCAACAAACCATTCAAATTGAAAAGACAAGCGCCATTAGATGGTTCAAATGAATTGCAGCTCCACCACGAATGATTACAGACCTTCAAAGGGATCAAAAATTTGCACGTTACTTGACTAATAAAGAATTCAAGTCGAACGAAACTCAACTGACAGTCAAAATGCAAAAATCCAGAAGGCTTGATGGAATCAGAGTTGTTTTTTAAGGGAGCATAGCGCTTCCATTAGACACAAGCAGAGGATGAAACATGGCTTTGCTGTTTGCCAAAATAAAAATCACTTAAAGTTGTTTTTCCTCAAACAAAATCTCTGTGATGCTTAAAGAGAAACTCATCAGAGAAACTCATAAAATGATAAAACTGCACTTCAACATAAAAGGCAGCAAAATATGTAAATTATCAAGTAGATTTTTTTTAGCATAATAATTGTTACAGTTTTTTTTATTTCACTATTTCACAACAGCATGTCATCATTCATAAAGCCATAAACTGTCCCGTCAAAATGAAAAACATGCAACAATGAATGCAAGTCACTCCAGACATAACAGTATTATTTTCTGTAAAACTGCTTTGATACAAAGTGTATTGTGAAAAGAGGTATACAAATAAATTTGACTTGAATAACATCCATTGTGATCATTTGTATTTGTGAAACCTGTATTCTTTATTGCCTCTGCACCTAAATTTGCAAATCGATTTTGATTTTGTGAAATTACATTTGCCTGGCAGGCTAATAAAGCATTATTGAGTTGAATTGCCGTAATCTGAATTAAATTGAGTGAGCGAGAGAGTGAGAGATTGCTCAGGGACAAACAGAGCTGAAGATACAGGAAAAAGGGACAGATGAGAACGATAGGAAGGTGAGAAGAGGACATATTGTAAAGGAAAAGGAGTGATGTGGAGGGGGTGTGATGTGGAAGGAGACAGAAAGAGAGCAGAGAATGGCAGGGATTGGCAGGGGTGACAGGATGTGACAGTGAGCTCATGGGGCGGCTACTGCTTTACTCTCCAATCACATAGTCTCTCTGTCCACTCGGCCCTTTAATCTGATCAGGGAAGTGTGGGGAGAGAGAGGGTGAAGCGTGAGAGTGAAAAACACAGAAGAGGGTAGGAGAGAATGAAAACGGGAAGGTTAGAGCAGAAGGAGACATTTTATTGCTGCTCTTTTTTCTTGTAAATGCTATTTATCTTTAATGACATCCTCTATTGTTCTTTTCCAATCTGGCTTTATTCTTCATTTAGTCTTAAAGGATATTCTTTAAAACATAGACCTGCTAAATTTTGGCTAAACAGTTAATCACAACTAAATATAATTATTTATCATGATTTTTTTTCATTTCATTTTTTTTTTTTTTTAACATTTCATCAGATTTATTGCACTTTCACATATGCACAAATCAAGAGAATGTCAGCTTGCATGTTTTGCTTGCAGATTTATTTACAGCAAACCACGTGAAAGAAAACAGACTGGCTGTATTACGTTTTTATTTGAGCAGAATATCTCAACAGAGATGGCTAAACTCCAAATTGTTTGCCAGTGTTTTTAGCTTATCTGGGCTTTTTCTGTAAAGTAGAGTGAGCATGTTGCACATGGTTGCCAGGTTGGGAAGATTAAGTAAACAGAAAGCAAAAAAAATGATAAAAATCATTGATTTATGGAAAAAGCTCTGATTGGGGGTAAACTATTGAAATCTGGCAACCACAACAATGAAAGCCTGTGGAGGCTTGTTACCAATGCAAGATAACACAAATGCCAAATTAAAATACAGTTCTCAGGATAAATAGCCAGTGGGCAAATGTTACAGATGATTATGCTTAATAAATCGAGAGAGAAGCAGAAATCGTGATCACGATTGAAATTTATTGTGCAGTCACAGTAAAACCTGAAATAATGCACCAGCTTCATAAACATACCTAATTGTGTTCACTACAAGTTAAGCTCAATCAAAGGCATTTGTGTTCATGTTGATTACCACATCCATTAATTTCCACTTGTCCTTCCTGGGCTACAGTGAGGCACTTAGTGTAAAATTAAAGTGTAAAATGGGGCCAGTCAGCATACAATAAAATATTCAATAATATTGCCGCAGGAGATAAACAATGATTTAAGTTTTAAAAATTGCTTTCTAATTGTGTTTTTCCAATTTTACAACTTTGTTGCCAAGCCAACACCATAAACCAAACTGTAAAAATTATTTATACAGCTTTATAGCTCAATTAATACACATTCTTAACAGAATTAATGTAAGTGCCTTTATACAACTATAAGCTTTACATTTCTGTAGTTTGCCAAAATTGTCCCCATTTACTATAAATGAATACCTCTCTATCACCTTTTTTAAAGAAAAGTATGAAAGGTTAATATTCAATATTACTCCACAAATCTTGAGTTTAAATTGTTGCTATTCTATTAATGAATAAGCAGAAAGGTTTGTGTGAGCTTTAGTGTTAAAGTATGGATTGAAACCCCTATAGAAGTCGATGGAAAGTCCCCACTATAATCTATAATAAAAAGCAAACATCTCTGTGTGTGTATGTGTGTGCATTTGAGCCTATGCATTGTTTCAAGACATCCATCTCCTGACTCCACCCCCCATGAAAAAGCAGCTTTATCGATCCAAAGCAGCTCTGTTTCCTCCAAGTGTCTAAGCTTATGAAAACGTCCTCCTCTCAAAGATGCCACATTCTATTCATTCTATCCACTTTGCTCTGTCTCTCCATGCATCTTTCGCTATCTCTCTTTTTTCATCTCTCCATGTCTTTTTCTATGTAGGCCCTGTATCCGAGCCCAGAGGAGGGCTGGCAGATCTACAGCTCGGCACAGGATGCAGATGGGAAATGTATCTGCACAGTTGTGGCTCCGGCACAGAACATGTGTAATCGAGACCCACGCAGCAGACAGCTCCGTCAGCTTATGGAAAAGGTGACAGTCGTCTCTTACATTCACAATAACCTAAAGGACACACGCTTGTCAAGAGCAAATCCTAGTTGAGTAATATTTTGTACATATATTTCGCAGTCATTAAACATGGATCCCAAACATTGCATAATACTGTTCCCCATTAGAGAAAGTTTGTGAAAGTACATGATGCAAACAACCGCCTAAAAGAGGACACGTCCTAAATACTGCTGTGAAATTGGATTCATTCTGCTGAGCCGTTAGGATGTTTTTTTTTTTTTTTTTGTACTAATCGTGCTCATTAGACTAAGACCAGGCAAAGAACAACTGAAAAAAAATTGTAAAGTACATCCTAAATCAGGAAATGGAGCACTCAATGCACAGGGCTTTACTAAAAGCCTCAGATTCACATAGAGAGCCTGTTTGAGAGCAGAAAAATGAAAATTAGCCTCCACATGTGAGTAAATGATGACAGAATGTCTTTCAAAGTCTGTGTGATACATTTCTTTCATCTGTGGAACACAAAAGACTCTATTAAACCCGACTGACCACATACTGACTTGGTGTGAAGTAAAAAGGAAAGAGATGGAAAGCCCTGTTAAAAAGACTATCTTAGGTTAGCATGCATTTCTATGCTGGTTCAGACTGGATTTTGCTGGCAAGTGGTGATTTTGTGCTGGTCTGTTTGGTGGAACTCAACCTGGTTAACATAGCTGATGAAGCTGGTCAACAAGTTGCAGTATCCAATGCGCAATATACTGTAACGTCGTTCTTTTCCATATGTAGTGTGAGGGAGAGAATTTGAAATATAAAAAGAAATCAAGGAGAGAGAGAGAGAGAGAGAGAGAGGGGGGGAGAGAGATGTTTTGCTATAGAGAAACGGCTGGGTATTGAGTCTGCTGATATGCACAGTTCAATCGATTGGCAGTTAAATGCAGAGTGTCACCATGAATAGAGTGTTAGACTCTCAGCCAGTTGACTGGCCCCCATTTCCTCCTTCTTCACCAAGCCCTCAGTGGTTTCCAGCCTCATCTGTGAACAGCAGCCCATTAAGAACCACACGTCCCCATCAACATCACGCTCACTGAATCAGAGAGAGCTTTGGAATCCCACTACAATGGGAAGCAGCGGTTTGACTAAATAATGAGCACAGCTGATGGAGGCAGAGATGAAGAGAGAAGCAGAGAAATAGAGGCTGAAATTAAAGCAGTTTGGAGAGGGATTCCTGAGAAGACAAATTTGGGACTCCAGACAGAGTGAGTCAATAAGGCACATGAATCACAGTCAAGCCAATCTACCACATTATAACTCTGCCTCAAATTCTGCCACAAACTCTGCCTTACAGGAATAGTTCACCCAAAAATGATATTTCTGCCATCATTTAATTGGCCCTAATGTCATATGAAACTGTATATTAAGACACATTTTGAAGAACGCCTCAGCTGTTTTTGTCTGTATTATGAAAGTCATTGGGGTCCAAAACTTTTAAGCTCCAAAAAAGGAGAGCATTGGGTTAGCAGTGGTAGAGCATTGGGTTAGCAGCGCAAATGGTCGTGGGTTCAATTCCCAGGGAATGAACTGTAAGTCGCTTTGGATAAAAGTGTCTGCTAAATGTAAGTGTAATAAAAATGGTTAAGTCACTTGTCCAGATGTTGTTGATGTTTGAAATGTGTCACCATATTTGTTGTGATTGGGAATAAAGGATCAATCTGTTTATCATACAAAGTAGGGCTGCACAATTAATCAAAATTAAATCGCAATAAATCTTTGAGCCTTAAAAGGCAACAAATCGCTATTAGGCAGAAGCTGCGATTGTCAAGTGTATCTTTCACTGAAGCACGGTTCTGTGATCAGCAGAAATCTCCATCCAAAGGCCACAGGGCGATCTCGCGCTGAAAATCCAAATAAGCCCCGAAGAAGAAATTATCTCTGGAGCTGAATGAACAGAAGATTTAACTACTTTCATTGATTCAACGTGACTAATAAACACACGACTACGGAAATATACGGTTTATCTGAGTTCTTATTAAAATTTTCATCATAATAAAGTATATCTATAATGAAATGCTCATCGACATAGCCTTTAACACTGCTAAGAATATTTATTTTAAACACTCGACTGACCTTATGAAGTGAATTTAGAGTTTGGAGTGATACTTTTTACAGCTTGAAAGTTTTGTACCCCACTGACCTCACTGTAATACTATCCTACTGTAATATTATCCTCATTTGTAAGTCACATTGGATAAAAACATCTGCTAAATGACTAAATGGAAATGAAATACTGTATGGACAGAAACAGCTGAAATATCTGCAAAATATCATAAATTACATTACATTAAATTACAATTTTGAGAGTTAATTTCTTTTGTGAACTATCCGTTTATATCCTGCACAATCTATCTTAAAGGAATAGTTCATCCAAAACTTTAAACTGTATAATTTTCTCACCACCATGTTGCTCCAAACTATTTCTTATGAAAAACGTTAAAGATGAATTTTTAAAGAATTTTTCAGCTGTTCATCGGAGTCCAAAGCTTTCAAGCTCCAAAAAGGACATAAAGGTCGCATGAAATGAATACATTTGACTCAATTGCTATTTTGTCTTCTGAAGTGATACAATCTCTTTGTATGATAAACAGTTCAAAATTTATTCACTCATAAAACAAATCAAAGCATCAATTGACATAAACGTGTACACAAATTAAAGTGTAACTTCAACTAACATCAAGGTTTAATGGTTCTTAATGTCATGTGACCAAGATATTTGATTTTTGCCTTGCCATATTTAATGTCATCTGCGTATATATACTGTACATTGACCAATGTTTTGATTTGATTTGAGAGTGAATAAAGAATCAATCTGTTTATCAGAATGACTGTGATCCTTTTTAGAGTTTTCGACCCCACGACTTTCACAATACTGTATGGACAGAAACAGCTGAGACTTCAAAATATCTTCCTTTGTGTTCTGCAGAAGTATTACAGTCATAAAAAAAAAAACAGGAACAGCAGCATGGGCAGTAAATGATGACAGAATTTTCATTTTTGAGTGAACTATCTCTTTAAATCCTGCCACAAATGCTATCTTAAATCCTGCCTTGCCCCTCTGTAAGGGTCTAAACACCTTATCTACACTGGTACGGCAACACAACTCAACCACTCAGACAATAAAATGTGTGTGTGGCTATGCCAGCAGCTGTGAGGCACTAATGCTCCTGCCTAATAAAACGCAGACTAATGAGGACACCTGGGTCAGTCCTTCTCTGAGAGAGATGTGTTCAGAATTAAACTACCACCACCCAGCCTCTTGTTGTGTGCGAGAGCGTGTATCTGCTCAGTCCTCCTGAGCAGTTAGCGACATGCATAACAAACAATAACTGAATGTAGAGTGAATATGTGATCCCACCTAACCCTTGCCCAAGTCTAAACATCCACAATCCTCAACGCTAAGTGTGACCATTGGGTCTGACAGCTATGCAGATCAGCTAATTAGACAAGAGCCCTCATGCACATCAGTGTGGACATGAGGAGAATACCAGCATGCAATCCGTGTCCTTTTTGATTCTCTTAAGAGCAGCCAGGAGGAGGGTGTGTGAATGTGTATGTGTGTGTATGCGGCCTTTGGGAGTATGTGGGAGTATATTGGAGCTAGTAAGGTGTGTGTGCTGATCAGCAATCACGTTCCCATCGCCTGTGTGTTGATGTGGGCAAGATGCTCAGTGGGTGGTCTGAATATGTAGGATGGCTGATTTGAACTACAACAAATTGAAGGAGTCATACTGTTGTGTCCTCAAAAAACATGCCCTGATGCATCACACTGTTTTGACTTTGTGTTTTGTGGTATTTAACAGGTTCAGAATATCACTCAATCCATGGAAGTGCTAGATCTGAGGACGTACAGAGACCTGCAGTACGTGAGGGACACAGAGAACCTAATGAAAACAGTGGATGGCAAACTGAAGACTGCCTCTGAAAATCCACGCAGCCTCAACCCCAAAAGTTTTCAGGTACTGAAGTGTGTGCCATTACTTCTCACAATGCCTACACCCCCCCACCGCACCATGTTTACTTCAGAGCCTTGTCATTGTTATTAAAATATGTTTCAGTTTGAGTAGAAAAAGGAGAACTTACAGAGATTTCAGGAGACTATTCTTAAATGTATGTAGGTAAGGGGTCAATCAGTCAATAAAAAAGTTCAAAACTAAAAGGATTTTAATTTTTTTTACATTTATTAATTTTTAAAATTAAGCAAAAATATCAGAGCAAACGAACAACTGGCTTGATGCTGGATTCACCCCCTATCCGGGTCATGGCACCAGTGCAACCAGTTCCACTTGGCCTGTTCCAAGCAAGGCTCGAACCCGGTGACAGCCAGCATGAGAGGCGGGTGTGCTAACAAAGAAACAGCCATTAACATCAGTTGAAAGTGCGCCTCTAGTGGTCAGGGGAGTAAGTTTACTCCACAGCCTTAAACCAGCTGGACTCCATCAGATTCACCCCCTATCCGGGTCATGGCACCAGTGCAACCGGTTCCACTTGGCCTGTTCCAAGAAATGCTCGAATCTGGTGACAGCCAGCATTAGAGGCGGCTGTGCTAACAAAGAAACAGCCTTTAACATCAGTCGAAAGTGCATCTCTTGTTGTCAGGAGAGTAAGTTTACTCCACAGTCTTCACCAGCTGGACTCGCTTAGATTCAGCCCCTATTCGGGTCTTGGCACCAGTGCAAACAGTTCCGCTTGGCCCATTCTGAGCAAGGCTTGAACCCGGTGACAGACAGCATGGGAGGTGAGCTCACTAAAAAGGACACTAAAGTACAGCCTTTAGCAGCCAGTCTCTAGTACATTACCCATTGAATAATAATTAGGTAACATGACTGGAGATTGAGCAACATCAGTGCATGCTAAATAGCATTCACAGGCTCTGTATTTATATATGGTGACATCACAGCCTGCCCACCTCCAGACGCTCTACTCTAAAACTCTTTCCGGCGCCTCTGCCCCTACATGAAATAGACACTGACACTAACCTTCAATACCTCTGATTTTTGTGCTTAATTGAGACAAACCAAAAGGTCCTTTGAGAGAATTCAAATACACCTCAATTATTTATACCTAGAACTTGGAACATGTTCCAGTGAGGAGTGTGTGTGTACGTGCATACAAAAGGTTATGTTTTTTTTTTCAGCTAGCTGCTGCTTTCCCAAAGGCTAAGATTCAGACCCGTTTATCATTAAAGCTTTTTATCCCTTGAATACGAGAGTGTGCTTGTAGCCCTGCACGATCTCAGAATAGTAGAAGGACTCACTACCAATATACAGAGGACTAAATGGAAGAGCACACTTTAAGATAAATAACATGTAGCCGTCTGCTAAAGAGAGCGGAATGGAAGCCACAGACACTCCTCCCAAGGATATCACTATTATTCCAGATGTACCAAAACCACTTACCCATCCACCCCACTCTGCTGCGGTGTGTCATCTATCCAAACGCTGCATAGAAAATTATTCCAAAATGTTCCAGAAATCATTCCTCATTTATCGATACATGTTCAAAGCACCATAATCTCCCCCCTTCTCTCTCCTGGAACTGTGAAAAATTTGTGAGATGTGCCAGTGTTAAGAGCATTATTTCAAAGAGTGGGAGTCTCAAAGCCCGGCATTATTTCGGCTAGGCTTCTGATGAATGTGGAGAGCTCAAAGTCGCCTATGGCAGGGCGGGAGATTAACGAGACTAAATTTTTGTGTCTCGGAACAGGAAAATTAGATTTATGATGTGGCGCCGCAGGGCTGAGAGCAGCTCCATCACCAGATTTACGATAAACTTTAACAAGGAGGAAAGAGCCCCTCCTGTGGAGAGCATGCTTTATTGATACACCTGCTGTTCAGACCCCCTTTATTGATATACCACAGCCTATGCCAGACCTGCCAGTCTGCATGGGTGCAGTAACTGATTGCCCACACTGAGCTGAGATCAGCCCACAAGTTTTAGCTCTTTCGTATACACTTGGTCACGCCGAGGTGGAGAGCTGACAGCGCTCTGATGAGTGGGCCTGTGTCACTACGTCGGATAAGCAGTAGATTGTGAGAGATTGCAAATGCATGAAATCAATATTTGGTTCTCAGGTGAGGATGCATTCGGATCCGGGGCAGGAGACCGGTCATGTGAGATGAAATATTGGAGATGAACGTGGTGAATAGTTAATAAGAGCCCATGCAAATTCCCCAAAATCTGTGAGAGGGAGATTAACGTTTCTCATCTTTCCTAACCACCATTTCACACCTTCCTTCCTTCCGTTTACCTCAGGAGTTAAAGGACAAGGTTACTCAGCTGCTTCCCCTGCTGCCAGTGCTGGAACAATACAAGGCAGATGCAAGAATGATCCTTCGCCTGAGGGAGGAGGTGAGGAATCTGTCTCTGGTACTAATGGCAATTCAAGAGGAGATGGGAGCCTATGACTACGAGGAGCTCAGGCAGCGAGTGCTACTGCTGGAGACTCGCTTGCACTCCTGCATGCAGAAACTCGGTAAGACATTTAGCAGCAGTGGGTTTGAGTTGATTTTAATAATCAAGAAAAGGCAGCAACCAATCTATTGACTGTGGACACACAGTATGTGACCTATTACAGCAAGAAAATAGACAGAATTTGTACTTGTTGGATTCTCAGTGCAGGATCCATTTTACATGATTATTTGTGGAGTTATTTTAGAGCAGCTGCAGTAATTTACTTTTAAATGTAAAAGCAAAAGTAAAGTAGACATGCCTGATGGTCGGGGAGACCACATTAGACCCAATTAAGTCAAAATGTGCTTGCTGTCCAATTACATAAGTAATTTAATGTTAGAACATTAAAAACAGCCAGCAAGCAGGCCTCAAACTGAAATGCCCAAAGTATTTTTGGCTGAAAGAGTAATTGGCTTTCAGATGCATGATGAGACAAGCTCATGTTCTACTTAGGGTGAAACTGATGACTTCACAAGAAAATCCAAAATGATGATATAACGGATATTCATCCTGCTCCATAAATGTCACTTTTGGCACTTTAATGCTGACTGGTTCACTGGAGTTCCGCTGAAGTCGTTGTTCATAGTGCCCCCTGTGTTTTATCACCAGGTTGTGGGAAGCTAACTGGTGTCAGTAACCCCATCACCGTACGTGCTTCAGGGTCAAGGTTCGGCTCATGGATGACTGACACAATGATCCCCAGCTCCGATAATAGGGTAAGATTGACCGCACTGCACTCCATCACTGCCACTGCTATGATGAGCCGCCTCTCCCTGGAGACACACACAAACCACACAAACACACACACACACACATTGTGAATGAGTCAGTGTTTTGGTACAGTGAAGCTGCTCCTCAGCGGTGAGAGCTGAGTCACTGATGGATGGCTCTTCCACCATTTTTCTCCGTCCCACCCTCTCTTTCCTTCTCTATCATGTTCATACTCTCTCTCCCACCTTCATTCTTCTCTCAGTCCTTACGTCTCCCGTCAAAGCCACAGTCCTCATATTAATTACTCCATCAGGGGGTTGGGTATTAACAACTTGTTTAGGCAAATGTTTCACCAATCAATGCCAGGTATTACTAGCAGCCATAGCCATCCTCAGGGGGGAGACAAATGGGAATGCGTCCTGGGCCCAGTGATGAAAGCCAGAGTTACCCAACCCTGTTCCTGGGGGCACACCAAAACTACACATTTTCAAACTTGTCCTAATCAAGCATACCAGATTCAACTCATTAGAAGAGGCTCAGAGTCCAGAAATGGATATGTCAGATTAGGGTTGGGTGATATACTGGTAGACACAATTAACCGGTAGAAATTTGTTAACAGGTAGAATTCTGGACTATGGTCTCTATCGCGGTTGCTCACATGATGTTGCTGTGCTGTGTGGTCATGAAAACTTATTACGCTATATACACACACTGTTTCTAAACACTGTCAAAGAGACGCACACATGTGAAGAGCGTGTTCATAGAGCGGGGGAGAATTGAAGAGTTTTTGCCACTTTATAGGCCTTGAACTGGTAAATACACACATTCAAGTGTCAAAATACCTGTCTTTGCAAGTATCCTCATAAGCACAGTAGGTCTCAAGTGAAAGCCAACAGCTGAGAAAGAAAACACATGTGTAACAGTATTTTAGATCTGGGCAGCTCTTAAAGTGACAGCAGTCTAATATTCTTGCTGTCTGTCATTAATGTTAATAAAACAACAAATTTGAAAATATCTCTCACTGCTCTTGACTAAATCACTTTTTTATTACTATATTGTGACATATATTGTTACTGTAAAAATAAAATGACTCATATCGTGATATAAGCAATAAGTGAGATATGCAAAATGTGTCCTGTCAGTGTGCCTCCAGGAACAGGGTTGGAAAACACTTTATGTTGTAATCTGCTAACTGGGTCCTTTTGCGAGAGGACCTACCGAATATTGTCCATGGGCTACATTAGTTTTAGCAACAGCCCTGTCAATCTCAGTGGAGAACAGGTTTTGAAGAATTGAATAAATTGGCTCTTTTTAAATTCATGAGTGTGCAACTAAAAAGGAACTGGAATGGCAGGTAGAGGAATTCAAATACATTCCACAAAGGTAATCTATCTACTGTTCCCTCTGTCCAGTCTTAAAATTTCCACTATAGAAGGACTGACATGGAAAGGACAACAAGCAATGATCATCAATTATTCTGTTTAAAGGGGCAAGTCGAAAGTTCAGTTATACAGTCCTTTATCTTTGGATTTAATGATCACATAACTGACCAATATCAATCACGATCACGAAATATTGATCACGTAAACTGACAAATAAATCACCGCAATCAAGATAATGGTCATATCAATCCGACAGGCATCTGATCATTCACTGTCCCTAGATTTACAATGTCACACACACAGCATTGCAGGTTAATCTAGTAAAGATTTGGACTCCAGCACCCAAAGCACAACATATGCCATTCTTCTCAGAAGGGAACACAGAGGCGGAGATAGGCAGGCCACAGTGTGACCACAGCTCCACTCACCAATCTACAGGGACTCGTTTAGCCCACAGAGGAAATGCTATACTTAATGTTCCAATTATGCTGCCTGTCCAGAAGTCACCTGCTCTCCTCCTCTCCAGTCACCATGCAGCCCCACAGTAGCCTAAAAATAAAAATGCACCGCATCTCTCTGTGGAATGAGAAATGGAGGAAGAGGCAGTGAGGGAGACTGCAGGAGGGAGGGAGGGAGGAAGGAGGAGAGGAGGCAAAAGATAGCAGGGGAGCGTTAAATCCTCAGAGGGGCTTCATTATGCAGGAGAAAGAACATAATAACCATCCTAAATAAGCTGACTGTCTGAAGTTTCATTACGATGTGTTAATAAATAGTGCACAGCACATGGCTTGGTAAAGATGGGGACACAGCATGGCTGTTGTGTGCCTGATAGATACTTCAGCCTCATACAGTGACGGCGAGTAACGAGAAGAGAAATGAAGAGAGATGGAGAACTGCTAACAGGATTGATTTCCTGTGAATGTGGAGTGGAAAAGGGCAGGGAACAACTGCTGCAGCTGAGTGCAGAGCACATACAGCATCTCCACTCCCACACAGAGAGAAGATCAATAGATTTGACAACACACACACACATACACACCTAGACTGTGCACAGTGAGAGTCACCGCTGGTTACACAGGAAGAAAGGCTCTGCTGTCACTCTCTCAAAAGTAAGTCAGGAGATGGCGTCTCTTTTGATGTTCTGTACTTTCATCCAGGTATATGCTCTTTCTACTCCATTCTCGGCACAAAAATCTCAGCTTTCATTTCTAAACTGATTCCTCCTTCTACTTACAAAGGGGTCAAAAAGTCCACTAGTGAAAATGCTTCTATTTTGCAATCTTGCAAAATTGCAATTTGATTTTTTTTTTTTTTTTTTTTTTGTAATTCAAATGTTTTAATATCCTGTGTGTGCCCATTTAGCTTTAATGTCACCAGCACTCAAGCTGCATGAATGACGTTTATGTAAAAATCAATCCTCCAGCATGATTTGAAAATAATAATAATAAAAAACATCTTTAATGGAAATGGAAACATGAGTGATGAGTGTTTTTATACAAAGGAGTTCACACGGTCATGAAACATTGATTAGTGACTAAAAATGTCTTTTTTTTCACATTTGGCTAGACACTTTCATCCAAATTTCATGAAGCAAATTTTTTATTTATTTTTTATTTCTATTATTTTTCTATTTAGTTTAGATTTTTTAAAATTGTTTTACTTTTAGGTTTCAGAGATTACTAATTTGTGTTTTTCATTTTAGCTTCAGTATTTTAGGGCTACCACAGTTAAGCAGTATGTTTTTTTTTTTTTTTTTTTTTTTTTAATGTGTTGTATTTCTCAAATTAGTTTAATTTCAGTTAATTAATTTCAGTTTCTTTGAGTATACTTTTTATTTTTATTCTGTTACCAAAAATATCTTATTTTTAATGTAAATAACACTGCATATAATAATACTGTGGTATATACATATTAGGGATGTCCATCTCCGTAACTGATGCACGATGCACAATGCACAATCTCAAAACATAGCCAACGATACCCTTATTACGATGCAGTGCAATCCGATGTTGATTCAATTCAACACAATGTGATTCAATGCAACACGATGCAATGGAAAAAATATGATGCACCCCTCGGTCTCCATAGTGCTGTAAATTGTCACATTCATGTAGCAGCAGTGGTGATGAGAGAATGTGCTTGAGAAACAGTTTAGAGAGGAGAAATCAATCTACATATAAAATATTGGTCACAAATTATTGGTCACTTTCTAAATAATAAAAGTTAGAAATGATGCATCACGATACAAATGCCAACTTATATCTAATGCACACTTTTTTAAATTGATGCATTGCATTGTTAAATTTTATGCCAATGCACCGATGTGAATTTTACCATCCTTAATACATACGTATGCATTTTAACTATTTGATGCATTCCCTGGGAATCAAACCTATGACCTGCACCGTGCTTCTACAATTTGGACTGTGCTGTATGTTTATTTTTTTCTTTGTTTGTATCATGCATTTTACATTTGTACTGTATGTCTTATTCTGTCTCAGGTGTGGTCAATGGACGGTTACTTTAAGGGACGTCGTGTGCTGGAGTACCGCACAATGAACGACTTCATGAAAGGCCAGAACTTTGTGCAGCATCTCCTGCCACACCCTTGGGCTGGTACGGGTCACGTGGTCTACAACGGCTCCCTCTACTACAACAAATACCAGAGTAACATCCTCATCAAGTACCACTTCCGATCCCGAAGCATCCTGGTGCAGCGCAGCCTTAGCGGCGCGGGCTACAACAACACCTTTCCCTACTCCTGGGGGGGATCGTCCGACATCGACCTCATGGCTGATGAGAATGGGCTATGGGCCGTCTACACCACCATTCCCAATGCTGGAAACATCGTCATTAGCCGTCTGGAGCCACAAAGCCTGGAAGTGCTTCAAACGTGGGACACAGGCTTCCCTAAACGGAGCGCCGGCGAGTCGTTCATGATCTGTGGCACGCTCTACGTCACCAACTCCCACCTGGCCGGTGCTAAGATCTACTTCGCATATTACACCAACACCTCAACCTATGAGTACACAGACATCCCCTTCCATAACCAATACTCCCACATTTCCATGATGGACTACAACCCCCGAGAAAGAGTGCTCTACACTTGGAACAACGGACATCAAGTCCTCTACAACGTCACATTGTTCCAGGTCATCAAAACAGCTGAGGACTAGGTCACACAGACCTTACAAACACATTTGCTTACACACAAATGTACACACACTGATATGCCCACACACATATACGCACACATTTATGTGGAGGAGGACATGACTAAAGCTTAGACTTTTTTTACTGCATTCCAAACTTCATAGAGTGATATTATTCATCTAATGTTCTGAGGAGAGCAAGATTGGTACTGGTACATAAACTGAGCCTTTATTTTCTTTCCTGTGATGATTCAGCATGAGTACTTTCTTTTTATTTGTGGAAAAAGAATAAATAAACATTAAACTTTACCATTATCAAGTTTCACCTTTTTCTTTCCCCCCGCCCAATGCCGATGGTTAATAATAGCCACATTCTGTAGTGAAAAGTTTGAGTAAATGCTTGTAAACGCTGAGTATTCTTTGTGAAATCTTTTACAAAGCCTTTTTCTAAACTCCAGCTGTAATATAACTAGAGATGTGCCGCAGCAGGATGAGCCAAGCCCCTCTTGACTGCCTCAGGAAGTGAATCCAGCTCCTGTTGGGTGTCAGCCATCCCGAGGAGAGACGTCAGTCAGGCAGAGCTCCGTGACATGAAGGGCTGAAAGGTGAGGTGGTGAAGGAGAAGAAATGAGAGACAGCGGAAGAATGAGAAAAAAAGCAAAGCATTCAGTCAGACAGATGAGGCCCCGGGCTACAGTGATGCCTGCTGCTGCTGCTGTTGTTGTTGTTGTGTGCGCCTGCCAAGTTGCAATCTGTTTCCATGTATCTTTCGAGGCACGCCTCCTCAGCAGGCTGTGTAAAAATATTAAATTAGAAACTGTGGGCATGTCCAACTACCTGTTATTTAATTTGAGTTAAGACCAAAGCGTCTTCCCTTGTCCGGTTTGCAAACAGTAATTCTGTGACACAGACAATGAAAGTTCAAGTGTTTTGAGTACTTAAAAAGAAAGATCAACTGTACACACCAAACCCATCAATCAGCTACAGCATCCATACTGTTATTTTATTAAACCAAAACTCAAAAATACTAAGTGTAGTCTAAACTGCTAAATCAACTTAATTTATTTCTGATGTCGGAAACTATTAAAAGGCATTAACCTATAACCATCCTCAATTCCACATAATTTTTTATGTTTGAAAACTTGGCCTGACAAGCCACAATGATACAAGTATGAAGTAGGACAGATGCTATTATTCCTGAACACCAGTAAAATCTGAGAAAGCCCACAAAACTCCGTGCTATTCCTGGCTGTGTGTAGTACCTACTGCTCTGCATGTTTGTCTTAAAGATCAAAATGTTGGAAATGAGCAGCTAAAGTTTATTTTTAACATTAAGTCTGATCTTAACAGGTTAGGTGGCACATTTCAAAGCAGACTGTTTTGTGAATCTGTCAGTTTACACAAGTCTTAAATCACAGTAGCAAAAAAAAAAAAAAGAGAAAATCATGCAAAGTCAGCAAACTGGGAGAATTTTCAGATGTCACAGTCTCCTCTTCAGTTCTCCTCTGTGAGTTCAGCACACTGTTGTTACAAAGAGCAGCTGTGCATGAATCTCAAGGTCTGCATGCAAAAGAAGCACGTGAATGATGCAGCAGCCCAATTACAACAGCAGGCACTCATGATCTATGCAGAAGAGAGTATTAGCTGCATAACAGTACTGTAGAACTACACAGAAAATAAAGTGATTTTCAAGTTACCTATTGATTTTTTTTCCTTTAGTAAATTATGAAATGACTATCGGGAGTTGGCCTTTAGGAATTACAAACTTGATCGTTGTGAAAGTGAATTTGCATCCAAATGGTAATTAACTGACACGGCATGAAACCGAATCTGATACAGTATACTGTGGTCTATTGTGTTTCCCTTTTTTACAAATATTCCCACAGTGAAAGATAATAGGGAGAAAAGAGATGAAAAGTGGGGAAATTCACTATCTCCACAAAAATACACAGAGAAAATGTGAGTGAGAGAAACGACACACAAGAAAAAAAGTGTAATCTAGTGCAATAATTCATGGGGTGCAGATCACAAGAGAACTGTGTCTGTTATCTTTCTTAGACCAGAATAAAAAGAAACAGCCACAACCCCACAAAATAATGCCTTAACGTTTCAGTACGTCAAAGTGGCATACTTAATGTAATGCTTTTTCTGCAGCATAACCCTTTACAAAGCCAAATGTGAAACAAAAACACATTTGCATGTACATCTTCATTAAATGTGGTTACAATTTTTCTCAGACCCTCTCCAAATGTAATATCTAATGCATCTATGGTGCATGTACTGTATACTGGCCTTTTTAATGCCATTCAATTATGATCTGATCGCCAAAAATCTTAAGAGGGCCTGTTCATCATACTTAAAAGTTATTTTTTCAAACAATGTGAGTAGTTCACTATTATTTTCATATCACTTCAAAAAACTCCTTCATAAAACCTTATTTAGCTTTTATCTGTTTTTGTTTATAGTTTTATTATAGTGGTGCTAAGGGCACAAAATGACTCTCTGTCGAAACTCCACTAGAAGTGCTGCTTCAGTGTGCAGTGTGAGTGCTGCAACCTGTTAATAAGACCGATTTTCATGTGGTGAAAAACAGGCTTTATGCAATTTACAAGGTAAATAATGGGGAAATTATCGGTTGTGTGTCACACTGCGGCATCTAAGACTGGTGAAGAGTTCTAAACAATTGTTTCATTTGTATACGTACAGGGAATTAAAGCTTTGATGCAGTGAGGCCGCTAAAAATAGAAATCATGCTGAGAATGCAGCAATGCTTTGAAGCCGAGCTAAAGAAATCTAAAGAAAGCTGTACCCTCTCCCTTTCTTCTCCTTTCTCTTTCAGGCACAAACATGCACCTAGGCCTCATGAATCTTGATTATAGGGAGAACAACATTAGCACAGTCACATCTCTTATTTGAGTGCCTCAAATCAGCAGGCATCCCTCCTGAATAAAAGATGAGCCTTTAACAGCCTCCATTGCATCTACACTGTGTCCTTCTCTTAACACTGCTCAAGCAGACTAGTGCATTGGGACTACAGTAAACTTTCAATGGCATAAGCACAGCTGTCTGTTAGCATCCTGCAGCATGTCTGTTTAAGTGACGGAGCTGATGTGATGGAGAGAGACGGACTCACGGATACACCACCGTTGTGTTTGTATGCGACTACCTGGGTTTTTGTGCAAAATGTGAGACATCGGTGTGATTCACACAACATCTTCTGCTTCTCGGTGAGGCTGCAGCCGGCCCAGCATGCACTTCTGTTTAATTAAGACTTACAGCCCAAACGGCGGGCATGACAGCTGTTTCATTCGCAGCCAATTAAAAGAGCCGCAGGCCCTCCCTTCCACTGCAGTATAAAAACACTCTTACTGTAAAATGGTACACTCTCCCGTACACTCTTTCTTCTTCACACCCTAGAACATGCAGGGTGCACTCATTTTGCGGTAATTTGAGTAAAATGCCAGTTTCTGGTAGGTTGTATGGTAACTTTTGCTAGAGGTTGTCATTAGCTTGTTGCTAAGCTAACATAAAACTACAGCACAAACAAATATTGAGCAAGATAGATTTTAATTCAACTGAATTTAATTTGGTTGTGTTTGGAACCCATTTATTTTACCATTTAATACTTTTTGGTAGTGAATTAAGTATCTTTTTACTTGTTGCAATGCATTCTGAGATGGATTACCCTGTTGAAGAAAACAGCTTATGCTGGTTAGATATGTTTTGAAGCATGGCAGCTAGTTTGAGTTGGTCCTTTGTTGGTCATGAGCTGGTTTAAACTGGTTATGAGCTGGTCCTGAGCAGGAGCTAGTTGCTTAGGACCAGTTTTACCATTCTGCTGCCATTCTTCAAAACATACTTAACCAGCATATGCTGGTTTTTTTTCAACAGGGTAAACAGTTAAATTCCATAAATGGTTAAATATTTACAACAGATTAGTTATTTGGCAGAGGCTTCTATGGGACCTAAAGGTCTTGGATTGAAGCTGTACATTTCAGTACTTTATGTACATTACCTCGGAAACTTGGAATATAGTAACTAAGTGAGCTACAGTATTCTTAATAAATGCAAAATACATTTTATGGCTGCTAACAGAGTGTTTATGGCCAGTAAGGTTAGGAATATAAGGGGCCATTCACACGGAATGTGTTTTTTGCACAGCAATAGAATGGGGGGAAAAAAGAGAGACAATGCCTTTGAGGAAGTGTTGCCTCCCTTGCCTCCGTGGAGAAAACGCCCATGCTCCATAATTTCTATTAACATTACAACCCATCACCTACTGTTATAACTCCACCTGGCATTGGTTTATTTTGAAGTGACAGCACTTTATCATCTAGCATCACTAGGTTTCTGCAATGAAATAACTGTTTGCCCTTCAATCTTTCTACCTCCAACTGAAATTAATTCTGGTGCTCTCAAAAGTTTGAGAGCACCAGAGAAAGAGGTGTAAAACCAGAGAAAGAGGTGTAAAAGAGGACAGCTGAGAGGAAAGCAGGTTGTAATACGTTTTCATCCTCTTCCTTATCTCCCAGGAGGCACCCCTTCGTAATTGCCCTCGTAATTGCATTTTTTTACTCAGACTGATTGGTACACCCAGCTCTAATTTCATTACATGCTGATTTGTGAAAGACAATAAAGCAGAAATATTTTGCAGCGAAACCACAGATCATTTGTCTTTATAACCCTTCTGCTCGGACACGCCACACTCCACTAAAGCAATAAAACCATTACAGCTGGTTTAATATTACAAGGTTTTAGTGAAATCCGGTTTGACGTCATAGAGGGGATGCTGCAGGTGTGTGGGTCAGAGAGGTGGTAGTGGTGTCTGGGTCAACTCCGAATCATTTCAATAAGAAGAGAACAAGATGAAGACAAGTTCATAGTGAGATCAGGTGGAATAAAGATGCACTGAGCCCCATAGCGGGGAAGAAAAAAAAGAACCTTGCCGGTACGGTTGCTGATCGTTATCGGGTAAGAATAGGGTAAGCTAGCCAAGCAGCCATAATAGGAATCCAGCTGCTCAGCCAAGCCGTGCAGTCGGTGTGATTAAACCAGAAGCAGGCTGGAGCTTCACAAATAGAACATTCATAATCCGCCCGTGTCCGTCTCAGACAGTATTACCTCCATTTCGCTCACTCACAAACTCAAATTCTGCTCAGACCAACAGCTGCATTAAATTTGATAGCAGACTCCATACTGTCAACTATCGAATTTCCCATACCCTCCTCTCTAATACACCTCTCTCTCTGTGGGAAATCTGTTTTTTGATGGACTGCCTGTTTTCTCCCAGAACCCCTTGAGTGTGCCATCTGTGCTCGTGTTGATGTGGGAGTCTGCGTAGGTGTGCGGGGGCTGGATAGACGGGCACAAACTAACCAACAACAGGGCAAAGCACTATGTTTACAACAGATTACCCAACACTTTTGCTAGGGAAAACAGTCTCTGTTAGCCAGGACCAGACATTATCTTAAGACTTGTTTTCAGTTTTTGAGCTGACTATGTCAACATAAACTCAAAATCAACTAAATTTACTATCTTTATGCATATTCCTGCTCTTATTGTAAAGTATTCATCCACACAAGACATGTTACACTATATTTTGATAGTCCACCTTAGACATTCTATAAATATAGAATGCATGCCAACTAACTCTCATTAATTTGCAACTACATGTCAAGTAACTCTCATTAAAGTATTAGTAGATTGTTAGGGTTAGTGATTGGTAGCTGACACGTAGCTGCAAAGTTACTTACAGTCAGCAGAATGTCTAAAGTGGACTATCGATAAAAAGTGTTACTGTTATTCCAAAGACAATTATATTTGTCATCATATTTCATCATAAAATTTAATAACTCTTTCCACCTGGGAAACAACTTTTCAGCTGATCCAATCAATTTCTGACGGATGAAGTTCCATCCTATTTTCCTTTTCTCCATGTATTTCTAGTTTCAGAAATATGTAAAATGCAGGAGTAAAATGCAAATGCTGTGTTGCAAATGCTTTTTTATGTTCAATGTGTTCAAAGGAGTTAAAGGTACTCCAATCTTATTGGTAGCTGTAGCCAGGGTCGATTTATTCAAAAATATGTAACGGACACACAAGAAGTAGGGAATTTTTTTTTTTGATTGACAGGTTTTTAAATTCTCTAAAAATGTAGGTAGATTTATGTTTCTGCAGCTGCAGACTCTATGTGGACGTTCATATTACTGCTACTTTCTATAAATACAAAAGCCTTTTAAAAGACTTTGAGGCAAAAATCCTATGTTTTATCTGTGAGAACTATTACATATGATAGATAAAACATATACCATATGTAACAAACAAACAAAAAGCCCAGCATAGCGTAGGACATTTGAAAAACAGTATGCACCTGCTGGCAGAGGCACCGTAATGGGGAATTCTAAAACTATTTAACCCTGTTCCCCAAGTTACTGTAAGTGAAATTATTAGAAAATGTATTTTCTTCATTTTTTTGGAAGTAAGTCTAGTATATTTATAAACTGAGGACTGAAAACTTTCTTGCGGTCACACTTTATTTAAAGGTCCAATTCTCACTATTAATTAACCATTAACTACGACTTTTGCCTCTATAAACTCATAATTTGCTGATTATTAATAGTTAGTAAGGTAGTTGTTAAGTTTAGGTATTGGGTAGGATTAGGGATGTAGAATATGGTCATGTAGAATATGTGCTTTAAGTAAACTAATAGCCAATATACTAGTAATATGCATGCTAATAAGCAACTAGTTAATAGTAAGAATTGGTTACCTTTTAACAATTACAAAATTACAAATCATACAGTTTTTTTCACTGTATTTACACATATCCAAAATTTAGAGGTACGGAAAAATTGCAAACCTTTTGTGGTGAAGCTAGAAAGTCAAACCAAAACAAACAAGACTTTATTGATGCCAAAAACAAATAGTAACAGGAAGGTAATTTGAAATGAAGTCAGGTCAATTTCTTGTACTGCAATTATAGAAAATAAAAACTAAACTAAACTACAAATTTAGTTTGGCCATCTGAGACGATCATCATTTTTTGATGGCTGAACACTTCTTTTCACTGACTATTTATGAGAAAAAGTTTCACTTTTTAAGAGTTTGAGTTTCAGTACACTTCAGTACACACTTGATGTGTAGAAAATGAGGAAGCGTGAAGCTCGCCTTACTTTGGCACCTGTAACATTACTTAAAATGAAGTTGTATCCCATCAGTTTTAGTGTCTGCAGGAAAAGTCTGGAGCTCTGAAACAAATGACCGGCCTACGTGAGAGCTCTCAGTGTTTCAGTGTGATTGAGTTGTTCTCTCTGCCTGAGGATTTGGAGCAGTCACAGTTCAGCAGAAAGAGAGTCTTTCCTCTCACACCAGCCCTGAAATAAATGAGAGACCTGTTGGAGAGCAAATTAGAAAAAAAGACGGTCTGGATAGTGCAGCCACAGGCAGAGATAAGCAAAGTAGAATTCAAAGAGACAGAGAATAAGATAATGTCTAAAAACAACACAACAACTAATTTGCCTTTGCGGAGAAATACAAATTCATAGAGGCCAGTCTCAGGGGCATCTCTTTAGATGCACATGCACTGAATTCATACCGTATTCCTTTTGCATTTCTGCTGTATAATGCAGGTGTAGCGAATGCAGTTGTCCCCCAAGCCATCACATAAATCTTTATTATGTCTTTGGACTCAAAGTGTCAATTCACCACACACCCCATACATAATACATCAAATCATACATTAAAAGACAAGTGTCTGCAAGTTTATAAGCTCTGCTGGAATTTTAAACCGTATAACATCTATATTACCAAGAAGCTACGAGATTATGCTTACATGGCAGATATCCGACACTTGATTCCCAGAGTAAAGAGTGTGTTTCCCACCATTATTCCTCCAATGTATCAAGGGAAAGACTGTTTCCGAGCTGAACAAACAAAACACAGCTCAAGGGGCAGAGAAGGTAATAGGTGACGGCTGCTTGCCCAGAAATGCCTCACGCGCACAAATTCATTAATATGGAAATTGGGGCGAGGCCACAATCACGACGCCTTACTGATCGTGTTATTAAATTAATTTCCTCCAAACAAGCTGCTGGCGCTGCTGAACTAGTCAATGGAGATTCCGCTTGTCTGTGAATTTCAATGAGCCCTATCAATTTTGCATTCATCACAGCCAGCCAGTGTCACTGGGAGAACAGCACTGCGGTCTCCAGCTTGTCACCACATCCCAACATACACCCTGCAGTCATCAGTCCAGCGCTCATACGTCGTTCGTCACCACCGCATGCTGACGACGGGCCACGCAAGACCCCCGAAGGCCCTGTTCCCCATCTTTCTGAGTCAGCTAAAGATTCCACTCACGTCTCAGTCTCACCCACTCTCAGACAGCTGGTTATTTTCCTGACTTCGCTGAGGGATGCCGCAGTTCTGTCTCTGAGAGCCCATTTCCCATGCTCTTTAACGCCAATAGAGTGATAAAAGGGTGTCAGAACGAATTCTATGCCATGTTGAGAAAGATCAAATACCATTTAGAGCAACAGGTCTGCTGGTAGAACTGGACGCAGACATAATTTGTAATTAGTGTCCCTGCTGAAAATTCCTACATGGCTGGTTAGAAGCATATGTTGGGTTATGGATGCAGGAAGTCTCTGAAGGCACACCTACAGACCCTCCAAGCCTGTTCACTGACCGCCAGATTCATACTGCACATAAAAATCACCAGCATTTTCTTGATCTGGCAAGCTGTAATATGACTGGCTTATATGCAACTATACTAGGAGTTATAGCCTAGTCCACTTGGAAGCAAATGCAGCAGGTTGCAACATTTCAAAAAGTTTCAACTTACAAAAAGTAACTAGTGTTTATGCTGCCTTGAAGTTTTGTCAACTCAAGTTCTCCCTTACAGTAGTACAACTTAACATTTCAAGTTGACAGTGTACAATAAGGAAGGCTTTTGAGAAAGAACTAAATTCTGGAGCCCCGCACATGACATGTACGAAAAAATAAGAAAATCATCCACACAATTTAATAATTTGTTCCTTCGTGTTAAGTAAATCGTGCTATCGATATAATAATTTGTTCTCTCTGTTTATTAAATCGTGTGCACAATTTACTACTTTGTTCCCTCATGCTCAGTAAATCATGCACTTAATAATTGGTAACAATCTTATGTGCCCTCCAGAAGTTTGCGCTCTGCAGGTGAACGACGCCTTGTGGTGCCATCCCAAAGAGGTTCAAAATCACTCTCACGGACCTTTTCCTGGACTGCGCCCAGCTGGTGGAATGACCTCCCATCTCAATTCGAACAGCTGAGTCTTTACTTATTTTCAAAAAACATCTAAAGACTTATCTTTTTCGCCTGCACTTAACCAACTAATACTAGTACTTACCTTTTCTTTTCTTGTCTATCATATTCTTATTAAAAAAAAAATAAATAAAAAAAAACGTGTTTTGTACTAGACTAACTGAGACTTGTCATAGCATTTGTATACCGTTGTTGTTCTCTTGTTGATCTGATTGCTTCTATTGTTCTCATTTGTAAGTCGTTTTGGATAAAAGCGTCTGCTAAATGATTAAATGTAAATGTAAATGTAAATGTAACATTTTATTTTATGGTGTCCTTGTTACACATTACATGTACTTACTATTGTAATATCAATAAATAATGCAAAATTACATGCAAGTAACCCTAAGCCAAACCCTAATCCTAAACCTAACCATATTAAGAACATGTATATTACTCAGTACCTAATGTACAATTACACTGTAACAAGTACACCTTAAAATAAAGTGTAACCTAATAATTCATTTTCTCATTTTAAGTAACGAGAAACTTTTACAAGAAAACTATTTTTTTTTCTTGAGCACAAAATAATAATTAATTCTACTTCCTGTCCACATTCTTATAAACAGTAGATGCCTCTCAGTTAAAATGACTCATTCCCAACTCAACATTAAAACCAATTAAAGTGTCTCTGTCCATAACATATAACATAACAGCAGCAAGCAGGTTTATGAAAATGCACAAATGATTATTTCGAGCACACAATTTACTTAAACCGAGGGAACGAATTAGTAAATTATGTGCACAATTTACTTTTTTTCCCTGCAAGTCACTTTGTAGCAAGTAAACTAGAACTGTATGTTCCAGTTCTTACTAAATATATTATTTAAAAGATATGATTCTTACTTAGATAAATAAATAAATAAATACTAAACATTTTAGTAGATATTAAAATTCCACTATATAAAATAACTTTAGAAGAAACAAGTTTAAAAGAAATAAGTATTCATGAAAGAAGTAAAATTTTCCAACAAATATTTTTCAAAACAATGACTGTCTAGAGAAAAGGTTGTAAAGGTGGCCTGCAGGTGTTCAGGGTGCAGTGTTTATTATGTATTAAGCCTGTTCTCTGTTTAAACTAAGTATTCAGCCAGATATCAAAGTCTTGTCATCAGCATTACAGTGACATCACCTCATTAGGCCAGTTGCTTGGAAACAAATAATGCTTAATATGCAGGGACATTTTTGTGTTTTATGTTTCTGAACACTTAGCTGCTAACATAGCACTGGCTTAATGTTTAATGTTAGCAGGCTGTATTTTAACATTACTGTCTTCAATTACTGTATGCTGGACACTGCAAGTGGCCGCAGAATTATGACACTGCAATGACAGCTGCATTAGGAGATCTTTGTGTCATGCATATGTGACACAACTATTACTCTGCTTCCTGTGTTTGGCTTCAGGTGACCTTGGACAGTAGCTGCTGATCTGGGACAGCTGAGGCACAGTTTGCAATCGTTAGAGCAATTACTACAAAAACAGAAGGCCACAGGGAGCAATTACACACTCACTGTTTACTCTCCTACACTAGAGGCCAACGGGATCGAGAGATTGCTGGTAGAAAGAATGGAGGAGAAGAGATGAAATCTAGCGAAAGGGCAACGAAAGAACAGGCGATAGGGCACAGGAAAACAATAGCATGGTTGGATGAGATGAGTAAGAGGAAAGAATTGGCTGGGGGCAAAAAATTTAGGAAGAATCCACTGGAGAGGATCTGATGTTAGAGGGGAAACAAGGAAATCCAATAATCAATATTTTGTCACACTGAGCAGCCGGATTAAAAACCGTTTTACATGGTACATGGTAACCCAATGTTCTCAGTTATTTCAATGGGAGAGAGGCAGCAGATGGAACTGAAAATGACAATGCTTGCTAAGGTCACGTATACACCATTCAACAGTTTGGAGTCAGTAAGGATAAAAAAAAAAAATACAAGTCTTTTGAACTCTCTATTCATCAAAGAATCCTGGAAAAATGTATAAATTGCATTTTGTTTCCACAAAAGTGTTAAGCAGCTCAACTGTTTTCAACATTGATAACAATAAATGTTTCTTGAGCAGCAAAGCAGCATAAAAGACTTGATTGATTTCTAAAGTATCATGTGAGACATGAATATTCAGAAAATTCAGCTTTGCATCACAGGAATAAATTACACTTTAAAATATAGTACAATAGAAAAGTTATTTAAAGCAGTAGGTGGAATTGTGCACTACATGCATTTATTTGGTTAATCAAATAAATACGGTTTCAAAATCATTTTTATACAAACCCCTATCAGTCTCTTCCCCATCTCTTCATTTGATGCATTTTAAACAGGTGAAAAAAAAATGTGCAGACAGCAGTAAACAACATAACACAAGCAGATACAGTATAGCAGTAACCAACATGGTTGGTACTACACTTTTTCAATCTCAACAATTTTAGAATAAAGTAATTTGTAATATTACGGTGAAATATAAACCTATACAGCCATATAAACCCATTTCATGCACATTTACATTTTTAGCAAAAAATCTGAACAAACTCACTCTGACTTAACCCTATAGCCACAAACAAGTTAGTATTTACAATGTATTATTCTTAAAAGTGTAAACTGAACAAATACATAAAACATATATATTATACACTCTTGGTAGCAAATGTGTAATAATGCTTTGAAACCTGAGAATGCCATGATGTGTGTAAATGTTGGTAGTACAGCTGTAAATCCTTTTATTTCCTGTGACGTTACACTCTGGATGGATTTCAATCAGACAAGCTCAATGTTTTCATGCTCTCTCCTATCTGTCAGCACGGATGCTGGCCTGGCTGTCAGATAGTTGCTCTCAGTACGGCTTAAAGAGGCAGAGGTGGAGGAGGTCAGCACTCTCACTGGTGACGGAGAGAGATGTACAACCCCTCAATTTCATCTCTGAAAAGGACACAAGACTCTCTGCTGCAATCACAGGCTTTAAATCCATCTCTCCATCCTGACCTTTCCCGTACCGCACGATAGAGAAGAAGAGCCGTGGGTGGGGGCGACGGGGGAGATTAGCAATAGCCTGGAAAATCTTCATTTCCAGTTTCAGCGATTGAACCAATTGATTATACCACTTTATCTCCTCAAGAAAGAAGAGAATAAACGCAGAACGCCTTTCCCATGGATACAGAAGCGCTCAAGCTGAGCACATAAACTCAGAGAAACACCTCAAAAAGCATTTCGATAAACATCACGGATGCCATTTTCATAATTCATTAGCTTTTATTTGCAAGAGTTACTGTGGACACCTGCGGCGGGGAAGCTCCTGTCCGACTCCTGATTGGGTGGGTGGATGGACGGATGGGAAAGGAGACGGAGAGTCGACTACGACTCAGTTGAACGAAGACTCATTCTGCAGTGGCCATACATCAGCTTGAAACAAAATAAAAGATTTAGCATTCTGTCCTACTTACCATCAAACATCCTGGCATTCCCTTGTTATTTTAACAGCTCCCGGTTCAATTTTTAATGCAGGCATATGCTTATGCTAAAACCGCACCCTGCTGCTTTTCCCTCCCTCTCAAGTTCCTCCAAAGACAACAAAATTCCCATCAATCCAACCGAACTCAGATAAAAAAAAGATTTGGGGACAAAGGACCGCATGCGTGATGCAGTGCGACATGATTGCAAAGGCTCACTGCTGGTCGTGAAGGTCAAAATATCAATAAAACAGCAGCAGAATTATGGATCGGGTTATTTTCGGTTGCTGTAACTCAACTGGTTGAGGGTGGCAGTAGCAAAGCCAAGGTCACGGGTTTGATTCCCAGGGAATACACAAACTAATAAAATGTTTACCTTGAATGCTCTGCAAGTCGCTCTGGGTAAAAGTGTTTGTCAAATGGATGAATGTAAATTTATGAGGGACTCAGTCTTGACATGAGAAGAGGAGCTCTCACAAAAGATGAAAGACTTTGATGTGGTGAAAGCTCTGGCACTCACACAGACACTTACCACACATTTCTGAATGAAACATTTGGATAGATTTGACAGAGCAGGGAGAATCACAATGAACCCATTTTACCTCTCATGTTTTTCATGTTCAGAGTGAAACAGAATATTCAGCTTGACAAAAAATGCAATTTTTTACCCATTGATAATTGATTGCATCATAAAAAATGGATGCTACATACCGACTGCAAGTTTGCAGTTGACTGTGGGTGGAATGCTCTTCTGAAAATGTACTCACCCTCACGCCATTCCTGTATGACTTTTATTATTTCTGTGGAACACAAAAGATGATGTTTTGAAGAGATTTTTTGGGTGAAGTATCCCTTTTCCAAAATAACTTAAACTTTGTGTTTAACAATTTTTAAAAAATGTTTTTATTACATTTATACAAATAGTGTTATCATTAAACATCAAATTAGTTTATTAACTACAGGTAACATTTTATAAAGTTACATTGGCTACAATGTATAAATAGCTGTTTAACTACTCGTTAGTGTTCCTCAAGATAAGAGTTTCCCAAACTTTAGAGGTGTAAAATACTGCACTTTGTTTAGTTGTAATGCATTCATGATGATGTCATACTCTGCTACTTTTTAAGCATCTAATTGTTAGAAGTAATTATCTGAAAACAAAAATAAGTAAGGTATCTCACTTTGCTATAATAATAAAAAAAAAAAAGTTTTGATATTTTAAACTGACATTATGGAAACAAATCAGATCAGAGAATATTTAAATTGCTCAACAGATGGTGCTAGTAACAACAAGTTTGTTACTTATAGTATCCAGAATATAAAATGTTTTTTTTTTTCTCCTAAATGCACTATACAGTAAGGACAAATGTATAAGGATAAATGTCAGCCAAAATCACAAAGATCACTGATATTGGATTTGTCTCTGTAATGAACGACAAACCGCTCTACTGTGTACTTTGCACAGTCATTTTTATAGATGCACTAAAGAAATGTGCTGTTGTGTTAATGCTGATTTCTCATTTTATTGTTGACGAAGACTGAAAACTAAGCTGTTGAGGGAGACTTACTTGACAAGCTTTTTGGCAGCAAAGAGAAAAAAGCCATTTGTGCCAATGAAAACAGTACAAAATGGAGGCAAATGTGACAATCAAAGTAGCAAAAGATAGAGAGAAAGACACATCCCTCCAGTTTGGCGCCAAATGCGGGGCGAGGGATGGCAGAGAGGATGAAGAGGAAGTGATGAGGGGCCCAAAGGAGAAAAGCGCCTGATGAAATGATTGCAGGATAGAGAAAATACAAGAAGGAGATGGATGCTAGAAACATGAGTCTGTGGTACCAGCAAGCTCTGTAATCATCGTACCCTTCATTTCCCGCTATTCACCACCTATATTGTCTCACACACACTCACACACACAAACAGTAAAGAAACACTCTCAAAGCAAGAATCCGGACCTGATTACCTATTGTGCAGAGTTTATTATTGCAACAAAATAAAAATGCACACACACACAGTTCAAAACCTCCACCCTAGCCTTCCCGAGCCACATTAGCCTGGTAAAGAGAGACGCCATCAAAAAAAAAACCCAGCTGAAGAGTGGGAGGAAACAGACGGCCTGCAGTTTCTATGGAGATTTCAAACTTGATCATTCAGCTACCATGGCGGGCTCAGACAGAGCCGTCAAAGGTCATCATTTATTATATCTCTCATCAGACTGGTGTGTGTGAGCGCGTTCGTGGGAGTCAATGAGTTCGTGAACGTGTGGCGCGGTGTGATAGAGAATCACAGTGAATACACAGCTCTGTGTACTGTCTACGAGTTGTGTTTACCATGTATGGTGACTTGTCTTCTAGCTTGACTAGCTTGTCTTTTTGAGAAGAAAGACTGACAATAGTGGATGGAAGGGAGGGGCGATGGATGGCAGACTGAGAATGGGAAAAGAAAGGAAGAGGAGGAGGACGAAGGCAAGCTTCAAAGATGTCACTCAAACGCCAGGGCTTCATTAGTCAGACAGAAATGCAGCAACCCAGCCATGAGATAGTGTAACATTTCACACTGGGCTTTTCCATTTCTTCCCACCTCTCCTTCCTTTTTTCTCCTGCTAGGTTTCCTTTCTTGTCAGTGATCCCTGCGAGGGCCAGAGCTTCAAAACCAAACCTCTGGTGCTCTGTCAAACAGACACCCAAACAGGAGGCATAGTTTCATTTGAACAATGAGAAGGCAGGTGGCCTGGTCAAGAAATATTTTGGCTTTTGGAGCCTGTCTGGGGGAGAGTGGGGTAACATCAGACACTTTTAGATACAAAATAATGTGAACACCCATTATTATAACATCATTTGCGTAGGCTACAGTGAAAAAACAAACAGTGCAATCATCTTTTTTTTTTATTAACTATATTGTCTAGTTTGTAAATCAGTAAAGAGTAAGTTGTGATCAGCAGTGTTGAGTACATGCCGTGGGTGAAAGGGGTGACTTGTTAGACTTCCAAAATCATATGATACTGTTTAGCTGTTCAAAACTGCATAAAGCCTTTACTAAATAGATAATAATCTGACATTGTTCATGTCATATTTATTTTTTTATATAAAGCCCCCCCACCCTGAAAAAACACAAAATTATATGAGTATATCTTTTCACAGCTTTGCCTGCGTACTCAACCACAGGTGCACAGCAGTCTGTGAGAGGCGCCAGTGAAAAATATGACTCGTTTATATCATAGTAACTTTGCGGGTTTAACAGGTGTATCTTATCCAAACTTAAACATGAAAACGAAGTCATAACATTTTTGTACTGAATTCTTCAAGAGTGTTGCAATTATAGAGCGAGACGCAATATGTGCTGCTGCATGAACCAAAAAAGGGTGCCTACACTCTAGAGAAAGCTCTTTGATCGACAAAACACACAAGATTCGTTTAGAGAGAATGGAAAGAGCTAGTCTATGTCAGTTTGAAATCATTTGAATGGATTTCTAAAAGCACAACTTGACTTTGCCCCTTCATAAAAGTTCATTTAAAGTATATTCAATTCTGACTAAATAAAAAAAAGAGAAAGGTTACAAAAAATAATAAACCTATGAACCAAACACAAAAAGAAACAAAGAAAGCAGTTAGTGTGTATGTACATATGTAACAACACAACAGTTCAGAGTGAATGGCATCTTGCGGTCTTGACAGAAGAGCACATTCTCCCTGAAGAGCACATCTGAAAGCTACCGAACATACAAAGCTCTCCTGCTGCTCCGACACTCTGGAAAGGCTTCACGGCAACAAACAACACCAGCGCAAATGCTTTATTGGCAAGTGTTCGCTTCAAGGCGTATTGTTGAGAGCTACAAAGGCTTGAAAGAAGCTAGAGAAGCAGAAATAAAAATGGGAGGCATCTGTTAGCGGCAGATGAGTGAAAGATTGAGGTCATCCTCCTCCAGATCCTCATTAAGTATTGAGGCTCCAAATCGGAGTCTGCAAACCCTGCCGTTCCACACGGTGTCAAATGTCTGATCACTATCTCCAGCTGCAGGCTGAGGAGTCGAGCACAGGGACCTACCCTGTGTAGCTCAGAAGCCCAGTGTTCATGTCAGACTGAAGCAAAGACAGCCCGCGAGTGACTGAACAATCACAGACAACTCCAGCACAGACTTGTGCGCATTTTCGTTTCATGTTATACATCGAAATTCACCCCTCAAGGCAGTTCTTCCTGGGGGGATTCTGCAGAGGCAGTCAGGCTTGTTGTGTTTTTGACAAACGAATGAAATGTTCCTCTGATGCCGTCAGTACCGATCTCACCGCACGTTATTGCAATATCACGAACTTCATCACGAATGTGTTGTGGCTTGAGACTTCTGTGGGGCTCACCATTTTTTATGGCATATGGCAGCTAATGTATTTCGCAGATATTGAATGGCACTGCTCTCTGCTGCTTCTTTATAGGTTAATTAAAATTTTATATTCGCCGCTTTTTATCGCCATATTGGTGTGCTAAATGGCAGATATGAATTATCGTTAGTCCCCTCTAAGCTATTTATGAGAAAGCTGTTAGACTGTGTGCTAGTGGCTTGTCGGTTGTGAACAAAATGTTCTCCCATAGAGTCGTAAGTCCTTCTAATGTAATACACTTTCCTACAGCAAATCTGTATTGAGAAAATAGCCTTGGATGGTGAGCTGTGAAGGAGCCTATAGATTGGACAGGCTCACTTAAAGGGTTACTCCACCGCAAAATGAAAAGTTTGTCATTAATCACTTTCCCCCATGTCGTTCCAAACCCGTGAAAGCTTCGTTCGTCTTCAGAACACAATTTAAGACATTTTGGATGAAAATCGTGAGGCTTGAGACTGTCCCATAGACTGCCAAATAAATAACAGTGTCAAGATCCAGGAAAAAATGAAAAGCATCTTCAGAATAGTCCATCTGCCATCAGTGGTTCAACCGTAATGTTATGAAGTGACGAGAATACTCTTTGTACAAGAAGAAACAAAAATAATAACTTTATTCAACAATTCTTCTTCTCTCTTTCTCTCCAAATCAACGTAGTGCCATTTTGGCAATTCTGAGCAGTACGCAGATGGTGTACGCTCTTCTGTGTCAGCCACGCTGCGCCGATGCACTGTTTTCTTTCAAACCAAAACGTAAATACACATAAAAAATGTATCCTTGTGGTGCAGCTGACACAGAATAGCGTAAGCCACTTGCGTACTAGTCAAATTTGTCAAAATTGAGCTACGGTGATGCCAGAGAGACACAGAGGAGAGGAATTGTTGAATAAAGTGGTTATTTTTGTTTTCTTTGTGTACAAAAAGTATTCTCATCGCTTCATAATGTTACGGTTGAATCACTGATGGTGGATGGTCTATTCTGATGATGTCTTTCATACTTTCCTGGACCTTGACAGTGTTACTTATTTGGCAGTCTATGGGACAGTCTCAAGCCTCCTTGTTTTCATCCAAAATATCTTAAATTGTGTTTCGAAGACGAACAAAGCTTTTATGGGTTTGAGCGACATGGGGGTAAGTGAATAATGACAAAATTTTCATTTTGGGATGGAGTATCCCTTTAAGAACAAAGACCTTTACCGAATGAGTTGGTGATTTAAACCTTAATGAGTGCAGTGCCATGTTGATCATTCAGTTTGACATATTCACTATTAAAATTCACTACTAAATAAACAATTTACATTGTTTATAGGTTTATGGTCATCAATCATAAATATATCATATTTAGATTTTTAGTTTTAGTTGATAATGTACGTCTTGATTGTCAAACAAAATGCCAGTGTTATGGTTGGTCAGATCACCTGTCAATCAAACTCCCTGCAATGGGTCAATTGCAGCTCTTTTATGGATATTGGTTTTGTGAAGTTCTCTGTGGTCAGTTTTTGTTGAAACAGGGTCTTCATGGTGAATATTGAGGTTTGCAGTCCCTTTGCTGCAGTAGTTTTGTGTTGATTGGACAATTGCGTTTGACAGTCCATATTCACTTTTGGTTTTCAACCACTATTCTTTTTTGTTAGTCTTGCCATGCATTGCATATGCAGTCATAAAGACTGTTGTTTTTGAAACATGAAACAACTGGGCTGTTAAAGTTACAGCTGCTTCTGCTAAACAGGCTCTCATGATTTGACGTTTTTGGAAGTCTCACAGCCACCCACTTCACCAAGCACTTACACCAAACACAACTTCACTGATACAGCATACAGCTCTAAAAAATTCAAAAACAAACTGTTAAAGAAACATTTGTTCCATGCAAGTACTTTTTTTTTTTTTTTACTGAGCATGGCCAAAATGCCTGATAAAACTAATTTAAAAAGACACGGAGCAAAGGAAGTGGGCCAAATTGAAGTCCATCACAAAATTTTTTTTTTTTTTTAAATCTGCTCCACAATATCTCGGAGCAACCTTATTCCACCAATGTATTGTAAGGAGCACTTTTCTGCCTGTAGCTTTCAGCAGGATAAAATGCCTCATTCTCCACCGCCGTGTTCACCTTTACTCTTAGCGAAAGCTTCAGGTCATAGTTCATTGCTGCGCACTGGAACACAGGTATTACTAAAACATGAACTGCAGGGATGCTGGGGTGGACCGAATGCTCGACAGTTCGGAACAATACAAACACCTCCCCTAAAGCCTCCTGATGGGATAAGCATCTCATTCATTCTGCTTGCTCAGGGTCATTATCGCTCATGTGCGTACTCTGCAAATACTGCACGCTTACTGTCAATATTTTGACTCCCACGGAAATGGAATCACTTCTTGCTTTAATTACATTGGTTTGCAGCAGCAAATGAAACACATAGCCCAACCTCAGAGCAATGCAGCCACTCACTATGGAGATCTGCTTCCACACACACTCGTACCTCTCATTACACGCCACGTGCCAAGAGAGCTGGTGTGTGCAGGCAGGTGCGCTACGTTCCACTCTGCCTCCAAGGAACCAGCATATTTAATTAACCTCCCAGCTGGCCTTCTACCTCTCCCAACACACACGCACACACACAGCAGACATATGCTCCTTAATTACTATGCACATTTCCGTGACTGCTAAGAAAACAGTAGATTGTAGAGTAGATAGCGACAAATACTCAACATGCAGTTAAATATGCATGCGTTAATTAATATGCACGCTAGCTTCTGCAGTAAGAAACCAAGGTGTGCATAGTACGCCTCCCGTTCTATAATATAAAGTTTGCTTTGTAAATGCCACGGCGCTCACTTGCATACTAATAAGATAAATTGAACACAGAACCCCGAAAGCCCTAATGTTTTTATATCCTCCATCTGTATACCAGACCTTTTTTCATCCTCACAAGATGTTATTGATGATCCCCATTTCTATTTGTGCAAAACTAGGTCTTCTGCAGTAGGCTGGCTTCGCCTGCACACAGGTTAGCCTAATTAAACACCGTTATAAAATATGGATTCACCTTATAGTTATGCTCCTTCTGTTTCGTATGGTAATGCGATTAAAATGAATGAGAAGTGGGAAAAGTCATCAATAAGAAAACAGGGAATGAGGCGAGCGCTTTTATGAACGGAAATCAGCAGGAGTAGAGGCCATGTAAAGCAGGCATTAGCCTTTTAAAGCTTCTTCCTGAACCACCACGCACTTAAAGCAGTTAGCAGCAACAGACAGTGCTGAGTTTTCAAGAACGCCTGCAGCGTCTGACCTCACATTTACACTAACATCTGCCACGCTTCCCTCTGACTGACATTTATGTTATCCTTCAATCATTTTAGGACAGCTATTACAGTAGCTGGGATGAAACTAGTTATCATGGGGCATTTGTGATTAAAGATCAAATATCGTACTGTCCAAAAGACGGGTATTAGCACTGAAAAGTAGCAAGGATGGCGATTAATCATTTTCTGGTGTTCAGTTCACATTTTCAAATTGCTTCTTTTTAAATGAATGGTTTAAACTGATTCACAAGCCTGAATTGGTGAGAAAAGAACTACTGAGTATGACAATTACAGACTTTGATCAGTATAACACCAAAAACTAATGACAAACAGCAAGCCTGTGGGTCCCCATCATAAAACCATAACGCAGGTCCCATTCAAAAGGATAAATATCATGTATGAAAATTTTGTAGCTGAATAAGTTAGTGATGGCGAGAATTAGTGTCCTTCCCCTTCTCTTAATTTAGCCTGTGCATCCTCTGAGCAAAGACACTGAAAGTGTCCAAAATAAAGAAAACATGTGACACATGTGGCAAGTTCTTAGATATGTAATCTTTGTATTAAATGTTTCTTATATGTGGTTTTGGACTTTTATATCATCTTCAAGAAAAGATGAAATTTAATTATTAATAATATCACGTGGTAAATATTATCAATTATTTTCATTAGGGTCTTGAATACATGTGAGAGGACACATCTTAACCATCATTTTAATCAAGTTATTATATATATATATATATATATATATATATATGAATTATTATATATATTATGAATTATTAATTCACAATGTTTTGTATTAATTCACAATGTTTTGGGCATGACATGACTTTTATTTGTCAGCCAAAAGTTGTAAAAATATTCAGTACATCCATTTTACTAAAACCGTTTTCTTTCTAAGAAACTATAATAAGAGATTGTCAAAAGACTTTACTGTCACTTTTGATTTAATGCATCCTTGCTGAATAAAAATAATAATCTTTCAAAAATAAATTTACCAACCCCAAACTTTTCAAGGGTGGTGTATGTTTTGTATATTTTTCTAATAAAATAAAATTGCATAGATCCACACACCAAAACAAACAAACAAACATCTTTCTCCCTTCACCTTTCTGAATTTTTGTTGTTTAAAAAGTTTTAAACTGGCAGGCTATAAATTGTGGTGTTGTCAATCAGCGTGCATATTGTTTTCTGCCGGCTGTGCACGAGAAGATGAAGATGGATTTGCTGCAAGCACCAAATTGTGTAAGCAGACTTAGTTTTCAGAGAATATATCCCAAATTAAGTCTATTTTTCCTATCACACTGGCAGTTTGTTTTTGGTTAGTGCCCCCAAACTACACAGACGGCAGGAGGGTTGCTGCACACCAGACCCTGAACCTTCAGGGGCCAGAAAAAACAACAGAAGCTTCCTTATTTTGTCTTCTTAAAGCCAGCTGCACAGGGATTGAGCCGGGCTATACACGGAATAATGCTAATTAACAGAAACACTGAGGGAGAAGTCGAAATAATATTTTTAGACATTAAATACTGTACATTCGACAACTTCTCAAGGGCCAAATTAATAAAAATGAGCAGCAATAATAGTGTTCTTTGCGAGCGAACAAACGATGCTTCATCTCTGCTTCTCGTCTCGGAAGAGAGCAAATCCAAAACATTTGGCACCAAATTGTTTGTTCTGCTGCCAATAACGCTGATTTGAATTTTAACATTAGTCAGAGGACACGGGCAGGGAACGGGGCAGGGAACGAGAAAGAGAGAGACGGGGGAGCAGGGGCTGGTAAGTATAATCAGTCACAGATGAGATTCATTTGTCTCAGTCTGAGAGGCACTCATTCAATTATTCCCTAACTGTTTACTCTGGTGGGAAAAGAGACATGCAGGCAGAAGTATTGATTCATTTATTTTTACACCACACCATTAAACAGCAATACACAAGCAAAATAAGATTGAATTACGGCTTCTCACTTCCACTGTAGCCACGGCCGAATTTAAGGTAGTGCTTATCCGTCACAGACTCTCTCTCTCTCTCTCTCTCTCTCTCTCTCTCTCTCTCTCTCTCGGTGCGTGTCGGTGCATGCTGTGAGGGATAGCAGTAAATCGTTAGTTGTGAGACCGCCATAAATTGCTGACTCACATAAGAGATGGTGCCCAATTACGCAGCGGGACTACCTGGCACTGCACATCTAATTCAGCTGCTATTTGAGCTTTTCAAAGTAATTTGTTATTTCTCAGATTTTTTGTCCGTCTTAAAAGTGTACAAAGCAAGCCACACAGCCTGAGCTGAGAAGCCAGAAAGGAGCTTACTGGCAAGTAGCTTTTACAGCCCAAATTAAGTTCTTGCTCATGTTGGCAGCAGCTCAGGTGCCCAGCAATGTTTGCTTTCTGTTTGTGCCCTTGCATTACTTACAAAACTTTTCCATCACACAGTCTCCGCAGCTAAGAGGTCCCCCATCGTATGTGATATGCAGCCAGTGAGCCGTGTGTCTAAGTATAATTACTCAGTCCGGCAATGGCGCAAGGCAACAAACCCAATTTGCCAGAAAATGGAGATTCTAAACGGAGGATCAAGATGGACGTCCAAATGGAGGGTAATAGAGCAGATGGGCTATGATGGGATTTGGAGTGTAGCGCCAACAACAATAACAACAGGAGGTGGAACAACAGGTTTGTTAAGCAAGTGTAACGGGAACAAACCCATGCAGGACTGCTTTTCTCTCAGCAACTATAAACCAATTCTATTACAGCAGACACTACACAACATTTTGGTGCTAGAATTTGATCGGCAAACACTCTCAGAAAAAAAAGGTAGAAAAGCTGTCACTAGAGTAGTACCTAGGTACACCTTTGTACTTATTTTACCCAAATTGTGCATATGCATAGGTACATTTTATTTCCTTGAGTGTACATATCAGTACCTAAATGGCACATTTTAGTACCTTTTAAAAGGGTACCACCCCAGTGACAGCTTTTGTACCATTTTTTCCTGAGAGTGCTGATGTCATATAACAGCTAGTCACTGGGGCAGTAACCTTAAAGGACATCTTTGTACCTTATTTAACCTTACAAAAGTAAATTAAATGGATAGTCGTTATTTGGGCTTTCACAATAAAATTTAATGTTTTTTCTTTATTTTCCTGTCAGTTTAAGTGTAAGTGGATTTCTTCTTTCAGACGAATACAATTGAAGTTGTACAATATTAAAAAAAGGAAGTCCTGGCTCTTACAAGCTTTATAATTGCAGTGAATGGGGGTTGAAATTTTGAAGCCCAAAAAAGTGCATTCATACATCATAAAAAGTTCCCCACACAGCTCCGGGGGTGAATAAATGTCTTCTGAAGTGAAGGGATGCATTTGTGTAAGAAAAACATCCATATTTAAAACTTTATAAACCGTAATCTGTAGCTTCTGCTAACTGTCGTACACATGTTCACAAGAGAGTGGCTTTCTAGCAGATGACAGAGGATGTAGGCATTTTTGGACTTCAAAATCTCGACCCACATTCACTATAATTCATTATTACTATATATACTATTATTACTACACTATAATACATTCATTATAAAGCTTGGAAAAGACAGGACATTTTTAAATATAACTCCAACTGTATCCGTCTGAAAGAAGAAAGTCATACAGTGTTCCCCACAGACTTACACTCTATGTGTGGCGGCACTTACCCTTTGGGAAATATATATGTATAGAATGTAAATATAAAACATAAAACATGTAAATATAAAGACGGGCTTATTGAAAGTGCAAAATCATTCTTTGCCAGAAGCAGCCGTTTTAAGAGCGGCAGAAAAAGCAGTTTCCCCCGTAACGGCTGTGATCAAAACAGCGCTCCACTCATAAACGCTACTTTATCAGGCATTATAGGAAAGATTAAATGAAAATGACATCAAAACTTTTCTGAAAGCAACCAGTTCCCTTAAAAAAAAAAAAAAAAAAAAACATTCATTTAAAAACACCCATGCTGCGTTTTGATTTTGAAACGTGAAGTGCTCATGTTTATTCAACGAAGTCAAAGCATTTTGGAAAATCTATTTGTGGCGGTCAGTGTTGATATTGTGGTGGGCAAAAAATCAGGATACAATTAAAATACAAGTAAGATACCATTTTTGCACATATGTTCTCCCAAAATATAAATGCAGCTAAATATTCATGTAAAGATGGATTTATCTTTGATTATCTACAGATTTATTTATTTTCACATATAAAGCAAATTATTACAAAATAAAATACTATTAAAATAATCTAGAAAATGTGTTGATAGCATATATTTTTGAAAAGTACTGTTAGGCATATAAACCTGAATAGAAACATTTTCAATTAAGCTCAATTGCACTTTCACCGATGTATACTGTCTTAAAGCAGCTTTTACAGAGCTTCTTACAACAGCTGCTTACAGTATTGCCTTACAATACTCAGTGAGCAAGGGGATAAAGGTGACATTGGTGAGGAAAACTTCTATAGAAAGATACAACAAAAGCAAAAACCATTCATGAATGCAAATGCACATTGAAAGGAAGGACAGAGTAACACTTACAAATATATTCATAAAATGAAAAGCAGATTTGTTTGTATGACTTGCCAGGCTGCTGATGGAATAAAATAATCACATAGTCTTTAGAAAGCAAAGTGAAAAATGAAATATCAATTCTATACATTTTAAATTGCTAAGTTAAACATATTTACTAGATATTTTAATAACATTTTGCAAAATTTATTTTCCAGTCACATTTTCTGGAGAAACCCCAATCTCTTTGGCCCCTGGACTCCATTTTGAAACCCCCTGCTTCAGTGTATTAGAGTAGAAACTAAACTAAATGAGGAAACAAAAAGATGTCTGATGTTATAGAAGAAGAAAAGCAATGAAACTATCCATCTTCTCAGCAGGCACCACTTCATCAGTCAAGCCACGAATACTACATAATAAATGGGAAAATGTGGGCAGCGTTGTATAAGCTGACTAGCACACAGAGACACAGACACATTACTGTAACTTAAAAACGAATTTTATGTGACAAAATCTTAATATAAAACCTATTTCTGTCTGCAGTCTGGAGTATTTTGTCTACAGAGACAATATTTGCTAAAAAAGTCTGCACACACTAAAATCCTGCTGTGAAGAACAGAGTTATTATTCACATCACAGCAGATGTGCTCTCCACACTTGCTTGCCGAGAGGTATTTCCACCCGTTGTTATTCTGCCACTCCCCTGTTACAGCCTCATTTATAGGCTTTCCTGCTCAGGTCAGACCTGCGGCCATCAGGGTTGCACCGAGGGACTGCCTGTCCACACCCACCAAAATCCTCTGGGGAGGTGAACTACAGGAACTTGTTGTCTAACCGAGAAGGAATAAATGTTTTTTCAGGGTGGGCAAAAGAGCAATGATGCTTGTGGACATGTGGGAAAAATCAACAGCACTACAGGCTTTATTAATCATTGCTGTAAAGGCCACAAACACTGTCATGCCTTTAAAATTCTAGAATTGTGTTCAGTCTGCATTGTTTGTTTGATTGTGGCTAAAATTAAGATTTTTTTGTAATAATATAATTGTGGTATGTGCAGTATGTGCTGCTGGTCAAGAATAGGATGTCACATTTACCATACATATTGTTTGAAAGCTGCTTCACAGTAATAAATTACAGTGTCAGTGAAAACAAGAAAATGGAAAAATAGGAACAAGTGTAAACGTTGCAAAATTCAACCATTATGAAACAAATTCAAAAAACAGCTCTACAAAAGACAACATTGTCGTTTTATGTCATTAGCTCAATTTAATTTTGATTCCATCTAGTTCGTTCATATGAAACAAACTCGTTTTAATTTAGTGTCAGTTCAGTTCAGTTCAATAACATCAACTATAAGCACCTCTACAGAAGGCAATAGTGTCATTATTCAAGTGGGTTCAATGTTCATTCAATTCAGTTTAATAACACTGTCAATGTTGCAACGTTGCACGGTTTTTATTATCCGGCTCAATTCAGTTAGTCAAATCAGATGGTGTCAGTGCAGTCCAATCAATAATATTACTGAATATTGTAATGCAAAAAACACATTGCAAATGGTGTGCTATTGCCACAAGCTTAATCAGATTGACTTTATTGTCAACCTACTGGTCAACATACTTTAAAAGTGAACATAGAAAAGAAGTTCAATTTTTTTCCAGTATAAATATCTTTATATCTTGCTTGGCAGGTAAATGTACCTTGTTTAAAGTGATAGTTAACCAAAAAATGAAAATTCTGTCATTAATTACTCACCCTCATGTCGTTCCAAACCTGTAAGTCTTTCTTCCATCTTCGGAACACAAATTAAGATGTTTTTGATTAAATCCGAGAACTTTCTGACTCTGCATAGACAGCATCAGAACTACCACTTTCAAGGCCCAGAAAGGTAGTAAGGACATCATTAAAATAGTCCATGTGACATCAGTGGTTCAACCCTAATTTTATGAAGCTACAAGAATACTTTTTGTGCGAAAAAAAAAAAAAAAAAAAAAAAAAACGACTTCATTCAACAATTTCTTCTCTTCTCTGTCAGTCTTTGTACCAGGACACATGTGTTGAGTTGAATAAAGTAATCATTTTTGTTTTCTTTGCACACAAAAAGTAATTTTGTAGCTTCATAACATTACGGTTGAACGCCTGATGTCACATGTACTGTTTTAATGATGTCCTTATACCTTTCTGGACCTTGAATGTTTCAGTTTGTGCTGTTGTCTATGCAGTATCAGAGACAGAAAGCTCTTCTATTTCATCAAAAATATCTTAATTTGTGTTCAGAACATGAACAAAGGTTTTACAGGTTTGGATTGGAACGACATGAGGGTAAGTAATTAGTGACAAAATTTTCATTTTTGGGTGAACTAACCCTTTAAAGGATTTTTAGATATTTTCACTGTAAAAAAAATACAAAAATACTGATTAAGAAAATGATTTTCTGGTTATAATGGTTCACCAGCATGAACCAGCATAAACCAGCTAGAAAATCTAATCTGGTCATTCCAAAGAGGGACGGTTGTGGAAACATCCGTTTTCACGTCTGTTTCACATCACTAGGAAATAGTGCAAATTCAGCTACTTTCACACCTGCAAAAGCAGCTTTATTCTTCCATTCAGTGGCCAGAAATTTAATATAGAAGAGAGAAAAGAATGAACAGACATTTTCATAAAATCATTAGTCGTTTCTTGACCTCTCTGCACTATTCTGTTCTTTCTCAGTCCCAAGGGCGCAAAAAGAGATTGAACAGCAGATTTCAATCATACTGTGTGAAGGCAGAATGAGATGGGTAAGGAGATAGTGGAAGTGCAGAACAGGGTTCTTGGGGTAACGTGCTGTGCTGGCAAACCAGACTTTTGATAATAAGTTAAGAAATTCATGAAATAAGATTTGAATATAAATGCCTGAGATGGCAGATGGGTGATATGGGTGAATTCAACCACAGTGACACGACATTTAATTAAAAAAAGAAAATTCCAAGAACTGCTTTACGTATTTATCAATGCAGTGATTATTCACAGCAGATTTCCAACCGTGATAGCCACAGCAATGACCTTAATTTGACAAAGACCATTTCGAGGAAAGAGGGTTTGCAGAATGAATTGTTGAAGATTTCAAGAAAAAGTGCCACGAAAGCATCACAAAAAGCTTGTGTACTATTTCAAGGCTTCTAAAGCCATACAATAGCACTGAGTGAGAAACAGACCAAACGTATTGCCAAAGTTTTTCCCTCTAGATAGAGTATGCAACTGAAAACCCATTGTGACCAGATCGAGCAAGTGAATGCATTTACATGCACAACAATACACCACTATCATAAACACTACAAATCTTTTTTAAGGGTTTACTTTACACAAATCAATAAACCAACAATGCAAGAAATTGTTTACATAATTTTTAATCCAAAATGTCCACAGAAAACCTGTCAGGAGTAATACAGTCCTAAAAGATGTTTAAATGCAAAGCAAAATAGAGGTATTGGGCAAAAATCTATATGTGCTGATAAATTTTTGCTTAAGCTGTTTATGAACTTTAGCCAATTAAAAAACATGTTAAAAGTGTTAACATGACCTTGCACGTTAGCAGATTATTAAGCATAAACACTGTAAGCCTGTGCATGTAAAAGTGAGAGATGCAAATCTATCTGATTCATGAATGCATATCAAAATTCAACTGAATCAACTAGAGGCATTGTTACTTCTTTTCAGTGAAGTTTACTTTTCTTTTCAAAAAATGAATAGAATGAAGTGAATAGTGACAAATGCATAGCTCACCCAAAAATTCAAATCCTGTCATCATTTACTCACCATATGTCATTCCTAACCCATAAAATCTTTGTTCATCTTTGGAACACAAATGATGAGCAAGCATATCTGAGCTTCCTTTCACCATATTTGATGTGGTCTATTTATGAGCCTTAATCAGTGTTTATATGTGAATGAATTAAATCTGTTCATCATATAAAGCGACCATGTCTCTTTAGAAGACTGGGAATAAAACGCTTTATTCATACTGATTACTTTTAAGATCTCTTGATGAACTTTTGAAGAGTGAAAGGGAAATGGACTTGGAAATGGACAGAAATCTCTCAGGTTTCATTACAAATAGCGTGATTAATGCTTTGAAGATGTATTGTCGTATGGGTTAGAAATTAAATGAGGTTGAGTAAATGATGACCATTTTCATTTTCAGGTGAACTATCCCTTTAAATAGCTGTTGTTCCAAACAATTATTATTATTATTATTATTATTTATTTATTTATTTATTTATTTAGAATTTTCTGAAAAGTATTTAATTTAATTTCATTTCATTTCATTTCATTTAATTTCATTTCATTTCATTTCATATATATAACTGTATGGAAAAGAGCAAGCAAGCAAATTTCTTATTTGTGTTCCACAAAAGAAAAAAAAAAGAGTCAGATTTTGGGTTTGGAATGACATGATGTTGTGTAAATGATAACAGAAAAGTTTGTTCCCTAAATACAGTCACAAGAACCAATACCGATGACAGAGAACATGTCTTCTTTTGTGTCACTTAACAGACAGTATCAATATATCATCTTCACACATTCAAAGAACACATCAATAGATAGTTTCAATAAGAAGTCATTTCCTTATTCAGTAACAGTTCGATCTTCTTAAGCACCATCAGTACTCTCTACACCACGGTACTGAACTTATAAACCATTCACATCACAAGCGTAATTATGCAACATGACGAAGGAGAAGGAACATGTGCCACACAATCATCCACAAACATGAAAATCCAACAGACACTGAATCTTGAGTCTGCATTATGCATTTACCTCATCCTCACCCGACATGTGAAAGGAATCCAGCAAAGCTTTGATGAGATCAAAACTACTGTATCTCCAGAGAGACAGGAAGCTTTTTCTTCTCATATAAATGGTTTTCTGAAACTACATGGAAAGTTAAAGCAAAAAAATAAATAAACAAAATTAACCTTTTTCAAACCATAAAATGTCCAGAGAATTAATGAATGGTTCCAGAAAAATGTAATTTCTCGTATGTGTGAAAGACCTTGATTAATAGTGTATGACCGCTAATTTGAATGATTGTTTGTCTGCGTGTGCTGGGTTGTGTGTTTAGAGTGTTCCTGCGTGCTCCTGCATGCATCTCGGCTCTCCGTTCAATATGTGATGGACCTCATAGAAAAGGCAAGCTGACAGCCATGTTTAATTTTCCTGCAATAACAGAAAATTGAACTCTCCAGGAGGACCGCAGAGTGAAAGAGCTTTTCATCACACGCACTATAATGTTATAATATTGGCGCACCTCCCGCACATATAAACACCACACCTGCGTTTCCGTCTCGCGACGTGACAAACGCGCTCTGAAGCTTGCTAGCAAAAGAAATCGAGACAGGAGAGGACAAAAACAGCATTAGCCGTCTGTGCTGGGGAAAACAAGGACATAAGGGCGGCGTAATCACTGAAATGTGTGAGAGGTGACCTTCCCCCACCTAAAAAGAGCAGCGAGAAAAGCTGAGAGCGATTATTTTGTGGAACAGAGATAAAACCATTAGGCCATGGAGATGAGACCCGGCTTCATTTGTTCCACGTCCGGCTTTCCCCGGGTGCTGTATACGTGTGTCAGAAGGGGTCATCGCTGATCCCAGGTCTGTAATGAGGCTAAAAACATCACCTCCGCAGTGTAGCTAAAGATGCGCTTGCACTGATCCAGCTTCCGCTGCTAATCGTGTTTCAGGCAGCCGAGCACAGCTCCTGATCCTCACTCGCCTCCAAACAACAACAACAGTAAAGGAGGAAAAAGATAAAAAAAATACCCCACCAACTATTTTCTGGAACTCTGAGCTGAGATGAAAGTGTTCAGGCTTTTGATGCAAATGCTAAGATGATGAATATTTATGCATATTTAGATGTAACCGAGAATGGAGTTGTACGCCTCCCTCAAACTCCTGAAGCTGAAGGCCAAAACGTGTCAAAAAACAGCGGTGTTTTAAAAAAAACACACACACACGCAGATCAGCGTGCCGTCAGAGAACCATGGGAGTTGGGTATTTGTTTAAACATGAGTCAATAGAGCCGTTTAGGAAAAGTCCTAAAGGGAGAAATACAGCATCCCTGAAATAATGAAAATTATTTTTAAGGAGGCCATTTTCCTCGAACAAAAGCTGCAGTAGAATGGGACAAAATTATATCAGCTCCCTGTGCTTTGAGCACCGCAGCACAGACAAAGACACATAATCCTGCTGTTAATTTCGGAATTTGGGAGCTGAGAGGGGAGCCCGGCACTGACATAATAATAGAGCCATTTCGCAGTGGCTGTTTAATAAGATAGGGCAGAGCTGACTCAGACCTCCTGTTTCAGTTCAGAAATGGACTATGAGTAATGGGTGGGATACATGCTGAGATCTGTAGAAATAGTCAAAGCGTAAACGTCACCCAGGCCAGTGCGAGCTGCATCTTTTGGGTCTGTTGCAGTGGTACTCAACCTTGGCTAATTCAGGAGCCAAGCTGACTAATTTCTTTTGTTTGTGAGAGGCACGTGTTTAAAGCACTTTCTGAACGTGCCCTGAATAATCCCTCTCTCTGCTCTCAGTGTTCTGTAATATCTCTAGTTCTGCTTTTCAGCATTGTGACAACATTTACAATGAACTAACAAGCAGATTAGTCAGCCCTAGCTACTGATGGGAATCTCTTTGTCTGAATATGCTCACTTGCCAAATATGTACACTATAAAAAATGTTGGGTTATTTTTTTTCCCCAAATGGGTTGAGTGTATTGGGTCATTTTATGGGAGTAATTTTATTTTTATTTCTTCTTCTTTTGGTGGTAGTTCTAGAGTGCGGTTGGATTTTTGTGCATTTCTTCAGTGAAGTAAAGGTTTGTGTGAATTTTATTTTATGCAACACAACAAACAAGAAAAGTATTTTGGTCCCACTTCATATTAGGTGGCCTTAACTACTATGTACTTACATACAATGTACTTATCATGTTCATATTGTATTTCAAAACACTTTTGCTGCTATTGAGGTGGGATACAGGTGAGGTTAGGGACAGGTTTGGTGGTATGGGTAGGTTTAAGGGTAGGTTAAGGTGTAAGGAATGGGTCAACCGTGTAATTATAAATGTAGTAACAGAAAGTTATTACAGATGTAATTGCTTGGAGGTACTTTTAAAATATAAGTAAAATATAAAAACATGTATCTACACAATGAGTGCATTGTATTAAATTATTAATTTAAATGTAAGTAAGGCCACCTAATATAAAGTGGAATGAGTCGTTTAAATGTTTAATTTTTATTTCTAAACTTTTGATAAATGAGTTTAAATATACGCAATATATAACATAAGTCTTGGTAAAAAATTAACTTATTGTGCTGGGTTAAATATAACAACCCATCTTGCAGGATAAGGTTTATAATTACACTGTTGACCCATCCCTTACAACTTGTGTTCTGTCCTATATTTAAACAGTTACTGGGTTAAAAACAACCCAAATTGGGGTATTTTTAACCCATTTATTTTATTTTAGTATTTTATTTAAATTTTACATTTTTTAGTGTAGTGTGCAAAAAGGAGCATGTCACTACATGGCCTCTAATGTTCTCTATGGTAGGGGAAGATGGGGTAACATTTTTTTAAATAAAAAGTTAACAGTTAGGCCCCTGTGATAAGATGCCGCCCTTAGAATTGGGGCAGAAAGATTTTAATATTTGAGGTTTTATTTTTTATTTTTTTTATAAATAAAAAATGCAAAATATGTAATATGCAATACCTTGTTAACTAATTTCAATTATTTAATAAAAATTAAAAATTAATTTCAATTCTATTTTAATATATATTTAAAATCTGAAAATTATGTAAGCAATGTACAGTACATGTTTCATGATTTTATGGCACAAATTTGTTGGCAGCAGGTGTTTATTTTTTCAGAATTTTTTATATGCATATTACGATTTGTCCATTTGCAAAATTTCAGCAGTTTCTATATATATACACTCACTGGCCACTTTATTAGGAACATCTTGCTAGTACCGGGTTGGACCCCTTTTGCCTTCCGAACTGCCTATATTCTTCATGACATAGATTCAACAAGGGGTTGGAAACATTCCTCAGAGATTTTGGTCCATATTGACATGATAGCATCACGCAGTTGCTGTAGATTTGTCGGCTGCACATCCATGATGCGAATCTCCCGTTCCACCACATCCCAAAGCTGCTCTACTGGATTGAGATCTGGTGACTGTGGAGGCCATTTTAGTAAAGTGAACTCATTGTCATGTTCAAGAAACCAGTCTGAGATGATTTGAGCTTTGTGACATGGTGCATTATTCTGCTGGAAGTAGCCATCAGAAGATGGGTACACTGTAGTCATAAAGGGATGGACATGCTCAGCAACAACACTCAGGTAGACTGTGGTGTTTAAATGATGCTCAGTTGGTACTAGGGGGCCCAAAGTTTGCCAAGAAAATATCGCCCACACCTTTACAGCCTGAACCGTTTAGACAAGGCAGGATGGATACATGCTTTAATGTTCTTTACGCTAAATTCTGACCCTACCATCTTAATGTCGCAGCAAAAATCGAGACTCATCAGACTAGGCAACGTTTTTCTGATCTTCTATTGTGCCTGTGCGAATTGTAGCCTCCGTTTCCTGTTCTTAGCTGACAGGAGCGGCCCCCGGTGTGGTCTTCTGCTGCTGTGGCCCATCTGCTTCAGGGTTCGACGTGTTGTGCGTTCAGAAATGGTATTCTGCATACCTTGGTTGTAACGAGTGGTTATTTGAGATACTGTTGCCTTTCTATCATCTCTAACCAGTCTGCCCATTCTCCTCTGACCTCTGACATCAACAATGCATTTTCGTCCACACAACTGCCACTCACTGGATATTTTCTCTTTTTCGGGTCATTCTCTGTAAACTCTAGAGATGGTTGTGCGTGAAAATCCCAGTAGATCAGCAGTTTTTGAAATACTCAGACCAGCCCGTCTGGCACCAACAACCATTCCACGTTCAAAGTCACTTAAATCCCCTTTCTTCCCCATTCTGATGCTCGGTTTGAACTTCAGCAAGTCGTCTTCACCACATCTAGATGCCTAAATGCATTGAGGCTGCATTTACACTTGACATTAACATGCGATCTCCCTGATCCGATCAAGCAGATCAGACCATCAGTCAATCAGAACATGGTACGTTTATTATAATACAATGCAACATCAACTGACTTTTCTATCAGGATAACCGATCGGATCTGTCTTTCCTGTGCAATATTTAAATAAGTCTGCAAAGAATGGCCCAGTGCAAAGTCAACCTGAAGTGGGTTTTCTTTTGAAAAGCATTTTCAGTCGCGGGACATTTAACAAATCAAAGATAAGCGTAGGAGTCTCATTAGCGATCCACGCAGGTGTTCTCCATCTTTCTGACAGTTTGCGAGAGAGGGGGCAGCGTTACATTACACTGAGATCCGATCACAATGCGACCTTCCGATCAGAAGTGCATTTACACTTGTCTTTTCAATGTGTATGTGGACAACATCCGGATACAGGTTGCATGTTAATGCCACGTGTAAACGCAGCCTGAGTTGCTGCCATGTGATTGGCTGATTAGCAATTTGTGTTACCAAGCAATTGAACAGGTGTACCTAATAAAGTGGATGGTGAGTGTATATATATATATATATATATATCATGCATACATATATCATGCTGTTAAATATTTAATGCTTATTAAAATAATTTGAACTATTTTTTATTATTATTAATACCATGGATTAGATGTAAATTTTAAACATCAGATCTATCTATTTTGCTTGGGTTTTTGATTTGTCTGGCATTAATAAATTATTCATCTAAATTGTCTAAATGCAATAAACTTTACATTCAATAGTTAATTTAGTACTTTCCATTTATGACACCTTTTATAAAATCACATTTATGTTTTGTTGTATAACAAATAAATTGGCAAATGTTTCCATTAACAAATTATGATGCATTTCTTTCTAAATGCGTTACAATTTAGCAGTACACACTGTTCTTCCCAGGGGCGTTCTCCCAACCCATAAACCTTTTTATCCCAGGCCCAAACATGAATTTGAACAAATTTTAGCCTTTAATAGGAATATAACTCTCCTATTTCTATAAAAAAAATAGCTTACAGCACCTTTAATCTATAGTTCTGCTCAGTGAAGTAGACAAGAGCTGGGCAGCTTTCCATCTTAAGACACACACATTTCCCAAACACAAGTCCATCCACTAACGTGCCTACTTAGGATCGCTACAGGGCACACAAGCGTTCCCAGACGAGTATGAGATTGTCTTATCTGGATGAGTGATAGTATCCTAGACTATATGAAGCCTGGTGCATGTCCTCCTTTTTTTGGCTGCACAGCCGGCAGCTACAATAAGCACATGGCAATTTTATCACTGCTGCAACCTTCATAAAGTTGTCTGGGAAAAAAAGACTTGTCTGGTGATAATAAAAACGTGTTTTGGAAAGTTGCGGAATTGTTTGGGGACTGTATAATCTAAAAGATTGATGCCATCCCTTGCTCTTATTTTGGCTGCGCCTGCTCTCGTTGCTTTCTTTGGCAGAGAGGAATATGTTTACTGTGGCAACAAGAGGAATGGCACGTGATAGCTCAAGATGCGCAAGCAGTGCTTGGACACTTGACACACACACACACACACACACACACACACACACACACACACATTAATTTTAAATGTGCATGGATTTGTGCCATCAAATTGGCATGGCATTCTTTTTGTAAATTTCTAAAGTAATTAAGCATCTTTATTGTGACACAAACAGGCCATCAGTATAGGGTACAAGATTTTAAAACCACAGGATGCAAACAACAGGTGAAGCTGAGGTCACATGATCTACAGCAGGCCAATTAAAGAGCTGTGAACATCAAGTCTGTGCTGAATGAGAGAGAATTCCTCTTGAGATGGACTATAGCCTGCGGTCATAAATGCCCAGACTGGATAGGGTCCTCAAATTGACATCTGATATTTGAATCCTTCACCAGAGAGCTTTGTTTGATTGACCAACACTGTAAGACTCAGTCCGCCTGCAGGCATAAAAAACCCCTCTTCACACACCTGCATAGGAGAACCTAAAGAAAACAAGCCCACGTCATTTCACCACTAAATCAAATATGTCCTTGACAGAATTTCCTGGATTCACCAGTGCACACATTCTAGCAGCAAGTGGTAGACTCCTGTTCACCACAATTAGGCACACATAATATTTTAATTTGAATGAATAATGTTAATGCTGCTCAGACTGACACAACTCAAGAGAATTTTTGCAAAGAGGTTTTATTTTTGTCTGTTATCTTTTTTCAATGCATTGCAAAGAAAACAGGTCAATCAAAAAGATTTGTATCATCTGTATCATTGCACACAGTGTTTCTCCTGTTTGTCAGCGCTGTTTCATCTGGCTTTAAACTAGTGTAAATCACTAAGTAATTTGTATTCTTCACCAAATTCAAGCGCTTCACACTGGATCTTACAGCATCGTTTAGCGAGACTCATCAGCAAGTAAATGCATCTGCTCTAGTGAGCTCACGCTGCGCTGCTGTTTGAACTTTGAGCCGAGCTGAAAAATTGTCCGTGTGGTGCACTTCAAATAATTAGCACTGTTTCATTCTGTTTTTGTCGCATAAAAATTATATCGAACATTTATCAAACTTTTTATATTGTTTAAAACTGCTGCCATTGTATGATAATGAATTAGCATTTTTATTCAGCCTGTTTAACAAGTTTTCCTGCCTAACATTTGTGTTGGTCTTATAAAGTCACCACCAAATCAAAATGAATGATGTAATTTTTAATAGAATGTTGCAGTATTTATTTCAAATGATTTATCCATGCACATCGTTTTGTATGTGTTCAGAACAAAATTCTCAAAATTGTGATGATTGAAACTATAGGAACCATAAGACTTATTATGTATATTGAGTATATATTTTATGGATATATTTTTACTATTCCACTGTTGTCAGAGTCATCATGTTTTGTTTATGTTTGGAAGCACTATTGATGGGTTGCTTATTAAGCTTGTTTAGGCTTGGCTCGTAAAGCAATCCAGTGTATGTTAAGAATGTAGGCAGATGCGGGTCACAATATTTTGGCATGTGGCTTATTTACAAGATAAAGCATTTGGATTTAGGATTATTATGGGCTTGTTCTTACTGTATTTGATGTTTTTTTTTTTTTTTTTTTTTTTTTTTTAAGCAAGATCTAATGATCCAATACTAATGAGTCAAGACACACCTTGTTTCCTGTGATATCTTGCACCACACATACAGAAGACAGACCCAATTCTGATACATTATGAACAACTAGTTGGTTAGTTCTGTTCTGCACACACTGAAAATAATTTTTGTAAATGTGGTTGTCACTAAAGTACCTTCATTTTTCAGAAGTTAATTCTGTTGTAGAATGTGGTCTTCACTCTGTAAATTGCTGGACTGTGTTTGCACAGAACAAGCACTAAATGGGGACCCATCAACCAAATTTAGCTGTAGTCTGTACACAGCCTATTTATTTATTTATTTATTTATTAATGGCAGCCATCATTTTTAATCAAAAGCTCTTCCCATTCCCCTCATTAAGACTTATTTTCTCTGGTGGCATGTACACTTGCATAAGGGCTGGGTAATAAGTTCAATAACTTCTCTCCAGAAACCTGACACATACATAAAACAATCCTCCATTTCATTTGCAGCACCCACTTTTTATGATCCAATCAACTCCTGACAGACAAAATCAAGCACCACCCTACATTTTTAATATTGTTAGTTTTTATTTATTTGAAAAGTCTATTGATATGATTTATTAAGACCAAGTTACATCAAATCTATCAAATGTGCAAAGTAAAACTATTTTCATATTATTACTATTATTAACAACAATAACGTAGGGTTGAAAACCCTTCTGCTTTCATGTCCAACTCCATCTTCCACCCAAAAGGTCCATTTGGCATTCCTGAAGGCACTTTTCTTTGCTGGCAATCTTTCTCTTCACTGGGGCCCTTTTCTTGGGGATCTGCTCTCTCTCCCTCTATCTTTCTTACTCTCTCTCTCTCTCTCTCTCTCAGGTAACTTTTTACATGCTGGGTACAATTAACAGTTTATGTTTTACCATCTTTCATCTATTTTGTAACCAATTCAAGTGTAACTGTAACAAAATACTGTTATTAAACCATTTCATTTATAAATGATGTGCTTACAAGTCTTGTTTTAACATTTACTTTGAAGTGCTACCTATTGCAATACAATATAGTCACACAATAGCAATGCTCTCCCACGTAATTTGCTATTCTAACTGCACTTATTTTCGTCGTTGGTATAAGTGGAAGTGGGTGGTAATAGACTAGAAATGTACAGTTTAATAGCATCGTGCTGATACTGTTTCTTTAGTTATTCTGCAGTCAGCCTGAACCAACACAGGGAACTCAACTATTTATTGATTTATTTTTCTAAATATATATACATATATACAGTTGTGCTCATAAGTTTACATACCCCTTACAGAATGTGCACAGTATTAATAGTTGAGATTTTTTAAGATGGTTAATGTTTTTTTGATGTTATTTTTTATTTAGTACTGTCCTGAATAAGCTATTTCACATGTTTATATACAGTATACTCCACAAGACAAAATAATAACTGAATTTATAAAAATGACCCCATTAAAAAGTTTACATACCCTTGAATCTTATTACTATGTGTCATTTCCTGGATGATTCACAACTGTTTTTATATTTTGTGATAGTTCATGCAGAAGATAGATCATGAGGCCCTTGTTGGTCCTGAGCATTTCAACTGCATGCTGACAACTGAGGGACTAATGCATCACTATTACAAAAGGTGAAAACATGTACTGATGCTCAAGAAAGCCACACAATGCATTAAGAGATGGGGGTGTAAACTTTTTAAATTGGATGATTAGGGTAAATTGCACTTATTTTGTCTTCTGATAAACATGTAATTATTTATGTAGTGCCTGAAGTCCAGTAATACATGAAAAAATATGATTGTTAAACAAAATGAGAAGAATTTACACATCATCCTGTTCAAAAGTTTACATCCCCCAGCTCTTAATGCATTGTGTTGACAAATTGTTTCCACCTTTTGTAATAGTTGTGTACGTCCCTCAGTTGTCCTCAGTGTTATGACCTTGAGATATGTTATGATTCTGTGAACTGTTTTTGTATGTATTTGATCTTTCTGCTCGTGTGTTTAGACATGTTTGTGTTCCAGATTGGTGTGGCCTCCGTTAACCAGCTGGAGATGGTTATTGGTCCTACTATGCACCTTACCCAGATATAAGGACCGTTTCAAACACTCTTCTGCTGCCTTTGAGCCTCGTTGACCATAATGTTTCGCTAGCGTTCTGATTGACTTTTTTTTTCTATTGTTTGTATTGCCGTCATCGTTTTCGTTTAGTTGTGAAAGAGTGTCGTACCAGAGAGAGAGAGATATTATGAGTGCATTGAATCTGATGAGTGTTTATTATTGTAAGATCAAATTCTAAAACTCCTGTTTATCTGAACATTGCCTCTTTTGATTATGATTTGGATTCTGACTCAGTGTTGGGTAAGTTACTCTAAAAATGTAATCAAATTACTCATTACTGATTACTCCTTTCAAAAGTAATCACGTTACTGTTCTGATTACTTTATTTCAAAAGTAATTAGTAATTAGTTACATTACTAGTTACGTTACTCTTTTCCTCCATGAAATTTATGAAATCCCAGCTTTCGCGCTCCCGATAAATATTTGTTATTAAAGCATCAACATTCACAGAACACTGTTAACTAAAGCAAGCGGCTGCTGCGTGCATGGTTTGGCTTGGCAGAATGCCAGCAAAGAGCGTTGTAATCTCTAAAAGACATCTCATTTCATCGCAATCTCACAAATCTCTGTTATAACACAATAAATATATACTTAATGAATCTTTCATAATGTCTACAATTCATGTGTAATAATGAGAGGATTCGTGAGCACACAAATTTCAGCACTGAATTGCTTTTGTGAAATAGATGAATAACAATTTATTTTTTTTAGATATTTTATCTTTAGATATTTCTATTTTGCGGGAGTCCCGTAAATCATTTTATTCTCCCGCATCCCACACACACACACGAGTATCTGCTCTCGCCTATCAAGTCTTGTCTCACGCTGTTCTCTGTTGGGTTGGGTCTCGCGGGAGCAGGTCTCTAATCCACTGGCACTTGACAGTGCGTGTGCTACATCCTTTTTACAATCGCTAGATTATAGAACACTGCATTCTGTCAGCAATGTAACGTGGCAGTAACGTATAGAGACCTCGGCTTGTAACTATACTCTAATTACTATTTTGAAAATTATAACGCGTTAGATTACTCCGTTACTAAAAAAGAAATCAAATTAGAGTAAGGCGTTACTAAGTAATGCGTTACTGCCCAGCACTGTTCTGACTCTGCTTTGTGTACACCCTGCATCTTTGTAAATATTCTTGTAAATACACGTTTGCCAAATTGAGGGATGTAGGGGGCTGGGCGGCATTTCTTTTTGTATATATTTTTTCTCTTTGTTTATGGTTGAGGGAGGTAGGGAAGTTGGTCTGTATTTTGTTTCTTTATTTTTGATTTGAGCTTATCTAGTTATTAAAAAGAGGATTATTTTATTTATTGTTTTGGCCTGTTCTGCCCCTGAAGATATTCCTGTGTAAAGAAAATAAAATTGTTTATCTGGCATCTCTCTGGTGTGAACTCAGATCTCTTTTTCTGTTAGGGCTAACCCCTAGAGGTCGTAACATCAGTGTGAAAATATGGATTTCAAAATCATACAGTCACTCTTAAAAAGGGTTCAAATATGCAGAAGATGCTGGAAAACCAAAGAATGTGCAGGAGCTACAGTATATATATTTATATGGCTTCTACATTATTTGATTCTTATATTCAGTAATATGCATTTTATTTTTGTATGTTTTCTATTTTTTCATTTCTAAGTTTCTCATCTGTCTAGACAATATTTGTCCTCTCTCCTCCAGGCCCGCACGGGCTGCCCCTTCTATCCCCTGGTTATCTGATGTTCTTTGTGAGCATCCGACCAAACTCAGGACAGCAGAGAGAAAATGGTGCAAATCAAAAGATCTGTCGGACCTGAGTATGTATCAGTCTTTGCTTTCATCTTTCTCTGCTGAAGTCCACACGGCCAAATCTTCATATTTCCACAACAAGATCAACAGTGCTCCAGACACACATAATCTCTTCTAAGCATTTAATTATCTCCTCTATCCCCCTCCACCACCTCCCACCACTTCTATAACAGCTAAAGATTTTGCCACATTCTTCACAGACAAAACTAGAACAATCAGTAGTCAATTCTCAGCCCCACATACACAGGACCTCAAACCAACCACACCCACTGCTAAAACTCCCATCTTCTCCTTCTGTCCCCTCACTGAGGCAGAAGTATCAAAACTTCTCCTCTCCAGCCATCCTACAACATGCCCTTTAGACCTAATCCCCTCACACCTTCTCCAACCAATCTCTCCTACACTCTTACCAGCACTCACACACATCATAAACACATCTTTCCTCACAGGGACATTCCCCACTGCATTCCAGCAGGCTCGGGTAACCCTACTGCTCAAAAAACCTACATTAAACACTTCACTTACAGATAGCTACAGACCTGTCTCTCTCCTTCCATTCATAGTGAAAACCCTTGAACAAGTTGTTTTCAACCAGGTATCATTGTTTCTTTCACAGAACAACAAACAGGACGCTAATCAGTCAGGTTTCAGGAGTGGCCATTCAACTGAGACTACGATACTGTCAGTCACGGATGCCATGCGGATTACAAAAGCTGAAATCTAAATCATCAGTTCTTATTCTGCTGGATCTATCTGCTGCTTTTGACACTGTCAATCATCAGATCCTCCTGTCCTCCCTCTCATCACTAGGCATCAAAGGGTTTCCACTTCGCTGGTTTGAATCCTATCTCACTGGTAGGTCTTTCAGGGTGGCCTGGGGAGGGGAGGTATCCAAAGCACATCAACTGGTCACTGGGGTTCCTCAGGGATCAGTTCTTGGACCCCTCCTCTTCTCCATATACACGACATCACTGGGTCCCATCATACAGGCACATGGCTTCTCCTACCATTGCTATGCTGATGACACACAGCTCTATCTAACCAGATGATCCATTGGTAGCTGCACGGATCTCAGACTGCCTGGCGGACATCTAGGCATGGATGAAATAACATCACCTACAGCTCAACCTGGCAAACACTGAGCTTCTTGTCTTCCCTGCCACTCCAACTCTACATCATGATTTCACCATCCAGCTAGGTTCTTCTACAATTACCCCATCAACTTCAGTCAGAAATCTTGGTGTAATCTTTGATGACCAGCTGACCTTCAAAGACCACACTACAAAGACTGCTCGATCTTGCAGGTTTGCATTGCACAACATCAGAAAGATCAGGCCATTTCTAACGGAAAAGCTAGAAAAAATTCGAATTGGGCATGCTGCACAACTTCTTGTCCAGGCCCTTGTCATTTCTAGGCTGGACTACTGCAATGTGCTTCTGGCTGGACTTCCATCAAGCACAATCAAACCTCTACAGATGATTCATAATGCAGCGGCACGACTGGTTTTTAACAAGCCCAAAAGAGCCCATGTTACACCTCTCTTTATATCATTGCACTGGCTACCGGTTGCGGCTTGCATCAAGTTTAAGACATTGATGCTTGCATATAGAACAGCCACAGGCTCAGCACCCACCTACTTCCACTCACTATTATGAATCTACATCCCCTCCAGAAGTCTGAGATCCGCTAGTGAGCGAAGCCTGGTGGTTCCATCACAGAGAGGCTCAAAATCACTTTCCAGAACATTCTCATTCACCATTCCTGGCCGGCGGAATAATATTCCCACCCCTATCCGGAATGCTGAATCCCTGACAATTTTCAAGCAACAGCTGAACACTCATCTCTTTCGTCACTACTTGACTTCATCCTAAAAAAAAAAATTAAAAAAATGTATTTCTCTTTATTTATTCCTTCCCTTTCTAGCTTGTACTTATTTGAACAAATGCCTCAAACCTGTTATTACGAACACTTCCTGTGTCTGTTTGCCTCTTTAAGAAGAATTGCTTTATGTATTCCCCAATTATAAGTCGCTTTGGATAAAAGCATCTGCAAAATGACTAAATGTAAATGTAGGCCCTAAATGTTGAATTATTTTGTGAGGAGGCACTAGCTGCCCCGACTAGTTCTCACACAGAAACCATTGCCTGATCCACTGCATTCATTTTGTACTTGTTGCCAGTGAATAAAGAAACGCTAGTGTCTAAACGATGAAATATTCTCTCATGCAGCCTAAATGTCAGTGGTGCAATGCAGTGAGCCCCAGGGCTCTAAAGAGAGGCTGAGAGAGTAAGACAACAAGGGACATGCAAGAAAGAGAGGATGGGTAAAGGTGATAAATGATGTAACTGCTGGGTCCATCTTTGACACACCAAACTAATGCACAATGCAGCAAACCTAAGACAACACATATGAACATAGATGCATTTAGTCACTAACATTAATACTCCAAGTAGACACAATTTGTTACTAAAGCCATTTGTAATGAAATACACAACTCATTCTATTCTAGTCATCCAATTAGAAGCGCATTAGTTTGTGAGTGCGCGTGTTATGAATCTACTTTTGATGTTCCCTGGAACTCCTTGTGCTACAAGGATCTACTCCAACAAATTCTCATTAGCAAAACAATAGAAATCTGTTAACAAATGGCAAGATTAGCACTGGGCTGGAGAGTCTCAGACATATGTTTGTGTTGAGCTGGAAATAGAGAGCCAGCTGCTGCAGCAGGGGTTGATGGGTAACAGTAGACAAGCCAAAAGAAGAATGTTTGTGTGCAATGGAGGAAAAAGATTGACATTATCTGAAACCAAGATGAGCATATGAGAAATAACAAGTCCCTCCAGCCCCTCCTGTGTCTGGTCATGATATCAGACTTCCAGAGCTGATGATTCCATGCTTGGCTTCCGTCAAGTGCCTCTCCACCAGGTGCTGACATTTCATCTGAAAAAATTAGTCTACGCTTTCCACAACACCAATTTACTTTCCTGATAGAGTGAGTATGAAAACAGGCCTTGACCCACAACCTGTGTGCATCAGAACATGGTGGCTCAGTATGATTACTGTCTAAAATAGCAATGCTGCTAACATAACATTTTTCAGTAGAATGATAGAAGCTCAAAACAGTGCATCTTTCCCATAAGAAACTACATTTTGCAATAATAACAGGGTAATGTGACAAAATATGTATTTACTGTTTTTTGTCGAGTTGCATTGCGCACATAGCCTAACAATGAGCAAGTGAGGTGATAATCAATCACACTCACCTAAAACATTGTCTCTTTGAAGCAGTATTTGAAAAGTCAGATTAATTTATGTCAATCAGTTTGTTTGGACAAGTTTCAAACTGGTTCAAAGACATGTTTACCAGTTCATTGTAGTCCCTGTGCAGCATCTCCTTTATGCACTTAAAATGTTCCATTAAATACCACAGTCCATCGCTATGTCTGATTCAGCTATATAAATGAAGGTGTTTCTAGTTTTATTAACTATAATGTAAATTAAGATTCAAGTTTGATGTCACTCTCACTTATATTGTATTTTTTGTCATGTAAATAGTTTTGCAAAAACATTTTTTCCTAGTAGCTTGTAGCTAATAATGATTTATATTCTGAGCTGTCAGGTTGGATTTTGTGGGAGATTTTGGGTTTATGTCATGTCCGTAAACAGTGGGATAAAATGTCTGGCTGCTATGGCGGCGGATATGTTACTTTCTTAGACTGCATTGTACACCTTTCTTCTAACTTGTTATTTTTTAAGTTTAATATAATACTAAATGGTGATATGTAATACTATTAATTAGTGCTATATATATGTGTGTACTGTGTATATTTATTAAGTATATACAGGTACATCTCAATAAATTAGAATGTCGTGGAAAAGTTCATTTATTTCAGTAATTCAACTCAAATTGTGAAACTCGTGTATTAAATAAATTCAGTGCACACAGACTGAAGTAGTTTGTTTAGTTTAGTCTTTGGTTCTTTTAATTGTGATGATTTTGACTCCCATTTAACAAAAACCCACCAATTCACTATCTCAACAAATTAGAATACTTCATAAGTCCAATAAAAAAATAAAAAAACATTTTTAGTGAATTGTTGGCCTTCTGGAAAGTATGTTCATTTACTGTACATGTACTCAATACTTGGTAGGGGCTCCTTTTGCTTTAATTACTGCCTCAATTGGGCGTGGCATTTTCCTCTTGACAATACCCCATAGATTCTCTGTGGGGTTCAGGTCTGGTGAGTTTGCTAGCCAGTCAAGCACACCAACACCATGGTCAATTAACCAACTTTTGGTGCTTTTGGCAGTGTGGGCAGGTGCCAAATCCTGCTGGAAAATGAAATCAGCATATTCAAAAAGCTGGTCAGCAGAAGGAAGCATGAAGTGCTCCAAAATTACTTGGTAAATGGGTGCAGTGACTTTGGTTTTCAAAAAAACACAAATAGACAAACACCAGCAGATGACATTGCACCCCAAATCATCACAGACTGTGGAAACTTAACACTGGACTTCAAGAAACTTTGGCTATGAGCTTCTCCACCCATCCTCCAGACTCTAGGACCTTGGTTTCCAAATGAAATATAAAACTTGCTCTCATCTGAAAAGAGGACTTTGGACCACTGGGCAATAGTCCAGTTCTTCTTCTCCTTAGCCGAGGTAAGATAATTCTGACGTTATCTGTGGTTCAGGAGTGGCTTAACAAGAGGAATACGACAACTGTAGCCAAATTCCTTGACACGTCTGTGTGTGGTGGCTCTTGATGCCTTGACCCCAGCCTCAGTCCATTCCTTGTGAAGTTCACTCGAATTCTTGAATTGATTTTGCTTGACAATCCTCATAAGGCTGTGGTTCTCTTGGTTGGTTGTGCATCTTTTTCTTCCACACTTTTACCTTCCACTCAACTTTCTGTTAACATGCTTGGATACAGCACTCTGTGAACAGCCAGCTTCTTTAACAATGAATGTTTGTAGCTTACCCTCCTCGGAAGGGTGTCAATGATTGTCTTCTGGACAACTGTCAGGTCAGCAGTCTTCCCCATGATTGTGTAGCCTAGTGAACCAAACTGAGAGACCATTTTGAAGGCTCAGGAAACCTTTGCAGGTGTTTTGAGTTGATTAGCTGATTGGCATGTCACCATATTCTAATTTGTTGAGATGTGAATTGGTGGGTTTTTGTTAAATGTGAGCCAAAAGCATCACAATTAAAAGAACCAAAGACTTAAATTACTTCAGTATGTGTGCACTGAATTTATTTAATACACGAGTTTCACAATTTGAGTTGAATTACTGAAATAAATGAACTTTTCCATGACATTCTAACTTATTGAGATGCACCTGTATAAAGACACATACAGTGTATATTTTGAAAATATTTACATGTATATATTTAAATTCATAGATATTATATCAAATATAAATATATTCAACATATAAATGTAACTTTTTTCTTAAATGTATACACATGCGTGTGTGTGTATTGATATATACATAATAAATATTCACAGTACACACACATATATTATGTAAACAAAAACTTTTATTTTGGATCCGATTAATCACGATTAATCGTTTGACAGCTTCTAACTATTAGTTTGAGTGAAATCCGAATAATCAGATAGTTCAAATTATCCTTCCCAAATAGCTTAGTTTCAAGTTCAAGGGCTGCATGATAATTGCTTAACTGATAAATACTTGATTAATAATCAAAATTATAGTCAGGATTTTTTCCCTACATTTACATTTTACATGTCTCTCAAAAGCTAAACCTATGAAATTCCTGATATTAAAGGGTTAGTTCATCCAAAAATTAAAATTAGCTTGTGTTTTACTCACCCTCGAGGCATCCTAGGTGTATATGGCTTTCTTCTTTCAGACGAATCCAGTCGGAGTTGTATTAAAAATTGGCTATGGGAAGTGAATAAAGGCCTTCTGTAAAGAATCCATGTGTTTTTATAAGAAAAATATCCATATTTCAAACGTAATAAACACTTTTCTTTCACTTCGTCATACGCAGAAGCCGTATATCTGTCATACATTGAGTCCCGTCGGGTTCGGGCAAATATCTTCAGCTCTAATTCGAGGTTAATGAATGTTAGGTGAGCATATGGATGTCCTGCCCGATGTACTATATTACCATAGACCAGCCATTAACGACTCCGTCACAAACTGCGTGATTTCGCCACTTCATGTTGAATTTTTCTGCGACTAAGCGACTAATACAATTTTGGTAATGTGCATATAAACAGCATTTTAATTAGCAGAGTAGAATAATAATAGCTGATATAGTAAGACGTACAAACATAAAAGAAAACCAAACTGGAGGCCAGAACCACTATATATTCAGGATATAATTAAAAATTTGAAGTTGGGATAACCTCCAAACCAAAGCGATACCTTTTTAAAAGCTCATTATCGTTAAATGTTTCTAAAATGTTTATATTCTGAGGTACATTGCTGTCAACAGCCATTTTAGATATTTCAGATTTGGTCTTAGTGACTTAGGAGTCCTCTTCACTACTCCTAACGTTTCACAGATTTTGGAGCTAGGTTTAGCGCTAAAACACTTTGTGAAATACTCTTAGAACAAAAATTTAGGAGTTCTAAATTTAGGACTGACATGCCCATTATTTTTAAGATTTTCTCCTAAATCGGGTTATGAGCTACTTTTAGCCTTAAGATGTTTGTGAATAAGGGCCCAGCACTATAAGCTTAATGATTTTGACACAGTTTTTATAATAACAATATTTCCTTCAGCTGAGGAATGATAAAAACATTGACAGTCAATCAGAATCCATCCTGCTTTTTAGAGCTTAAGCATTTAAGCTGCATGCGACATAACTGCTCCAGTTGCTTATAATTAACTAAATGTTATCATACATTGGTATAGATGCTATTGTAGTTATTGTTATAGTTATCTTTATGGCTATCATTCCTGGTGTGAACAGGCTTTTACACTGGGCAAAATATTTATCCATTTTAAAGAAAATCTGATTGGAGGATTTGAAACTCTTGACATCTGGCAACCCCAAGCACGAAAAGTTGTGGTGGCTTGTTTCCAATGCAAGATAATGCAAATGTCCAGTGAAAAAAAAAATTCCAGACAAATAACCAGAGGGCAAATATCACCAATTATGCTTAAACGACAGAAGCAAACATTTGCGATAACGATTAAAGTACAAGTTATCATTCAGACCTGGTTTCAAGGTAACAAACCAATGTGTAAAAAAAAAAAAAAAAAAAATTGTTAAAACAATGAAGACCCTTTTCGCACTTCTAAGATACTCATATCAGATTCATTCATATTCCAAGTTCGAAACAAAGAGGGAAGTCATAACTATGCACCCAACAGCACGGTTAGGCATTTCTCAATTGCTAGCTTTTGGCAAAGCCACAGACTTCTGCAAAACCATTATTAGCATATCCACTGCTGCGCATGAGGGCATCAGGACAGACCATTTGAGCCTTATAAATAGTGCAGCAGGTCAGTGCCGCTCTATCTATTTTTTTTTTATGAAAGAAGAAGTGAGGTCTAACAAGGCTGCAGGGTTGGAAAGGGCTCTAACGCTGTCCGACCTGATGTTTTCATAAAGCTAATCTCAAAGCCTGCGAGCAGTTATTCCACCTCTTGAGATCATAAAAACAGGGATTATATTAATTTTCTGTCAGCCTGAGTAAAGTCTTTGCACATCACAGGTTGATTTTTGGTACATTCACGGAAGTCAAATAAGCTTCTGCAAACTTTAAAAGAGCACAATGTGTTTGTATTAACAGTTTTCAGCTAGATTCTCTTTCTCTGCTAAGGGAAGTTAAAGAAGAAGTGACCAGAATAGAACTGTCACCCATATTCACAGAGAGGAACACTGATTTAGATGTGTGTTGGTTTGACAACATGAAGACGCCCAAAACACAAACAAGCGGGACAAATAAAAAGTGAATCATACTGCCTGGACTACAAGCTAAAAGAGAGATACAAACAGAAAACAAAAAATCAAACATATGAATGGAATAAAAAGCAGTAACCTCCACACAAACTTCCTGCCAGACAAACACACTAACACACCAGGGAAAACTATAGTGAAAAAAGTAAGATGCCTGAAAGAACTGTTTATATAAGTGGTAAAATAGTGCATTAGTAGATTATACAAGAATTTTAAATAATGCTCAGTGGATTTCTATGGAAAGGCTTTTTAAATAATAAAAGTATGAGCAAAAGTAATTAAAAAATAATGCCACTTGAAAATAATGAAACCCATTTTTCTTTAGAGTAAAAAAAAAAATATATATATATATATAATTTTGCAATTACAAGAAATGAAGTTGCAATTATGAGAAAATCAGGATTATAAAATTCTAATTAACAACTGTTAAGTAACAACTGTGCAGCTCTGAGATATAGTCTCAGCTACACTGTGAAAAAATCTAATGAGCTATTTACTTAAAATATTAAGGTAACAATATTACACATAATATTTTTGAGTAGTTTTTCAAGCTTGATTTTTTTAATGTAATCTACTTGAATAAATCATGTGAAATCTCCTAAATTAATTAATCTATGACACAATGAATTTAATATAATTAGGGAAATGTGCTCATTTATTTTAAGTTTATTCTCAAAAGTCTGTGATTTTGAGTTAGGTCTGTTTGTATTTTGTTATTTTATACATTTACAAGACTGTATACAGCCAATCAGCTCAAGTAGGAAAATACTTGAGAAATGCTGGAAAGTACTGCACTAGCACTATAAGCTACTGCTCATTAAACAAGGCTTAATGCCTAGAGGTTTTAGTAACCATAACCACAAGCTCTACTCTTCTGCACAGTGGTAACTATTGCACTGTGCAATGGAAACTTCAATGTAACAGAAACTCTTACAGATGTCAAACATAACTGAACATTAAACATTAATAGATGCTTCCCTTCACTCAAAAACAACATAGCATTTAATTTCAAAATTTACTCTCCATATCCAGCCATATGCAAAGCATGCTGGGAACTAAAAATCACCTCTAAAATAAAACTGCAAAATCGAGGTAATTCTCTTTAAGTTAATAGGGAGCCTTTTTTAATTAATTGTTTTAGTTTTTTCATTTATTATTTTAGTTTAATAAGACTGCTTTAAAAAATTAGGAAAACACATCTCTTGGTTTTATTAGTATAAAAGACCGCATTATTTTCTATATAACACTGAATCGCAATTTCTTTAATGAAATCCACACATTATTTTTAATTATCACCTTAATTTTTTTATGAAAATTACAAGAGCTATGATCCATTTTTTACAGTGTATGAGAAATAAAGTTGCAATTATACAAGATAAAAATCACAATTATCTTTTTACTTGTTTACTTTGAGGCAACACATGGTTGATAATAATGTTTGCAGTAATGGTTTACAATAATGGTTAATGGTATGAAGTACTGTAAAAGGAAGACCATGCAAAAAAAAAAAAAAAAAAAATGAAGATTTTGTCCAAGAAATGGGCAACATGGTGCAGCAATGTAATTGATCGAGACTTTAAATGGCAATTGATTTGGACACATATGTGCTAGAGAAAATGTCTTTGCTCTGTAAGGAAGGACAAACATCTCTGAAGGCCATCAAATGGGATTTTTGCTTTGTAACATCATAAAATGGCAATTTCAGAGCTTTATCAGTGTTCTGTGACACTATTCAGCAAAAATTCAATAACTTCAATAAGACTGCCATGTTGCAGTCACAAGAGTCTGCCACAAGAATGAGCTTATTTCAAGACACAGCCTGCCACAGATCGATCAGATTAACAGTCATATCAAGGCATATGGTGGAACAGTATTGTGCATGTCATACTATATGACAAATAAGTCACGCTGGAACTGAAGACAGATAACTACAATGAAAACAATATTATTCATCTCAAGCAACTACAATCCACACAATTATTTCTTTTAAATTAAGATCTTACACCCACCTTGTGTTCATCCAATAAAAGACATTTCCCTGTAGAATTTCCCTCCTGCAAATGTAAAAAGGCATACACATTACCTCTCAGAAGAATCAAAGTAATTAAATATAATCTCTTTCCTCATGAGACAGATACAATAAAGATGTCAAGTGCAAAACGAGACAGTACAGGGACAGAATATAAGACATTACAACACAATGAAGAAAGTAATTCGTTTCGAACCATTAGTACAAGCAGCCCAGTCTCAGAAAATCTTAAAGAAGTTAAGTTTGTTATATTTAGACCTGTCAACTTAATATGATCATTTGGTGTTAGCGTTTATGGAAAAAAGAATGTGTTAAAATCAGTAACTCTAACACACAGGTGTTTCGATGCTGCATTAATCCACGTATTGAACAAATCAGATATGCATATAAGCATATGACTCAGTACACATTCATAAAGAAAGTCACATGCTTTGTTTCTGAATGAACCAGCCATTTGAACAAATCAGTTGAATGAATGACTCTCTCATTAAAAGAGTGACTTGCCGCCACCTATTGGTGATTTTAGTTTCATATGTAGCATATCATTTCATTTTAAACAATAATAATTATTATTATTTCATATTCAATATTCATTTTTAAAACCCATTAATAGCATTATTTATGCGATTCTAATTGCAATGTAAATGCATTCATGCCACGTCTGAGCAGTATGTTAATATAGGCCTTCAAATGCAGCTTCTGGAAGCAATATTACGGCCACAATGTTGCGTTAAATGTTTATGCATAATAAATTCTATGTTAAATCAAAATATTTCTTTCTTATACTTTTTGTAATGTCTGTTCAATGCTTTCATTTTTATTTTTTATTTTTACTTTAAAGGTTTAGTTCACCCCAAAATTTAAATTAGCCTGTGATTTACTTACCCTGGAGGCATCATAGGTGTATATGACTTTCTTCTTTCAGATGAATCCAGTCAGAGTTATTGTCCTGGCTATTCCAAGCTTTATCATTGCAGTGGGTGGGTGTTTCTGTTTAACAGTCAAAAGACGTCAAATAAAGTATGCGCAGCCATATTAAAACGTGCCTCATGCAGCTCCCAGGGGTGAATAAAGGCCTCCTGTAGTGAATCCATGTGTTTTTGTAAGAAAAATATCAAATGTAATAAACACTTCTCTCTCACTTCATCTGACTGTGGTGCACAAAAGCCGTTCCGGTGGCTGACATAAGACGTCGCCATTGCATGATTAGTGATGAATACAGAGAGAGAACAAAACAAAATGCCGGTCATGAATTAGAAGTACAAAACGAGGATTTGTAAAGAAAAATGTCGGAGGATTTCGACATAAACCAAGAGGAGACTGGTTTTCCTTTGCTAAAGTAAGGAAACTTTGCTTCCTTTGCTACTATAAACAAACTCGCAGATTAGTATATCTCGGAGGCGTGCGCACTATGCATATGTCTTGCATCATCGGCCAGAACGGCTTCCGAATATGACAGATAACGGAAGGGAGAAAAAAGTGTTTATTACGTTTGAAATATGGATATTTTTCTTATTTGCTACAGTAGGCCTTTATTCACCCCCGGGAGCAGTGTGAGGCATGTTTTATTATGAAAGCACAAGCTTTATTTGACAACTTTTGGAATGTTGAACAGAAACACCCGCCCACTGCAATAATAATGCTTGGAATAGCCAGAACAATTTTTAATACAACTCCGATTGGATTCATCTTAAAGAAGAAAGTCATATACACCTAGGATGCCTCGAAGGTGAGTAAATCATGGGGTGATTTTTATTTTTGATTGAACTAACACTTTAAATTAGGTTGTCTTTAAATTAACTGATGCGTGATAAATTTGTGATTAATCTTTTTCAATTGGCGCATCATTATGTGATATTACATCTTTGCTATTACATAATATTATATTATCTATTATATTCATTTATTTATATTATATCAAGCAAATATCCAAAATGATACTGAGGATTTCTAGGCAAACTGATTAATTAATAATTGGCATTTAAATAATTCATAATGGTAAAAATGTAATGTCTTGCAGCTTTCTTCTTAATATCAGATGCATATCGCAGTCTTGCGCTCTAAAGAGACTCAATCTGGGGCGTTACAAACACACCCACAGACAAGAATGACTAATCTAACATGAGGAGTCATACACTGTTGTGCTTATTAAAGCATCTCAACCGGGACAGGGTCAGAATATAATACTGAGTGCATTTTCTTCTGCTGTACTACATTAATGGAAACATCAACATACACCAAACAGCTGCAGAAAGTAAGACAGAACAGATTTCGTTTCATGGAGCATGAATAAGGAGGCTGTTTCCTTCTCTACTCTGAAATACACCAGCCCTTCTGGGTTTGGAGTGGCCCATGACCCATCAGGCCAGCATGCAGCTCAGAGGGGCCATCCATCACTGGGCCACGGCTGCAGCCTGGGGATAGATTTGCTCTCCCCCAGCTGACTCATCCATCAGCACTGGCTCCACTGCATACTCAAGCAACCTGGAGAGGCCCAGCAAGGCCAGGCAATGTCACACTTTTCCAAACCTGCCAAATGCCTTGAGATAAGCACAATGAAACCAGCGACCAGAGGCTGCTCTACTGCTTTCCTCCAATGACAATCACCAGGACAAATCTGCTAGCTAATATTTCTAAACTGCAGTATTTAAACACAATCCTCACTCAATTTTGTTTGATTTATACAAAAAAAAAAAAAAAAAAAAAAAATTCTAAACAATTTGGTAACACTTTAGTATATAGGGACCAATTCTCACTATTAACTAGTGGCTTATTAGCATGCCTATTATTAACATATTGGCTGTTTATTAGTGTTTATAAAGCACAACTACCTTACTAACTATTAATAAGCAGAAAATTAGTTGTTTATTGAGGCAAAAGTCGTAGTTAATGGGTAAGTTCTCCCAAATATTAAAATTATGTCATTAATGACTCACCCTCATGTCGTTCTAAACCCGTAAGACTTCCGTTCATCTTCGGAACACAGTATAAGATATTTTAGATTTAGTCCGAGAGCTTTCTGTCCCTCCATTGAAAATGAATGTACGGTATACTGTCCATGTCCAGAAAGGTAATAAAAACATCTTCAAAGTAGTCCATGTGACATCAGAGGGTCCGTTAGTATTTGTTGAAGCATCGAAAATACATTTTGGCCCAAAAATAGCAAAAACTACGACTTTATTCAGCATTGTCTTCTCTACCGGGTCTGTTGTGGTGCGTTCACAACACTGTAGTTTAGTGATATCAGGTACACAAACGAATCACTCGATGTAACCGGATCTTCTTGAACCAGTTCACCAAATCGAACTGAATCGTTTGAAACGGTTCGCGTCTCCAATAAGCATTAATCCACAAATGACTTAAGCTGTTAACTTTAATGGTTAATTTTTTGATTAATTAAAACTAACCCTTCGTTGATTAATAGCGAGAATTGGACCTTAAATAAAGTGTGACCAAACATTTTAATAATATTTTATAATCAGGGACTTATAGTATATCAGTGCCATAACGGTTATTAAATATGTAATTGTGCGTGCTCATTTATTTTTAGATTTAGATTACCTTCGCCATCATCTAACACTCACTTAATCTTTAATATTTAAGTGAGTGAGTGAAGTGAGTGATTTAATAACTGTTAAATGTTATATTTAGCACATTTTTTAATGCTTATTGTAGCATGTTAACATGAACTAACAATGAAAAATATTTATAAAGTTACATTTATATTATACAGTAACAGTTGTGTTTATATTAACTATTGTAACAAAAATTTATAAACACTGTAACAAATGATTTGCTCAGTATTAATTAATGTTATATAATGCATTAACTATTGTGTACTAATGGGACCTTATTATGTCACAGTTTATCTAGGCAAAATTTAGAATTAGCAATTTATCGGTTAACTGTATTATTAATTATTGGCTTATTGCTATTGCCAGATTTTAATCAGCCTACTTTTTCTCCTCTTTTCTTCACTACTAATTTGGCCTTGTTTGAAACATGTTTAGATATTTTTACTGAAAAACAAGCCAAGAAGAAATTCTGATTAAGAAGACTACAGGAACTATCATTGCTCCAAGAGCTAACCAGAAGCGATCTCTGATGCAATCAGCCTGAAAGATGATGACGAGGAAGCAGAGAGCAGAATTTGCATGTGGCTTAACTCAAATCCAACGCATAGCCGTTTAATGAAGGAATGGTATTGCAAGGTTAATGACGACGCAAAGCCATTATCACAGTGCTGCTCTGGGCTGCCATGGCGACAAAAGGTCTCATAGTGTGTGTGTGTATATATGTGTGTATTTATAATGTTGGCACGACAATGTGTCCCCAAGTGTCAACAGAGCGGATGAGAAAAGTATAAAGTTGTCACTGTTGGATGACACCTGTATATACCCCCCAGCACCCCACCCACCCCTTTGACTGACAGCAAGAGGCCAGCACCGCTAGCAATTAAAATCTTTAATTAATCAGAGCTATTTAAAGATGCCCATTCATCCCCCTCGGCAGGCGCACAGACGAGAACGAAAGATAAACGGCAAAGCTCTCTCCCTTTCCCTCCCTCTTCTTCTTCCCTGCACCTCTCTCTCTCTCTCTCTCTCTCTCTCTCTCTCTCTCTCTCTCTCTCTCTCTCTCTCTGCCTCCATTCTGGTCTGCACGACCGGAGTGACACAATATCAGCGGCGTGAGATTTCTATGGCTTAATAAAGTAACTATATTAATCTTTAAGAGCTCAGCTGGATTACTGGATGTCTGTAATTTGTGGTGCCCATTTAAGCAAGCATAACTATTACTATTGCTCATGCTTAGGGTGAGAGATTTGAGCAAATCGTTTGTGCTACAGACCTGAACAATACTTCAAATGGTGCGGCTTGTGAAGGAGAGGTGTGTTATTAGTTTTCCAATCGATCAAGCGTACAATTTTTACCCGGTGGAGGATAAAGCAGGTGAAAAAATCTTACATTGATGGAAAAAAAATGAGACCTAACTAGAGACCATATCAAAGAGACTGTGGGTGGGATATTTTGACCACCTAGCAACTGTCCAGAACTCCCTAGCAACCACCTATCAGTCTGCACTGTAGCATGCAGCACTTATATTTTCTAAAGAAAATTTTGATACTAACAGTTCAACAACTGGTGCATTATATTTAAGAACTGTAGAGCTATTTTTATATTTTTTTAAACGATCAACATGCATTTGATCTTTTGGAATTGGGGTTTTATCACAAAGCAATGGTCTTGATTGAGAGGTCTCTTCAGCTTAAAAGGAAAACGCTCTCGGGTCAAAACACAGTATGTGGGTGGTTCATCATTTACTGGCTGTCATGACTCTCAGATGGGACGTAGAGTGACTGATGCACTCAAAGGCTGATTTGTGCTGCCCTGTGTGTGGCATGGCTCACAGAGCATAGTCTTTTATCTCTGCTCTCTTTAAACAGGGACTTCATGATGAAACTACTTTTTAAACTTTAATCAGCATTGTTAGGCAGCGAATTAATTGCTTTGTTTTTTCGCAACTTGCTAATGAAAATGAGGGTGATATGGCACAAACATGAAAACACTGGCACTGAAAGACAGATGCATGAAGAACATTGTAAAAGGTCAGACGTTAACCTTAACACAAAAACTGTGATTTTACCTAATCCATTAATTATATTTTACCTGCAAGCACATGGGATACATAAAAACATTAATGACACTTTCAAACCAGCTGAAATGCATATTAAAACTTACAATTTGCATAATTTAAATAGGATAGGCAGAAAGACACAAACAGAAAGACAAATAGCGAGGCAGATAGATAGATAGATAGATAGATAGATAGATAGATAGACAGACAGACAGACAGATAGATAGATAGATAGATAGATAGACTGAAAGACATAGATAGATAGATAGATAGATAGACAGACCGACAGACAGACAGATAGATAGATAGATAGATAGATAGATAGATAGATAGATAGATAGATAGATAGATAGATAGATAGATAGATAGATAGATAGATAGATAGATGAAATGAAACAGGTCACTTCCTGTTTGTTGCTGTCGTATGCCTCTAGTTTGAGCTCCGTCACGTTATTCTCTAGCTTCTATTTTTTTTATTGTTGAAATCTATTTTATACACCATCATTTTCGTTTCTATAACGTGTGAATATATCCTCTATCGTATTCTACAACAAAAACAATCAGAGCGCCTTGTTATCACTAGTTTTATTTTGATTTCCCGAGTCCGCTAGTAGCTTATAGCCCATTAGCATCACCAGCGTGGTTGTCGCTAAACCCGCTTGCATCGCTAATACTCTATTCACACGCATTACAATTGCTTTACTCACTGTTACTTGCTTTAATGGCGGATGTTTGTCTACCTTTGAGTGCAGGTGACGACACGTTCGAGCTGCATTCGGTGCAGCTCGAGCTGGAGGCCGTGGAGAAGCAGATTCGGGTCCTGGAGCAGAGGCAGTCCCAGCTGAGAGAGCGGAGAGCCGCGCTGGAAACCTCCCGGGCTGACGCTCACAAGTCCAGGGTAAGTATACAGCGCGCTGCTAACAGTCCCACCACCTCCACCCCGTGTGTTTCTCTGCACAGGGCCGGTGCACCCAGGACGCGATCTGCCCAGATGTCCTTCACGACGGCGCCGGGACACCACGGACCCTGGGTGCATCTGCAGCGGAGGACGCGAGCCAGGCCCCGGGCGACGACTTCTCCCCCTCCGGTCTTCGAGATCTCCACACGGAACCGCTTCTCTCCCCTCCGCGAGACGGAACGCGACGCTGTGATCGTCGGAGACTCCATCGTCCGACACGTCCGTGCTACGTTAGCCGAAGGTAAAGTGCACACTCACTGTCTCCCTGGTGCTCGTGTTCTCGATGTTTCTGCGCAGATACCCGCGATCCTGAAGGCCGACGAGAGCCCCAGAGCGGTCGTGCTTCACGCCGGGGTTAACGACACCACGCAGCGGCAGACGGAGACGCTGAAGAGGGACTTCAGGAGCCTGATCGAGACAGTTCGCAGCACGATGCCCGCGGCGACGATCATCGTGTCAGGACCGCTGCCCACGTATCGACGAGGACACGTAAGGTTCAGTAGACTTTTTGCTTTAAATGAATGGTTATTGTCATGGTGTAAAGAACAGAAATTGCTCTTTGTTAATAATTGGAATCTTTTCTGGGAGCGTCCTAGGCTTTTTCGCGCTGATGGCCTGCACCCCAGCAGAGTCGGAGCGGAGCTGCTGTCGGACAACATCTCCAGGACTCTACGCTCCATTTGACTAGTAAGACAATTCTCAAATAACTGCTATTATGGCTTTTGTTCTACCCACTTAAATAGAAGTACTTGCGCTGTCCAATCTATTAAGACTGTGTCTGTTCCCCGAATAGTGAGGTCAAAATATAAATTTAATGCAGGATCTAGAAAAAATCTTATCGTGATTAAACCAGAAAAACGTAAAATAAATGAACAAAAACAATTTTTAAAGTTTGGGCTCATAAACATTAGATCACTTACACCCAAAGCAGTTATTGTAAATTAAATGATCACAGATAATAGTTTTGATGTACTCTGCTTGACTGAAACCTGGCTAAAACCAAATGATTATATTGGTCTAAATGAGTCTACTCCATCAAACTACTGTTATAAACATGAGCCCCGTCAGACTGGTCGTGGGGGAGGTGTTGCAACAATATATAGTGATATTCTTAGTGTTACCCAGAAAACAGGATACAGGTTTAACTCATTTGAAATACTTATGCTTAATGTTACACTGTCAGATATGCAAAAGAAATATATCATATCTCTTTCTCTGGCTACTGTGTATAGACCACCAGGGCCATATACAGAATTCCTAAAAGAATTTGGAGATTTCCTCTCAGACCTGTTGGTTACCGCTGATAAAGCGCTAATTTTCGGAGATTTTAACATTCATATTGATAATACAAATGATGCATTAGGACTTGCGTTTACTAACTTATTAAACTGTTTTGGAGTAAAGCAAAATGTCACAGGGCCCACTCATCGTTTTAATCATACGCTAGACTTAATTATATCGCATGGAATCGATATTACTGACATAGATATCGTACCTCAAAGTGATGATGTTACTGACCATTTTCCTTGTATCGTGCATTCTGCGTATTAATAATAATAACTATATAGCTTCGCGTTATCGTCCGGGCAGAACTATTGTTCCAGCCACCAAAGACAGATTCGCAAATAACCTGCCTGATTTATCTCAACTGCTCTGTGTACCCATAAATACACATGAACTAGACAAAATGACTGGCAATATGGGCACTATCTTCTCTAATACATTAGAAGCTGTTGCCCCCATCAAATTGAAAAAGGTTATGTAATAATGTGATGTTCTATGGTACAACAGTAATACCCACGCTCTCAAGAAAGAAACTCGTAGTCTTGAGCGCAAATGGAGAAAAACGAACTTGGAAGTTTTTTAGAATTGCGTGGAAAAACAGTATGTCCAGCTATAGACAGGCTCTAAAAGCTACCAGGGCCGAGTATATCCACAAACTCATAGAAAATAACCAAAACAACCCAAGGTTTTTATTTAGCACAGTGGCTAGATTAACAAATAACCAGACGCCACCCGATCTAAATATTCCCTCACAGTTAAATAGTAATGACTTTATGAATTTCTTCACTGATAAAATAGATAACATCAGAAATACAATAACAAATGTAGATTCTACAGCGTCTAATACTTTAGGTTTATCTATCGCACCCAAAGATAAACTGCAGTGCTTTACAACTATAGGACAGGAAGAGCTAAATAAACTTATCACTGCATCTAAACCAACAACATGTTTATTAGATCCTGTACCCACTAAATTACTGAAAGAGTTGTTACCTGTAGCAGAAAAACCGCTTCTCAATATTATTAACTCGTCGTTATCTTTAGGTCACGTCCCAAAACCATTCAAGCTGGCGGTTATTAAGCCTCTTATTAAGAAACCACAACTAGATCCTAGTGAACTGGCAAATTACAGACCCATTTCAAATCTTCCATTTATGTCTAAAATTTTAGAAAAAGTTGTGTCGGCTCAATTGTGCTCCTACCTGCAAAAAAATGATCTCTATGAAGAATTTTAGTCGGGTTTCAGGCCCCATCATAGCACAGAAACTGCACTTGTTAAAATTACAAATGACTTGCTTCTTGCATCAGACCAAGGCTGCATCTCATTGCTAGTTTTACTTGATCTTAGTGCTGTGTTTGACACCATAGATCATGACATACTCATAGATAGATTACAAAAACTATACAGGTATCCAAGGGCAGGCTTTAAGATGGTTTAGATCCTACCTGTCCGATCGCTACCACTTTGTTTATTTAAATGGGGAGTCATCTCATTTATCACAAGTAAAATATGGAGTGCCACAAGGATCTGTCCTAGGTCCTCTGCTATTTTCAATATACATGTTGCCCCTTGGTAATATCATTAGAAAATACGGGATTAGTTTCCACTGTTATGCTGATGATACTCAACTATATATCTCAACAAGACCAGGTGAAACTTCTAAATTATCTAAGCTAACAGAGTGTGTTAAAAATGTAAAAGATTGGATGACCAATAATTTTCTCCTATTAAATTCAGATAAGACAGAGATATTACTTATTGGACCAGAAAACATTACACAGAATCTCGTAGATTACAATTTGCAACTAGACGGATGTACTGTTACTTCCTCTACTGTAAAAAATCTGGGTGTTATATTAGACAGTAACTTGTCTTTTGAAAATCATATTTCCCATGTTACAAAAACAGCATTCTTCCATCTTAGAAACATTGCCAAGCTACGAAACATGTTACCTGTTCCTGATGCAGAAAAGCTAGTTCATGCATTCATGACCTCTAGACTGGACTATTGTAATGCACTGCTAGGTGGTTGTCCTGCATCCTCAATAAACAAGCTACAGGTAGTCCGAAATGGAGCGGCTAGAGTCCTTACCAGGTCAAGAAAATATGATCATATTACCCCAATACTACAGTCTCTGCACTGGCTACCTATTAAGTTCCGTATCAGTTACAAAATATTATTACTTACTTATAAGGCCCTTAATAGCTTAGCTCCTGCGTACCTAACTAGTCTTCTACCACGCTACAACCAATCACGATCCCTAAGGTCACAAAACGCTGGACTTTTGATAGTACCTAGGATAGCAAAGTCCACTAAAGGAGGTAGAGCTTTTTCGCATTTGGCTCCCAAACTCTGGAATAGCCTTCCTGATAATGTTCGGGGTTCAGACACACTCTCTCTGTTTAAATCTAGATTAAAAGACACACCTCTTTGGCCAAGCATTCAAATAATGCATCTCATAATTTTGGACTGCAGTTATATCTGATCAAATGTGCATTATTATTCTTTAGCTTGGGTTAAACGAATTAATTTTACTTGGCTGGAACAGCAGCTACGCTAATTATGTGTCTATTTGTTTTCTCTGCTTTGCCACGGGATTTACATCCCGTGGTAACTAGGATTTACACAAGCTCCAGTCTGGATCCAGAACACCTGAGAAGAGATGATGGCAGCCCCTCAGAGGACCTCAGATGATGCTAGTTAACCCAGAGACAACATACAGAACTACCACATTTTGCTATAAGTTTGATTGCATAATTGCTGTTAATAGTGTTAATCGTCTGTTTGTTTACGTCTTTTTTATTGATTTTTCGGAACATTTCTGCTATATGCACATGAACTGACAATCACCACTGATAAGCTACTACTAAATATTGTAGAAACTTAATTTTCTGTAAAGTTGCTTTGTAATGATTTGTATCGTAAAAAGCGCTATACAAATAAACTTGAATTGAATTGAATTGAATAGATAGATAGATAGATAGATAGACTGAAAGACATAGATAGTTAATTTAATTGAATTGAATATATATATATATATATAGATGAAACCCACTCCGTGGACACTGAGGCAGATAGATAGATAGATAGATAGATAGATAGATAGATAGAATAACAGACAGACAGACAGACAGACAGACAGACAGACAGACAGATAGATAGATAGATAGATAGATAGATAGATAGATAGATAGATAGATAGATAGATAGATAGATAGATAGATAGACTGAGAGAGATAGATAGATAGATAGATAGATAGATAGATAGATAGATAGATAGATAGATAGATAGATAGATAGATAGATAGATAGATAGATAGATAGATATATAGATATACAGACCGACAGACAGACAGATAGATAGATAGATAGATAGATAGATAGATAGACCGACAGACAGACAGACAGACAGACAGACAGACAGACAGATAGATAGATAGATAGATAGATAGATAGATAGATAGATAGATAGATAGATAGATAGATAGATAGATAGATAGATAGATAGATAGATAGACTGAAAGACATAGATAGATAGATAGATAGATTGATAGACATACAGACCGACAGACAGACAGACAGACAGACAGACAGATAAATAGATAGATAGATAGATAGATAGATAGATAGATAGATAGATAGATAGATAGATAGATAGATAGATAGATAGATAGATAGATAGATAGGTAGATAGATACTGTAGATAGATAGACTGAAAGACATAGATAGATAGACATTTAGACAGACAGACAGACAGACAGACAGATAGATAGATAGATAGATAGATAGATAGATAGATAGATAGATAGATAGATAGATAGATAGATAGATAGATAGATAGATAGATAGATAGATAGATAGATAGATAGATAGACAGACAGACATTAGACAGACAAACAGACAGACACCACCATGTGTCTAACATCCAGCAGCTCCATGATGCCATTATGGAGGAGTGGAAGAGGGTCCCAACAAACAACCTGTGCATCCAACCTGTGAATTCCATGCCCAGGAGGATTAAGGCAATGCTAGATAACAATGGTGCTCACACAAAATATTGACACTTTGGACACAGTTTTGATATGTTCACTGGGTTTACCCACCTATATTGACAATAATGGCTGTATGTTAAGTTATTTTCAGAGGACAGTAAATCTATACTGCTATACAAGCAGCACATTTACTACTCTAAAATATATCCAAGTTTCATTTCTATAGTATTGTCCTGAGAAAATATACTAAAATGGTTGCTGAAATGTTAAGGGTGTACTCACTTTTGTGAGATACTGTAGATAAATAGCAAGGCAGACAGAAAGACATAGAGATAGATAGATAGATAGATAGATAGACAGACAGACAGACAGACAGACAGATAGATAGATGAATCTGATAGATGGACAGAACATTTACAATAGCTGTTTTGGTTGAACTGCAGTACTGAAGGATAATGTTTGTATAGTGTTGTTCATAAGTGCCTCATTCTCTAGTTAGGAGACTAATGTTGTGTGAAAAGAACATTCAAGAGCTCTCTAAAAGGTTCAGATAAGCAATTCCATCCCTGAAAAATATTCAGCCTCTGTGATACAAACACAAAGCGGAAATTGGTCCTTTGATAAGCTGTAAACAAACCACTCAGACATATATACAGTTATGACAATACAAGCAGCAGCGCAGCCACGTGTGTGACATCAAATACATCATACATTTACACATAAAGAGCACATATGGACACACACTCTTACATACCTCATCGCCACCAGCAGCTCACTCAGTGAGTCACACATGCTGACAAGGAAATGGACAAAAAAACTGAAAGTGCCAAAACAATACATCATTCTCCCTTGGGAACGGCCTCTGTCATGCTCATATTTCTGCTCTTTAGTATATGTCATGTTAAATCAATGTGTTAAGTGCTCATGTGCCATGTTTTATTGAAGTTAAAATCATTAGTTGTTTATAGATTATACACCAGAGTAATACATGAAACCTCCAGACTAGACGTATCAAAATTGTACAGCAAAAACATCATTAATCATTCCATTAACAGAATGCAGGTATTGCCTCCTAACAGATTTGGCTGTTATTCCATCTAAGCGCAAATAATTCTTGTTGCATGAGCTACATTCAATAAACACAAACCTTGGGGACATACATAATCTATAGCAAATAACCTTGCTATAAAACCTACAAATATTACACTGTGGCATTGTACTCATCCTGAAATCAACTGCACAGCAAAAAAAATAAAAAAATAAAAAAATACCTCAGTTTCTTAATCAGTGTAGAATTGATAATTGAGTTAGAGGGTTATGTTTTGATTATTTCATTTGTTTGATTGCCGCCCAATTCCCTCCTTTTCTGTTCCCTAGTTTCCTGGGGTTTTATTATTTTTTCCCTTTTTTTTTTTTTTTTGTGTGTATAAGCTTTCCTACAATAACCTTGTAAATAAATACTTGTTTGCCTTTAGCATCTTTGTTTTTACTGCTTGCCCTGGTATTGCACCGAAATCAATTCCCAACACTTAATGTTATTTCCCATACCCCTTACTAACTACAGGGGACGTAACAACCAGTAAAAGTTATTTATTTATTATATATTTTTTAAATTAGGTTTATTTTTCCAACCCCATTAGGGAAATGTTTTTTTCTTGTTTTATGCATAAATCTTGCTAAATGCTTCTGGATTTATGCGTAAAGCAAGAAAAAAAAGCCAATTAAGGTGTTTAATGTTTTACACGTCATATTATATTTGTAATATCATTACAAATTTCATCTTTGATTTTTAGATATTTTACTAGAGAACAATACAAAAAATACTTATTAAAAAAATTATGTTTTGCACTGAGTGAAGTCCCTGAACGATAAGAAAATCAAATCAGTTGTTATACATATTTTTTTGCTGAGTACAGAATAATCTTGAATGCTGGAGATGATGTTTTATGTATCTGCTTTTATAAAGTGCTGGTCTTGCTCTTACCAGTGAAAGAGTGATGGTTCCAGTGGTGGGGTTGCTTATCTTTGTGAAGAGCCTGTTCCCCAGAAACCCCTTCTTTACCAGAGATCTATCAGTTTCAGCCAGGTTGGCACAGTGTTATGGTAAAACTGACCTTTAATGTGTTTTCGAGAGCAATGTCAAAGCATACAAATGAGGTAGTACACCGCCTGAGGAGCAAACAAAAGAGACACAATAAAAGCACAGCACAACACAATAAAAACACAAAGAAATTCAAAAAGCATTTCAAGCTGTAAAAAATGATGCTTTAAGATAATTGCAAATAAAATATGACTCAAGTTCATGGTACAGTATGAAGTCACAACCTTCTTGAAAGTGAAGTGTGCGTTTTTTGAGCCAGTAGCTTCAAACAATTTCGACTGTTTTCAAACATGTTTCTAAGACACTCCGAGCCCCGCCTCAAAATCACACGATTGGTTGACTCAATGTAGTTTTGCCCGCCTCACCAAGTAGCAGCCAATTACGTGTCTGACACCAGCTGAGTCCAATCGCATGACTGACAATCACGTTAACAAAAGGGGGGGAAAAACCCTAATGTGAGTGAAATCATAACATCTGTGTTATTAAAAATATTCTAAATTATCGCAATGTTGTTGTGTATAAAATGAAATAACTGAATCGTAAAAAATTGATACAATTATCCTAATTGCATGTTTCTCTGCTTAATTGTATTTGAAGCTTATTCTTTCTTGCACAGTACCAAGGCAATTGCAAGTTTTTAATAAATACTTTTGTGAAATGTTAAAAAATGCTTCATATAAGCTACAGATGAGTTTAATGCTGGTTTATATAAGAGAGAGAATGCATGCATGCAGAGTATGTTTTAAAGCATTAGAGTAGGCTGTTGTCTGTTTATAGCAGATAAAAGTGAAACTACTTTGGTAGTCCTCCAACCTACTTAGCCATACTTAACATGGATTTTCATGTCAGTGCAGTAACAACAGCTGCTTTATTGAATAGGCCAGCCATTATCATCCTTTTCAAGACTACAAAGTGGAGACAAATTCCTATTAAGTATGTGTTCTGACACAACATAGGGGATGAGGGAGAGGAACAGCCCGGATAATTGGGTTAATTGCAAAAAGCATGCAATTAGCTCTAATTGAAGTTACTAGGGCTGTATTCAGAGGCACTGATTCACTGCAGAGAGTAGACATAGTAGCCTATATGTTTAACAATGTCTTCTAAAAATTGGAAGCAATATAGCACACGTACATCACGGAGACGTCTATTTGACGTCTGCATTTACATCTGCAAGACATATTTTTTAGAGTGTTTGCTCATCTGCAATACGTCTATAGGACATCTCATCAGATGTCAAATAGACATTTATTAGATGTCTTTAAGATGTTCATGGTTTAGAATGAATGTAAAACTGACATCTTACAGATGTCTGTCAGATGTTTGTAAACAGCAGATACTTTCCAGATCAAGTGATCTTTAACATACATATCACAGACATACGTGTGCTATCTATGTGCTGCAAAAATCATTTATAAAGGTCTATCAAATGTCATGTTTTGGGCAGATAATGAGATGTTTTTTTTTTTTTTTTTAATTTTTTTTTTTTGTTAATCCTCAGGGCTCCAGACACAAGGGAATAAAAATGGAGCCACAGGTAGGCTGCTATCAAGAATCCAAGACATTAGACCTCTGCTGTGTCCCAATTTGCATATCCGCCCCAAATAGTAAGATGTTTTTGTTTCAAACATAGAATTTTGAAAACGGTCGGCTATTCCAAATGTGAAAAGGAAAAAGAAGTGAAGTGATGAGGAGTGAAACTGCAAGCAAGAGCTGTCTCTCTCTCTCTCTCTCTCTCTCTCACACACACACACACAAACAAAGAATCCATTTTAAAATGTTTAAGTCTTAAATTAACAGGCCTAATGAATTTCATGCTTTGAATGAATTTTCATATTTGCAAACATAAACGGTGCATGACAAGGCAATTCTATGATGTAAGTACTACTGAAGCACTTTTACTGATTTCAAGTCAGAATTTGTTCCTACTTGGAGTAGTGCAATAAAACACCAGTTTTACACAGTAAATCTGAAACATTTATTTTTAAATTAATAAAATGCCTAAATTAATTAATAATCTTACATGATAACAGAATCTGTCAAGAGACAGCAGTCTTTTTCCTCCTGATAAACTTACACCTACAAAACAAATGCTTTTCTGAGCATCAGACAGAGACTGTCGGTTGTCAGATATCAAATATGAAAATCCCACATCTGGACTGAATGGAATGTAACATTTCTAGTTACTGACACATAAGTTGCCTATTTTTCTATCAGCAGCTTACATATTTTGCCTAAAGCTAGCTAACTAGTTTGCATACCATTGTAGCATAAGCTATTGAGCAAAGTTAAACAATTTACCACTACCTATAACTCTGTTTCGTATTTTCTATCCACATTTTATGAGCGAAAATCTTTTCCATAAATTCACATAAAATTATTTAAACTGTTCACTACAAAAAAAGATCACAGCATTTGAGGGTATCACACTACAAATTTGCATATGTTTAGATTTAGCGCCCTCTAGACAAGCATTGATGCTGAATATGAGGAAGAAGCTCAGTGATTCTCATTGATTTCACAGCCGAGAATCATTTTTATGAAGCGCATTATATGTCCCTCTTTATTCAGTCAGTAGCCTACATGTACAACGAACATAACCTGACCTGTTGAGCAATGCTGCTTCATCAACGCATGCTGCTTTTTGGACATTTGGTAGAGCAAAGCAACATTGTTTTTATTAATTCATACACGTATGTTTTCATTTTTGTGTGATAACATTGTTAAAATATTCAAGTAATTTAATAGTAGGCCTACAGCAATGAGTCGTTTTATTTTATTTATTTATTTACTGCTGTACAGTTTGCGACGAAACATCTGGAGAAAGCTCAACTGCATTGTGAGTCTTCACAGTCTCTCACAGGCTAAGCTGAACCCTTGAGAATACTACAAACACTGAAGGGTTCAGAGGCCTCATTTGCCAAATATTCATATTTTGACACCTTATATCTGTGGCTTTTTGAAAAGGCTTTTCTTCTTCTTCTTCTTGGTTGTCCTATTCAGGTTTGCACGTCTGTCAAAACATCACTCTTGGAGATTTGTCAGTCACACAACCTTGACTGATTTTAGATTTACTCTAGAAAGACGTGGGCGGGAGGTTTGTTTTTGTACTGTTCATATATTATTTCAAATCTGTTTCAAATGTATGAGCAAGAAGGACGAGTAGCAGTTTATATTTGCTGTGCAAATACTGCCACCTGTCGGAAGCCTTCTCTAATAAATCAATGAGCCACGAGAGGTCGTGATTTCACCTCTGTTCTATTTTGCACGAATGAAAAATGATCAAAGGTACATTTATTAAGTGGAATAATTATAAAAATTAGCAGAGTAATATCATCAGCATAAATTCAGGATGCGTACGATTGAATATAACGTTAGAAGTCAACTAACGCGCTTATTTGGTTGTTTTACAGCTGATTTATTAGCAAAACAATGTGGCTTACAGTACTTGAGCAAAGTTTTATTTTAATAACCGTCATAAATTTTCCACCTTAGGTTTTAGAACTGGACGAAACTGAGCAGATGTATTTAGCACTGTTTATAATAGTAAATGTAAACTTTATGAGTAAGTCTCGATGTTGCTGCATTACTAGTCAGTCGACATATATATTTACTCGTAGAGAGAATTAAATCCTATTGACCAGAGCTGACACTCTATATATGGGAAGTCCACTTAACAGCAACCTCCTATTACCAGTAGGCGGCACTTGTTAGCTATGAAAAGCAATGGTATTATGATCATCAACATGTAAAATCAATGTTTTGATTTTAAGGCTTTTTAAAAGGATTTTTAAGTTTTTTTTTTTTGTTTGTTTGTTTTTTGCTATAGTATGCATGTAAAAGTTGTTTAGCTGCTGCTAAAGATAAACATATCCACATTTTGAAACTGAGAATTTAAGCAAAAAAAGAAAACAGGACATCTAGTCAACTTGGAAATGTGCTTGACATTTATAAAGACAATAAAATAGCGTATTCTGAGTATGGTACATACACAAAGTTGAAGGCACCTTGACTTAACCAAACATTAACAGTTCTGCCTTGGACTTGTTCCAAGACGAACAAAACAAATGCTGAACACAGAGGCTCGAACCCTTGCATTTAGAAATCTATTAACCATACAATCTTTATTCATCAAGAACAGAAAGCTAATAAGACAATAGTGGTGCTGTGATGACTAAAATATATTATTTCATATATCTACATATGAAACTCCTAAATTTGCTTTTGTCACCTAAAATAGTTTTTCTTAACTGCGAGTACACTGTGCATTGTTGATCTATCTAAAATAGCAAATGTGTGCAGTCAACTCTTATATAAATGTGATTGATTGTTTATTACACAAACACTTATTTAAAAACTCAATAAATTATATTCTTTTATTTCAACAAACTATTTATTGTACTACATATTCGTAGATTTGAGAAGTGAGGCTTTTTCTGCAGATTGAGACTTTGATTGTCATAATTTTGCTGAGTATGTCAACTTGTGTATTTGTGAAACAGTCTTTAAAAAAAAAAAGAGGGAGTTACTTATTACTTGGGAGCTCAGTATTTTCTATACACAAAAATGTTAGATCTTATTGACTCATAGATGTGGTATTCATGTTACTGCACATTTAAGGAAGCATATGCAACACTTACTGCTGTAAAACATAATTTTTGGCCACTCGGATCATCAAAGCAAATATTTCAAGTTAAAACGCTGCTGGATTTCTGCCAGCGGAGATAGTTAAGCTTTTCACTCCAGACGCAGAATCACATCAAGTTGCAGATGGAAGATCTTAGTGAAAGACACGTTGAGTGGATCATGGTCAGACAAAATATCTCCACTCTGCTGATAGACTGCTATCAAAAGTCACCATCAGAGTCACCACAGGAACTGATGTGTCTGCTGAGCAATAGCTGCATTTACATGGCACCCTGCTGCATTGTTTTTCATGCAAAATAAGGAGAAAAAATATTCTAACCTTCTCTACCTCATTTACTCACATAATACACACCCTGAGATACATATTCATCCTTAGAAGAGGAGTGTATTTGCCCAATGTGCAGTGATTCCCCCTTAAATTATCCCTCTGAGAGGAGCAGCAAGCCATGTTGGGACATGAGTGGTAATCTGAAGCTACTCATTGTGTTTGGTATAGTGCATCTCTGCTGCAGCGGGTGGAAAGGGGATGAGGTCATTTATTAAGAGTGATGGTAGCATAAGAAGTTGGGATATAGCCCTCATCCCCGTTGTTCCGGCGTACTCGTGTCCATCCGTCTCCCTTATCCTCCTCCACTACAGACAGCACCTCCCCTTCCTGCATGGAGATGGTTCCCTCACTGGAGCCTGTGGACAGATGGAGGAGTCTCAGAGGAAAAGAGGTGGGTATGATATTCGCAAATGCTCACGCAAAACTGTATAACCATACCTGGGAAATTGTAGAGTGCTGTACATTGACCAATAGGTGCAGCGACTTCCTCTTCCTCAAAGTCGTCATCAAATTCAGTGTAGATGGCCTGGGAAGAGTCGGTGTCATCTGAGATAGCTCCAGGACTGAAAAGAACATAGGAAAAATTCTGATTATGTAAACAGAATTCAAATGGCATAACCGGATTCAGGAACTCTATATTTATATCTGTGCATAACCACATTACCAAGTAATTGTATAAACATTTAAGGGGTCAAACTATGAAGAATAAAATGTTATTCTCTTTTGAGAACTAAAGAACTAACACTAAAAGAAAAAAAACCTTCACAAATCTAACACTTTAGACTGTAAATGTAACAAATATATTGTGATTTTTTTTAATATGCATAAAATCACTGACCTATGTAAAAAAATTTGATAATAAATCCAACATTAAAAAATTACTGCAGACTGGATAATCTTTATCAGTTTGCACTGGCTGCTGAAATTCAAGGAATTGATGTTTGCCTACAAGACATCCACTGGCTCTGCACTAATATCAAATTAAAATTAAATTAAACTCGCTAGTTCAGACCTATGCGCTGTCCAGGAGCTTACATTCTGCAAATGAACGCCACCTCGTGGTGCCATCCCAAAGAGTCACAAAATCACTCTCACAGACCTTTTCCTTGACTGTTTCCGGCTGGTGGAATGACCTGCCCATCTCAACTAAAACTAAAAAGATTTATTTTTGCCTTCATTATGGTAGGACAGATCAGAACTGACAGGAAGCGAAGTGGGAGAGAGATGGGGGCAGGATCGGTAAAATGTCCTTGAGTCAGGATTCGAACTTGGGACGCCCATAGTGCAAACCACTGTATGTAACGTTGCTGACTAGCACCTACCCTACCTGTATCGTATCGTATCGTGTCTTGCTAGACTAACTGAGACTTGTCAAAGCACTTACTGTACATAATGTTGCCCTCTTGTTGGTCTGCTTGCTTCTATTGTTCTCCTCTTTTGTAAGTCGCTTTGGATAAAATCATCTGCTAAATGATTAAATGTAAATGGATACAAGGTCTTATGCAAATTGCCCCCAAGTCAAATTGAGAATTGTAAAATGAATTCTAGGACTGTAGGCTAGTGACAGGCTCATGTTCAATGACATGGAAATAAAACAAGGAACATTGACTTCTAAAAGTTTGTCTGCACCAGTTATGTAATGTTTGATTATTTAGGGGATATTTCTTTAAGATTTTTTTTTTAATTTAAAATCAGAGCATAAAATCAAGAGTCTCACGGCCTACATTTTGCAATTTACTGTTCTCAAGTACACAAATGAAAACATTGATTAAATTACAGTGTAGAATTACCAATAGTGAATAAAATGGTTGTCTATGGTATTTACGTGCAAGTCTTAGTTTATTGGAAACATGCTGATAACTTGTATATAAGAAAAAAAATCAAATATCTGTGAAGCATGTAAACCTCTTATTCAGAATAAGCTTAATCAGAATACACACCATAATCAGAAAATCATGTTTGTTGAAATAAAACTGACCTGTTGGGGTTATGAGCACCGTTATTGTTCAGAGAGTGTGTCGAGTATCGTATCGAGTCTCCTCGGCCCCCCGCTTCTGCGAGCCAGGACTACCAAACAAACCAAGACACCAGTGTGTTAAGAAAAGTCTTTGTCTATGAACAAATAAAGATTTACAAAGAGTATTAAACGGAAACCTCATATTTGTTGAGTTCTCCTCTCAGTCTTTCCATGTTTTGTGCTGTCTGAGTGATCTGAGGTGCCAGACTGGCAGGATCTCCCATCTGAGGGTTCTTTTCATAGACATCTTTCATTTTACCCAGAGCCTCACTGCACAGAGACATAAATGTATTTATTTAAGAAAGCAAGAGCTATCTTGATCATAACAGAGAAAGATAAAGAACAAACAGATACGGTTACTTGTGGCACTCAACACCACTGATTCCCCAGAGACCTGAAGAGCTTAGTAACCAAAGCCCAGACCTCGGCAACCCTGTGGATTCAGCTGTGGCCGGTTATCATGACAATAGTTGTCGGAGAGACGGCATGGCAGGCGACTCACCTCTGATCCATTTCCTTCTGCAGCTCCTTGCTGATGTCATCGATCTTCTGCTGCAAGCGTTTCCTGCGCTGCTCAGGAGGAAGATGTGTGAAGCCCTCTGTGTCCACAGACTGAGGAGATGGGCAGGGAGATAATGTCATTCACAGAGATTCACACAAACAAACAAACAAACAAACAAACAACCACCCCTCCAACACCAAAAGCCAAGCAGTGACAGGCGTGAACCAGAGACCCCACAGTGAGACTTCAGGTTTGCAGGAGGAAAAGCTGTACTGTAGTAATTCACCACCGGGGTAACTATACCGCCTGTTATAAGTGTTGCATTTAAACACTACAGGCTGTGTGCTTTAACAAGATTTTTGCAACATATTTTATGTCAGGTAAGTCAAGGAGAAATGCTTAAATAAGTGATAAACAGTTTACTCAAAGGAACAGTCTGGGCTAAATAAAATTGCACTTTTTGAACAGTCTGTGGCATGTTGGATCTATTTTGAAGAAGGAATGTGAAGCTAATATTTGTTACATGGAATATTCAGCAAAATGTTTCATTTTCTCAAGTCAAAAAAATCCTTTCATATTAGAACTGCTGTTCTAGGCATATGAAGTTCCAGTTATGCTCGATTATTGTAACTGACACTTTGCAGGGAGTTTGATTGACAGGCAATCGGATTAGAGATTAGATTAACGTCTGTGGACTTGAACTTGAAAAATAGTATGTATTGACATTTTTCTGCGGATAAAACAAGATACCTTCTGATGTTCATTCATGTTTATTTTAATGCTATAACTAGTAAATATAAAAAGATGATCGGTTCACGTGCCACTTGAACTGAGGCGCTACAGTGATCTGTCACAACACATTAAAGAGCCACAAAAAGGTATTTATTGTTTGAATTTCTTTAAAAAAAAAAAAAAAAAAAAAAAAAAAAAATTCTGAAAGCTGCGACCCTGTTTCAAACCAGAAGTAACCTGCTCCACCTTGACTGTCGATGTATTGGCAGTTTTCTGTTTACCCTGCAATGTATTTTTCACTGTGTGAGAACATGATGTGTTGCATGAGAGTGGCATGGCTTGTTGGACATGGCAACAGTAACGAAGCGGAGTGGGTCTTTGTGAAGGGTCAGTTGATGTGCACAATTTGCTCTATGTAAATAGTGAGTGACATGGGTTATGTATCATTGCATAGAAAAGTAGAATTTAGTTTTGATGCAAGGGCTTGGCATATGTGTCCAACGGAAATCACAGTCTTTTTAAGTATACTCCATTTGCTAGCATACCTGAAAACTGGTGATCAACACCAGCACAATAGTAAATTTGTGTCTAAAACCCAGTTTCTTTCAGCATAGTACTCATGCAGCCAGATTGGTGATGGTGCATGAATTTTTCTGCGCTAGGTAGTTTGTTCACAAAGTGGCAACATCAGCCCATTGTTTCATGGTTGAAAGAGAAACAGACGAGACATTGACAGATCCTTGTGGTGTGAGGAGCTTAAGAGAGACCTAAAACTCTAGTTAAACAAATACAAAGACTAACAAATAGTGCAGACACTAGACTGGGATTAAACTAGTGTCAAGTGCTTTTATGTGCATGCGTTTGCTTTAAAACTAAAGTATACTTTGGACATTAATGTGATTACTGGCTTTAGATTTTGAGATTGGATATTACTTTGAGCAGCCAGGGTTGTTAACAACACTAGCCTAATGCTAATACATGCTAACAATGTTAAAATAATGGCTATACTATCAAAAATGACAGTTTCATATTTTTAGCATTTATTTACATAGTGCTGTAGACTTGCCCCATAGACATCCACCGTAAGTGTATTGCTGTTTTCTGTTGTTTTTACAAACCCGAGAGACAAATGAGGTCAATAGAGTTAAAAGGTCCATTTAACCTGGAATATTCCTTTGAGTAACTCTCGATTAATTTAAACCACATGCAAAGATTTATCAATGCAACTTTAAAACATGTCCAATACAGAACATCATAACAGCCTGGCTTCAGCATCAGTGTATAGATTCTTTGCTTTGCAGTATCTCACCCTGGAATGCCTTGTCACTGTTTAAAAGTCATGATGGATAGTGTACAGTAAATTAACCCAGAGGCTGCAGTGCCTTGCCTTGAAAATGGCCACCTCTACAATAGTGAATTATAGAAAATCTGTAATTTTCAGTGAAGATGTGGAGGTGGTCATATTATGTGAAATCCTCACAGGCAGAAAACGATCTGATAAAAACAGAGGGAGGGAAATAAACATGTACACGGCACGTACAGCCCACACCACTTTAAAATGATTACCGTGAGCTTCTCTGGAGTAAACTGAGGAAGAGAGATATAAACAGAGAGTGTTTTATAATCTGGCATCATACTAGCCAATTTCTTAGTGTTTCTCATGCAGATCACTTCGCTTTTGTCCAGTACCACATCTCACAAAAGCAGCTCTAACCACAGTTACAAACACTAGTTTCAGAGTTTCAGCATTTTGGGTGACTTGCTTCTTCATTAATTCAACTGTAGGATCCTGAAGTATCAATGCAATATCATGGGGAAAAGAATCACGATACATGATTGTATTGGCACAGTCCTAGTTAGTCTCCAGGATCCATGTGTCAGTGAACATTAAGCTCTGATTCACCAAACTGATTCACTGACTTGCTATTTTCCTCCTCAAATCTCATCCAAACAGCACAAATGCTGACTGTCGACTGTGATTGTGTAAACATGCATTTTTCTGGGGTTCGCCCAAAACTTACATGACTAATAAAATAAGAATGCAGAAGCAGAACAGTCTATTTTTATTCAAAGTCAGTCATGTTTTCACAGAAGCTGACAAGCGCTGCCGGCACACTCGAATATACTATAAGCCCCAGAGAGGCAAACACACATCACACTGACATAAAGGACAAAGTTACTGCATGCACTACATTCTAATTCACTCTGACAACTTGTTACATTTGCATGGTGCTCCTGTTCTTATTTCAAGAAGAGTCATGTTGATTGCTACCAATGTAGGACAATGAAATGCATGGTAATGAGAGAGAAATGTCAGAAGCAGTCATTTATTTTGTCACTGAACTTCCTTACTTAATCGCCGAGCGTGACAGAATCACTGACAAAAGAGCGTGAGATTTCAGCAACAGGTGAGCTGGCTAGTTGTGACGCCAGCCTTAAATGTGTGGCAGGAATAGGTGAAGAGCTGGTGTTGTTGTGACTGAAGATAAGTAGTGAAAAAGCTGTGATTTCTACTTCATTGTGACCACTACTCAGGCCCTGATCAGTGCTGCTGAACGCCTTAAAGAGACAGCAGCGCACAGGTTTAGTCAGTTTGCTTGATCCCTGACCTATCACACTCACCGTTCTCTTGAGGGTCCGGAAGGAAGAGATTCGGGGTTTGACTGTCTTATTGATTTCCTTCAAACAGTACGACAGGGGGTCCCGGCCAAACTTGGGGGAGGGGGGTCCGTTAGCGGGCGAGGGGGTGGGGGGTGTGGAGAAAGGACTGAGTGAAGACGAGGGCAGCTGGGACAGACACCAGGCACAAACCCAGAGGAACACAGGGACAGAACAGCAGGAGAGGGATGGTGGGAAGGATAGGGAAGGGTAAAAACAAAACAAAAAAACACAAATGACAAGAAAGAGACACCATCAAACACCTCAAAGCAACATCAAAACAGCAACGAGGACAACACTGGACCAACCTCAGCAAGAGCCAAGAGAAGCAAGACAAAGAATAACCAAACCTAAATCCACAAGCCCAAACAACCAGATGAAGAAGCAAACAATGGCTCCATCAGAAAACAATTCTTGGCCTTGTTCAATGGATCATGTGGCTTTCAAGTGATGTTGGAATGATCATGAAGATTAGATGAATGCACATGAATGGCACCACAAAACTTTTCATGTTAAGGTCATGCCAATTACACTACCATGGTGAAGCTAATTGTTATTTGTCATAATTAAGTTTGTATAAACGTTGTGTACTGTTGATGAATACCAGTTATAAAGTTTTCCAAAAAAAACTGAGGTGCCAGGATTGTGTGGTGGACTACCCATCACTATCCAAAAAATTTCCAACAGTCACAAGGCAGGACAAATTAACGGGATATTCCACCCCAAAATGAAAATTGTCATTAATCACTTACCCCCATGTCGTTCCAAACCCATAAAAGCTCTGTTCATCTTCGGAACACAATTTAAGATATTTTGGATGCAAACCGGGAGGCCTGTGACTGTCCCATAGACTGCCAAGTAAATAACAGTGTCAAGGACCATAAAAGGCTTGAAAGTCATCGTCAAAATACTCCATCTGCCATCAGACGTGCAATCTGGGTTATATGAAGTGACGGGAACACTTTTTGTACGTGAAGAAAACAAAAATAATGACTTTTTTCAATAATTCCTTTGTAAACGGTCTGTGTGTCTCTCCATATCACCGTATGTTGTGTATGCTCTTCTGTATCATCCGCACCACAAGGATGCGCGGTTTTATTTCAAATCAAAGCTAAATACACATAGAAACAGCACATTAAATTGTGTTCCGAAGACGAACGGAGCTTTTACGGGTTTGGAACGACATGGGGGTGAGTGATTAAATGACAAAATTTTCATTATGGGGTGGAGTATCCCTTTAAGCCTGCATGCCTAATGTGAATTCAACTGATCCTCATTTCATTGTGGTAGTGCTTCAAAGTTTCCTGTGTTTGTCAGAAAAAAATTACAGAGGAATTACACCAAAATACCCACTTAATTCCAACCAAAACCACTTGAATGCACATCATATTGAATTAACAATAGCCAAATTTATAAGAAATTCCCAAGAGAATTTGTGCTGTTCGCAGAGTAAGAATCATCAAATGTAAACAATCTCCAAAACAGAGCTGCTATTACGTTGTATTGCCTACCCCATTATGGATCTAATAAGTGGAGCCAAGTTTTGCCAAATCAACATTCAGAGGCTTCTGCTGGAAGCAACAAAAATTCCTGAACATAAAAGGAGTCCTAATATTACAGTGAATTTGCTATGCATACTAGCTCTGTTCCAGAACCAAGCGAGCTGTCTACAGAGACAACCTTACAGTTGAATCAACAGTTCACAGTTAATTTCAAAAGAAGGTAGCATTAGCTAAATGACTAGTTATTCTAATAAACACAAAGGGTATTTGAAGAACAAGCAAATAATGTTCAGAGCTTCATATAAAGACTCTGTCATTAGCTGGTTGCTAAGCTAAAAACTTCCTATCCTAACACTAAACACTACACTAATACTGGATCAAATCATGCATTATCATGAATTATCAATTTTTAAATATATATATATACACTCCCCTCCAAAAGTATTGGGACAGTGAGGCCAATTCCTTTATTTTTGGTGTAGACTGAAAACATTTGGGTTTCACATAAAAAGATGAATATCAGACAAGAGATTCACATGCCAGCTTTTATTTCAAGGTATCTACATCTGGATCAGACAAACAACTTAGAAGATATCACCTTTTGTTTGAACACAACTATTTTTCATGTGAGCAAAAGTATTGGAACAGATAGAATTAACATAGATTAAAGTGAATAAGACAATATTTAGTTGCAGATCCTTTGCTTTCAATAACTGCATCAAGCCTGTGACCCACTGACATCACCAAACTTTTGCATTCTTCTTTTGTGATGCTTTTCCAGGCTTTAAGCGCAGCCTCTTTCGGTTGTTGTTTGTTTTGGGGTGTTACCCCCTTCAGTCTCCTCTTTAGCAGGTAAAAGGCATGCTCTATAGGGTTTAAGTCTGGAGATTGACTTGGCCAGTCTAAAACCTTCCACTTCTTTTGGCAGTGTGTTTTGGGTCGTTATCTTGTTGCATGATGAAGGATCTCCCAATAAGTTTGGTTGCATCTTTCTTTAAATTGGCAGACAAAATGTTTCTGTAGACCTCTGAGTTCATTTTGCTGCTGCCATCATGTCTTACATCATCAATGAAGATTAATGAGCCTGTCCCAGAAGAAGCCAAGCAAGCCCAAGCCATGACATTACCTCCACTGTTTTTCACAGATGAGCTTGTATGTTTGGGATCATGAGCAGAACTTTAGCCTTTCCGTCACTTTGGTAAAGGTTAATCTTTGTCTCATCAGTCCATAAAACTTTGTCCCAGAATTATTGAGGCTCATCTCTCATACTTTTTGGCAAATTCCAGCCTGGCCTTCCTATTCTTCTTGCTAATGAGTGGTTTGCATCTTCTGGTGTAGCCTCTGTACTTGGGATCATGAAGTCTTCTGTGAACAGTAGATTGTGATACCTTCACCCCTGCCCTCTGGAGGTTGTTGCTGATCTCACTTACAGTTGTTTTAGGGTCTTTCCTGACAGCTCTCACAATATTTCTGTCATGAACTGCAGTTGTTTTCCTTGGTCTACCTGTTCGATGTCTGTTACTTAGTACACCAGTGGCTTCTTCTTTCTTCTTCAGGACATTCCAAATGTTTGAAATGGCAATGGCCAATGTGTGTGCAATGGCTCTGATTGATTTTCCTTCTCTCAGCTTCACAATTGCTTGTTTTTCACCCATAGACAGCTCTCTGGTTTTCATGTTGGTTACACCTCTTAACTATAAATGCAGTTTGAACAGGCAAAACCCAAATCTGAAACTGAGCGTCGACATTCAGTGCTAATTATTGTTTGAATAATCATTGTGATAGGACACAGCTGGGCAACAAAATACACCTGTCAGTCACATGTTCCAATACTTTTGCTCACATGAAAAATGGTTGGGTTCAAATAAAAGGTGATATCTTCTAAGTTGTTTGTCAGATCCAGATGTAAATACCTGCAAATAAAAACTGGCATGTGAATCTCTTGTCTGATATGCATCTTTTGATGTCAAACCCAAATGTTTTTAGTCTACAGCAAAAATAAAGGAATTGGCCTCACTGTCCCAATACTTTTGGATGGGAGTGTGTATATATATATATATATATATATATATATATATATATATATATATATATATATATATATATATATATATATATATATATATATATATATATATATATATACACACACACACATACACATTTAATTCTGGGATTATTGTTGAAGAATAAATGTGATGCTGCTTTTAATCATGACCAAAATTACACATCTTCCATGGCAGCATAATATTGTTCCCTGCTGTTTAGGATAATTTTTTACATTGGGTGTGCCTAGGACACTGTAGGTGGGCAGCTTACTAAGTGGAACAGAGTAGAAAAGTTTCACCCTGATACAAGAAAAAAAAAGCATTAAATCTAGAATTGTGCCAAACAATTCACCACAAATGTATGGGTAAACGAATGAAAGCTTGGCGCTAAAAATAAGTATTTCCCCACAAATTGGTTTTAGCTTCTCAACATTGTGACTGTCTCAGCCGGAAAGGAAACATGCACAGTGAGCAAAAAGTGAAGCAACAAGGAATGAAGGAAGATGTTTGATCTTAACTACTAAGGGTAGAGGAAGAAGGAAGCAGATTTGCAGTGCAACTTTGGTAAAAACAACAAAAACTCCGTATTAACTAACACGCAAGACAAAAAAATGGATCTGTACAATGACAGAAATTAAACAGAAGATGACTAGACAGTTAAGCTGGCAAGCGCCGAGGCTCATGTGAAAAAGGCCTAATGTGTTGAAGAAGCAGGAAACTAGATTATTGGAGAAGTAGAAAATGATGTTATTAATATGAAGGTGAATTGTTCCTAGAAAACACTTCAGATCTACATAGGCCTCTGGGACAAAGACAGATCCATTGAAACCTACGCAGAGCTCTGAATCATCACATGACTGAAGAGAATGTTTTAGTAATGCTTTGCCTCCAACCCTCAATTTAAGAGGATTTATCTCCTTAACAACTTAACCAGATGCAACCGAGCATCTATCCTGATGGCACACAGTGCACAAAGGTGTCATTGTGATGGGACTGAAGGATATATTATACAGCATATAATAGCAGTAGTGTATGTGTGTTAAGGCCCATGGCAAAGGGAGAAGTGTCCTAAAGAAAAGCACAGACGCAGCAGAATGAGCATCGGGTCACAAGCGGAGCTAAACAACAGAGCTGGAGGCTTTTCCATCCCCACTCACAGCCAAATAGCCATGCAAAGTGTGCATACTGAAAAACTGTAAGGATGTGTGTTGGGTATGTCAGAGAGATTGAGAGTAAGGGGTGAGAAAGGGTGAAGGTGGATTGAACCATCATGCATCTTTCAGCTGAGGCAGGGAGACAAAGGGTGCAAGAAACCACAGCTTTGGATCTAATACCTTTTCTAGTCACACCTCTCAAAAGACTTTCCCACAAATCAAACAATGTCTTGTCCTCAAATCATCTCAAAGCCAGTCTGTTACCTTACAGACTGTGACCCTACTCTCTCATCTTATAGTGTAGAAGTGTCCAATCCTGCTCTTGAAAGGCCACTTTCCTGTAGAAATTAGCTTTATTAAACTTGAACCAATTATTCAAGGTTACTAGAATCTTCCAGAAAAGCGTGTTGGAGCTAAACTTGGGATGGTGTTCCTATAGAAGCAGAATTGGACACCACTTCAGGGTTAGGTACTGTAGAACCCTGCTGGAAAAATCACACAAAAAAACATATTCTATGGATCTGATGGCTGGGTTTAAAAATGGTTCTAGCTAATAAAATAATGGGCATGGCTCATTTAGATCAGGGGTGTCCAATCCTGCTCCTGGGGGCCACTTTCCAGCAGAGTTTAGCTCCAGCCCCAATTAAACACACTTGATCCAGCTAATCAAGCTCTTCAACGTGCTTGTCTGCCAGTTTCTAGTGTTACTGGAGATAAACTCTAATGGATGGAGGCCTTCGGGAGCAGAACTGGACCGACCTGATTTAGATGGTTGAGCAGGTGGACTATCAGGAGTTGGGACTAAAGTCTACCTGGTTAAAGCTGGTAGATCAGCATGGACAAGCTGATGGGATCTGGTTGAGTTGAGTAAGCTTTTCCAGCAGGGTAAAAGACAACTTTCTATCTCCACACAAAACAAATCAATTTCATCAGAAGGAGCTCTACCTTCAGAGAGCAGTGAAGCCTACCTTGCTCTTCTTATTGAACAACCGGAATGTTTTATTCCTGTTCTTGCCGAGCAGCTCTAGAGGACCTTTAGGAGTGCCCAGGCTGCTGTCCGAGGAGGCCCGATTGATGCCCTGACTGTAATCCTCAAACTCCACATCTCCTGGTCTCTCGAAGCCAGACTTGTGTTGCTCTATAAGAACCACAGAGTCCTGAAATAATACAGAAAAGTGTTAGCTACTCCATGTGTCGGCTTGCAGAGGGTTGACTGCTCCTTTAAAGTGGATGGCTTAATGCAAGGTTGTCCGATCCTTCTCCCAGAGGGCCAATGTCCTGCTGAGATTAGCTCCAACCTGCCTGATCACATTTGCCTGGAAGTTGATTATCTGGTTCAGGATTGTTCAATTAGGATTGAAGCTGAATTCTGCAGGATAGTGGCCTTCCCAAAGCAGGACAGGTCACCCGTGGTTTATTGATTTTCTTAAAAACACAACTGAGAACTCACATTCTTCTCGTTGACATTCGTGCCAGCTCTGGAGATGCCTTCCAGACACTTCCCAATGATGGGCATGACTTGACGCTCTGTGTCTGCAAAAAGGATGTAACCCTGCGCCAACTTTTTGATACGCCGTTCATCCATGTCCTGCAGCCTCTACAGTGAACAAACATGCATACAGGTATCAGTATGCACTCTGCAAAGTATCATTCCTACAGTAAGCTGAGAGGAACAAATACGTCTAAACCTGTTAGAACTGAGGCATGTTTCTTACACTGAAAATAAGAGGCATGTCCGTGAAGTAGAACTGATTTTGTTCTTTGTTGTACTTCTGAAGTTGTAAAGCGTAGTCGTTTTTACACTCCTCTGCTATGTGCGTTCGCATATGAGCCTGCTGTTTGGCCTACATTCACACGCAGAAGTAAAGATAAAGTTAAATCAGACACGCATACATAAAGAGGAAGAAGGAAACAACAATAATGCATTTGGATATGATGGAAATGAGATGGTGGGATGGGAGATGTGCATGCAAGAGCGTGGCAAGACCTGTGAAACCTTTTGGCGCAACATAAATACCTTTTCCACATCAGCTTTGGTGGCATTGAGGTCCTGATCGGTTTTCTCTGCATATTGTGCAGCCTTCTCTGCTTCTCTCCACTCCCTCTCAAATCGCTTTTTACTCTACCATGAAAATAACATCCAGCACATGAATCAAAGCGTTTACATACACAATGCTCTTATTTGCAGCCATTACAGGAGTTTTTTACACCGAAATTAAGATTGTGTCAGCATTTCCTTGCATGTTTGCATATCAGTTTCTATCTTCCACAGACATATCAATACTGGCTATGTGAAATACAGCAAAGGCTTTTGGCGCCACTGAATTCAAGCTCGCTCCTTATCTTCTGTACAGTGCACTATGTGCCATTCAACTTATAGAAAAGAGTAAAGGTTTAAACAAGTGACTGATTCTTAGACACAGCTGCATTTGTAGAGGGCAGAAAGCTTCAGATTCAAGACAGCATTTTTGGAGAGAAAATCTGAAAATTGTTGGTCTATACTGGTGGTAAAGAGAAAACACTTTTCGAATGCATATTTGATTTCAAATTTATTATTAAAATTTAGGTTCCACACAGAACATTCCTGTAAGGCTTCAGATAACATCATATATAACTTTTTTATATTTTTTGGCGATTGATACTTTGATTTCATATAAAAGATCAGAATGAATATTCTGTTAAACATCATTTTGTGTTCCACAGAATAAAGTAAATCATATGGGTTTGTAACATGATTGCGGGAAAATGAATATACAGATTTTTGGGGGTATTAAAAAAAAAAAACAAGATTCACAACACATTTTAATTCTATTGTTCTGAAGCATGTTTTTTGTATATGTTTGTTAAAAGACACCAGTGTTTCCTACAGACTTGCAAATGCAAATTGATTCTCTGCCAGCATGAGCCTCTGCTGGAGCTGGAGAAATAGCAGTTTCCCCGGTAACGGCTGTAATCAAATAAACACTACTTTATCAGGCATTACAGGAAAGACGAAATGAAAATGACATTGAAGCTTTTCTGAAGACGGTCGCTTCTTTTCAAAGATACATACATATAAAAACACCCGCGCTGCATTTTAATTGTGAAACGTGCAGTGATCAGTTTATTCAACCAAGTTTAAGCCTTTTGGAAAATCTATGCGTGGCGGTCAGTTTTGTTATAGTGACGAGCCGCCAAAAATAACTCAATGTATAGGAAACATTGGACATTGTATGACTGGTTACAACAGCGAAAAAGAGATTATCAAATTTGGATAAAACATGAAAAACTTTTTCTTTAAAATAACGAACAATATTGTACAACTACGGACATTTCTAAAATAATATGATAATTTGTGAATACATTATATTTAAAGGGATAGTTCACTCAAAAATGTTAATTTTGTCATTAATTACTCACCCTCATGTCGTTCCAAACCCATAAGACCTTTGTCCATTTTCTGTTCACAAATTAAGATATTAAGGACATCGTTAAAATAGTCCATGTGTCATCAGTGATTCAATCTTAATTTCATGAAGCTATAAGAATATTTTCTGTGTGCAAAGAAAACTAAAATACTACTTTTATTCAACAATTTCTCGACATGAGGGTGAGTAATTAATGACAGAATTTTCATTTTTGGATGAACTATCCCTTTAAAGGGGTCTAAAATATCTGCTCATTGTAAACTGGAAAATATCAGCTGCTTCTAGAGTATTTGAATGTGTGTGTGTCTGTTTACACTCCTGGCCCTCACCTGACCAAACACAATGGCCACCGAAACGATCAGTAAACAATCACTTTCAATCCCCCGATACAACCCCACACTGAGCAGAAACAATAGAGACAAAAGAGCACTCTCCCCACAGTCAGCGCTTGCGCCACAAAGAGACGTAACACAAGCCTCTGACAGGGATGTAAACTCATCAAGCACAGTCTGATCTGGTGGTTCAACGACACACTCAAAGACACAGTGAGACACACCACCACCACCGAGTCTACAACACAACCTGTCACACAGAGAAACTTACATTGTCAAGCTGCTTGTAGGTGCCCTCCAGAGACTGTTGTGCTTTCTTGGCTTCTGACAGATGCTGCACATTACAGAGAAAGAGAGAGAGTGGAACCACGGTCAGTGTGCTTTAGGCTTTCAGACATAAAATAAACATCCAGATTTTTACATTTTTTTAAGAAAAATATGAGGGTTTAAGCTTAAAATGTAAATTCACTTTTATAACTGTATGAATCTGTTCCAAATGCATGTTGTTATAGATCTTACTGTGAACAATTCATCCATGCATAGGTTTAATTTTTTTCTGTGTCTTTGTAATTTTGAATTTAGGCCTGGGCGATAAAACAATATCTATATTTATCGACAGTACACTTTCATCTAACCCTAATGATATATTTTTTTTTTTTGATATAGTGCACAACATAGGCCAAGCCAAAAGTATCCTGAAGACTTATTTGATCTGTACATACAACATAAAAAAAGGAGATATTTGTTTAAATTTTGTTTTGCGTTTGACTGTTAATACACAATTTGTTGTTTGTCTTAAATTCGGTAAAATAAAAATACAGTTTTTTTCTATTTTTTCTATTGCTTTTTGTTTTAAAAAAAGTTTATAAAAAGTGCATAATTATCAATATCGAACGATATGAAACATTATATTATTTATTTATTTTTAGCTATATCGCCCAGCCATTATATGATAAATAATTTTGTCTACTTAAACCCACCCCTTTCTTACAATTGGCTGCAAGCTCACATTTAGATCTTCCTCCATCCAAACAGAAACCAATGAACAGAACCGAGTCCCCGTCGATAATCGATTTTACTCTAATGTATGTCAGAATACAGCAGAAAAGGTCTTTCTCTACACTGTGTTTCATCGTGACTTTACAGTGGTTTTCCAGGGTCTTGCTATAAAGCTGCTACGACGTTTTGAATGGATTTTCATCATTACTATGAAGCTCCTTAGGTGTTGTGAAAGGACATTACTGTGTTTGGTGCTAAGGTGCATCTGAGTGTTTTATTACATTGCCATGCGGTTGCTAGGTCATATACAAGTAGTTGCTAGGGCCTTTGTTTACTGGCCCACCTAAAAGTCATTGATATTCTTTGCTCTAGATACTCAGGTCCCTCGTTCTATGTACGTCTATGTGTTTTTTTTCCACCCATTTTATTATCTGCCAGGCAAAAATATGATCACTTACAAAAAAAAATAAAACAAATAAAGAATAGCACACCTCTTTCAAACCAAGCATATTTAGCTCATAAATCTAATTTATCATTCATGTCTGCAGCAGAACCAGTATAATACTTAAGGTTAGTCTTTTGTTCAAATCCCTTACTCCAAGTATGAGCAATGCTAATAGATATTTTTGCCTTAGGATGGACTAACAATAATGTGTTGTTAATTAAGTAAGAGGTTATAAAAGTGAGGAGACAGCTGAGGTTATATGCCGAGCCTCGACTGTTCTTTATGAAGATCACCAAAGCATTCCTCTGACAGTGTGGCACAAATCAAAATGAGACTTCCACCCCAACAGACTCGAATGTTTCTTCTCAACCAAGCAGTGTGATGTGTTCTCCACCGCCTCTCCTTCATGCCCACAATCCCCCTCTCTGCATCCTTCCCGGGCCTCTGTCCCACAGCATGCTTTATTTTAAGCCTGGCCCAGTTTCTCCGTCTGCCTCTCATTCTCTCACCGTCTTGCGCTCCTGTTTGAGCTCCTGCAGGTACTTTGTGAGCTCGATGCAGATATTGATCATCATGTTCTCAGCGATCAGCTCCCTCTGGCCCGCATAGTCGTTCATCTCATTCAGGATGTCCAGAAAGGCCTGGTGATTGGAGAACCTAAAGAAGAGTAACACGAACGAGATACAATGTGCATGAGTAGTAAACGTGACCTTTTCAGTCTTTGGGATTACTGACATTTTAAAAATCACTTAACTTATGAATCATTCATTTCAGAGCAATTTGGGAACTGGTTTGACCAAAACACTCCCAAAAAAATATTCACACTTCATTATGGATTGCATGCAAGTTTTACTCTGTGAATCAGATGTACACTGCCTTTCAAACATTTGGGATCAGTAAGATTTTTAATGTTTTTAAAGGAGTATCTTATGCTTGTCAAGGCTGTATTTATTTGATCAAATATACAGAAAAAAATTACAGTAATATTGTAAAATATTATTGCAATTTCTAATATCGGTTTCCTATTTCAATATACTTCAAAATATAATTTATTTCTGTGATGCAGCACAGAATATTCATCAGTCAACTCATTACTCCAGTCTTCAGTGTCACATGACCTTTCAGAAATCATTCAAATATGCTGATATTCAAGATTTATTCAAAATATTTATATTTTCTAACAATAAGTCATTACTATCACTTTCTATCCACTGAACACATCTTTGCTAAATAAATAATTTTAATTTATATATATATATATATATATATATATATATATATATATATATATATATATATATATATATATATATATATAATTAGTCCTGTTAAATGACTAATCGCGATTAATCGCATCCAAAATAAAAGGTTTTGTTTACATAGTATGTGTGTGTATTATTGTGTGTGTGTGTGTGTATATATATATATATATATATATATATATAAATAAACACACACACACACACACGCATATATTTAAGAAAAATGTAATGTTCATATATTAAATATCTATATATAATATAAAATATATACATGCAAATACAATGCAAATATTTTCAAATATCACAGCCCGCTTTCAGAGTTCAATCAGACGCTGATGAATAAAAACTATTTTCAAGTTTGACTTTGACATACGCCACAATGGTTCAACGTGTTGCAAATGTAGTTTCTTCACCTGTGGTACCTGATTTCCATGAGTGACTTCATTAGTTTTGCTCTGAGGGAGCATACGTGAAGTCATTTACATGTGTATGCGTTTGTTTGTTGAGTTCATGTGCTTTTGTTTGGAGACAGCAACAGCCCCAAAGGTACTGCTGCTCAGGCACTATAGCAACATCAGACACAGCTCAGCATACCACGGTGATCTGATTATAGTGACTGGGGATTTGCCAGCTTTCTTCTCTGATATCACATTGTTAAGGTTGGATAATTCACTTGTCATCACAATTGTGAGGAATAATAAGTCAATCATACAGCTTTGGAAGCGTGCAAAATTACCTGCATTCCAGCTCTTCTTTGCTGCCTCGTTTAGGGCTGTATTTCTTGGTTAAATTCCTAGCAGCCAGAAAAAAAAAAAAAAAAAAAAAAGATCAACTACATCATAATAATGTCATTTGCAAGTACTCAGGTTTCAAATACCAAAAGGTTGCATAACATGCCACGCTGGAGACCGAAAACTGCAGAAGTCCTGCTGGAGCAGGTGGCTGTGAAGCATTTGCATGAGACATTGTGTGCAGAGCATTTGGTCTTTCAAAAACACAGACATCAGGGTATTTTGGGTATCACAGGGAAATTTTCTTAAATTTTTCTTCTCTTAACACTAATCAGGCGCAAAGGGAGTTTCCAGTTAGAATTAACACACTAAACACTGTGTGACATGGCACGATCACAATCAGAGAATGTTTATTTCTTCTTATATATCTTCTTTATATCTTATATATTTATTTTGCAGTCATCTCAGAGCAAGATTTTGGACCAGTGAAAGTTGACTGTGGACAAGCACAACAATGTAGAAATACTGCAGGAATATAAGGGTCAATGACAAGACACTACTTTTTTTGTTTGGCCCTATTCAATAAGTCAAATATATACCACATGACATTTTTGGAGTCCTTAAAGTGATAGTTCTCCAGCCAAAAAGGAAATCATCGACCCAGATGTCATCAATTACTCACTCCTGTGTCATTACAAACCAGCATGACTGCCTTTTGTTTTCCACAGAAGAAAGAAGATATTTTGAAGAATGTGGATAACCAAAAAGTTTTGGTTTCTTTTGACTTCCACCGTATTTTTTGTCCTTAAAATTGTATTTGATTTTATTTATTATTGTATGGTTAAAAACATTCTTCAAAATATCTTCATACACGCGATGGAATTTTAATTTTTTGCTTTGCTTTCCCTTTAAATGTAAACTTTTATTGAAAAAGGTAAATACTGTTATTTCAAAACCAAGCCAACATAAATTCAAATTGTAAATCTTTACTGTAATTGATCCATAAACCAAGCGATTGACAAAATGCAAAATGTCCTGCCATTTGTCACGGTCATTAAAGACAGAAACTCACTTACATGGAATACCGTGGCGTTTCAATTTCGATTAACCAATCACAATTGCATAATCGAAAGAGCTTGACTACAAAACAAAAGTAATGAAACGTGTTAAAAAAAGGAAGGCCATCGTTTTCAAAACCTGGCTGCATTTCTTTCCTTCGTCTGCACATGACAAGTAGAAGCAGATGCCAATGCAAAGCTGCTTTCCACACTTTCACTCTATCCATCCACATCCCCTCAGTCATATGCTCGTCTGCTCCCACTTCCTCTCTTCTCTCACAGCGGGAGGGAGGGAGGAAAGAGAGAGGTAGCGGGTGGATAGTCTGGCACAGATCGAGCGAGTGTCAAGGCCTAGTCATGAATGAGAAGGGGTGCAGGCGCAGATATGCTTATCCTCTGGGCCGAGGCCAACATTACAGCTCAGAGGTGCCAACAAGTTCAGTTCTGCCCCAAATCATAGTCAAGTCATAAGACACTAATATTTCACAATCAGACACAGCTCTGGAAAAACACACACCAGCATGCATACACATGTACACGCTAACTCACAGCTACATCCAGAACAAACTGGATATCCTAGATATTAAAATCTCTTACCTTAGCTGCTTGGCGTAATTCTGTTCGATTTCTGTTCGCTCCTTTACAAACTTCACGTATTTCTCCACCAGGTCCAGCCCAGATTGTGTGTGTTTATCAATGATGTCACACTGGTCCTGCAATACAAAATCAAGACTAAGCCCTCAAATAAACATGTCAAAAATGTAACTTATTTAGGTCGGTAGAATCATGATGTCAGCTTAACATCATGATGTATGTCAGCCATCGGTGATGGACAATGGCATCGTCTATCGGCCAAACACGAGCATCCACCTGGATGATGCAACAGCAGCCATAGTGTGCCAGAACACCCACCATACACCAGCTTACTGGAGGAGAGGAGACAGTGATGAAGCCAATCAGCAGATAGGGGGATTGTTAGGAGGCCATGATGGTCAGAGGCCAATTGGCGAATTTGGCCAGGATGCCGAAGTCACACCTCTATCTTTTCGAAAGACATCCTGTTGACATCTTAATTTTTTTGCTTGGTTAGAAGAGCAAATTTTTCTCTATTTCCTTCTGTGTTTCTGCAATGGGATTGGCATCCCGAGTAGACATGTGCCAGCATTTGGTAATGCGATATATCAAGGTAATGAATATCCAAGATATTGTTATCGTGGGCACTTCAAAATACCGTGAATAATTCTTTATTACAAATTATTCCAATTTTTTGAATTTCAATGCATTTTAAGAATATTTTCCCTATCAACTGGTCACAATGCACAACACCGCTGTATGCTGCGTGAAAGACGCGTGCGCTCTCTGATGTAAACAAGCACGCATGAGAAGCGTGTGAGAGATGCTCTGGATGAAAACACATTCACTCTCTGACAGCAGATGGAGCTGAACAGCAGAAATGCAGCCGTTACCCCAGAAACCACATAAACAAAGCTTCTACTTTCTATTTTAATGGTTTAAACCATAGATACATATCTATGGTTTAAACAGCCATTCAGATTTTTGTATTCATTAATTTGTGCACAAATAAATGTGAATTGAATTGAACATGGATTGAATGTGCAGAACATATCTGTTAATGTCACAGAAAATGTAGTATAGTATTTAATAACGCTTTAAAAAAGGCTGGTCTACATAAACATAGCTGCCAAAAAAAGGGAACAAAAACACTTCTGAGATGTTGAAACACTGCAAAACAGCTAATATGAACCATAAAAAAACCCACAAAAAATGGGCATAGAACAGATTTGGTAAGTTAGAGGACTAAAGATGAATGAGAATTTTGAGCTTTTTGGTTCCAGGTAGTTGATTTATAACATATTCCTGATCTTTATTTTTAAAGAAACACCCAGATATTATCTTAGGTCCACATTTTTCACCATTTTTAATCTACTTTACCTTCACTAAATGATTCTGCATAAATTAATGTTTAAAAACACAAATTTATATCATATGTAGCCTCTTATTTACTACAAGCCAGCAAATGCTGCATGCATAATAATTCTAAAATAGAACTAGTAAAATGCGGTTTAACATAGCTTTAGATTAAATATACCATCGCATGACATTTCAGCATCCGAAAAGGTTTTTATTAGTAACAATGAGCATGCATTCACAGTGCTTTTGAGGGTTGAGCTTTAGGGGACCTTGTCCAAATTCATGTAATCACGAAGATGTTACATCAAGATTCATGCAGTAGTTTCAAGTTTGACTAATCTCAAACACTGGTCAGTGTTCCGCATGACATATTTAGAGCAGAAAGCTTGCATCAGATTGTGTAAAGTGATGGCCTGGCCATACTAGCTTCCTCACTGGAATCAATCAAACTAATCTGAGAACAGAAAAAGTAAAAGAGGAAGAGCAGACAGCCCATGGAAGAGTGCTGCAGTTTCAGTTATCAAATTGTAACATTAAATGCTATTTTTTTTCTTACATGCACTTATGAGCAAAAGTTTGAAATTATTAGTCCATATGCTTACCAAGGCTGCATTTGTTTTCATCAAAAAATGTGAAAATATTATTACTAAATATTAAATATGTTTTCTGTTTTAATATATTAATGAAATGTAGTTTTTCCCTGTGATTGCAAATGAATTATTTATTATTCTTTTTTTTAATCTTACCCCAAACATTTAAATTGTAGCGCATTACAAAATAGTTTCCACTAAAATATTAGACAGCACAACTATATTCAACATTGATAGTAATCAGAAATGTTTCTTGTTCAGCAAATCAGCATATTAGAATGATTTCTGAAGGATCATGTGACACTTAGACTGGAGTAATGATGCTGGAAATTCAGCTTTGCATCACAGGATTACATTGCATATTAAAGATACAAAAATAGAAAACTTTTTTGTTCCAAACTTTACGGTACTGATTTTTTTAATAGCTGTTTAAATATTTTAGAGCTCAAAAAAACTACTTCAGATTTTTTTTTATGATTTTTTTTAGTTTTTTTGAAAATGTGTTGTGTTTTGATGAAAAGTTGAAAATCCAGGTTCCAGGTTTTATAATATTCTTTAAATAATCTTCACATTATACAGTACACATCAATATTTGACATCAATTAATAAATGTGACCCAGGACCACAAAAGCAGTCATACGTAGCATGGGTATATTTGTAGCAATTAGCTACCAATACATTGTACGGGTCAAAATTATCAATTTTTCTTTTATGCCAAAAATCATTAGGATATTAAGTAAAGATCATGTTCCATGAAGATATTTTGTGAATTTCCTACTGTAAATCTTAAAAAAAAAAAAAAAAAAAAAAAAAAATTTTTATTAGCAATATGCATTGCTAAAGACTTCATTTGGACAACTTTAACGGCGATTTTCTCAATATTTAGATTTTTTTTGCGCCCTCAGATTCCAGAAATTCAAATACTGATCTATTCAGCTTTCAGATGATATATAAGTATCAATTTCAAGAAAATTGACCCTTATGGTTTTGTGGTCCAGGGTCACTAATACTAATATCAGGCCATCTGCAATGCTGATGTGAGTTACGTGAAAGGGCCATTATTGAGCCTGTCCTGCATCTGCCCACACAGAGAACATCTCAGAGATTCCCTGCCTGTTCACAACCCTTGACCCTTTTAAGTTATCTGTAGGAGGCAGGGGGTTCCTCAAGGCTTTAAACTCATCCTGCCACAAGCTTGTGAGCAGGCAGGACACAGGAAGTGGAAGTCTTCTCTACTTCCTGCTGTATTTCAGTGGTACTCAACAAGAATATGAATATCACATGCTATTTCCTAAAGCACGGCCAAAACAAAAACAGACTTAGGGACTAACTTGTCAAACATTTGTCAGCACTTTCCCCAAAAAACAAAAAATATTTGAAACGGTCCAGTTTGGCTGTATTTTTCCCTTTTCCCAGTTCCTTATTTGGTGGGGCAGTGTGTTACATTTCAAGTACAGGCCTGACCATTTGAGAGTGCTGATCTCTTAAAACATCCCCCACCCCATCAGTGCTACCTCCATCGGCCTGGACCTAGATATGCGTTTTGAAGTGGGAAGGAGGGAGGTGCCTTTGGGATGACATTCCTAACAAGCCAAGCCATGTCCTGACTCCACCTACTCCTCCTCTCTCCTCAAAATGGAGTCCATTAATATAGAACAAGAGATGAATTCCCTACCCCCTCACAACCCACTCACTCGCAAAAATACAGTGCTATTCAACTTCATTCAAAACAAAGGCTCAAGAGGCAGTTGTTTATGTCAAGGATAATCACAAGCTAAGCTTCTGTTTGTATGCAAATATTTATACATCAAATTTGTACAGAAATGTTTCTGTTGACAAACCAGAATGCCAATGCGGGAAAAAGGGAATGTCACAAAGAAATGTTAAAACCCACAAATGAGAAGAAATATCGTGACATTATTCTTCATTACAATTAAATTATTCACATTTAAAAAAAATCAACATCAATCAATTCAGCACATCATACACAACTGTGATGTATATTTAAAATGGCATTTGAGATATTTTATTTATTAATAATTTATATTAATAATAAATTAAATGCATTAATTTTTTGCATTACTGTAGGCTACTGAGAATTTAGAGGGTTGGATATGCTTATTACAAAGAAAACTATTTTTAAAATATCTGAATTGTCTTAAAAACAGGCAAAATTCTCTTTATGTGATTGCTTATATAATTTATGTATAACAAAAGCATTTCTTGATTGTTTGCATGAAAAATTACATGAAGAAATTAAGTGTTCAAGGGTTAGTTTAACCGGTTTGTTTTATTTTGTCATCATTTACTAACCATCCTCTATTCAAATTCATAAGACTTTGGGAAATATTTGGATTTTTTAAATATTTATAATTTTTGTCTGTCTGTTGAAAGTAGTGTTAATTTTGTCAGCTATTTTCATTTTAGTCTTAGTCTTAGTCCTGTGCTAAAATGTCCTTGTTAGTTTTTATCATATTTAGTCAACCTTATCCTATTTAGTTTTAGTCAAGTTTTAGTTGACTAAGGCCCGGTTTCACAGACAGGGTTTAGACTAAGCCAGGATTAGGCCATAGTTCAATTAGGTCTAAAGTAATTTTTTATAAACATGCTTAGAAAAAATCATTACTGGTGTGCATCTTGAGACAAAACAAACGCACAAATCAGTCAGTGCAAGTTTATTTCAGCTGAAACAGCTAAGACTTACATTTTAGTCTAGGACTAGGCTTAAGCCTTGTCTGTGAAACCGGGGGTAAAAGTCCCAACATTTTAGCCTAATTTTAGTCGAAGAAAACCTTAAGTATTTTAGTCCAGTTTTAGTCAATGAAAACTTGACATTTTAGCAATAAGATTATTATTAATTAACCATACAGCAGTATTTATTTTGCCAGCCATTTTTAATTTAGTCTTTGTCTTACTCAAATGTACATTTTAGTAATCATATTTAGACAAACTTGTCCTGTTTTTGTTTATTTAAAGAAATTTATGAGCATTTCGCATTTCGGCAACCGCATTCATGAAAGCTCACAAAGTAGAGGCGTGTAGAGCAGTCTGCAATAACATTGTCTCCTTTTTTTGACGAAAATAAAAAGAGGTTTTTGGAAGTTTTTATCTTTTTGAACACAATTTAGTCTCGTCTTATTTCGTCAATGAAATTGCATGTTGAAATAGTCTTAAGTTATCATTTATTAACCTTATTGTCATCTCGTTTTCGTCTCGTCATTTTTTTGCATAGTCTTCGTTAACAAAATTAAAGGGTTACTCCACCCCAAAATGAAAATTTTGTCATTAATCACTTACCCCCATGTTGTTCCAAACCCGTAAAAGCTTTGTTCGTCTTCGGAACACAATTTAAGATATTTTGGATGAAACCGGGAGGCTTGAGACTCTCCCATAGACTGCCAGGTAAGTAACACTGTCAAGGTCCAGGAAAGTATGAAAAGCATCGTCAGAATACTCCATCTGCCAACAGACATGCAATCTGGGTTATATGAAGCGGCGGGAATACTTTTTGTAAGTGAAGAAAACAAAAATAACGACTTTATTCAATAATTCCTTTGTCAACGGTCTCCTCTGTGTCTCTCCATATCACCGTATGCTGTATGCTCTTCTGTGTCATCTGTGCCACAAGGATGTGCTGTTCTATGTGTATTTAGCTTTGATTTTAAATAAAACAGTGCATCCTTGTGGCGCGGATGACACAGAAGAGCATACACAACATACGGTGATATGGAGAGACACAGAGGAGATCGTTGACAAAGGAATAATTGAATAAAGTCGTTATTTTTTGTTTCTTCGCTTACAAAAAGTGTTCCTGCCGCTATATATAACTTCATATTCAGATGGAGTATTCTAATGACGACTTTCATACCTTTTATGAACCTTGACACTGCTATTTACTTGGCAGTCTATGGGACAGTCTCAAGCCTCCAGGTTTTGATCCAAAATATCTTAAATTGTGTTCCGAAGATGAACAAAGCTTTTACAGGTTTGGAACGACATGGGGTTAAGTGATTAATGACAAAATTTTCATTTTGGGTTGGAGTATCCCTTTAATGTAGTTTTTTACACCAAAACAACTCCCTTAGATTTGAATCCACGGTGGCTTCAATCAAACTTCACACCAACTGCTATCATCACAATCTTAAAACCAACAGAGATCCCCTTTGAAAATATCCACTGAAGCTATAAAAACAGTCCTGGGAATAATTTACAGCAGGGTTCCTCTTATCTGTAGCATTGTATTCAGCCCAGTCTTGACCCCTCCCTTGTACTTTGCCACCATCATTAACTCCTCCTCCCCATAATGCAAAGCTATTCTCCCAGCCTGAGCAGAGAGTACCAGTCTACAACCTCCCCGATACGAAGGTCCACAGCGAAATGCCAGTGTCCTTCATCATGCTCTAATGACTTAATAAGGAGCCTGCTGTGCAGCATTTCTCAAGACATGCCAAATGAATTCAAACAAACTCTAAAACCAACAAAAATTAGCCACTCTCTCATCAGTAAACAGAAATCTTGACCTGCCAAAAATAGCTAGTAGATTAACAGCAAAGGAATGGACAGATGCCATCGTGTAGCCATGGGAATGCCACCTAATGACTAACCCGACCAATACCAATTAGGTGAGACATTGCTTAGAGTGACAGTAAACCAATGCTAGACTTATGAGAAACATTGCACGCACTTTCCACCAGGAATGCCTAAAGCATTAACACCTGAGAAACAAGGCCTCAACAACCCCAGGTTTCACTTCTGTTTAATACCAAGCTGAAACTACTGTAATTTCCCTGGCTGGCAGTGGCGTCCCTCAAAAAGCACAGAAAAGGGAAACTTTCTAGTGAAGCGGAACACCAAAATAAACAGTGAAGTAGACTGGATGATGCATTTTTATAAAATTAGGGCAAAACTAATTAGGCTGGTGCAGTAGAAGATGGAAAGGGGACAGCGGACAGAGGCCTAGGGGGAGCAACAGCAACGAGGTCAAACAATCCCCACCCACTTCAGAGCAACGCTCCATTTACACACTGCAGGCACGTAAAATCTGCCTTTAGTCAAAAGAGGTGGGAGCCTCTGTGCAGATGGGATGTTATGGGATGGCGGTCAAGGAAATGGGGCGACTTAGGCAGGATGAAGTACAGGTGATGATAATGATGCAATCAGAAACTTGCACTCACTCTGTTCCTCTAACCCAGTTCTGCATTTGTCAAAGTGCTTGGAGTGTCACAAAATGTTGTGTAATTGCTGGAAACAATTCTGGACAAAAACCAATGCTTCAGGGAAACCCATTTGGTGTCACTAAATAAAGAGCATCAGTTCTTTGTCAGGTATCACTGGTAGGCAGGATCTGCTTATTAAACTCCTCCAAATTATCTACAAAATACACTAAAACCAAACAACAGGCTTTGTAACAAAAATTCTTAAACAAGCAGCAAGCACTTCTCATTAGCAATACTTTATAGATAGATAGATAGATAGATAGATAGATAGATAGAGTTAACATTGAGTTTAGACGGATACAATGATTACGGTTAACTGTGATACTGTTGTTGTTGCTGCTATGATTCTGCTCAACTTTGAGTAAGCGGATGTTCACATTAAACGTGGCAATTAATCTTATTAAATGGTGTTGACTTCGAAAAATTAGGCCATAAATATGTTTAACAATGTGCCAGATAGTCTTTTGATGCATGTATCCTCTTCCAGGTTGGTCATAAATCACGCTAATTTCCGCACATGTATTCAGTTGAGAAGATCTTGGATCGCACCGCATCGGATATATTTCTGGGAACAGGATGAAACATAAACCATAAAAGTCTATCCTCCGAACTTACCCAAAGCTCAGTGCCCCAGTCCATGTTCAGCTCTCCTAGCACTCCGCTCTATTAGGCTGAAAAGTTATCCCAACTTACAAGAGTAACAGATGTTCAAAACAGGATCAAAGAAAGCGACTCATTTCTTTTCCCACATTCACGCGCAACGCTGAACAAATCGCTAACGTCACGGATCTCCAGCGCCAGCTACTTTGCGGTGGCACAAATACTTTTCGTCGCAAAGCGAGAGAAGGATCAACTGGATTTCGTTGCCGCGTCACTCCCAGATCCCTAATTCTTAAAGGAGCCGCCGGATCCAGTTTCCAGCTCTCAGATCTGCCTGTCTGCGGGAGTGAGAGAGAACTTCAAAAACAGGAAGGACATGACCTTTATTAAATCATTAACACCGCACGGGAACAACCATTAACATGCTTCTAAAAACATAGGTCCTGAAAACATTTAGTTCATTGATTAACATGCATTTTGTTAATAAAGAAAAAACAAAGCATTTTGCTGTTTTATACATAAGATAGGCTATCATACAAGGGTCAGTGAGATGTTTGAATCTATGAAATAATTCAAAAATACATAAAAATACATAACAGTTGACTTGTGAATGTCCGTATACAGTAAATTTTCTAAATTTAGAGGTCTCTTTTTAGGTGTATTTTAAAACAAATGGTCTAAGTGCTGTCCAGTTGAATTAAGAGTTACCTTTTGTTTTTCTTTTTTTTTCTTTTTTTTTTTTTTGTGGGCCTTAAAAAAGAAGGAAAAATGGAAGGAAAAAAGATGAATAAAATGTTGGCATAAGTAACTTGGTATAATATTTTGTTTTAAAATAGGCATATTTTATTTCAAAAGCTTCTGTGCAGCTTTTTTCTCCTTTATTGCATCATTATTAGCCTATACAATTCAAAAACAGGCACTTTACTTATAGAACATCTCCTAGTACAGACTAAAGGCATAACAAGTGTTGTCAAACCTGTATTATAGAAAACACTTTTCTGGCCTGGAGATTGTCCATCATCATCATCATCATCCAAAAAAAAACAAGCATTAAATGTGTAAAAATCTAACAAAAGTAAAATGCAATTTAACACAAACTTTTTTCTTTTCACATATTTAACTACATTTGATAATCTCTCAAGACATACTGTATGTAATACTTTTTTTAATACAGCATGTACCATAACCAACATACCAAAAAACATTTTGTTGTCAAGTGACAAGATAACGTGATATATATTAAACATTTATTTATACACATTCTTCCTTGTCACTGAAATATCCATGTCATATCTCCTTAATCACACAAGTGAAAATTGCATGCTGTACAGTATTAGCTTTCACACGTTACACCACAGACATTTATAGAATGTATTTATTTATTGTAACCTCAATGATGTTCAGTATAGTATTTTTATTTTATTTATTTTTTTCAGTGTAAGCATATTTAAACTTATTAAAACAAGATAAAACCCACTAAGGGTCCCCATTTCTTAACGGCTGCATTTCTGAATGTACTTCATAATTTCCTCTTGATTTTCTCCTCTTCCACATTAAGACCACTAAAAGGATGATTAAAACAAGTGATATAAATACCACCACCACTACAACAGTTAGAATGTAGTTGGGAGAGTCATCTAAAAAGGAAAAAGCAAAAAAAAAAAAATGTCAGTAATGTATCACGCAATTAAAAAAAAAAAAATCCAGCATTCAATATATCATATATTATTTTCACACTCACAGCCCAAACCTTTTATCTCCACTATGAAGGTCTTGTCACTGCGTCCAAATTTATTCGTGGCACTGCATGTATAAACTCCAGCATTGGTAGACGTGGCTCTCTCAATGTTTATGTGGCGCCTCCCAGTGGAGATGTTCCTATTTTTGAAGCTCCACCACATCTCAGGTTCTGGGTTACCAGTCGAGTAGCACTCTAACGTTATATTGCTGTCTTCTCCCACAACAAATTTCTCTTGGCTGTCATAAAACACTGGGGCATCTGTGTTAAAGTAGAACTTGTCTTTGTTAATTAATTGTCAAAGATTGTTAAAGAAATATACATCAAAATCAAATTTAAGACACAATCAGATACACAAAACATCAGGTTTTAATGAATTAGTTCCTGAAGAACTCTCACACTTACACTCGACTGTTATGTTCATAAAACAGCTGACACTATTCAGGTCATTCCCAGCAATGATTTCATATAGGCCAGAATCATATCTGGTAAGAGGCATAGAGGAATTGACTGATGATGATTTGTGTCTCCAGGAGACGTCTGGACGAGGGTTACCCTCAACAGAATATAAATTTAAAGGATATGAATCCAATGATGTCTCTGTCAATGGAGACCAGTCTCTAAAACAGAATTTTTGGAGCAACTGGAAAAGAAGAACAGAGAAAGATAAGTACAACATATTCATTTGTTTGCACTTTGAGAGAATTTCTTGCTTCTTCACATGTGTGGAGACATTAAACAATATTTTGTTCACTAACAATATACAGCAATGCTGAGAGGTTTTGATGAATTTGTAGGATGAGGTTGAGGTCCTTCTGCTCCCAGATCCAGCTCTGCTTCACACCAGTATTGAGCTTCATCATCAGCTCTGTCTGGACGGATCAGGAGTGTGACAGTTTTATTCACTGGAGTCTTAATGGTGTCAGTGAAGTTGGTTTGATGCAGCAGAGTCTGTCCTTTGTACCATTTGACAGTGAGATTCTGAACAGGAGCCACATTGTGAACGTCACACTGGAGCTCATCCTGCTGTCCCTCCATCATTGGTCCTCTGTGATTCACAGTGCTGATGAACACACTGTCTGGAGTCTCTGTGGAGGAAGATTTACACACTCTGAAATCTGCTGTGATGAATGTACATTTATTAGATATTTCTGAGAATGAACAGAAAAAAAATATCAGTAACAGAGAAACTCACTGTAAACAGTGACTGGGAGCTCTATTAGACACCGATCCTTATCGCCTATTTTATAGTTTATGTAGCAGAAAGGCTTTATGTCCCATTCTGTCAGTTCTGGCACTCTCCATGTGATCAGATTCTGGTTTTTGGTCATGGGCACTGCTCCCTCACTGGCTTCCCATCCCATCCCTTCATGCAGGACTGAAGTTTTGCAGTCAGCAGAAACATTGTCGCCGTACCTCACAACAGCTCTCCGTGGGATGATTTGAACAGGACATTGACTGTCTACAGAACAGGATGTGATTGAAAACCAGTAAAGCTCTATCACAGAATAACAGCATCATTTACAAATCTGTTTGGGCATTCATCTCTCCATACAGTACTGTGCAACAGTCCTTCATATATTCGGCAATGCAAAGCTTAAATTAAATAGCTTTTCACAGGTATGAGCAATAAAACTAGTGATGTCTTAGTGGCTTTTCACACAAAAATGTGTTTTTGAGATTAAAATCATGAGACGCAGGGCAGCGGAATGAAAAAATTACAACACATTTTTTAACATTGTGGTATTCCTCTCCTAGGGGTCCCACTTGTGATCACTGGCGGTAAAAAACAGACAGAACACAATAAGCATAACATTTTTATTAAATGAATAAACTGTATTTTGTTTAAATTATATTTGTAGTAGTTTGAGAAGATCAGACTTTCTATCCCTACAATAATATGGTATCACTGCAGCACTCTTTTGAACAGTAAGAATGTAAAAATTAAAAACTATAACAACACTGCTTGAGGGCAAAGACCCTTACGAAAAAAGTTTGTTCAAGTGTGCTATTAGTATACTTTTTTAAACTAAAAATAGGAAAGTATGCTTTTAGTTTACTTTTTATGTATTTCTCAGAAATGGACTTTATGTACTCCTCAGTAATATACTTTAAATGACCTTTAAGTATACTTGACTTATACTTACAAAAAGTCTAAATGTATTTGAGCTATACTTGTGCTCCTTTAATCCGTGTTTTCATTGTTATACGGTAGAGAGCGCTAGTACACATCTTCTATACAGAATTTCCAAAAAACACAAGTGAAGAAGAAAAAGAAACAACAGATACTAACGCGTGCTCTAACACGATCATCTGACGTGAAACAGCATCAAAACTGTAACGTTATGGAATAAAATGTCGACTGATGAAGAAGTAATAATTACAGTCAAGCTTTGTGCTGTTGATCGACTCCATCTATGTTTTGATTATCATTCTGAATCCTGAATTCTGAATTCATAGTCTTTTTTCAGCTTTTTGTTCAAAATGTTATTAATTTTTTATGAAACTGACCCACATTAAAGTGTTTAAAAAGGTAATGCGTGAAGCTAGAATAAAATGTTTTTGTTTACAAGCAGATACCCTGTTCTGTCTTTGGATGTTTTGTATGTCAGAATCAGAATCAGAATCAGAATGAGCTTTATTGCCAGGTATGTTTACACATACGAGGAATTTGTTTTCGTGACAGAAGCTCCGCAGTGCAACAGAATGACAGCGACAGAACAAAAAACACACAATAAAAGATAAAATAAAAAAAATACAAAAAATACAAATAAGTAGGTAAGGAATATACAAATTTGACAATTGTATGGCAGATATATTACAATGAGCAGTTATGTATGTACAGGTATATTATGTGCAAAAAAAAAATAATTAATTTAAGTGTACACTAAGTATGTGTGTTAGATAATAAGTGTATGTGTCTGTAAATATAAATAGTGTTGTGTGTTCCACAGTTATTATCAAGTGTTCATTAGATGGATTGCCTGAGGGAAGAAACTGTTCCTGTGTCTGGTCGTTCTGGTGCTCAGTGCTCTGTAGCGTCGACCAGATGGCAACAGTTCAAAGAGGGAGTGTGCTGGATGTGAGGGGTCCAGAGTGATTTTGCCAGCCCTTTTGCTCACTCTGGATAAGTACAGTTCTTGAATAGACGGAGGGTTGTACCGATTCGCTCAGCAGTCCGGACTACCCTCTGTAGTGTTCTGAGGTCAGATTTAGAAGCTGAGCTGAACCAGACAGTTACTGAAGTGCAGAGGACGGATTCAATGATGGCGGAGTAGAACTGTTTCAGCAGCTCCTGTGGCAGGTTAAACTTCCTCAGCTGGTGAAGGAAGTACAACCTCTGCTGGGCCTTTTTCACCATAGAGTCTATGTGAATGTCCCATTTCAGGTCCTGAGAGATGGTGGTGCCCAGGAACCTGAATGACTCCACTGCAGTCACAGTGCTGTTCATGATGGTTAGTTGGGGGAGAGCAGGGGGGTTTCTCCTGAAGTCCACGATTATCTCCACTGTTTTGAGCGTGTTAAGCTCCAGGTTGTTGAGAGTACACCAGACACCCAGCTCTTTAACCTCCTGTCTGTACGCAGACTCGTCACCGTCCTGAATGAGGCCGATGAGTGTGGTGTCGTCTGCAAACTTCAGGAGCTTGACAGAGGGGTCCTTAGAGGTGCAATCGTTAGTGTACAGGGAGAAGAGCACTGGGGAGAGAACGCAGCCCTGGGGAGCTCCGGTGCTGATTGTACGGGTGCTGGATGTGTATTTTCCCAGCCTCACTAGCTGTTGCCTGTCTGTCAGGAAGCTGTTGATCCACTGACAGATGGAGGTGGGCATGGAGAGCTGAGTTAGTTTGGGCAGGAGGAGGTTTGGGATGATGGTGTTAGATGTCGAGCTGAAGTCCACAAACAGGATTCTCACATAAGGCCCTGGTCTGTCTAGGTGTTGCAGAACATAATGCAGTCCAATGTTTACTGCATCGTCCACAGACCTGTTTGCTCTGTAGGCAAACTGAAGAGGATCCAGTAAGGGTCCAGTAATGTCCTTCAGGTGGGCCAGCACCAGTTTTTTCAAATGACTTCATGACCACAGACGTTAAAGCCACAGGCCTATAGTCATTTAGTCCTGTAATTTTGGATTTCTTTGGGATGGGGATGATGGTGGAGCGTTTGAAGCATGAAGGGACTTCACACAGCTCCAGTGATCTGTTGAAGATCTGTGTGAAGATGGGGGCCAGCTGGTCAGCACAGGATTTCAGACAAGTTGGTGTAACACAGTCTGGGCCTGGTTCTTTTTTCCTTTTCTGCTTCCGGAAGACCTGGCGCACCGCATCCTTGCTTATCTGTATTGCAGGTGTGGGGGAGAGGGGGGATGCAGGAGCTGTGAATGGTGAGGGCGGTTGTTTGGAGAGGTGTTCAGGACGGGTTGCAAGAGTTGTGAATGGTGAGAACGGTTGTTTGGAGAGGCATTCAAGGTGGGTTGCAGGACTTGTGAATGGTGTGAACGGTTGTGTGGAGAGGCATTCAGGGCAGGTGATGGGTGTTCTTCTTTCAAACCTGCAGTAAACTCGTTCAGATCGTCTGCCAGTCGTTGATTCTCCACAGTGCTGGGGGGTGGTGTCTTGTAATTGGTGATCTCTTTCAGACTTTTCCACACTGATGCTGAGTCGTTGGAAGTGAACTGAGTCCTTATTTTTTCAGAATAATTCCTCTTTGCCACTTTGATCTTCTTTTCCAGTGTGTATTTAGCCTGTTTATACAAGACATTGTCCCCCTTCCTGTAAGCATCTTCTTTGGCCTGACGGAGCTGACTGAGTTTTGCAGTGAACCACGGTTTGTCATTGTTGTAATTTAGTTGAGTCCTGGTAGGAATACACATATCCTCACAGAAACTGATATAAGATGTTACAGTCTCTGTGAGTTCGTCCAGATCGGTGGCAGCAGCTTCAAAAACACTGCAGTTAAGTGAGGTCAAAACAAGATTGTAAATCCTGCTCTGCTTCATTAGTCCATCTTTTTACAGTCCTTACTACAGGTTTAGCTGATTTTAGTTTCTGCCTGTAGGTTGGTATAAGATGAAACAGACAGTGATCAGAACGTCCCAAAGCTGCTCGTGGAACAGAGTGGTATGCATCCTTTATTGTGGTGTAACAGTGATCCAATATATTACTGTCTCTGGTGGGACATGTAACATGCTGTCTGTATTTTGGCAGTTCACGGGAGAGACTGGCTTTATTAAAGTCCCCAAGAATGATTAAAATGGAGTCTAGGTGTTGTTGTTCGGTCTCTGTGATCTGATCAGCGAGTTTCTGTAAAGCCAGGCTTATGTGTGCTTGCGGAGGGATGTAAACACTCACCAGAATGAACGAGTGAAACTCCCGCCGCGAATAGAATGGCTTGCAGTTAATGAAGAGTGTTTCGAGATCTGAGCAGCACATCTTTTTTAACACAGTTACATCTGTACACCACCGTTCATTTATGTAAAAGCACGTCCTGCCGCCGCGCGATTTCCCCGTTGATTCTGTGTCGCGGTCCGCTCTGAACAGCTGAAAGTCCGGCAGATGGAGCGCGCTGTCTGGAATGGCGTCATGCAGCCAAGTTTCCGTGAAACACAGAGCAGCAGAGTGTGAGAAATCCTTATTTGTCCGAGAGAGCAGAAGGAGTTTGTCCGTTTTGTTGGGTAGAGAGCGGAGATTTGCCAGATGGATGCTAGGCAACGGCGTTCGAAATCCGCGTTTTCTGAGTCTCACGAGCGCGCCAGCTCTTTTTCCCCGTCTGCGCGTCCTCTTGAAGCGTGTGATCAGCGCAGCTGCTCCACCGACAAAAATGTCCAGCAAAACACCAGAATAGTTGAAAACCGGTAATATATCGGGAGATGTGTGGTGCCGAATGTCCAGCAATTCGTCACTGGTGAAACTGATTGCAGGAATATAACTAAAGACAGGACAAACTAACAAAAACACAGAAACAACTGCAGAGCACGTCACGGAGGCAGCCATCCTGTATCGGCGCCAGCGAGGATGTTCAGATATTCATATAACAAAATATATACAAATTAATACCTAAATTGGGACATAGTAGTATACTTAAAGTATGATGTAAAGTTCACTTAAAGAAAACTTATGAGTATGCTTGCAGTATAAAACTACTAAACTAGTAGTTTACTGAGACTATACTTCAAAGTGTACAAAGTATTTAATTAGTAGACTGTCAGTTTAACTATATGTTCACTTTTAGTATAGTTGCAGTACAAACTAAAAACATATATGTTTACTCAAAGTTTACTACTGTTATATTTAAAGTGTACTTAAAAGTATACTTTTATATACTAGAAAGGGGGCCAATTTAGTCCCAAGGAGTATTGAAACAGTACACTTACAAGTATACTACTAGAACACTGATATTTGTATACTTGCTATATAAAGTATACTTAAAAATATACTTGAACTTTACTTAAGTATACTTAATAAAATAAACTTGAAGTATACTACTTTTTGGTAAGGGGAGGCAGATTAGTGTTTATTCAAAACTGACCTTTGACGATGAACACTTTGCTGTCTCTTCCCAGAGTGTTTGTGGCGGTGCACGTGTAGTTTCCTAGACTGAGTGCTGAGGACTTGAGCACTGAGGAGCTGATCTTCTCTTTCAGATGATCCCATGTGTACGTAGGAGCCGGGTTTGCCTTCACTGTACAATCTAGCATGACCTTATCGTCTTGAATGATGGTCTCTGTTGAACTGGAGTGTTTTTGGTTTATCTGAGGAGGACAGAGATACATTTCTCTCAGCAACATGATGAGCAGCTGTTATTAACAGATCACTAAACCACATTGTACTGAAACCTTTTTATTTACATTAATGCAATTCATAATATATAATATTTTATCTAATTATCTGTTAAGATGCATATCTCTGCATGTGATAAAATATGATAGTTCCTTCACTAACAATATACAGCAATGCTGAGAGGTTTTGATGAATTTGTAGGATGAGGTTGAGGTCCTTCTGCTCCCAGATCCAGCTCTGCTTCACACCAGTATTGAGCTCCATCATCAGCTCTGTCTGGACGGATCAGGAGTGTGACAGTTTCATTCACTGGAGTCTCGGTGGTGTCAGTGAAGTTGGTTTGATGCAGCAGAGTCTGTCCTTTGTACCATTTGACAGTGAGATTCTGAACAGGAGCCACATTGTGAACGTCACACTGGACCTCATACTGCTGTCCCTCCATCATTGGTCCTCTGTGATTCACAGTGCTGATGAACACACTGTCTGGTGTCTCTGTGGAGGAAGATTTACACACTCTGAAATCTGCTGTGATGAATGTACATTTATTAGATATTTCTGAGAATTAACAGAAAAATATCAGTAACAGAGAAACTCACTGTAAACAGTGACTGGGAGCTCTACTTGACACTGATCCTTATCACCTATTTTATAGTTTATGTAGCAGAAAGGCTTTATGTCCCATTCTGTCAGTTCTGGCACTCTCCATGTGATCAGATTCTGGTTTTTGGTCATGGGCACTCTTCCCTCACTGGCTTCCCATCCCATCCCTTCATGCAGGACTGAAGTTTTGCAGTGAGCAGAAACATTGTCTCCGTACCTCACAACAGCTCTCCGTGGGATGATTTGAACAGGACATTGACTGTCTACAGAACATGATGTGTTTGAAAACCAGTAAAGCTCTATCACAGAATAACAGCATCATTTACAAATCTGTTTGGGCATTCATCTCTCCATACAGTACTGTGCAACAGTCCTTCATATATTTGGCAATGCAAAGCTTAAATTAAATAGCTTTTCACAGGTATGAGCAATAAAACTAGTGATGCCTTAGTGGCTTTTCACACAAAAATGTGTTTTTGAGTTTAAAATCATGAGACGCAGGGCAGTGGAATGAAAAAATTACAACACAATTTTTAACATTGTGGTATTCCTCTCCTAGGGGTCCCACTTGTGATCACTGGCGGTAAAAAACAGACAGAACACAACAAGCATAATATTTTTATTAAATGAATAAACTGTATTTTGTTTAAATGATATTTGTAGTAGTTTGAGAGGATCAGTCTTTCTATCCCTACAATAATATGGTATCACTGCAGCACTCTTTTGAACAGTAAGAATGTTAAAATTAAAAACTATAACAACACTGCTTGAGGGCAAAGACCCTTACGAAAAATAAGTTTGTTCAAGTGTGCTATTAGTATACTTTTTTAAACTAAAAATAGGAAAGTATGCTTTTAGTTTACTTTTTATGTACTTCTCAGAAATGGACTTTATGTACTCCTCAGTAATATACTTAAAATGACCTTTAAGTATACTTGACTTATACTTACAAAAAGTCTAAATGTATTTGAGCTATACTTGTGCTCCTTTAATCCGTGTTTTCATTGTTATACGGTAGAGAGCGCTAGTACACATCTTCTATACAGAATTTTCCAAAAAAACACAAGTGAAGAAGAAAAATAAACAACAGATACTAACGCGTGCTCTAACACGATCATCTGACGTGAAACAGCATCAAAACTGTAACGTTATGGAATAAAATGTCGACTGATAAAGAAGTAATAATTACAGTCAAGCTTTGTGCTGTTGATCATCTCCATCTATGTTTTGATTATCATTCTGAATCTAATTCATAGTCTTTTTTCAGCTTTTTGTTCAAAATGTTATTAATTTTTTATGAAACTTACCCACATTAAAGTGTTTAAAAAAGTACTGCGTGAAGCTAGAATAAAATGTTTTTGTTTACAAGCAGATACCCTGTTCTTTCTCTGGATGTTTTGTATGTTCAGATATTCATATAACAAAATATATACAAATTAAAACCTAAATAGGGACATAGTAGTATACTTAAAGTATGATGTAAAGTTCACTTAAAGAAAACTTATGAGTATACTTACAGTATAAAACTACTAAACTAGTAGTTTACTGAGAGTATACTTCAAAGTGTACAAAGTATTTAATTAGTAAACTGTCAGTATACCTATAAGTTCACTTTTAGTATAATTGCAGTACAAACTACAAACATAGAGGTAAACTAGTTGTGTACTCAAAGTTCGCTACTGTTATACTTAAAGTATACTTAAAAGTATACTTTTATATACTAGAAAGTGGGCCAATTTAGTCCCAAGGAGTATTGAAACAGTACACTTACAAGTATACTACTAGAACACTGATATTTGTATACTTGCTATATAAAGTATACTTAAAAATATACTTGAACTTTACTTAAGTATACTAAATAAAATAAAATTGAAGTATACTACTTTTTGGTAAGGGGAGGCAGATTAGTGTTTATTCAAAACTGACCTTTGACGATGAACACTTTGCTGTCTCTTCCCAGAGTGTTTGTGGCGGTGCACGTGTAGTTTCCTAGACTGAGTGCTGAGGACTTGAGCACTGAGGAGCTGTTCTTCTCTTTCAGATGATCCCATGTGTACGTAGGAGCCGGGTTTGCCTTCACTGTACAATCTAGCATGACCTTATCGTCTTGAATGATGGTCTCTGTTGAACTGGAGTGTTTTGGTTTATCTGAGGAGGACAGAGATACATTTCTCAGCAACATGATGAGCAGCTGTTATTAACAGATCGCTAAACATATTGTACTGAAACCTTTTTATTTACATTAATGCAATTCATAATATATAATATTTTATCTAATTATCTGTTAAGATGCATATCTCTGCATGTGATGAAATATGACAGTTCCTTCACTAACAATATACAGCAATGCTGAGAGGATTTGATGAATTTGTAGGATGAGGTTGAGGTCCTTCTGCTCCCAGATCCAGCTCTGCTTCACACCAGTATTCAGCTCCATCATCAGCTCTGTCTGGACGGATCAGGAGTGTGACAGTTTCATTCACTGGAGTCTCGATGGTGTCAGTGAAGTTGGTTTGATGCAGCAGAGTCTGTCCTTTGTACCATTTGACAGTGAGATTCTGAACAGGAGCCACATTGTGAACGTCACACTGGAGCTCATACTGCTGTCCCTCCGTCATTGGTCCTCTGTGATTCACAGTGCTGATGAACACACTGTCTGGAGTCTCTGTAAATAGATTTCAGAGATATTGAAATTCACAGTTGTGATTAAATTCAAGAAAATAATTTGTTTTAGGGAAAAAAAAACACTCACTGTAAATAGTAATTGGAAGATCCTGTGAACACTGTGTTTCATTAGAGGACATGTAACACGTTAGATTTGTCTCCCAGTCCGTCACTTTATCCACAAATCTGAAGATCTCTTCACTCTCCTCCACTGTGTCATCAAATCCATCCCAGCTCAAGCCAAATTGATGTGTGGCGCTGTAGGAGCAGTTCACTGAAAATGAAGCTCCATATTCAACCACCACATCAAGAGGACTTAACAAAATGGGGCAGCCATCTGCAAAGGGAACAAAGACAATGCATTATGATAAAAGTTATATGTGCAAAGTAGTATTATTAGAGTCATAAAAATTTGTCGTGATATAAACTGAACATCTGCTTGACTTTGACCAAATGGCTTTGCTACAAACTCAAATGGTGCTTGATGTAACAAATTCTAAAAATCATTTAGGATTTAGCATTTATATTTTTGAAATGTGTGCCTTGTATATACCCTGAAAGTAATAGCACTAATTCCTTAAAGGAATGGTTCATCCAGAAATGAAAATGTACAAAAAATGTACTGATTTGGAGAAATTTAGCATTACATCACTAGCTCAGCAATGGATCCTCTGCAGTGAATGGGTGCCGTCAGAATGAGAGTCCAAACAGCTGATAGAAACATCACAATAATACACAAGTAATCCACATGTCTCAAAAGCAAAATGTTGAGTATTTGTATTAAGCAAATACATAATTAAGATGTTTTTAACTTCAAATTGTTATTTACAAGACAACTATGAGTCCATAATATTTCTTTCTCCATTAATAAAATTGTCCTGTCTGAATCAGGAGAGAAATATGCATAGATCAAGCACTGATTGCATGCCAAACTGTCCAAAACAGTACAAAACAAATATGTTGGTGCACCTTTTTCGCTGGAGGAGGCATTATTATGGATTAAAGACTTGTACTGTGGACAGAATTTAGCATTTAAACCATAAAATGCCTTAATGCTTCTATCATCTGTTTGGACTCTCATTCTGACAGCACCCATTCACTGCAGAGGATCCACTGGTGAACCAAGTGATGTAATGCTGAATTTCTCCACATCTCTAAATCTTGGATGGCCTGAAGGTGAGTACAATTTCAGCAGATTTTCATTTTTTGGTTTAATTTTTTACAATCGAAAGTACCATTACTTTCTGTAGGTTAGTTTCTGTGGGATAATTTATCCAAAAGGGCAAAGACTGTCTTCATTTACTCACCCTTACTCACCATTAAAAATTAAAAACTATAACTTAACACTGCTTGAGGACAAAGAGGCAGATTAGTGTTTATTCAAAACTGACCTCTGACGATGAACACTTTGCTGTCTCTTCCCAGAGTGTTTGTGGCGGTGCACGTGTAGTTTCCTAGACTGAGTGCTGAGGACTTGAGCACTGAGGAGCTGTTCTTCTCTTTCAGATGATCCCATGTGTACGTAGGAGCCGGGTTTGCCTTCACTGTACAATCTAGCATGACCTTATCATCTTGAATGATGGTCTCTGTTGAATTGGAGTGTTTTGGTTTATCTGAGGAGGACAGAGATACATTTCTCAGCAACATGATGAGCAGCTGTTATTAACAGATCACTAAACACATTGTACTGAAACCTTTTTATTTACATTAATGCAATTCATAATATATAATATTTTATCTAATTATCTGTTAAGATGCCTATCTCTGCATGTGATGAAATATGATAGTTCCTTCACTAACAATATACAGCAATGCTGAGAGGTTTTGATGAATTTGTAGGATGAGGTTGAGGTCCTTCTGCTCCCAGATCCAGCTCTGCTTCACACCAGTATTGAGCTCCATCATCAGCTCTGTCTGGACCGATCAGAAGTGTGACAGTTTCATTCACTGGAGTCTTGATGGTGTCAGTGAAGTTGGTTTGATGCAGCAGAGTCTGTCCTTTGTACCATTTGACAGTGAGATTCTGAACAGGAGCCACATTGTGAACGTCACACTGGAGCTCATACTGCTGTCCCTCCATCATTGGTCCTCTGTGATTCACAGTGCTGATGAACACACTGTCTGGAGTCTCTGTAAATAGATTTCAGAGATATTGAAATTCACAGTTGTGATTAAATTCAAGGAAAATAATTTGTTTTAGGGAAAAAAAAAACACTCACTGTAAATAGTAATTGGAAGATCCTGTGAACACTGTGTTTCATTAGAGGACATGTAACACGTTAGATTTGTCTCCCAGTCCGTCGCTTTATCCACAAATCTGAAGATCTCTTCACTCTCCTCCACTGTGCCATCAAATCCATCCCAGCTCAAGCCAAATTGATGTGTGGCGCTGTAGGAGCAGTTCACTGAAAATGAAGCTCCATATTCAACCACCACATCAAGAGGACTTAACAAAATGGGGCAGCCATCTGCAAAGGGAACAAAGACAATGCATTATGATAAAAGTTATATGTGCAAGGTAGTATTATTAGAGTCATAAAAATTTGTCGTGATATAAACTGAACATCTGCTTGACTTTGACCAAATGGCTTTGCTACAAACTCAAATGGTGCTTGATGTAACAAATTCTAAAAATCATTTAGGATTTAGCATTTATATTTTTGAAATGTGTGCCTTGTATATACCCTGAAAGTAATAGCACTAATTCCTTAAAGGAATGGTTCATCCAGAAATGAAAATGTACAAAAAAATGTACTGATTTGGAGAAATTTAGCATTACATCACTAGCTCAGCAATGGATCCTCTGCAGTGAATGGGTGCCGTCAGAATGAGAGTCCAAACAGCTGATAGAAACATCACAATAATACACAAGTAATTCACATGTCTCAAAAGCAAAATGCTGAGTATTTGTATTAAGCAAATACATCATTAAGATGTTTTTAACTTCAAATTGTTATTTACAAGACAACTATGAGTCCATAATATTTCTTTCTCCATTAATAAAATTGTCCTGTCTGAATCAGGAGAGAAATATGCATAGATCAAGCACTGATTGCATGCCAAACTGTCCAAAACAGTACAAAACAAATATGTTGGTGCACTTTTTCGCTGGAGGAGGCATTATTATGGATTAAAGACTTGTACTGTGGACAGAATTTAGCATTTAAACATAAAATGCCTTAATGCTTCTATCATCTGTTTGGACTCTCATTCTGACAGCACCCATTCACTGCAGAGGATCCACTGGTGAACAAGTGATGTAATGCTGAATTTCTCCACATCTCTAAATCTTGGATGGCCTGAAGGTGAGTACAATTTCAGCAGATTTTCATTTTTGGTTTAATTTTTTACAATCGAAAGTACCATTACTTTCTGTAGGTTAGTTTCTGTGGGATAATTTTATCCAAAAGGGCAAAGACTGTCTTCATTTACTCACCCTTACTCACCATTAAAAATTAAAAACTATAACTTAACACTGCTTGAGGACAAAGAGGCAGATTAGTGTTTATTCAAAACTGACCTCTGACGATGAACACTTTGCTGTCTCTTCCCAGAGTGTTTGTGGTGGTGCACGTGTAGTTCCCTAGACTGAGTGCTGAGGACTTGAGCACTGAGGAGCTGTTCTTCTCTTTTAGATGATCCCATGTGTACATAGGAGCCGGGTTTGCCTTCACTGTACAATCTAGCATGACCTTATCATCTTGAATGATGGTCTCTGTTGAATTGGAGTGTTTTTGGTTTATCTGAGGAGGACAGAGATACATTTCTCAGCAACATGATGAGCAGCTGTTATTAACAGATCACTAAACACATTGTACTGAAACCTTTTTATTTACATTAATGCAATTCATAATATATAATATTTTATCTAATTATCTGTTAAGATGCCTATCTCTGCATGTGATGAAATATGATAGTTCCTTCACTAACAATATACAGCAATGCTGAGAGGTTTTGATGAATTTGTAGGATGAGGTTGATGTCCTTCTGCTCCCAGATCCAGGCTCTGCTTCACACCAGTATTGAGCTCCATCATCAGCTCTGTCTGGACCGATCAGAAGTGTGACAGTTTCATTCACTGGAGTCTTGATGGTGTCAGTGAAGATGGTTTGATGCAGCAGAGTTTGTCCTTTGTACCATTTGACAGTGAGATTCTGAACAGGAGCCACATTGTGAACGTCACACTGGAGCTCATACTGCTGTCCCTCCATCATTGGTCCTCTGTGATTCACAGTGCTGATGAACACACTGTCTGGAGTCTCTGTAAATAGATTTCAGAGATATTGAAATTCACAGTTGTGATTAAATTCAAGAAAATAATTTGTTTTAGGGAAAAAAAAACACTCACTGTAAATAGTAATTGGAAGATCCTGTGAACACTGTGTTTCATTAGAGGACATGTAACACGTTAGATTTGTCTCCCAGTCCGTCGCTTTATCCACAAATCTGAAGATCTCTTCACTCTCCTCCACTGTGCCATCAAATCCATCCCAGCTCAAGCCAAATTGATGTGTGGCGCTGTAGGAGCAGTTCACTGAAAATGAAGCTCCATATTCAACCACCACATCAAGAGGACTTAACAAAATGGGGCAGCCATCTGCAAAGGGAACAAAGACAATGCATTATGATAAAAGTTATATGTGCAAGGTAGTATTATTAGAGTCATAAAAATTTGTCATGATATAAACTGAACATCTGCTTGACTTTGACCAAATGGCTTTGCTACAAACTCAAATGGTGCTTGATGTAACAAATTCTAAAAATCATTTAGGATTTAGCATTTATATTTTTGAAATGTGTGCCTTGTATATACCCTGAAAGTAATAGCACTAATTCCTTAAAGGAATGGTTCATCCAGAAATGAAAATGTTCTAAAAATGTACTGATTTGAAGAAATGTAGCATTACATCACTAGCTCAGCAATGGATCCTCTACAGTGAATGGGTGCCGTCAGAATGAGAGTATGAGCAATAAAACTAGTGATGCCTTAGTGGCTTTTCACACAAAAATGTGTTTCTGAGTTTAAAGTCATGAGACGCAGGGCAGTGGAATGAAAAAATTAAAATAAATTTTTTAACATTGTGGTATTCCTCTCTTAGTGCGTCCCACTTGTGATCACTGGCGGTAAAAAACAGACAGAACACAATAAGCATAACATTTTTATTAAATGAATAAACTGTATTTTGTTTAAATTATATTTGTAGTAGTTTGAGAGGATCAGTCTTTCTATCCCTACAATAATATGGTATCACTGCAGCACTCTTTTGAACTGTAAGAACGTTACAATTAAAAACTATAACAACACTGCTTGAGGGCAAAGACCCTTACGAAAAATAAGTTTGTTCAAGTGTGCTATTAGTATACTTTTTTAAACTAAAAATAGGAAAGTATGCTTTTAGTTTACTTTTTATGTACTTCTCAGAAATGGACTTTATGTACTCCTCAGTAATATACTTAAAATTACCTTTAAGTATACTTGACTTATACTTACAAAAAGTCTAAATGTATTTGAGCTATACTTGTGCTCCTTTAATCCGTGTTTTCATTGTTATACGGTAGAGAGCGCTAGTACACATCTTCTATACAGAATTTTCCAAAAAAACACAAGTGAAGAAGAAAAATAAACAACAGATATTAACGCGTGCTCTAACACGATCATCTGACGTGAAACAGCATCAAAACTGTAACGTTACGGAATAAAATGTCGACTGATAAAGAAGTAATAATTACAGTCAAGCTTTGTGCTGTTGATCATCTCCATCTATGTTTTGATTATCATTCTGAATCTAATTCATAGTCTTTTTTCAGCTTTTTGTTCAAAATGTTATTAATTTTTTATGAAACTTACCCACATTAAAGTGTTTAAAAAAGTACTGCGTGAAGCTAGAATAAAATGTTTTTGTTTACAAGCAGATACCCTGTTCTTTTTCTGGATGTTTTGTATGTTTAGATATTCATATAACAAAATATATACAAATTAAAACCTAAATAGGGACATAGTAGTATACTTAAAGTATGATGTAAAGTTCACTTAAAGAAAACTTATGAGTATACTTGCAGTATAAAACTATTAAACTAGTAGTTTACTTAGACTATACTTCAAAGTGTGCAAAGTATTTAATTAGTAAACTGTCAGTATACCTATAAGTTCACTTTTAGTATAATTGCAGTACAAACTACAAACATAGAGGTAAACTAGTTGTGTACTCAAAGTTTACTACTGTTATACTTAAAGTATATTTAAAAGTATACTTTTTATATACTAGAAAGTGGGCCAATTTAATCCCAAGGAGTATTGAAACAGTACACTTACAAGTATACTACTAGAACACTGATATTTGTATACTTGCTATATAAAGTATACTTAAAAATATACTTGAACTTTACTTAAGTATACTAAATAAAATAAACTTGAAGTATACTACTTTTTGGTAAGGGGAGGCAGATTAGTGTTTATTCAAAACTGACCTTTGACGATGAACTCTTTGCTGTCTCTTCCCAGAGTGTTTGTGGCGGTGCACGTGTAGTTTCCTAGACTGAGTGCTGAGGACTTGAGCACTGAGGAGCTGATCTTCTCTTTCAGATGATCCCATGTGTTCGTAGGAGCCGGGTTTGCCTTCACTGTACAATCTAGCATGACCTTATCGTCTTGAATGATGGTCTCTGTTGAACTGGAGTGTTTTGGTTTATCTGAGGAGGACAGAGATACATTTCTCAGCACAACAGCAACATGATGAGCAGCTGTTATTAACAGATCACTAAACATATTGTACTGAAACCTTTTTATTTACATTAATGCAATTCATAATATATAATATTTTATCTAATTATCTGTTAAGATGCATATCTCTGCATGTGATGAAATATGACAGTTCCTTCACTAACAATATACAGCAATGCTGAGAGGATTTGATGAATTAGTAGGATGAGGTTGAGGTCCTTCTGCTCCCAGATCCAGCTCTGCTTCACACCAGTATTGAGCTCCATCATCAGCTCTGTCTGGACGGATCAGGAGTGTGACAGTTTCATTCACCTGGAGTCTCGGTGGTGTCAGTGAAGTTGGTTTGATGCAGCAGAGTCTGTCCTTTGTACCATTTGACAGTGAGATTCTGAACAGGAGCCACATTGTAAACGTCACACTGGAGCTCATACTGCTGTCCCTCCGTCATTGGTCCTCTGTGATTCACAGTGCTGATGAACACACTGTCTGGAGTCTCTGTAAATAGATTTCAGAGATATTGAAATTCACAGTTGTGATTAAATTCAAGAAAATAATTTGTTTTAGGAAAAAAAAAAAAAAAAACACTCACTGTAAATAGTAATTGGAAGATCCTGTGAACACTGTGTTTCATTAGAGGACATGTAACACGTTAGATTTGTCTCCCAGTCCGTCACTACTATCCACAAATCTGAAGATCTCTTCACTCTCCTCCACTGTGTCATCAAATCCATCCCAGCTCAAGCCAAATTGATGTGTGGCGCTGTAGGAGCAGTTCACTGAAAATGAAGCTCCATATTCAACCACCACATCAAGAGGACTTAACAAAATGGGGCAGCCATCTGCAAAGGGAACAAAGACAATGCATTATGATAAAAGTTATATGTGCAAAGTAGTATTATTAGAGTCATAAAAATTTGTCGTGATATAAACTGAACATCTGCTTGACTTTGACCAAATGGCTTTGCTACAAACTCAAATGGTGCTTGATGTAACAAATTCTAAAAATCATTTAGGATTTAGGATTTATATTTTTGAAATGTGTGCCTTGTATATACCCTGAAAGTAATAGCACTAATTCCTTCAAGGAATGGTTCATCCAGAAATGAAAACGTACTAAAAATGTACTGATTTGGAGAAATTTAGCATTACATCACTAGCTCAGCAATGGATCCTCTGCAGTGAATGGGTGCCGTCAGAATGAGAGTCCAAACAGCTGATAGAAACATCACAATAATACACAAGTAATTCACATGTCTCAAAAGCAAAATGCTGAGTATTTGTATTAAGCAAATACATCATTAAGATTTTTTTAACTTCAAATTGTTATTTACAAGACAACTATGAGTCCATAATATTTCTTTCTCCATTAATAAAATTGTCCTGTCTGAATCAGGAGAGAAATATGCATAGATCAAGCACTGATCGCATGCCAAACTGTCCAAAACAGTACAAAACAAATATGTTGGTGCACTTTTTCGCTGGAGGAGGCATTATTATGGATTTAAAGACTTGTACTGTGGACAGAATTTAGCATTTAAACATAAAATGCCTTAATGCTTCTATCATCTGTTTGGACTCTCATTCTGACAGCACCCATTCACTGCAGAGGATCCACTGGTGAACAAGTGATGTAATGCTGAATTTCTCCACATCTCTAAATCTTGGATGGCCTGAAGGTGAGTACAATTTCAGCAGATTTTCATTTTTGGTTTAATTTTTTAAAATCGAAAGTACCATTACTTTCTGTAGGTTAGTTTCTGTGGGATAATTTATCCAAAAGGGCAAAGACTGTCTTCATTTACTCACCCTTACTCACCATTAAAAATTAAAAACTATAACTTAACACTGCTTGAGGACAAAGAGGCAGATTAGTGTTTATTCAAAACTGACCTCTGACGATGAACACTTTGCTGTCTCTTCCCAGAGTGTTTGTGGCGGTGCACGTGTAGTTTCCTGGACTGAGTGCTGAGGACTTGAGCACTGAGGAGCTGTTCTTCTCTTTTAGATGATCCCATGTGTACATAGGAGCCGGGTTTGCCTTCACTGTACAATCTAGCATGACCTTATCATCTTGAATGATGGTCTCTGTTGAATTGGAGTGTTTTGGTTTATCTGAGGAGGACAGAGATACATTTCTCAGCAACATGATGAGCAGCTGTTATTAACAGATCACTAAACACATTGTACTGAAACCTTTTTATTTACATTAATGCAATTCATAATATATAATATTTTATCTAATTATCTGTTAAGATGCATATCTCTGCATGTGATAAAATATGATAGTTCCTTCACTAACAATATACAGCAATGCTGAGAGGTTTTGATGAATTTGTAGGATGAGGTTGAGGTCCTTCTGCTCCCAGATCCAGCTCTGCTTCACACCAGTATTGAGCTCCATCATCAGCTCTGTCTGGACGAATCAGGAGTGTGACAGTTTTATTCACTGGAGTCTTGATGGTGTCAGTGAAGTTGGTTTGATGCAGCAGAGTCTGTCCTTTGTACCATTTGACAGTGAGATTCTGAACAGGAGCCACATTGTGAACGTCACACTGGAGCTCATACTGCTGTCCCTCCATCACTGGTCCTCTGTGATTCACAGTGCTGATGAACACACTGTCTGGAGTCTCTGTGGAGGAAGATTTACACACTCTGAAATCTGCTGTGATGAATGTACATTTATTAGATATTTCTGAGAATGAACAGAAAAAATATCAGTAACAGAGAAACTCACTGTAAACAGTGGCTGGGAGCTCTACTTCACACCGATCTTTATCGCCTATTTTATAGAATATGTAGCAGACTGGTTTTATGTCCCATTTTGTCAGTTCTGGCACTCTCCATGTGATCAGATTCTGGTTTTTGGTCATGGGCGCTGCTCCCTCACTGGCTTCCCATCCCATCCCTTTATGCAGGACTGAAGTTTTGCAGTCAGCAGAAACATTGTCGCCGTACCTCACAACAGCTCTCCGTGGGATGATTTGAACAGGACATTGACTGTCTACAGAACAGGATTTGATTGAAAACCGGTCAAGCTCTATCACAGAATAACAGCATCATTTACAAATCTATTTGGGCATTCATCACTCCATACAGTATATTTGGCAATGCAAATCTTAAATTAAATAGCTTTTCACAGGTATGAGCAATAAAACTAGTGATGCCTTAGTGGCTTTTCACATAGAGCGTGTTTTTGAGTTTAAAATCATGAGACGCAGGGCAGTGGAATGAAAAAATAACAACACATTTTCTAACATTGTGGTATTCCTCTCTTAGGGGTCCCACTTGTGATCATTGGCGGTAAAAAACAGAAAGAACACATAAGCATAAAATTTTTATTAAATGAATAAACTGTATTTTGTTTAAATGATATTTGTAGTAGTTTGAGGGTATCAATCTATCTATCCCTACAAAAATATGCTATCACTGTAGCATTCTTTTGAACAGTAAGAATGTAAAAATTAAAAACTATTACTTAACACTGCTTGAGGACAAAGAGGCAGATTAGTATTTATTCAAAACTGACCTTTGACGATGAACACTTTGCTGTCTCTTCCCAGAGTGTTTGTGGCGGTGCACGTGTAGTTTCCTAGACTGAGTGCTGAGGACTTGAGCACTGAGGAGCTGTTCTTCTCTTTTAGATGATCCCATGTGTACATAGGAGCCGGGTTTGCCTTCACTGTACAATCTAGCATGACCTTATCGTCTTGAATGATGGTCTCTGTTGAACTGGAGTGTTTTGGTTTATCTGAGGAGGACAGAGATACATTTCTCAGCACAACAGCAACATGATGAGCAACTGTTATTAACAGATCACTAAACACATTGTACTGAAACCTTTTTATTTACATTAATGCAATTCATAATATATAATATTTTATCTAATTATCTGTTAAGATGCCTATCTCTGCATGTGATGAAATATGACAGTTCCTTTACTAACAATATACAGCAATGCTGAGAGGTTTTGATGAATTTGTAGGATGAGGTTGAGGTCCATCTGCTCCCAGATCCAGCTCTGCTTCACACCAGTATTCAGCTCCATCATCAGCTCTGTCTGGACCGATCAGGAGTGTGATAGTTTTATTCACTGGAGTCTCGATGGTGTCAGTGAAGTTGGTTTGCTTCAGCAGAGTCTGTCCTTTGTACCATTTGACAGTGAGATTCTGAACAGGAGCCACATTGTGAACGTCACACTGGAGCTCATACTGCTGTCCCTCCATCATTGGTCCTCTGTGATTCACAGTGCTGATGAACACACTGTCTGGAGTCTCTGTGGAGGAAGATTTACATACTCTGAAATCTGCTGTGATGAATGTACATTTATTAGATATTTCTGAGGATGGAAAGGCAAAAATATCAGAGAGAACTCACTGAAAACAGTGACTGGGAGCTCTATTTCACACTGATTGTTATTGCATCTTTTAGAGTTTATGTAGCATAAAGGCTTTATGTCCCATTCTGTCAGTTCTGGCACTCTCCATGTGATCAGATTCTGGTTTTTGGTCATGGGCACTGCTCCCTCACTGGCTTCCCATCCCATCCCTTCATGCAGGACTGAAGTTTTGCAGTCAGCAGAAACATTGTCGCCGTACCTCACAACAACACTCCGTGGGATGATTTGAACAGGACATTGACTGTCTACAGAACAGGATGTGTTTGAAAACCAGTAAAGCTCTATCACAGAATAACAGCATCATTTACAAATCTATTTGGGCATTCATCTCTCCATACAGTACTGTGCAACAGTCCTTCATGTATTTGTCAATGCAAAGCATAAATTAAATAGTTTTTTACAGGTATGAGCAATAAAACTAGTGATGCCTTAGTGGTTTTTCACACAAAAATGTGTTTTTGAGTTTAAAATCATGAGACACAGGGCAGTGGAAGGAAAACAATAACAACACATGTTTTAACATTGTGGTATTCCTCTCTTAGGAGTCCCACTTGTGATCACTGGCATTAAAAAACAGACAGAACAAAATAAGCATAACATTTTTATTAAATGAATAAACTGTATTTTGTTTAAATGATTTTTGTAGTAGTTTGAGGGGATCAATCTATCTATCCCTACAAAAATATGCTATCACTGCAGCACTCTTTTGAAAAGCAAGAATGTAAAAATGATAAATGTCTCAGGTTATGAATGTAACCATGGTTCCCTGAGTAGGGAACGAGACACTGCATCCTCTAGGGCAGGGGTTCTCAAAGTCTACATTCAAAGGTCCAAATCTGAATTTTCATCAATGACAAAGGTCCGGAACTATTGGTAATTACAAAACTTGTTTTTAATGAACATGTATAACAAATCAACATTAATTTTATGAAAAAATAAGGTACATTTTGCATTCAAAATACATGAATAACAAGTGCAAAAGTGGCAAAACAATTCATTTAAGTGTCTGGATTTTTCTTAACAAAACACCACAAAAGTAACATGGCACAAAATACAGAGCAGTCTAATGTGAGAAATGGCACTGTCTGTCTCCCATCAGCTGCAGAAACCGTGGCACAAAAGGTGTGGTTGCTAGACGGGGACACTGGCCTATATGTTCATTAGTCATCGAAAATACATTTTGGTCCAAAAATAACAAAAATGACGACTTTATCCAGCATTGTCTTCTCTTCCGGGTTTGTTGTGAGCGTTTTCACGATGCTGCTGACATATGCTTCTGTAGCTCCCTCTTGTTGTGTCACAGCTCTCACAAGCAACTTATTTGTTGATTCATAGGAAGACTTTAGCTGTCATAGTTTTGCTGTCCGTACCTCTGTATTTTGTGGATATTGCCGTTCAAAATGACCGTGTTTGGTTTCATAATGGCGTTTGACATTTCCACTCTTCACAGCTCCAACTGTCTCGTTACAAATCAAACAGAATGGCTTCGTGCTGGATTGGGGCAAAATGAATGCATACCTCTCTGTCCAATCATCTTTGAAAACTCTATTTTCTTCGTCAACTTTTCTTTTCCTGGACAATGACATCCTCCACACCCATTCAAACGCTTACTGCGGTGAAATGTCGCGTCACGCGACTCGCGCCCAATTATGTCAAAAGTATACACTCATTGGATGTCATTGCAACTGAATAACGGAGGAAAACTTTAAATATCTTGCCTTCGCTTTAATTTCGGACCATCTCCAAAAAGACATAAAACACTAAACAAAGGATTTTGACGTGTTTATCAAAGTAGGAAATCCAGACTTTTAATCCCTTACACACAATTACTGCTGTTTAAATACGAAATGGAGGCGGGTCCGGATCCAGACCGGAGTCCGGACTTTGAGAAGTGCTGCTCTAGGGGTTGCTATGGGGAACACCTTGTCGTGACCCGTGTCTGAAGCATACATTGAAAAAACACCAACAAGTTGGCCGGTGACAGCCCCTGACGTCACTACCGGCGCAACTATGGATAAAAAGGCGCCAGGAGAACACATCATTCACTTCTTCGTCTGAAGCTTGCGTCCGAAGCATGGCAGGGAGCTAGAGGATGCAGTGTCTCGTTCCCTACTCAGGGAACCATGGTTACATTCGTTACCTGAGACGTTCCCTTTCAAGGGAACTTCGAACTGCGTCCTCTAGGGGTCGCTATGGGGAACAGTATACCCACTCCGCCATGCTGAGGGGAGTGCAGGCTAGAATCATGGCGAACACTAAGTACCAACTCTACCATTTCCATGGGAGTTGCCCCTGGGACATTAGACGGCTGTCCGTAACATTACCCCTTACGGCCGACGGCCTAGGCTACATACCCAACTTACTTGTTAGGGCCTCGGCCCAGGGTAGAGCTGAAGGCTTGGAGTCAAGAAAGATTCCTTTAACCTTTTCAGTGGTGAGTTTAAAATATTCCAGCGGTCCCCCCAGAGTGAGTTTTTTTAAGACGACCGTTATTTTAGAACGTTCCCCTTACTGTTTCCATGGCGACGCGTCAGGCTTGTCACGTGACACACCGCGTCTACAATAACACTGTGTGACAGATGGATCGCATTTATTTAATTTTTCCTTTTTTATTTAAAATATTCACAAACTTGAATACCATGTCATGAACAATCTGATATTCCGATTCACAAATATGTGTAAATGAGTGTGTTTTGTTGTTTAAAAAGCTTTCTAAATGATCTTGATCGTGATCTATAAAGTGAGATGGGCGCCGCCATGTTTGCTTGCGCTGCAGTGCAGAGAGTCCTGTCAGTCACATTTACAGCATGTGAATTCATCAATCTCTCCCGAAATACAAGTAATAAGTGGCAGGTGAACTGGGTGATGAATAGAGTGAACTTTACAGTTACTTATTCGTTGTACTTCTTATATTAATAAAGCACATCTGCAAATTAAATTTGAATGGATTGTTATTGTTGCTTCCATAGACATATGCGTGTATTTTTCAAACTCTAAGTGTATTGTTTTACTAGTACTTATGTGTATTTAAATGTCTGAAACCTAAAATATGCATTATGTGGTTAAGAACACTGCATAGTTGTGATAATATGACAAGAGCAGTGCACGTCTCTCTCTGGCTCAGCGCTAGCCTACGCGCGAAAACACAGTTTGAATTTGACAGTTATGTGACGTCACTGAACGTTCTAAATCCCATATGTGGGACCATACTCTCAGGGGCACGGAAATAAGAATCCCATATGTGGGACCGTACCGCTCAAAAGGTTAAAGGGATACGGCAAAGAGCCTAGCATTTTATACTAGGTCTTGCCTGTCACACAGGGGCTACCACTTGCTCTTGCATAAGCTTGCTGAAGGAGCTGTATCAACAGATCCCTAGTAGCAACACCCTGTTTAGATAGGTATCCGAGGATACATAGGTGGACTGGCGCCCAAGATGAACGGGGCTTTTACCAACTCAAGAAAGGGCATGAAGCAACCGCGCAAAGCCCTCACCTTATAGGATTTTCGAATGAATGCAGAGCGCTAGCATGTGAACTTACCACTGTGTGGATTTCAGAAAGTGCGCAAAGACTTCACGTGCACACTTACCGTAACATGGATTTAAATACTGTTCTAAGGAGGGGGCACTGAGTATTTTTAATTGTAATGATTCATCAACATGGCTGGGATCCATTTGCAGTTTTATTAGAAACGTAATCAAACAAACAGAGGTCAAGACACAGATCAGGCAGTAACGTAGGGCAGAAAGAGTGGAGAACATAGACAGACCGGGGCAGGCAGAGTTCGGTCAGTAACTGAGACAGGCTTAGGTCAGGGCAGGCGGCAATCCATTAACAATAGTCCAGTAAACAGAGCAAAAGTCAAAGGGGCAGACAGCAATCCAACAAGAGAGAGGCAGGCAAGGTTATAACAGAAGGCAGTCCAGTGAAACAGGAATAACGCTCAGAAATGTTCACCAAGGCAAAACAAGACTTTGCAAAGAGTCTGGGTGGAAGAGATCCTTAAAAAGTCTGAGTTAGAGGAACAGGTGGAGGATGATGATCAATGCCATGTACAGGGCTGATGGGAAATGAAGTGTGAGGGAAAACTAGTACTCAGGTGATGGAGACCTCTGGTGGCCCAGAAAGGGAACCACAGAAGTGCTCTCCATGACAGAGCCCCCTCCCTGTGAGCGGCTCTGGAAGCGAGGAGGTCTTTCCAGGTGGTCTTGGTGGAACTCCTCCACAAGACTGGGATCTAGAATGTCGTCCGCATTCACCCAGGACCTCTCCTCCGGGCCGTAACCCTCCCAGTTGACCAGATATTGGAGAGTTCTCCCCCGGCGTCTGGAGTCAAGCAGTTCCTGAACCTGATAGATCTCCTCTCCTTCCACTGTTATAGGAGGGGTACCCCAGTCCTTGGGCGCCTCCTCTCTTCCCTCACCGGGGCCAGCAGCGGGCTTCAACAAGGAGACATGAAATGTGGGAGAAACACAAAAGTGATTAGGCAAAGCCAATTCAAAAGATACCGGGGTAATTTGGCAAATAATTTGAAATGGACCCATGTACCTGGGACTGAGCTTGCGGCATGGCAAATGGAGACGAAGGTCACAGGTGGATAACCATACCCACTGTCCAGCACTGTATTCTGGGTGGGAACAGTGATGCCGATCAGCCTGGATCCGTTGACGTCTTACAGCATGCTGTAAATGATGATGAGCCTGATTCCAGGTCTCCTCACTTCTTTGAATCCAGTCATTAACTGTGGGAACATTAGACAGCTCCTAACATGGAAACAGGGGTGGTTGATATCCCAGAATACATTAAAATGGAGTTAGTCCAGTAGAAGGTTTGCGGAGAGAGTTTTGAGCATATTCGGCCCACATGATGTAACGGCTCCAGTCCTGTTGATTCTGATTGCAATATGAATGAAGAAACCGAGTCAGTTCCTGGTTGAGTCTCTCTACCTGACCATTGGATTGGGGATGATAGCCCGAGGTGAGGCTAACATTGATCTCCAGTGCCTTAGTAAATGGGATGGTTTCTGAGTATTACACACCCTGCATTCATGAATCAAACAAATAGTATCCTTTCTTAGGGCTGGCCACCACAACCAGTTCTGAAGTAGTTGGATGGTGGCATTAATACCTGGATGCCCTGAACTGAGTGTAGCATGAACGTGTGTGATCGTTCTCTCGAAGGGCCTCAGAAACAAACAACTTATCCTGGGGGCATTCAGCTGGGATATTCTGTCCGGTCTTGGCCTGCTCAATCTCAGTAATAAAGTCCCACTGGATAGGTGACACAATGAGAGTCGGAGAAATTACATTTTCTGGCTGATGGGAGTCAGAATCTTTCTCGAATTCCCGTGACAGTGCGTCTGCCTTGGTATTCTTAGAACCAGGTCGATATGTGAGAGTGAAATCAAATCTAGAGAAAAACAGAGACCATCTAGCCTGTTGTGGACTGAGTCTCTTGGCCGTTCTCAAGTATTCTAGATTACCAGTTAGAACAGTGAATGAATACCTTGCTCCCTCCAGCCAATGACGCCACTCCTCTAGTGCAGCCTTAATGCCTAATAATTCCCTGTCACCAACATCATAATTTCTAAAAAATAATAGATCAGGATATCGTCAATGTATACGATGACACTTCTGTTGAGCATATCCCTGAACACATCATTGATGAATGACTGGAAGATAGAGGGACTGTTTACAAGGCTGAAGGGCATAACCCGATATTCATAGTACCCAGTGGTTGTGGAAAAGGCAGTTTTCCATTCATCACCTGCCCGAATCCGAATGAGATTGTAAGCACTGCACAAATCCAGCTTGGTGAAGAATCTCGCAGTTCTCAATTGTTTCGGTATAGAGGGTACTAAGGGTAGTGGGTAACAGAATTTGACAGTCATTTCATTGAGGCTACAGTAATTGATGCAGGGACGGAACCCCCCTTCCTTCTTCAAGAAGAAGGGACCTGCTGACGCTGGTGAGGTCGAGGGTTGGACGAAGCCCTTAGCCAGTTCCTTCTGAATGTAGTTGTTCATGGCTTCGGATTCCGGTTGTGATAGAGGAAATATACAGCCCTTAGGAGGGCTAAAGCCAGGCAGAAGGTCAATAGCGCAGTGTGAGGGTCTGTGAGGGGGCAGTTGTGAGGCCTTGGTCTTGCTGAATGCTTCACTTAGATCATGATAAACACTGGGCAACCCCGGGTAGTCAGTCTCTGTAACGCCCACCGTTAGAAGATGAAGGGGAGTGATGCTGGGAATACAATGGGGAAAACAGTTATTACTCCAGCGTGTTATCTGAGAATCCTGCCAAGAGATGTTTGTTAGAATGGGGACACTCACCCGAGTAGCAGGGTCTTGGTTAGAACGAGAGGGGCATGACAATCTCATGTGGCCTGGCTCACCACAATATAGACATAGACGATGGTTAATGTGACTATCTCTCTCCTCAGGTGAGAGGTGGTAGGTATCGACTTGCATAGGTTCGTGGTTGTCAGAAACAGTCATTGTAGTTCTCCCTGACGAGGGGCGGCGAGATCTGAGGAGATTGTCAATCTGGATAGAGAGCTCAATAAACTGATTTAAAGTTCTGCCCTCATCTCGGCACGCTAATTCTGTCTGTAATTTGTGACTTAGACCTTTCCTGAAATGTACCTTCAGAGGATCCTTGGTCCAGGTTGTTTGAGCTGCAAGCGTGCGAAAGGCCAAAGCATATTTGGCTGCAGTTCTCCTTCCCTGAGTCAGTGTTAGCAACTGCTTATCTGTACTCCGACCATCCCTTGAGTGATCAAAGACCTTCCAGAAATGTTGACGGAAGATCATGATTGTGGGAAACTGAGATCTGTCCCCTCTCCATACTGCCGTCATCCATTCCAGTGCTCTACCAGTGAGGAGTGAACAACCAAAGGAAATCCTCATCTGTTGCATACAGAGCTGGTTGTTGGTTAACGAACAGGGTGCATTGGAGAAGAAATCCCTTGCACTGAGCTGGATTACCATCGTATTTCTCAGGGAAAGCCAAGCGGGGATTCACGCTGGGGGTTTGGGCTGCACCTGCTGCTGTGACCGCCATCGTGGCGTGCGTCGGAGGCACTGAGAGCTCAGGTGGAGAAAAGTGCATTGCCTGTAGTGTCTTTACCAATTCCTCCGTAAGCATAGTGAGTTTCTGCAGCTGATGATGAGAGGCTAGTTGTGTAGCTTGTACAGACAGCTCTGAAGAGAGGTGATAGATCGCTGCTGGATCATGTTGGGCCAAAGTCTTCTGTAATGATTCATCAACACGGCTGGGATCCATTTGCAGTTTCATTAGAAACGTAATCAAACAAACAGAGGTCAAGACACAGATCAGGCAGTAATGTAGGGGAGACAGAGTGGAGAACATAGACAGACCTGAGATCAGGACAGGCAGAGTTTGGTCAATAACTGAGACAGGTTTAGGTTGGGGCAGGCAGCAATCCAGTAAAAATAGTCCAGTAAACAGAGCAAAAGTCAAAGGGGCAGGCAACAATCCAACAAGAGAGAGAGGCAGGCAAGGTTATAACAGAAGGCAGTCCAATGAAACAGGAATAACGCTAAGAAATGTTCACCAAGGCAAAACAAGACTTTGCAGAGAGTCTGCTTGGAAGAGCTCCTTAAATAGTCTGAGTTAGAGGAACAGGTGGAGGATGATGATCAGTGCCAGGTACGGGGCTGATGGGAAATGTAGTGTGAGGGAAAACTAGTACTCGGGTGATGGAGACCTCTGGTGGCCCAGAGAGGGAACCACAGAAGTGCTCTCCGTGACAGTAATAAGCAAATCCATCATTATTTTTAACTTCAAACTGTTATTTACAAGACAACTATGAGTCCATAATATTTCTTTCTCCATTAATAAAGTTGTCCTGTCTGAATCAGGAGATAAATATGCATAGATCAAGCACTGACTGCATGCCAAACTGTCCAAAACAGTACAAAACAAATATGTTGGTGCACTTTTTCGCTGGAGGAAGTGTTATTAAGGATTATGGACTTGTATTTTGGCCAGAATTTAGTGTTTAAACTTAAAATGCATTAATGACGGATTTGTCGATTACAAACACACAGCTTTTTGTTTCACAAGACATTAACTGCAGAGGATCCAAGTGATGTAATGCCAAATTTCTCCACATCTCCACATCTTGGATGGCCTGAGGGTGAGTACATTTTCAGCCAATTTTGATTTTTGGTGTAATTTTTTTCCAATCAAAAGTGCTATTACTTTCTGTAGGTTAGTTTTTGTGGGATAGGTTATCCAAAAAGGAAAAGACTGTCATCATTTACTCACCCTTATGTCTTTCTAAACCTGTCTTTCTAAAACATGTGTAGAAAGACATAAGGGTGAGTAAATGATGATCATTGCCTTTATGAAAATTATCATTGTTCTCAATACTAACCTGTAAAAAATGTCAAATAAATAAATGATAATTAAAAAATAGCATTTTATTTTATTAAAGAAATGGTGGTTCAGTGTTAAATAAAATACTGACAACATTTCACTAATAAAACCAAGAGATGTTTTCCTCTTTTTTTTTTTTTTTACTTAAGCTAGGGCTTGAACCTAGGCCTAATTTTAGGAACTAAGATGATAAAATTAAGGAATAAATGCTACCTATTTATTTTAAGACTATTGCAGCATGCTTTGCATATGGCTGGATATGGAGAGTAAATATTAAAATTAAGTGCTATTTTATGTGTTTTTGAGTGAAGGGGGACATCTGTTAATGTTTAATTTCCAGTTATGTTTGACATTTGAAAGAGTTTCTGTTATGTTGAAGTTTCTGTCTATTTCATTTTCAGCGGGTCACGTCCTGCAGGTGCAGCACATGCCCGAATATTTTACCGCTGTAATAGCGGACCCACATGCTTTAAAGAGCAAAATTCCTTATCCTCTCTCAATCAGTTATACGAACACAGACTCCCGCTTTCTCAAGGCGAGCTCTCGTTCAAGTAAATAAAACCTCTCGCCTCCCATTACACAGTTTGGGCAGCCATTCCAGGAATCTCGAGATGGGTTTTAGAAACAATTCGACAAGGCTACTTGCTGTAGTTCGCTCACAGACCACCCCGCTTCAGAGGCGTTGTTAAAACTTCTGTCCCGGACAATGAAGCTATTGTTCTCTGGCAGGAGGTGCAAGCACTGCTTGCAAAAGACGCTGTGGAAATAGTGCCCCAGCGAACAGCGAGTCAGGTTGGTCATCAACCCATGCTAGAGCCACTTGTTGCCCAGACGACGAACTGTCTTTCTGGGAACAGTTCTAGACTCCGCCCTAATGCGGGCGTGGATCTCACCGGATTGGTCCCTGACAATTCAGCGATTGACGGCTTCCCTCAAACTGGGGACGACATGCCCCCTGAGGGTTTTTCAGAGGCTGCTCAGCCTCATGGCCACTGCCGCCTCTGTAACTCCGCTGGGCCTGCTCCACATGTGGCCGCTCCAATTTTGGCTAAAAGCCCGAGTCCCACCCCACGCTTGGCAGTTGAAAAGATTTCCAGTCAGGGTGGACCGCCGCTGTATCGAAGCTGCGGCCCCCTGGAAGACCACTCGCCTGTTTCAGACAGGAGTGAGGATGGGCGTCCTTCCTTCCATGGCCATGTCCTGGTCCATTCAGAGAGCATGACAGTGGTGTCTTATATCAATCACCAAGGTGGTCTCAGGTCTCATGCCTTATACAGATTGGTTCGTCGCCTCCTTCTCTGGGCACAGAAAAAACTCCTCTCGCTAAGGGCGGTTCATGTGGCGGGCAAGATGAACCTGGGAGCGGACATGCTGTCCAGAGGCAAGGTAGCTCCAGGCGATTGGGCGCTGCACCCTCAGACGGTACAGCGAATTTGGGCAGTCTTTGGGAAGGCAGAGGTCGACCTCTTCGCCTCGGAAGACAACTCTCATTGCCCAACATTTTTCTCGATACGTAGAGATGTCCTGGCCCACGACTGGCCCAGGGCTCATCTGTATGCATTTCCTACCATCGCCCTGATCCCCAGATGATCAGGCGAGTCAAGAAAACCAAATGCTCCCTCCTCCTACTAGCTGTGCTCTGGAAGAACCAGGCTTGGTTTCCGGAGCTGATGCAGATGGTGATGATGGTTGAGGAGGGACCTTCTCTCGCAGATGAAAGGCATTTATTTGGCATCCCCACCCAGAGTTGTGGAGCCTTCATGTCTGGTGCCTCAACGAGAGTAAGCAACACCATTCTTGAGTCAAGGGCCCCGTCCACAAGACGGCTCTATGGCCAGAAATGGTCAGTATTCCTCAATTGGTGCTCTGCACGGCACATTATAAAGGCCCCCATTTGAGCCGCTCAGTTCGGTTGACTTGTGGCCCTTATCGCTTAAAACGGCCCTTCTCCTTGCTTTGGTGTCAGTTAAGCGTGTGGGTGACTTACAAGCGCTGTCGGTCAGCGCTTCGTGTCTGGAGTTTGGGCTCACTGACCGCAAGGTCATTTTGAAACCGAGTCATGGCTATGTTCCTTAAGTATTCTCTACTCCCTATTGGTGCTCCCCGCTGCTGATGGTGAGCAGGGACTGAACGCTGTCTGCCCTGTGAGGGCTCTAAGAGTCTATGTGGAACGTTCTAAACTGTTTAGGCAGTCTGAACAGCAGTTTGTTTGCTTTGGAGGCCACCAGAAGGGTCTGCCGGTTACTAGGACTGTCTCGCTAGATTGTTGATGCAATAGCTCTGGCTTATGCATCGGAATGACTGGAATGCCCTAATGGTGTGAGTGCCCACTCCACAAGGAGAATGGCCTCCTCATAGGCGTGGTCCAGCGGCATATCTATCAGTGAGATCTGTGCGGCCGCCAGTTAGTTGTCACCGTCCACTTTTGCTAGATTATATAACTTAGACATCCCCGCCCTGCAGGCACGGATTCTATCTGTTTAAACCTCCCATGTGGGTAGTAGTTTCTCATGCCCTCAGCTAAGCTCGGGGCGAGATAATGCCTAGGTCCTTTAGGGCCCTTATTAGTGCTCTAACACTGGGCTCGCAGAGCAGCATATAATTGTTGCTCATGGTGCGGTGTGATTGGATTAATTCCCATACATAACATGAGTGAACGTTCGAAAGGGAACGCTTCAGTTACTTAACATAACCTTGGTCCCTTGAGATAAGAGAACGAGCGTTATGTCACTTGCAGCACTACAAGCTGCATGAATCAATGATCATCCCTTCAGTCAAATGATCTGATGAATGTCGCTACGGACCGACTTATATAGTGGCCAGCCCCACCCCCTTTGGCAGGCTGATGCGCCATTGGTTTGTGCAGCTACACAAACATGAACAAATCAGGCTTCAGCAGAAAGGAAAAAAGGAGTTTTCCCATACATAACGCTTGTTCCCTTATCTCAGGGAACTGAGGTTACGTTAAGTAACCGAAGCGTTATGAGTTTTCTTCTATCTACAGTCTTTTAATAGTACAAGACAACTGAAACAGACTGCAGAGAATCAACTTAAAATAACTGAGCACATTTCAATAATAAAACTAAATTCATTGTTTCACAGATTAAATAATTTAGGAGATTTTACATGATTTACTCAGATAATACTTATAGTAGATGAGCACTAGAGCACTAATAGTAAATGGCACATAACACTTTTACAGTGTGTTTAACTGGTCTTGTACATATCTGTTCACATTTCAAGAGCTGTGTTTAAGAGTTTTATGATCCATGTCTCAGCCTTGAACATAATGCACATGTAGCAGAGTGAGGTATAGACCCAATATGACTGGCTGGTGTTGCCCAAACAGGTGAACCTATCAGTGTTTGTACTCAGTCATGATTGGTCAGTTGGGTAAGTTTCATGAGCCATTTAATGCCTGTGTTGTGCATATTGCTATTGGCCAGTTTTCAGGTTGGTCCCTGTTTTAAAAGTGCCTTTTTGTCTATTAAATGGAGGCTTATTACCTTGTTTGTTTTTAGATATGGGCCTGCAAGTAGTTGTGATTCTGAGTGGTGAGCGACTATGTGTATTGCAGCATTGTACTGATTCCTTGGTAGGTATGGGAGTTTAGTATTTAACAAGTTTTTATGCATAACTCTTTTTTTTTTTTTTTTCTCAGTGTTCAGCAGGTTTCACTGCATGTCCAATGTTTTCCAGTGATCTTAATTGAAGCCTAACGAACATCAAGTAATTGATTGCACTTCTGCTCTGCTCTGCTTTTTGATAGGTTTTTTTTTTCTGGAATTCATCTGGGTCCGTCTGTTATATATTGTTTGATGCGTGGATTTAGGTGGGAGGGGTTGGTCATGGTACCTTGTACTGCGTGTCCACATGGAGTGCTGTGTTTAATACTTGATTTTTCACAAGTGTGTGTGTCTTGGGTTTTGAGTGTGGGGTAGAAATCTGAGGGTCTTTGCTTGCCACCTCCCTCTTTTTGTTCTATTGTACTTGTTTTGTAAGTTACTGGTAAAGATGTGTGATGTATTGAGACCTTGTGTGAAGTGTTTTGTGTGTGGGGGGGGGGGGGTTGTTTTTTTTCCCTTAAATCTGTCTATCTTTATGGTCACCCTGCCTTTGGCATGAACCTGTGTCCCTTTGCTTAGGACTGTTATGTCCCACTGTATTCCGGGTGGTGTGGTCGAGTAGGATTTCTCTTATTATTGGTAACTTTCACATGCCTGTCCGCTCCCTGCCACATTTGGTGTAGTCGGCAGGATCGCCATAGTTAAGGGTGAGCTTGTTTTTGTTTCTTCCCCTCTTTTCTTTCTTGCAGGCACGGGAGGGGCATTTTTACTTTTTGTATGGAATTGTATTGCATGTTGTTCTTTTAGAAGCAGAGTAGCACTGCAGGCCCTTTTTGTGTGCGAGTCTCCTTGGATGGGCCAATCTACAACTGGTAAGTGGTAATGGAAAGAGGAGCTCCTTTTATAGAATGAATGTTACGTCAAATTCGGAAACCCCTGGGCATGATAAACTGTTGAACAGGAGGTATGTACTAGGTAGTTGTTGCATTGAGCTGGAATGTGTTGCTCATTGGCTGTCTGTTGGAGGTCCTTGGGTAGGAATGGGAGGGAAACCGAGGGGGGCCTGGCATTAAAGGCCAATTTATACTTCTGCGTCGGGTGCGCGTAGTAGGTACGGCGTAGCATACGCATTGACGTGTACCATACGTCGTACCCTTCGCCGTACCCTGACGCGCACCTCCTCAAAAATTTAACTATGCGTCGCGACGATGCGGACTGCAAGATCTGTGATTGGTCGACTTGGTAGTATCACGTTTCCTCCTACGCGTTTTCGGATTCCGGTCGACTTCCTTGCCCCCTGCGGCATTTTAAAATTCCGAAATTCATTGAAGAGCCAACATGGAAATGGACCAAGTGACCGAGCGATTAATTGAAGAAGTGAGGAAATACAGCCATCTGTATGACTCCTCTTCGGGAGATTACAAAGACTGCCAGATGGCAGCGAATTTGTGGAGGGAGATTTCCTTCAACACGCTCGCGTCAACTAGCGTTTCGGCGGCGTAACTGCAGAGCAAAACAGACATACGCAGAAGTATAAATGCTCACAACGGCATCGCCTATGTGCGTAGCCTACGACGTACACTACGGCGTACACTCGACGCAGAAGTATAAATTGGCCTTATGGTTAGTTCTTTGTGCCTTTAATGTAGTATGGGGTGCAAGGAAGAATGTTGTTAGAGGCCCATGGTGCCCAGGTAGAGCTAGGCCCATCAAGGGAACTGTCGAAATCACAGCGAGTCCAATTGGATCAGCTCTTTTGACCTTGTGGCTGGGTCATAGGCCAGGAAGTGTCACTATACCCCTCGTGTTCGTGGTTCTTAATCATATAATTGGTCCTCCTGTGGTAAGTCCCAGGATGACTTGAATGTTTGCGACCTGGCCATTTTGCCAGGGAGTGTAATGAGTAGGTTTGCACCTCACCCTATTTCTTGTAAGGTCCTTCCTATGGTTTAAAGTGAGCAGTCTTTTGCATGCTAGTTGTCCGAAAACTAGTGTCCACCAAGTGGGGCAGCTTCAGCTTGGTCATATTGAATGGCATCTTAAGTTAATTTTAGCCGCAATGTTCTGTCAAGGTATGTGGTTGCAGGGTATGGCAGATAGCATTTGTCATTTTCAAATAGTAACAGTAAATTGGTCAATGTGGTTTCTGCATAACAATGTGCCTTTTGGGAAATTTTTTTTTTTTTTTTTTTGAGCCCTCTAAATCTGGCCTTCCAGTGGGATTGATAGCCTCACCATCATTGGTGTAGGTTTGTTGGAGCATTTCCGATGCCAGTGGATGTGGGATCACTGGTATAAAATTCAATTAGTCAACTTAAGTGGCATTAACGTTGCTAGTTTCCCTTCAAGGGTTCTTGAAGATTAAGGCCAATAGCTGGTCAGTACTGAAATGTCTAAATGCTTGCTAAGGACAGTGGGTGAGATGGCAAAAGTTGCCATGTCACCCTCTGGTGTAATATCCAGGGCAGTGTCAGTCTTCTTCAGGCCTTGGGATAAATTGAGGTTTGTTCATCGTCAGGGCGACGATGCCTGATGTTGGGGTGGAATGTAGCGGAGTGAGGAATAGACCCAGAATGATTGTACCAGAAAGATGTGTGACATTTTTGAGACCTTGTGTGAAGTGTTGTTTTTGTTGTATGTAAATTTTTTTTTTTTTTTTTTTTTTTTCTCCATTTTATGCTCCCCCTGCTTTTGTCACGAACCTGTGTCCCTTTGCTTTGGACTGTAATGTCCTGGTGTAGTCGACTAGTATTTCTCTTATTGGTAACTTTGACATGCCTGACCGCTTCCTACCACACACAGCAGGCAGTCAAGGATTAAGGCAGAATCCAATGCTTTGCACAACAGATATGGGGATAATAGTAGTTTTGGTGTAATAAGTGGTGCATGGCAACATTGGTTTAATCATTGCTCATACTTATGGTTAGGAAAAAACCTTCTCTAAATATTACACTTTGGTACGTAACTGATCCTGAACCATAACAGACATTAATGACAAGTCATGAGACTTGTTGCTATTTTGCCAAACCAGCTAGTAAACAACCACCTACATTCCCTCGCAGAATGCCTTCAAAACACCATAGTAACCACATCCATATAAAAAAATGTCTACTACTTGATTCAATAAATGAATAGCCAGTTTCTTTAAGTTTTTACACATGAAATGGTCTCATTCATATGTTCTCACCCTGTGTACAGAAGAGAAAGAGTCCAACATGTCTTTAACATTTGGGCGTTGTAAGTGTGAAAGCTACTTGACGGACTGCCTACATGTGTTCTAGTGTCTTTTCAGAGACTAACACTTACCACACCCTCTAATAACTTCATGGTCTCTGGCTTTAGAAATTAAGATCACTTGTCAAATAAAATCAGAAAGAACACTTTGCAAACCCTGATAGCTTTAACACATTTATTATTTGTAATCACCCTTGACACCATCAAAACAGCATCAGTGTTAGTAGAAATAGGGCTAAAGAAAGATATCTAAAAATAAAAGAAATAAACAGAACTGCAAAAATAGTGAAGAACTCCCTCCCTCGACGATTTGCTGGGCTTCTAGCTGTTAAACTAATTAAAAAGTTGAAAGGCTCCACAGAAAGACACTGTAAAAAGACAGAATGGTAAGAACTTACCACCATGAGAAAAGCTGATCAGTAAGAGACCTATTAACAGCTGAAGCAGAAGCATTGTCAAGCGAGTGATAAGCAATGATGCCGGTAATGCCTGAGATGGATGATAGATGCAGAGTCTCCTTTGGTGTTGTTTGTGATAAGCATGATATGAAGTGTCTGAGAACAGGAAATCCTGGCTTAACTTACAGTAGGAAAGAGGAAAACCACAGGCGTGAGTTTTTAAAAAAATATGCAAAAGTTTTAATAAAACCTCAAGACTAACTCTCTAACAAAATAACCTGAAGCTCAACAAAAACATTTAGTGCTCATTGTCACATCTTTTTGTAGAAAAGGTGGCAAAACATGGCACTCAATCTAAGTACTCTCAACTCTCTGGGTGCTCTGCTGATTTGTTTCTGTGGCTGTTAAGCAGGTTTGATCATCATGTCCACTTTCTTTAGGGAGTACGAGCCTCCGTGGAGCTCTGCCCAGTAAACACCATCCTGGAATCGACTTCTGTAATGGCCTCCTCTATACCACACTCCATTCAAGTTGGAGTGGGCACACATGTGGTACCACCATCCGCCTTTCTGGTAATGAGCACAATTACCTATGGAGGACAAACAACAGATGACTTTAAAAAAAACTTTTTTTAATGACAGACCATATAAATGATGTGAAATACAAAAAAATAGACTGAACACCTGAATAAGCATCCTTATCGCGGTCCAGAGTGGTGAACGCTTTATTGTTGTGCCATGAAAGGGAGTCTCCTGCATTGCCTTGATAACTGCCTAATCGTAGACGATACCAGTCACTCTCTGGTTCCACCTGAAAGCTGTCGTACTCTGCAAACGCCTGTCGTCCTTGCCAGTCTTCCATGGCTACTCGCAGCTTGTAGGTGGCCTGAGAGGTGAGCCAGTACAGGTGCTCCAAACCCAGCCAGTATTCTCCATCCAGATTCCCAAAGCCTTGCTGTATATAGACAATAGTTATGTCATTCATAGTTATGTAATTAATTAATTTTTTATTTAATGTTTTTTTTTTTGCATTCAAATCTGCTTTTTATTATTCATAAGGGTGCTTATGGGTGCCCTCCATTGACCCTATTTTGCAGCTTATGTGGCCCACAATGCCTGTGTCATTTGAGAAGGGCCATGGACTAAACCTGGACAGACAACATTGCTACCCATGGTTAAAGGTGTGATATCAGAGATGGAATACATGGACTACATGAATGCACAGATAACCTGAACTGATTTTAAAACACTGGGTATCATATACTTGCCAACTTTGTCAATTGTAACAGAGAAGAAATCTTGGCACAAGTCATGTAGTGTATTCTCGCTTTTAGTGGTTGGTATTTCCCAATGACTCTTTCTACACAATACACAAGTAGACGGTGACAAGTGACCGTCTTTATGATTGATTCATTGATTTGTCCATTCAAAAAATTCGATCAAACACACTGATTCATTCAGAAACCAAACAAGTGACTGTCTTTATGAGTGAGTCGCTAATTCATTCGTTCAAACACAATGATTCATTCAGAAACTGTCTTTATGAATGAGTCATTGCATTATTCATGGAAACTATTCAGGAACTAGATAATTGACTGTCCTTATGAGTGAGTCATTGCATTATTGACGCAAACGATTTGTTCAAACACACTGATTCCTTCAGGAACTAGATAACTGACTGTCCCTGTGAATGAGTCATTGAATTATTCAATCAAAAATCTGTTCAAACACACTGATTCATTCAGGAACTAGATAATTGACTGTCCCTGTGAATGAGTCATTTAATTATTTACTCAAACGATTTGTTCAAAAACACTGATTCATTCAGGAACTAGTGTTGTCAAATGATTAATCATAGGGTGACCATATGCGCCGTTCATACGGGACACGTGCCATCCAGGATTTTAATATTGCCTAAAATATCCAGGTTTTGGCTGTTTGCAGGTCGATCATTGTGTGACATTCATGAGAGCTAGGTTGATAAGGGGATGGCTCCTTATGCTTTCGGATCGCTCTCGCACCTACTTTGCTGTCTTTTCTTTTTTTTTGAGCAGCGACGCTTCAAGTCAAACGAACGAACAAACACGTGCGCATATTTGCATCGCTTTGATCGTTCCCTGTAGATCTCACCTTCTCACGCGCAGCCCCACGATTGGTCGATTATGTATAATACCTGCATGTTATTGGTCAAACTGCTTTGGATGTTTTAGGCAATATTAAAATCCTGGCCAGGACGTGTCCCGTATGAACGGCGCATATGCATATATGGCGCTAATAGGGCTTGGGCGTCGTGACGTCATTACTTGGCGTGGCCGCCATGCTGATGGCCTCCTTTACTGCTACTCGGACTACTGCGCAGTGTTTAGACATACTCCCCCTCAGCCGTGTGTCTTAATTTGATTAATTAAAAATCTATTTCAACCATGGTAAACCGTTGCTGTATTGTGGGGTGTAATAGCGCAACACATAATCGCCCTTTGAAAAAAAATGGATTAACTTGCCACTGCTTTCCTGCTTGGAGGCGCGACCACGGAGACCAAGTGAGGTATAATATCTGAATATTAATTTATATAGCTTAAGTAAACACTGAAAATAAGGGAAATTTCCTGGGCTACTCATCCAAAAAACCGGAAAATTTCTACATTCATCTTTCTGTTGCTGTCCCTCTGCTGACAGCAAAAATTCGTACTACAAAACTGCTGCATTAACTAAGCGAGATTGTGAAGCTATGTCTAACGTGACTTTGCTTACATTGGTGTGAAATCGTGCTCTCACAACAACCACGCTGTTATCTTAAAAAGGCCAATATCACGCTAAGGTTGCTTTCATGTAACGTTAAGCAAAACGATGGTTTGAAAATATCTGTTTTGCTGGAAGGGCAACTGAGTAGCAACAGGACAACAGCACAGAGACTGACAGGTCCGATGGAAGGGCTAATGGGATATTTTACAGGAAAATACTACAACGGGAAGACATCGGGAAAAGAGCTCAAATACATGAGAAACCCCGGAAAAAAACGGGAGGGTTGACAGCTACTAACTAAACTTTTGAAACACATAAGTTAGTTAAAAGTACATGTGAATGGTTGTTAGCACTAACAGTTACTAAACTAGCAACTAGGCGGAGTGCAGTTTACCTTTGTCCGGATTACTGTATACTGTTTGCCGGCTTTATGATCTGCAGCTCCCTAACCCATCCATTTGTGAACTGCACATGAGACTCCAATGACTTGTAGCTTCGGAACTGTTCTGAAGTGTAGGCGCTCACAAAACAAACAAGGTAGCCAAAGATATCTGTAATGCAAAAGTGCGGCAGCAACTCGTCGTCGGTGCTCCACTCTTTGTTGGGATTTTCATATTGATCCAAACCGTTAATAGTGCCGATTTTGTCCATATACCGATCCCTGGCATTCCTACTTAGCGTATCCCTGTAAATCCCACAACCTTTTCGCGATTTTAACATATTTTTTCTTTCTCCCAACTGTTTCTTCTCGTTCGACTTGCTGTATGTTTACATTCACGACGCCATCAACATGGCCGCCACGTCCCAGAATGCAACGCGGCGCCCAAGCCCTATTAATCATGATTAATCGCATCCAAAATAAACGTTATTGTTTACATAGAATATGTGTGAACTGTGTACTGTAGACATTGTGGCTGCATCTGAATAGACACAGTACTTTACTATATATTAGGCGAAAGACAGCATGTGAAATGAGTAGCAGGCCTTTGTTGGAATTAATAGTAAAGAAAAAAAGAACCAACTGATGCTGGTAGGTCAACTGACAATGACAACATGTCAATGTAGTACAGATTACATTAAAACTATAAAGTACATACTTGTTAGCTGTCACAAAAAACTGTCACAAAGTACTCTTACTAAGAAATGTGCAATGTTTTTTCTGAGTTGAATTTGTTGCTTTGGTGGAAAGCTCATTTTCTCACTTTTTTTTCACTTAGCACATAGGCTATGTAGACTTATTTACTGGCCTACTATATCAACTTTACCACATAAGTAATGTTTTGTTTCATGCACCTTGTACTGTTCCCAGGTCCTGAAGAAGTTGACAGAGCCATCCTGTCTCCTCTGTATAATGGTCCAGCCACCCTGCGCTCTGCTCTGGTCACACCAGGCCTGCAGAAGTGTGTTAGTATTGCGCGGTCGCAGCAGGTAGATGCCGCTGGTCTTCTCTCCTGACTCCAGCACATGTTGACAGTCATTCCACGGCCCTTTAATAGAGACAGTATACTATCCAGTACATTTTCATGTCCCTAATACAAATTTTTTTTAGGTGGCAATCAATTCAAGTGAACAGGAATTTAATTTTAAACTCATTTAATTACACTGTTCTTTGGTTTTGGTTTGATTGGATATTATGGCACAAAAATTTAACATAAAAAATATTTAATATATAATATACAGGTGCATCTCAATAAATTAGAATGTCGTGGAAAAGTTAATTTATTTAACAAAAACCCACCAATTCACTATGTCAAACAGCATTCATGTCATGACATGCCAATCAGCTAATCAACTCAAACACCTGCAAAGGTTTCCTGAGCCTTCAAAATGTTCTCTCAGTTTGGTTCACTAGGCTACACAATCATGGGGAAGACTGCTGATCTGACAGTTGTCCAGAAGAAAATCACTGACACCCTTCACAAGGAGGGTAAGCCACAAACATTCATTGCCAAAGAAGCTGGCTGTTCACAGAGTGCTGTATCCAAACATGTTAACAGAAAGTTGAGTGGAAGGAAAAAGTGTGGAAAAAAAAGATGCACAACCAACCAAGAGAACCGCAGGCTTATGAGGATTGTCAAGCAAAATCGATTCAAGAATTTGAGTGAACTTCACAAGGAATGGACTGAGGCTGGGTCAAGGTATCAAGAGCCACCACACACAGACGTGTCAAGGAATTTGGCTACAGTTGTCGTATTCCTCTTGTTAAGCCACTCCTGAACCACAGACTACATCAGAGGTGTCTTACCTGGGCTAAGGAGAAGAAGAACTGGACTGTTGCCCAGTGGTCCAAAGTCCTCTTTTCAGATGAGAGCAGGTTTTGTATTTCATTTGGAAACCAAGGTCCTAGAGTCTGGAGGAAGGGTGGAGAAGCTAGTCCAGTGTTAAGTTTCCACAGTCTGTGATGAAGTCACTGCACCCGTTTAACCAAGAAATTTTAGAGCACTTCATGCTTCCTTCTGCTGACCAGCATTTTGAAGATGCTGATTTCATTTTCCAGCAGGAAAATGCCAAAAGCACCAAAAGTTGGTTAAATGACCATGGTGTTGGTGTGCTTGACTGGCCAGCAAACTCACCAGACCTGAACCCCATAGAGAATCTATGGGGTATTTCAAGATGAAAATGAGAAACCAAGAGACCAAACAATGCAGATGAGCCGAAGGCCACTGTCAAAGAAACCTGGGCTTCCATACCACCTCAGCAGTGCCACAAACTGATCACCTCCATGCCACGCCAAACTGAGGCAGTAATTAAAGCAAAATGAGCCCCTATCAAGTACTGAGTACATGTACAGTAAATGAACATACTTTCCAGAAGGCCAACAATTCACAATTCTTTTTTTTTTTTTTTATGTTGGTCTTTTGAGTTATTATTATTTGTTGAGATAGTGAATTGGTGGGTTTTGTTAAATGTGAGCCAAAATCATCACAATTAAAAGAACCAAAGACTTAAACTACTTCAGTCTGTGTGCCTTGAACTTATTTAATACACAAGTTTCACAATTTTAGTTGAATTACTGAAATAAATGATCTTTTCCACGACATTCTAATTTATTGAGAAGCCCCTGTATATAATTTAATTCATTGACTTCATTCTCTAATCAAAATGTTTTGAACAAAACATGTTTTCTTGAGAACATTGTTTTAATTGTACCATTTTTTATCTTCATTGTCTTTTGTATTAAATGACCATTGTACCATTCCAGAAAGTGACATCTTTTGTGGTGGGAAAACAACCCAATGTTTTGTGGTATGAGTTGGCTTGTCTCACTTTTATGATATCATTAAATTTCAAAAGACAGTTTTAACCAAAGCTCTTCAACAGATCTAAAGCTTTCTGAGTTTCTATGTTCAGAATTGTAGATTTAGCATTTGAGTTGAGTACATGAGCTGTAGCAGCACCCTATTATGAACAGATATGGTAAAGGAGCTGGATGGATGGTAAGGAAGCGCTGCAGTTCTGTTGGTTCAGAAAGCAGCTAGGTCATGACCTGTATACTGTATACAACCATCTCTCAGCCTTTACTTATCAGTTCAACATGGAGGAATTCACACTCCTACAAACCACCAGAAGAATTTGACCTACTGCACTCACTGGCACATTCCATACATCTGTACCTAGATACAGACCAAAACCTAAAAAAATGGTTTGCATTGTTAGATTTAAAAAAAAGAACATTATCTGATTTATTAAAGAAGCCAACAAAAAAACATACAAATATCAACATATGAACCACTGTATTCACATGTTGGTATCTGCAAACAATTTTAAAAAATACATTTTATTTGATTTTATTTCAAAATTATGTTTTATTTCAATATTTTACAACTTTTTTAATGTTATAAAATTATTTCATAATTCGTTTAAATTCACTCTGTAAATGCTTTTCTTTTAAAGGAACAGCTCACCCATAAATGAAAAAACTGCTGAAAATGTACTCACCCACAAGCCACCTAAGATTTAAAATAGATGCGTGTGTTTGTTCACTGGAGAAACAAATATTTAATGGATACAGGGCTCGCATAGTTTGAAGTCAAAAATGTCTTAATGGATTTATTATAAACAAACAAACATCTTTTTGCTTCTCAATACATTAACTGATGGACTTGAGTTGTGTGGATTACTTGTGGATTATTGTGATGTTTCTATCAGCTGTTTGGACTGTCATTCTGACGGCACCCATTCACTGCAGAGGATCCCCTGGTAAGCAAGTGATATAATGCTAAATTTCTCTAGAGCTGTTCTGATGAAGAAACAATCTTGGATGGCCTGAGTACATTTTTAGCAACTTTTCATGTTTGGGTGTATTGTTCCTTTAAATACAAAGATTTTTTTTTCTACACAAATATCTAACTCAAAACCCTTCTTCAATTGTAAATGTCAGCATGAGTGTGCTTTAAAACAGTTTAGTGGCTGCTGTAACAGCGGCTGTAATTTAGGTCTGTTAAATGGAGTGGACGTGTGTCCTGTAATCTCACACCCGAGTTGGTGGAGGTAAAACCATTGCATTGCAATTCAAGGGTTGTGTCACAAAGCTTTTATAAAGGTGGTGATTAACTTGCCTATGCTGTGTGTGTGTGTGTGCTTATGCTAATACACAGCCTTCAGCCTGAGCGCAGCTCTCACAGTCCTGTGAAGTGTAATGAGGGTCACCATCTCTGATAAGACACTGTTTGGAATTCTCAAAGATAAAGCTTCCTGACTACAGGTCACTGACACCCAGGGCTTCCGAACTCCTACGTGGGAAACATGGATATGACTGATATCTGGGATTCTTACTCTTTGCTAAATCAAGGATCATTATTACTATTGCTCTTACTTTAGGTTGAGGGTTTAAACAAACCCCTAATTCTAAATATTAAACTTTGGTGCGTAACTCATCTTGCAACATTTGTGCTGCAGACGTTAATTACACTTCAAATGTGGTGGCTTGTTGAAGCTTGGAGGATGATAAAACAGGCAAAAAAGATGCGTCCACATCAAAGGAGGGACAACATTGGGTCATTTAAGTAATTATTAGGTCATTCAGTACACTGAAAAGCCTAGAAAACTCAAAAGCAACGCACTAAAAACCACTCTAAACAGCAGTGGCAGCTACACCCTAGCCTTTAGGGGTTTTTATGCTACCTGGAGATTTAGTCACAGGGTAACTGGTGAAAGGTGTGTCTGTTGGCAGACTGGGCAAGCCATCAAAGGTCTCCAGCAGTTCTAGAGGACTCTGTTCCTGGTGCAAAGGGGCACTTTGGTCTCTTTGGACATTGCTGGCAACTTCTTTAGCCTCTGTGTTCACATCCACCAACCCACTAGACTGTTGAACAGGAAGGGATGTGGTTACCTGTGAAGAAATTCATAAGAAATGTCACTTGGTTTTGGGGGGGATGCGCCTGTTTGTTTGTGGAATGTCCAAAGTGAAACCTGAAAGCTCAAACTTATAGTTGAGGGAGAGTTGGATCCAAATGCAGACAGTGTTTATTAAAACAATAACAAAACATAAGAAAACCACAAAAGCAAGAAACAAGACGCAAGCTACTGGCTGAGCTCACTGATGTCACATCCATTAAAGAACAACTCCAGATTATGTCTCAATCCCAAATGACACACTTCATGTGCATTTACACTCTAGTGGATGCAGTGTGTGCTGCTGCTTGTGACTGTTGTGCACTCACTATGCCCACTTCTTTTAAACCTGCACTGAGACGGGCTCCACAGCAGACTTCTACTCTACAGTCAATGTGGCATTTTGTAATGAACATGCAGCCTCAGAAGAAGACCACAAGGTACTATTTTGGAACAGGGCCAATGCAGGAAACACAAGGGCTATAGACAGGGGTTAACAAGACTAACTAAACACAGTTGGAAACAAGCAGACTAATGACAGGAAACAAGTAAAACTACAACATAAAAGTCCACATTACAAAGCAAAAGTGCAAAGGCACAGAATACATAACAGATGTTCTTACCTGCGGTGCTTTAGTGGGGTTCTTGAGCTGGCACTGTTTCTCCAAATGTGTGATTAGTTGGCTCTGGTTGCTCACTAGAGAGGTGAGTGCATCATACTTCTTTTCCAGCTCTCTGTAACTGCTGGACACCTGAAGCACCTTTGCCATCGCACAGATGAAAATAATTATCAAAATATTTGAAAAGTAGAAAACTTAACGAGTGATCTAAATAACTTTCCATAAAATTAATGCATCAATACATACCTGGTTAAAAACAAGTGTGCTTGAATGTGCAATTGTAGTGTACTTCAAATCTTAAAATTTATTTGCAAAAAATGTACGCAGATAATATAATTGTATATTTTTAGTGTAATGCAATATATTTTTTATTATAACGTGTATTGCAGATAATATAATATTAATGAAATAAAATGTCACTTAAGTGTATTTAAAGAGACTGTAAACTTCCATTACTGTTTTTAACACATTTAAAGTGCATTTTGTAATAATGTCACAATAAAAGTTTAACTTTAAAGTATTAATTTATGGTTTTAATAATATTGCGTCATACTTTAAAGAAGCGTGTTGTGCATTATTACATTTAAATATTACTTTCAAATGTAAAATTAACCTATTTTAAATTTACTAAATTACAACTTCATTATTACAAATGTGTGTTTACAAATATACTGAAATACATGACATATGCATTTAAATAGAAATGGCATTGACATATTTTAGTTCACCATAAATGCTTGTCAAAAGATATGCTTAAGTGGGTCAAAAAAATCACTCAAAAGTTTGACAAATTTCTTCACTTACGTCACTTAAGTAATTTTTTAAAAAAGTATATTGTTTCCATAATAAGTACTCTTATTAAAATGCACTTTTACTTTTTTAGTTTGTATTAAAATCTATGGCTTTTTATTGCACATTTTGGTATTGTGGCAAATCTGTGCACAGCTTGAGACATTCCCAGTGAAAAATCTGAGAAGCAGGAAACTTTTCCATTTAATCTCACTTGCATCTAGGAGAAACAACTGATGTAATAATGATGTTTCTTTACAGTAGGGAATGCTTTTAGCTACCTGGGCTGTTGCATTAAGCACCAAACTCTCGAACCTCCGTTGCTCCAAAGCCTGATCCTTCTTCTGGATGATCTCATCCAGCAGTTGGGCATAGAGTTGGGTGATGCGGGCGTTCATGTTGACGCTCTCCCTGCGCAGAACTCTCATCTCATTGGCCAGTGCTCCCTCCTGCTCCAGCTGCCCACGCATTGTGTCCAGCTGTTCCTGCTGCCGGTCCAGCAGTGCACGCAGGGATGCCATCTCAGAGCGGTTGACACGAGCCATCTCGGTGCTCACGCAAATCGCCCCCGTTAACTTCTGTTGAGGTACGATGAAAGTATAGGAACAGCGGCTCGGCTTATTCTCTGTTGCTCCAGACGGCCTTTTCTGACCTGCATCCCCCTTGGAGGTGTCTGCGTTAGAGGAGTCCACACAGCAGGACCCACCAAAAACCAGCAGGAAGGCCAAGGCACAAGTCACTGGAATTTCCATAAGTGTTGGAACTGAGACAATAAACTGTCCAATATGATCCTAACAAACAAACAAGACAAAATCTGAGCATTTTAAGACAGTACAAATTCATATGAATTAGCCACCAATTCAACTAAAAAAAAAAAATTGAGGCAAAATGCCATTCAATTGTGTTGTGTGCTGAATAAATAAGCTTTCCATTGATGTATGGTTTGTTAGGATAGGACAATATTTGGCAGAGAAACAATCAGACCTATTTGAAAATCTGGAATCTGAGGATGCAAAAAAAATCCCAAAAAATCGCCTTTTAAAGTTGTCCAAATTAAGTTTTTAGCAATGCATATTACTAATCAAAGATTACGTTTTGATATATTTACGGTAGGAAATTTACAAAATAATTTTTTTTAACATGATCTTTACTTAAAATCCTAATGATTTTTGGCATAAAAGAAAAATTGATAATTTTGACCTATAGAATGTATTATTAGATATTGCTACAAATATACCCATGCTACTTATGACTGCTTTTGTGCTCCAGGGACACAATTATTTTACATTTTTCAGTGAGCTAAAACCTGCCTAAATTATAACATTACAACCACCCACTCAGTCAGTCATGAACTGAAGAGGCCTGCAGTTTTGATGCATGCCAGATGTTCTTGTTTAATGATGGGAGGGGCAGAAACAGAGCCTGGGTCAACCTACCATTTCATCTGATTGTCAAAATCAATAGCTAAAGTCAATACAGATGAAAATTACAGCTTTGGTACACATCATAAATGTCATAAGCAATTAACAAATCTAAACATTGACTGCGGCAACTACTGAAAACAGCTAAACAAAAGTACTAAAAGAACAGTGATGGCTATTCGAGAGGATACCTAAAGCAAAGTTAACAAAATTAATTGCAATTTGTTTAAATTTTAAGCAAATGTATCTAAAGTAATTGTGAGCTATCAATTAATAAATACTTTGGAAAAGTTTCACTTTTGACTAAAATTGCATATATATAAAATATTTGGAGGCTCATTAAAATACATAAGCAATACTTATGGGATATTTCAACAGAAGGATACATAATTGATATGCTTCTTTAAATTTACAGTAGTTATTTTTTATTAGTTTAAAAGAAAACGTGGAATATAACCATGATTCTGAGAAAACAAATCACATTATGAACAGCTATTTCTCTTACCTCCTTATATCACCAGATGATCTTCTCTTTTTGGATTTGGTCTCTTTTTAAGGTAATGCCTTGTCCTCCAACTGATGCAAACAAGGTATTCAGCTCCGAGCTTCTGATCTATGCTCTTTATAACTAAAAGATTATAATATCAATGAAAAATCACTGTCATAAAAGGGAAACACGCCTTTGCCATTAATAATTGAACGTAATGACTGCAGCAGTGTATGTCTGGTCGGTGCTCCGGCTGTTCTTCAGTGGAGATGTTCAAAGACAGTGGGCAGTGGGAGACACCCAGACTGACAGTAAACTTTTAAAGCAGGAAGGTCAGCTCTTGTCAGAGGATCTCTAAACAAAGAAGAGTGTAATTACAAGCCATCCTAATGAGACCAGCCCCCTCCTTTCTGGTCCTACACAAGCCTGTCCCCCACACACAAGCACACCACCACCCTCTCCTTCACTGCAGTCATCATGCAGACTAACCTTGACTGTATATGTGACCCTGGAGCACAAAAGCAGTCATAAGTAGCACAGGTATATTTGAAGCAATAGCCAACAATACATTGTATGGGTCAAAATTATCCATTTTTCTTTTATGCAAAAAAATCATTAGGATATTAAGTAAAGATCATGTTATATGAAGATATTCTGTAAACTTACTACCGTAAATATATCAAAACTTAATTTTTGATAAGTAATATGGCTTGCTAAGAACTTAATTGGGACAACTTTAAAGGCGATTTTCTCAATATTTTTTTTTTTTTTTTTTTTGCACCCTCAGATTCCAGATTTTCAAATAGTTGTAGGCTATATCAGTCAAATATTGTCCCGAACAAACCATACATCAATGGAAAGCTAATTTATTCAGCTTTCAGGAGATGTATACATTTCTACTTAAAAAAATTGACCCTTGTGTCTGATTTTGTGGTCCATGTCAATATACAGCTCATTAAAAAATAAATAAAGAAATAAAAAAATAGTGCAGCATTACAGTATGTGCAGGAAATTGCTAAAATGGACATGATTACTTACATTCTATTACTTTGAAAGTAAGATAACTGTAATGCTAGTTCTGTCATGGTGACGACTTTCTATCGACTTCTGCAATTATGAGCTAATGATAGTTACATCCTCTGCTCGCCACACATCTGATTCTTGAAGCTAAAATAAGAAGATGTTTACAAGATAAAGTGTGATAACTAAACAATTAAGAATAAAGAAAACCCTTAACAAGGACGAAAAAGAAAGCCGACAGTACTTTAATGGTTTACAAAGGTTCTAACTCACATCGAATTAGAGTAGAGTAATTAAATGAGAATGAATTAGAGTAATCAGAGTTCAGCTGTGAATATTTCCTTTAAATTGGACTAGTGGGAAATTCAAAACTTAATCGAAAATTTAAAACCTGTAGTGTGCTGAATTAAATTTACCAATGCAGCTACATGTAGTAATTCATCCCATCCAAAAGACGGCGCATGTAAAATCAAACATCCAGCGTGTGCACGTCGTGCAGTGCCCTGCTTCTGCGCATGCACGCCACATGGTTAGCAGCAGGGTTTTTAAGACGGGTGCTGGTTAACTAGATTTGTGAGATGTTTTAGCTCAGATATTCGTGTTAAATCAAATCAAGTCAGCTTTGCGCCCTCGGCTAGGATAAGTTGTATTGTCCTTTAAAAAAAATGGGGAAAACAAAGGTACGTTACGTGTTTAACTTGCATCCAGAGTTAAGTGCGGACTATGAAGTAACTTACAAGTCCGTCCGTCTTTCGTTATTTGGAATGAGATTCGGTGATGTGTGTGTATATATATATATATATATATGTGTGTGTAAATAGGTACATGTGTCAATCAATTCTAACGTTTGTCAATTTAATGTACAAGATCTTTTCAGCGTAAACAGTTATGACGATACAAATTGAAGGTAAAATATTTCGATAAGCTAACGTTACTTTTCTGTTTTTGTCTCATAGACTAAGAACCAGAAGAAAGCCCGCGAGGCTGCCAGTCGTGTGGCCGAGGAGACTTACTCCACTGTGCCGCACACTTTCGTGTTTCACCGCGGACAGATCGGCAAGAACGTCACTCAGCTCGTGGCGGACATGAGACGAGTCATGGAGCCCTTCACTGCCAGATCTCTGAAGGTGCGCCTCACGATCGCTGCTGCTCAGCTCTGCTGTCGGGTCTTGTTTACACACTCAAACTGTTGTCTTGGTTTGCAGGTGCGGAAGAATAACGTCTTGAAAGATTTTGTTGCAGTGGCAGGACCATTAGGAATCACGCACTTCTCAATATTTAGCAAAACTGAAAATACTGTAAACATGGTGAGTGCATTTGTATTATTTTAAGCAGATAGGGTGGTTCCCGAATGCTTATTTTTGTAAAATTTTGTAATGGTGTCTATTTTTTTTTTTTTTTAAGCAGGGATTTTATTCAGTTTTTATTTTTTATTTTAAATACCCCCAAAATATATAATGAAATATCTCGATTCTCAAATATGTGTGAATAGATGCATTTTGCACCTTTTATAGATTGTTAGTTGATCTGTAATGGGCGATGGGCAAAGTAGCCTAAAAGTGTAATCTATTAACTTGCATACAAACCCGTCTTTTTACTTAATTACCAGATATAGGTGTCGTACCATAACATATTTTTGATACGACTGACTTTGTATTTAATGTGAATTTAATAAAAAATATTGTAAGTTACTAATGAGCCTATAACACTTTCACTGTACAAAAAGAGAGCAAAGAACGTTTACATTATCAAAGAAAATTTTCACTTTAGACCCGCGAGTTCAAGCACTCCAAAACTTCCATAATAATCACTAAAGCTGTTTACACTGTGAAATTAATATTTTACCTACATTTGTACATCTTCACTTTGTTGTTTCTGATGAGAGAATTAGCCAGAGATTTCAGTCAGCCAGCGTGCGCGGTGCGAAAACATCGTGTTTCAGTGGTGACTCATCTGAACGCCTCTGATTGGTCCTGGCATTCATAAACTCAGCGGAATCATATGTGATTGGTGATAATGCGCAGTGCTTGTGTCTGGCTCTGTGCCAGCCAGCGAACACAGATTTAAATTTAGCAGCTAGTAATGTTTTTCTTAAACCTGTGTGAGATTCCCTCTTCTTTTGAACACAAAAGAAGGTATTTTAAAGAATGTTGGTAACAAAACATGTAGCCATGCTGTCACTGACTGTAGCCATTGACGTCCATCACCGGAATGTCTAGCATCAACTGTTTGGTTACCAACATTCATTAAAATGTCTTTTTGTGTGTTCAACAGAGAAAAGAAACTCATACAGGTTTGGAACATGGGGAGGGTGAGTAAATGATAACAGACTTTTTATTTATGTGTGAGCTATCCCTTTAAAGGCCGCATGAAATGAAAAATAACCCTATCTGTTTGAAAGCATGTCTTTTTTTTTTTTTTTTTTTTTTTTTCATAATTATTATTATTTTTTTTTTTAATCTTGCAATGAAATTGACAGTCTTCTTTCTGATGACACATGCTGTTCTTCTTTACTTAAACTTTGCTCCTTTCTTAATCAACTGCAAGCTCAAGCAAATTCACACCTGCCTCCATCCAATCAGCTAACCGATGCATAGAACCAAGTCCCTGCCAAGCATTTTTTTTTTATGATAATCTGTTTCACTTGAATGTATGTCACAATGCAAAATTAAATATGTCAGTATTTTCTTGCATTGTGACTTTAATGACATTCGGCAGATGCATTCATCCAGAATCCACTTCTTGCTTTCCCTGACCTTGGCATTTGCTAGTGTCATGCTTTACAGTTTGAGTTACATAAATGTTATTGTGCACAAACAATTTGATAGTAGTAGTAGATGCGGCTCTCAAGACTATGTCTTTGTAGTATGTAGCACACACAGTAGTATGTCTTCCTACATCATCTCATTCTTTTTGAGATCAATATATTAACACCTAAAATTACTCTCTCTTTCTTCACAGAGGCTTGCACGTCTTCCCAAAGGTCCAACGTTATATTTCCGTGTTGCGAAGGTATATAACTGCACTACTTTTGACCTGTCTTTGGTTTGATTTCTCATATCCGAGGGCACAAATGATGAAATTTTAGTATTTTGACTGTTGAGTGATGTCTCTTCAAAGTAAACGCACTGATGTGTCTAGTCTCACACTGATTATATTATGAACATTCTTGTAATTTGTTCTAAAAGTAAATGGTCTGTTTGTTCCAGTACACCCTCAGCAAAGATGTAGTTTCGTCTTTAAAGAGGCACAGGATGCATGAACAGCAGTTTTCCCATCATCCTTTGCTAGTGCTGAATAATTTTGGCATCGAAGGCATGCACATCAAGCTGATGGCCACCATGTTCCAGAACATGTTCCCCTCGATCAACGTACACAAGGTAATTCACTCGGTCAGAACTATAAAACGTTTCTCCACATGTGATGCAAGTATAGTCTTCTGAAATTTGTGATGTGTACAACCAGCTGATGTTGTCGTCATCTTGGTGGTGAGGAGAGATGAAGATTTGTGCATGTTTTGATCATTTAACTCTCGTTTCTCAGCTCAACCTCAACAGCATAAAAAGATGTGTGCTGTTAAATTATGATCCTGTGTCCCAAGAGGTGGAGTTTCGTCATTAGTAAGTAGCTTGGCTTTGTTTTCTTGTCTCTAATTTAAACGTGCACATGATGCAGCTTCTAAACATGACTTTCCTATGATTGTTTTCAAAGTAAACGCACTGATGCATCTTCAAACGAATGCTATTTTGGGAGGTTTCTTACAGTATCCGCTAACCCTCTCCATGTCCTCCTGCAGCAGCTTGAAGGTGGTGCCTGTGGGCATGAGTCGAGGGGTGAAAAAGCTCATGCAGGAGAAGTTCCCCAACATGAGCAAGCTGGAGGACATCAGCGAGCTCCTCATGAAGTTAGTCTTCCACAAGCTGGAGATCATTCACAGAATTTGATGCATATGGTGGAATCTATTATAATTGATTGAACAATGATGATTCAAAGTAAACGCTCTGATGCACCAGCTTCATACTTTTTGAGTTTGTAACGTATGTAAGTGATTTTACAAGTCACACTTTCCACTTTCTGCAGAGGTGTCAATCTTTCAGAGAGCGAGGCAGAGCAAGACGGAGACCACAACATCACAGAGTTACCACAGGTGTACTCGGGTCGTGGAAACATGGCCTCGCAGCAGAGCGCAGTTCGGCTGACTGAGGTGAGGAAACCCATCATGCTCATGCTATTGTTTAAAGGGACAGTTCACCCAAAAATGAAAATTCCATCATTAATTACTCACTCTCATGTCATTCCAAACCCGTATGACCTTTGTTCATCTTCAGAAGACAAATGAAGATATTTTTGATGAAATCCGAGAGCTTTCTGACCCTTCATAGACGGCACAGAACTGGGCCACGTTCAAGGCTCAGAAAGGTAGTAAGGACATTGTTAAAATAGTCCATGTGTAACTAAATGCCATAAGTGACATCAGTGGTTCATCCTTAATTTTATGAAGATACAAGAATACTTTTTGTGTGCAGAAAAAACAAAAATAATGACTCTATTCAACAATTTCTTCTCTTCCGCTTCGGTCTTCAACATGCATTCACGAGAGTAACACGACACGTGTGTAATGGTACTGTTGCAAACACGCATGGTGGACTGACACGGAAGAAAAGTTTGTTGAATAAAGTAATTTTTGTTTCCATTGTGCTGTATTCTCGCAGCTTCATAACATTACGGTTGAACCACTGATTTCACATGGACTATTTTAACGATGGCCTTATTACCTTTTTGGGCCTTGAATGTTTCAGTTGTGTTGCTGTCTATGGAGGGTCAGAAAGCTCTCGGATTTCATCAAAAATATCTTAATTTGTATTCCGAAGAAGAACAAAGGTCGGGTTTGGAACAACATGAGGGTGAGTAATTAATGACAGAATTTTCGATTTTGGGTGAACTATCCCTTTAAATATTACTGGCTGGATTCTCAATGCATTCCGATGGAGTTCAACATTAGTATGTTGCTATGCTAACAGCACATGCTTAAGCACAAAAAGCACATCAGATGCTTAACAGTTTGTGTCTACTGAAAAGTGATGGGTGTCTGTTCTGCTACAGATTGGCCCCAGAATGACTCTGCAGCTGGTGAAGATATCAGAAGGAATGGGGGAAGGAAAAGTCCTTTATCATTCCTTCAGTAAGTGTAGTTTTGTGTAAGAGAGCATTTAGACGCCCAACCTAGTTGTTAATGAGCTTATCACTAAGCTAGTCCTAAATGTGCTCTGTCTGCAGTCTCGAAAACAGAGGAAGAGATTCAGGAGATGCTGAAGAGGAAGGAGGCCCGTCTGAAAGAGAAAGAGGAACGGAAGAGAAAACAAGAACAGAACGTTGCCCTAAAAAAAGAAAAACGAGATCAGAACAAGTGAGTAGATCTGCTGCTCTGGTGATGATGAAGAGCTGGATGTGGTACAGACAATTGGAAAGAAAAGCAGACCCAAAGACACGTGTTAACTGCAGAAGTACTTTCAAGAAGTTCACAGAATTCTTTGTTTCCGCAGAAGTAAATATTACAGCATTTGGTTACAGTGTTTTGAAATGGGTATTCTGTATTTCTGCTAAATGGTTGCTGCCCTTTTTTTTTTCTTTTTTTTTTTTTTGTTTGTTTTTTGTTTGTTTTTTTGCAAATTAAAAATAAATCCGAATACCATAGCTATGCACTTGAATCTTTTTAAATGTAAGTTCTATTGTATTTGTTCCAAAAATGTTTTAATTTCTTAAAGGCAAAAGAGCTTGGAGGGCATCAAGAGAAAGCGTCAGCAGGAAGGGCAGGTATCGGATGATGAAGTGGAGGATCCTGGGAAACAGGAGGACCAGGCTCCAGCCGAGGAGTCTGAGGACGAAGCGGAGTATTACAGACAGGCTGTGGGGGAGGAACCAGATGAAGGTATCGTGACATACCAAAACTACTTGTGAAACTTTACCGTTGCAGTTTGCACTGGTTCTAATTTCTTCTTTAACTCCACAGACATGTTTCCTGGTGCAAAAAGGAAGCGTGGTCCTGGAAAGTCTACAAAACCCTTTAAAAAGAGGAAGCTGTCACCGGGGAAGGGCCCTCCTCATGACAAAAAGAGTTTCAAGTCATCTGACAGGGGAAATAAAGATGGCAGAAAGCGGTTTGGGGATAGAAAACCGCTAGATGGGAGAAACAGGTTTAGGCAGAGCGAAGGAGGCAAGAGGTTTGGCCAAAAAGGGGGAAAAGGGAATAGATTTGCAGGGCAGAAAAAAGGAGATAAGAAGTTTGGTGGACAGAAACCGTTTAAAGGACGTGCTGTTATGAAACGACAGAAAGGTGCCGGAGGAAAAAAGGACTTTAAACATAAGAAAGGGAAAAGCTGAAGGAACTGAAAGCGAGGTTGGATGCATCTAAACTGCTTAACCACAAGATGGGACTGTTGTTTCATTGATGCGTCATGTATGACATGACTGATGTATCATGTATAAATGCAAAAACATCAGCAGATCAATGCTGCTTTACGTCAGACTTGGATACATTTTACCAATAAATCCTTTTCAATCCTTTGTTGCAATCATCTAGATGCTTTAAGTCACGTGTGCTCGCCTGTGTGATTTCACTCATTGGTCTGTTTTTTGTTTTTTGTTTTTTTTGTTGAAAAAGTGCACTCCTTGTATGAGACAGGAAGTTTGTTGACTCTGATTCAGAGAGTGATTGTCGGAGCATTTAAGCAGACTTACTTGGTAAGTTTTATCGATTTAACTTTTGTTTGGCACTTTTTAAAAAAGTACAAGAGTGAGAATTTATAAACTATCCCATACAATTAAAAGAAGAAAAAACATGTTTTTTTTTTTTTATATTACCATGTATTAAAAATGCTGGGAATGCGTATGTCAAGTTGTATTAACTGTATAAAGTATATATTATGAGTAAAATGTTCTGTAATTGGTATTTAGCTGTACTTGACATGGACTTATTGGGTTGAATACTTTAAGATATTTGTGCTTGGATCTTATTTGGTGAAATATCAGTGTTTTGTTGTTTTCTTAATAATTTGTGAGTTAATAATTTGTTTCCAAACATGATGACAGATTTTCAAAATCGCTGAAAATTCTGCAGCCCATCAACTAAATAAAAAACAATTGCATTACCAATAGCAGAAAAGGTAAATACATTCTTCAACTCAATATCACGAACAGTCTTGGATGTAAAGTTGTTTATTAGTACTGAAAAGATTAAACAACTTATTTTACAGTGCACTGGTCTAGCTATTACTTACCGTTTTCAGTCATAACACTTTTAAACAATGAATGAAATCACTAATTTTGATGCAATAAATAGGGTATGATTTAAAATGATCATCCCTCTAAAACAGGAAAAAAACATCTTTCACAAATATCTACATTTCTCTCTTTTAAAGTGTTAATATGTGTTTAATGAGTTGTATTTATAGGGGTTATTATAGCACAATTTGACCTCACAATTGGTCCCCCCATGGACCTCACATTTTGTCAATTTGGGTGGATAGGGAAGGCTTGCTTGAAGTGTAATTTTGAATGTCATCGGCATATAAATGATAGCTAAAGCCATGACGCTGTAGTATCTGACCCAGTAGGAGATCTAAAATCCTGAGCAGACATGCAAAACTGTCTGTCACATAGCTGTGGAAAGACACATAGCTGCAGTAACAGATATACCCACAGCCGAAAGACGAGAGATAAGCAAATCAAGAGACATGGTATGGCAGAGCTGAGGTCAGGTAACACAAGTAAGACAGAGAGCCAGTGTCACAAGGCTGATAAATCGTTCATTACCTTAACAAAGGCAGTTTCAGTGCTATGTTGTGGACGGAAGCCGGGCTGAAATGGTTCAAAGAAATCATTTGCCAACAGGAAAGACCGAGACTGGGAAGTTACAGTATTCTCAAATAATTTAGCAATAAAAGGTAAGTTTCAAATGGGACGATAATTGGATAAAACTGTAGGATCGAGATTGGGTAACTGCAGCGATTTAAAGTAACTGAGGAAAAGAAGCAGGGACAATAGAAGCATTTCTGAAATGAGAGGTGGGTGCAGAAATAACCGACTGACACCGTTTCAAAAGAGAAGTAGGAGCTGGGTCAAGTCGACAGGAAGAAGAGTTGGATTTGTAATAAGCTCGCAGACAGAAGACGGATTGGTAACGCTAAAACTGATAGCTTTGTTCGAAAAGCCCCGGTGCTAGAACACGGTTAATTGTATTAAATATTTTGCTAGCTTATGCTTTTTATTTTATTTTAAATGTTGTCAACAACTGCGTTTTTAGGATGCATTGTAAAAACAGGTAAAGAGCTGAATCACAAACGAGGTAACAATTTATAAACATTAGTTAATTCATAATGATAACTTACACAACTTTAAATAGCAAAAACAGAAACTGTAGGAGTATTAGGCTAGTTCACTAAACCTAAAACAAAGGTTCCAAAATGGAACCATTGTTTAAAGCATTTTTATAACCTGAAGAACCTTCTGTGGAATTGAAAAAGTTCCATGTATGTTAAAAGTTCTATTTGAGTGCCGAGAAGTTGCAGACGGTTTCATCGGGCGCACGCGCCTGGCCCAAAGTTAACTTCCGGTCTGTGTTTGTTTATCAGTCTGGCGCCGTCTACAAACGCAGTTAAAGATAAGGTGATGAGTAGACTATAGTTGGGCTCGCTTGGTTGTGCTGTGGGATGTGTTTCCCATACATTTATTCATTTGTGGCACTCACGATATCAAAACTGACCGATTTTCCAAAAGGCTTCGTTGAATAAACATGAGCACGTACTGCACGTTTAAAAATCAAAACGAGGCGCGGGTGTTTTTATATCACTGTATTTCTGAAGGAAGACTATCTTTAATTAGTCTATTAAATATTCGATGTCATTTTAATTTCATCTTGCTTGTTATATGCCTGATAAAGCAGCGTTTGTGAGCTCAGCGCTGCTTTATGTACAGCAGTTACTGAGGAAACCTCTGTTTCTCTCGCCTTAAAGCACCTCCTGCTGGCAGAGAATGAATTTGCATTTTCAGTAAATCTGATTTATGCAGCAAACATATTTTGCTTGTTATAAAAAATAACCTACTGGGACTACTAAGCTGTTGTTATTGATTCTATTTGGAAGTCTCCCGGAAGTTACGGCCACAAAAGCGAGCATGCGCAGTAACGTTTGTTTAGGTTATTGCCGTTGAATCCGTTGTCCAGTTTACCAAACCACAAAACAAAATCAAACAGCAACTATGAAGTTACCACATTCCAACTGGAGGTCTATGTAAAAAGCTTCTGTAGCAGTATTACGCAAGACGCTAAGATAAGCAGCAGTGTGGTTGTGGTGTATTTATTATCTGGTTGCTAAACCGTTTATGTTTCGGTGAAGAAAAAGATGCAGATGTTTCCACATCATCACCTGTCATCATTCATAAGGTTTTCCCAAATATTTGGTTTAAGATTGATGCTACCCAACTCTTGTTTGTATTTTTCAGGGGCCAGAGAACACCGGGGACAATGAACAGCAGTTTAGTCTGCGACGATGCATTTCAAATCAGACTCCTCCCCCCAATGTATGGCATTGAGATGTGCGTGGCTCTGGTAGGGAATATATTTGCCCTGTGGCTCCTGGTGACCAGAGAGAGGCAGAACTGGCACACCGGAGTAGTGTTCTCCTGTAACCTGGCCATCTGTGACATTCTTTATGTCCTGACCTTGCCTTTTCTCATTATTTACTATGCCAATGAGAAACAGTGGAGCTTTGGAAATGCTTTCTGCAAAATTGAACGCTTCCTCTTCAGCTGCAACCTCTATGGCAGCATTTTCTTCATCATGTGCATCAGTGTCAACAGATACATTGCCATAGTTTTCCCCTTCTTCACCCGGAGCTACGTGCACCCTAAACATGCAAAGATCGCAAGCGTGCTGACGTGGTTCAGCGTGATCATCGCTTCATCGCCAGTCCTCAAATTTGCTGGAACCGAATTTAAACAGTCCCACACTCTTTGTGTCTCAAGTCATGATGAATCCCTGAGAGAACCCCATTTTAAGTACACCCTATTTCTTATGGTCGTAGGATGCATGATTCCTTTGTTAGTTACCTTTGCATCGTATTTGGGTGTGATTTGGACTGTTCTGAAAAATAAAAACATAACCACACTGGAGAAGAGGAAGGTGGCTGTGATGGTTGCTCTGGTCTGCATCCTTTACTCCACGTCATTTGTGCCCTATCATGTTCTGCAGACGTACTATGTGTATCTGAAGTTGATTAAGATGAATTGTAATGTGTATAAATCATATCAAGTGTCAAAAGGCCTGGCCACCCTGAACATGTGCTTGCATCCGTTTCTATACATGACTGTGTTTGACAGCATACGGACAGCTTGCTGTGGAAAGAGCTCCGATGACTAACCTTCATACATACAGTATCTTGGCCAAAACCTCAAGCTGTGGCTTCCTGAATGTAAATTAAGTGTCGCATTTCTGCCAATCGCCGTACTCTTTTCTTGTACCTCTGCAAACCACATGAAAATTATTTTCGTGTCATTTTTGTGCTCAAAAGCAAATAAGAACATATCTGACAATAAAAACTGACCATTAAAATGCTTCTATTCTAGCTGCAAAGAATACCAATTAAAGATGTTTAAGAGAAGACTGGCTCACTTTTATTTATTTATTTAACAAAGTTCTTCTTTTTCAAAATAATGGCTTTGGAGTATATATCGATCTCCCAATATTATTTTAGTCTTTTGTGATATATATAATATTACTTTAGTTGTACCTTACAACTGATAGCTATTTTTAAACTTTGTCCAGAAGCACAATAAACCATAAGAGAAATCTAGACAAATGATCCAGGGAACTGAGACCTAAACTTTCTTATTAAACAACATTAGTGCCATAAAGGTGTTATGCATTAGCGCACATTTAGCAAAGTTGGTTTGTAGCCTATAGTTTCACAATAGATGTGGTTAAAAGCAGCTTTAGTGAAAATCATCCCTTAAAATCTACTGTATGTACGGACACTTAATAAATTATTTACTCATTTACTGTTTTTAGTTGTATTTACTTAAAGACTACATAAACTAAGTGAAATGAAAAGTTACGTTCAATACATAAGTACATTAAATGTCTCAGAAAATGAACCTTTGTAACCACCGTTAATGTCAAAACATTTCAACAGTTATTACTGCAATGAAAAAAAAGCCTCAAAATAGTGGTTTGCATGTCATGGAAGAAGCTGTGGTTACTTTGACAGTTTTGTGGGTAAACAGAGTTGCCAACTTTGAAGTACAGCTCGAAGTGAGAATTCTTTTAGCACTTTTTGCTTTCATTGTATGTAATTATGCAAAGTATCATTATAAAAGGATGCAAGTTATTAACTTTTTAAATTTCTCATTTAAAACTCTAGTGTTTAATCATGGCTAAATATTTATCCAAATGAAGAACTTAAAAATAAGTAAGGGGGTATGACCAGGGCACGTGCACACATAGACATCAAAGGGTGCCTTTTTCTTCCTCGAGAGAAAGTGCCCTTTTTTCTGGGGAGTTTTTTTTTATATATATATAAATTAATAATGTATATATGTGTGTGTTTCTGTTTGCGCACAGCTTTCTTGTTCAAACAAATAAAAAAAACTAAATATCTGGTCACGGGGCGGGAAATGTTGAGACTCTGTTGAGTTCCGATGCCTTTCTCCCCTCCGTGTCTCCGTGCAGCACTGAAGTGTAGCACACATTGATCGGAACATCACAGACAGGCAGAGAGCCGCAGAAGTGAACCCTCCCTCCCTGTCCAGTTGTGTTTGTCTTGGTGTGGAGGTGAGTGGTGATGAACAACAGACTAAGCTACCTGTAGCTCGAATATACAGCTAATTATCCAAAAGGCAAATATAGTAAATACAGTAAAAATAAAAACGTCATCAGAATCGCCACATTGATAAGCAAAACAGGCGTTAAGTATAATGCGCTAATTTGTATACATTTTACACAAGGCATTGCAGATGAATAGGGTAAACAAAATAACTAATGTTGATGACCACAGAACTTCCCCAGTTATTAGTTATTAACTTACATCAAGAGTCTTTTCCCTTGAATTGTGTATTTTGGAAATGTCCTTTGCATTAGAGCAAAAGAAGACATGGAAGCAAAATAGACCAAAATCTCAAAATTGAACAGTACATGAAGTGTCCTACCTTAAACAATAACTTCATAATTTTGATCTCCGGCTCCTCATCTAATAACTATCCATTCTATTAGTATGTTGTATGCTGATAGATTTTACCAACCCTCCCTCAAATGTGAAACAAAGTTCTTGTCACCATCAGTTTGTGTGTGTGTGTGTGTGTGTGTGTGTGTGTGTGTGTGCAGTAATGTAATTATACATGAATTTGAACTGATTATTTTGTAGACATCTGTTGAAAAATGAAACAACATGAAACAATTGGGTGAGTGTGAGGGAATTAAAATAAATTGGTAAGTCAGAGTTGTGTTAATATATTTAACGTTTTGTTTAGAAATAAATTGAAATAAATATGAGAAGTGCCCTTTTTTCCACTTGAGCCCCTGCCCCTCAAAATGTCTGTGCACGTCACTGGGTATGACTTACAATATTCTAGATATATTTAGTAAAGAGCCATACAGGTACCTAGTGGGTAAACCATGGCATTTTTTGGCGTTTTTTTTTTCCCGACCACAAAATGACTCTAATTTGCCTCTTTGCTAAGGAATTTAAAACCATTTTCTCTATTTTAACCTTAAATACTACACTAATTGTAATATAAGTAGTAGAAAAAAATATATTTTAAGTAATTAATGGACCATAATTATTGCACAAATTGTATTTAGTATCAAAAGATCTCCTCAAAATATTAAATAAATATTGTTGACCTAAAATATACCTCACAACATATTTATGAAGGTATTTTTATACATTCCTACGTTCTAGATGATTTCTGAAGCCGTTCTGGAATGTCCTCTGGCTTTTTAGCTTTGCTTCTAATCGTGTTCCTTGTGCAGAAGTCAGCACAAGCGAAGCTCGCCGCTCTTGTCCCTCTCTTCATATCATTTTCCTCGCTGCAGTCCTCCGCTCGCACAGAGGCGCTGTAGCGGCGCGTCGTCGCGTCAAAACCAGGGCCGGGAAACGCTTCCTCTCGAGCAGCAAGACAACGGTAAAGATGCCGTCGATCGAGTTCGATGAGTAAGTTATTCGTCCGAACGAAACCATGTAGTTTTATTTGTGCTGATTCCAGTGTAACAGGCATCTAATATGTTGTGTTTTCCACAGCTCGAAGCCCAGCTGGGCCGATCAGGTGGAGGAAGAGGGAGATGAAGGTAACGTACTAGGCCTCAACGCAGCCTCGCGCACGTGTTAAACACTCGTTCATTAAACGACATGAGAACACTCTTTATAATTATAAAACTGCTCTACCGATAGTAAAAGTTACAATCAGTGAGCGGGATGTCAGCCTGATAGAAAAAGGCAGCTGGTGCTTTGTGCTGTGACGGTTCTATATTGTACTATGCTAACGTTGTATATAAGTAACACATGCACGATGCTATACTGCTTGTTTTATGCTACACGCATCTGTAAAATATTACACATCGTGCTGTTATTCTTTGACATTACAATGTACCGTGTTGTGCAGTGTTTATACTATCATGATACTAAATGGTACCGTACTGTATGCCAGTAGTGACAACAATTAGACAAATACAGGATTGGTTTTTGTTGAAAAAGAATTAGGGCTGAAAATAACCTGTGCAACGGGTGTTGTTTTTTTTTTTTTTTACAATTAATTTCAGTATGTGACAACAGTAAGCATTAATATTTAATTAAGTCCGTTAATGTGAGGTCAGGAAAAAAAAGCTTGTAAAAACAAAAACGGTAGTACATTAAATAAATAAAAGATACATGCTTTTTAAAATGGTCTTAGTCTGTATACGTGCGTACTGTGACTGCATGACGTGCCGGATGAACTATAGTTATGCATTTATAACAGGTCTGTTTACGTACTTCAACAGGTTCACTCCCTTCACCAAAAGAGACGGTCAAAGGTAACATCAAGACTGTCACAGAATACAAGATTGATGAAGATGGCCAGAAGTGTAAGGTCAGCAGAGTTCTTCTTAATATTATATCGTTCTTGTCTAAAGGTTTCTGAAGAATCAGGTTTCATATTTGTCCTTTGCTCCTCTATGGTCAGATTGTCCGGACGTTTAAAATTGAGACACGGAAGGCCTCCAAAGCAGTCGCCAGGAGGAAGGTATGTCTTAAATTTTCTTTAGTATATTGACATCTCCATTAAATATATGTTGTTTTTATTTGTTTTGGGGGGGGGATTGATTGTTGTTTCTTCCAACAGAACTGGAAAAAATTTGGCAACTCTGAATTTGATGCACCAGGTCCCAATGTTGCCACCACCACAGTGAGTGATGACGTCTTCATGACCTTCATCTCCAGTAAAGAGGTAAGATGACGACGTTTTTACACCGATGCATATTAAACAAATACTTCACCCAGAAATGAAAAAATAAGCTTGAAAATGTACATCTAAGATTGTAGATGTTTGTTTCTTCATGGGAACAGATATTTAGCATTACATCACTTGCTCCTCCTACAGTCAATGGGTGCCGTCGTGTTTAAGCGAAAAGCTGTGTTTGTAATAAATCTGTCATTTAAGATGTTTTTAAACTTCAAACTGTTGCATCTGGCAAAAAAAAAAAAAAAAAAAAAAAACGTGTCATCTATTCATTATGTTGCTTTATCCAGTGAAAAAGTAGCTCTGTCTGAATCAGGAGAGAAATATGCACAAGCATTGTTTACAATCCAAAACCGTCCTAAAACATTTTGGTGAGTTTTAAAGTGAGATGACCACCTGATGGACTTTCTTCACTAGAGGAAGAGTAATTATGGATTATAGATTCGTATTTTGGTCAGAAGCATTGATTTAAAGATAAAATGCCTCGAAGGATTCCCACTTTAAGAAACGTTTATTGATGGACTGGAGTCATGTGGATTACCTGTGATGTTTTTATCAACTGTTTGAACTCTCATTTTGACGGCACCCATTCACTAAAAAGGATTAATTAGTGAGCAAGTGATGTAATGCAGATTTTATCGTGGTGTTGCTAAAGGTTTGACTCCTCTGTTGTAACGATGCCAACTTGAAGTGATTCTCCTGCTTGTTATAACAGGACTTGAATGCTCAAGACCAAGATGAAGATCCCATGAACAAGCTGAAAGGACAGAAGATTGTGTCCTGCCGTATTTGTAAAGGGGATCACTGGACCACTCGCTGTCCATACAAGGACACTCTTGGTCCCATGCAGAAGGAGCTGGCCGAGCAGCTGGGTCTGTCCACAGGAGAAAAGGAGAATGCAGCAGGTACGAAACCATCATGTTGTCCTGTTTAGCATATTTGGCGAGTCGATTATTATTTTCTTTAATCAAAATGACTTAACTTTGATATCTAGAGCCCGAGCCTGCCCAACCAGTCCAAAGCAAGACAGGGAAGTATGTTCCCCCCAGCCTGCGGGACGGTAGCACACGCAGAGGAGAGTCCATGCAGCCTAACCGCAGAGGTGTGTGTTTGACATTCAGATCTTAAACAGTGATGTTCTCAATCAAAAGCCTAATGGGAATGTGTTGGTTTTCTCTGCAGCTGATGATAATGCTACAATCCGTGTGACCAACTTGTCCGAGGACACCAGGGAGACTGACCTGCAGGAGCTTTTCAGGCCTTTTGGCTCCATCTCGAGGATCTATCTGGCCAAGGACAAGAACACAGGCCAGTCTAAGGTGAGAGTTGTGAAACAAATGACGCAAAGAGAAGTTAAAGATTCATGTTGACTCATCTACTCCGTCTAAGAACTAAATGGGAACATTAGTGTGATTGTTAATCTAAAAATAAACTTGCTTACATTAGTTTTAATAATAAGATGGTATGAACCATATGAGTAATGTTTTCAGAAGATTAGCACATGTAACTTCTTTCCCCTTTACTCCAGGGCTTTGCTTTCATCAGCTTCCACCGCCGTGAGGACGCTGCCAGAGCCATCGCTGGTGTGTCTGGCTTCGGATACGATCATCTCATTCTCAACGTGGAATGGGCCAAGTGAGTCCTCCTGAAAGAGTCTGAAATGAGCGACAGCCTCGCTTTCTCTGATCTAATCATGTTTTCTTTGTTTTTCCAGACCCTCCAACAACTGACGGAGCTCCATACATATTCCAGGAGGTCTAGATTTGTTCAACTAATTGTATCAGGCAGTGATCCAAATAAATGCAAATGATAAAACATCCAGATGTCTGGTGTTTCACTTTGTGGTTTTGTTCCGTAATCTCTTTAATTAGCTTGTTTTCTAAGTACTTGCATTAAAGCTGCATGCAACTGTGCTTTACTTAGAAATAATGGGGAACTAATGAAGAAATCTTGAGGGAAATGCAAATATTCTTTTACATTTACATTTATGCATTCAGCAGATGCTTTTATCCAAAGCGACTTACAGTGCATTCAGGCTAACATTTTTTTTTTTACCTAAAGGTAAAAAAATGCACCTTTACTAAAGGTTAAGGTTCTTAGAAATGGTCTGAGGTATCCTGTTAACCTTATTTTGCTATATAGAAGTTATTTTCTGTCAGTGTGCAAGGCTTCTGATTCATTAGCCACTGTTGGTAAATAACTAGAGGAATAACGTGCAAGAAATGGTAACAAACACCAGTCTAAAAAAAAAGAATGGTAAAAATAAGGCGGATAGAGGCAGTCTTAAGATAGACAAACATCACTAAAAAGGCACGACCATAGACGCATCCCCTCAATATGGTCAAACTGTTCCCCTAGTATTTGGTATTATTGATGCTGCTTTGCTGCAGGTCACTACACATCGCTCGCTGTTAGGATGACAGGTCTAAAATGTTTTTAGGATGGTCTTGCTAAGCAGTATGATAGTGCTTGTCAATGGCCAATCAAATAAAAAGGTATGTTTTCTGTTCACCAAACCAGAACGTTCCAGCAGAGTCGGTTTTAACAGTGAAGAGTGTAAGACAATATACAAGTAGCTGAACATGTATTATTTGACAAGTGTTTCATAGAAATTTGAAAGGACCAACGGTAATATCCGGTGTGGTAAACTATGACTGTTTTTGACAGATTGTGCCGTTTTAAATTGAAAATACAGACTAGCTTTTAGTGATTCATGTAATTCATAATTAAATGTGACAAGACAATAAATTAATATAACAGTTTTCAATGTATTAGACAAAAATATGGTTCCTATCACACACCCAAAAAGGTATGACTAATGCCTAAAGTAGGAAACATTAGAAGCTCAAACAATGCTTATGATTGGCATGTTCATTATTTTTTTTTTTGTCATTTTTAACAAGCAGCCATGTAACACAGAATGTGATTTGAACATTGAAAATGTGCAAAGCATGTTATGGTATGTACATGGCATAAAAAGTAAAGGCACTGCATGTTATAGAGTAAACTTTACACACACACACACATATATATATAGTTATGATTTGGATATGTATGATATTGCAATTTACCTGTTTCAAAGTTATATTATTTGTTTTGTGTTAATGCCATATATGCTTAGAGATAAAGATGCAACTGCAAAACTTGCTTTGTTAGAATGAATAAGCAACAGCTGTGAAAATAAGATATGTTTGACAATGGTGAAGCAAGCATGTTGCAACATCAAGGGGACATGAGGCACATGAAGATGACTACTAGACAGACAGAACTTAAGGGACAAAGGAAGGACATCTGCCATGAGTCAAAGACATTGAGTAATTGTAGTATGGAAACTTGCATAAAAGGTCTGAGTAAGCTACTCTTCAGATGCAGTCTGCATTAAGCGTGAAGGACACCTGATACCCTAACGATCTCCAGTATTGAGGTTTAGAGTTTGATTATAGAGCTCGTAGCCAAGCGGATTTGGTTTTATTTTTGCATTAACTGCTTTGTATTGTTACCAATAAAATAAGAGCTTTGCCTCCCTTGAGACTTTACTTATAACTACAAACTGAGCCTCAAACAAGATCCACAAGGGAGTATCTTACAAGGACACACCGACTAACAATATAAATATACATTTATATATATATATTTTTTACAGGCTCAATATATTTAACCGAAGAATCCATGTGCTTCAAAAAAAAAAAAAAAAAAAAAAAAAAAAAAAAAAAAAAAAAAAACCCACACATTCTCCTTTCACCCACTTGTCTGTTAGGGTGCTATTGCATGTGTAACTTCCTTTGCATTACACCGTAAGGAACGAGCTCACAATGCAGTAATTGAGAGCCAAGAAATGTAAAAAAAAAAAAACATTTAAAACCATTGAATAAGAGCTTTATTTGAAATATTACAACATATAAAAACTACATAGAATTTAATACCCCTGTCTCAGAGTGGATAATTGCAAATACATGGTTAAAATCACATTTAGAAATTGATAAAACATCACATAATGGCACTGCACAGACTGTCCATTGAAATGCCACTGAAGTGGTCAGCTCCGGACCAGCTTATGGATAAATGGAATGAGTTTAATGGGCCGATGCGTCAAGACGCTCCCAAACACAATGTAAATGTGCGGCGGTTTAATGGCGAGATGGCTTTAGTTGCAAGCCTCCATCTTCTCCTGCTTCACAGGTTCTGAGAAAGTTGAACAAGAGATTAAACTTCATTCTAATAGTGAGATCAAACAGTACTTTATTAATAAATAAAAATAATAATAAAAAAAAAAAAAAGTCACCTGTAGCATTCTCCATCTTCCCTTGCACACACTTCTTGATTTCCAGGCCGATGGCTTTGGAGAGGGGTGGAGGCACAGCATTACCAACCTGAGAAACACAAGGTCATGGCTTGGTGATACTTTCCACTCCCCAAAAAATAATAAACAACCCATTTTAGTACAGGCATCATACCTGTCGGTGTTTGTCCAAGACGTTACCAAAAAAGCGGTAGGTGTCTGGGAATCCCTGGGAGCGTGCACATTCCCTGACACTCACCACACGGTGCTGCTCAGGGTGGAGGACACGTCCCTGGTAAACAGTTACCAGTATAAAATCACAACAGGGTACAGCTTTTGACCAATTAGTGTTGTTACAATTCATATTGTGACTGGTTAGCATATGGCATGTTGGCAATACCTGCTTGCCCATAGGCTCAGGATTGGTAACTGTGGTGCTGAAGAACCCGTCCCATTCCAGACGGCCGTACAGACCAGCCCAGTGATTGTGGCGATTACCCGTGTGAGGCAGACACCAGGGAATCAGCGTGTTGAACTGCCTGTCTGCAGGGTCACACGGTTTTCCTAGTGCAATGAGACAACAGCTGGTAAGTCAGGATCTCTATTTAAAAAAAAAAAAAAAAAAAAAAAAAAAAAAAAAAAAAAAAAAAAAAAAAAAACTTCTTGTATTGAATTATTGGGAAGAACCAACCCTCAGCACAGGAACACACTCCTCTCAGGGCACCGGTGCCACTGCGGCCATTCTTTTTGTCGGAGTGGGTGTAGCGAAGCTTTTTTGTGGTGGTGCCATCCCGCAACCGCACCTCAATATTGGGCAGATCCCTCCAGTCAGAGCCAGGAGCCAGAGGAATGTGGCGCATGCGGGCCGCCACCAGGGCGCTCATGTCCTACAACACAAAACCAACCATTTAAAACTGCTACACTTGTGGTTTAAGGTTGAAGTGTCTTTTCTCTTCACAGGACTTTGTGACATATTCTGAAGATTGAGACATGCTCTTCATCTAACTCTTTAAATGACACATTAAAGGTTAGAGGATAAGTGTTTTAGCCTGCTGACCAACTTCCTGTAGATTTCACAGGAAGCTTCTTACAGAAAAACAACTGTAGCTTTGATACAAGTACACCCTGCAAGTCGAATGCAAAAATAACACTGGGTTTATTAAAGCCACTGAAGAGTCACGCAACTCTTTTCCAAACATCAAAACACTGACCTTACAGATGTGGTCCCTGAGGATGGGCTGGTACTGAGAGCCACGAATGTGCCTCTGGAACCAGGACTGTGGCTCGCCGTTATAGGAGATTTCCAGAGCTGCGGCTCCGTTACGGATCTCTGGGAGGTCCGACATTGTGTCCCGCACTGTGATGGTGCGATAAATGCCTCCATTTCCACTGGAGAAAAAAATAAAAATAAATGGTGCGATAAGATCAGAATAGAAACCAGAATTTGTTCAAGGTGACAACACAATTGGGGCAACACCAAATGCTTACCGAGTGACATTGCTGACATATCTCTTCTCATCAACCACCACACTAAGAGAACAAGCACGTGGGGCGAACACGTGCAGGGGTTCAGGGAAGCGGGGCAGCTTTTCACCCGGCGCTGCAGCCAGGATAATCGCCCTACGTCTGGTCTGGGCCACCCCATACTGCCCTGCCTGAAAAAAAAAAAAAAAAAAAAAAAAAGACATTAAAACAGAGATAAATTAAAGTGATTAAAAAGAGGGGGGGGGTATTGCACTCAGTCTTTTGCTTAGAGAGAGATGAAAAAAAAAAGGTTTAGATCACACAACCACTTCATTATTACTCAAGTCTAACTTGCCTGTAGCACACCAAAGGTGCACTGGTAGCCCATGCGAACAAGACAGCGCAGAGTGAGCTTCAGGACCATGGAGCGCTTGAATGACACAAAGTTCCTCACGTTCTCCAGCAGGAAGAACTTGGGTCTGTAGTAGTCACAGTAACTGAAAGGAAATGGTACAATGGTAAACGCATCCAGCAGCATATTACCAAATAGGCAGAACAACCTTATTTTCACAGCAAGACTCATTCTGCTAACCTCAGATACGAGACAACCAACGAGTTCTTGAACTTGGAGTATGTGCGCGAGTTAAAGCGGTTCATTCCACTGAAGCCTTGGCAGGGCGGCCCACCGCAGAGCATCTCCACGTCCCCCTTCTGTGGCAGCTTCTGTCCAAGCGAGTTGGTCTTCTCTCCGGACATCACCAGCTTCAACAGGACGTTACAGTCCTCTGTGAAGACTGTGGTGCCTGGGTTGTTTAACCTGAATGCCTGAGCAGCAGGATCCCACATCTCTATGGCCCAGTTTGTCTCCGAGATACCTGTTGTTCGGAAAAAGGACAGTAAAACTCAACACAACACAACAGGGGTGCTCAAGAGTGGACTGCGGTCTGGTTCTGGACCCCACCTGACAGTTTCTAAATTAAAGCCTTTTCCGCTCAGTGTGTGGTAAAGCTTTTCCTATCATATCCTATCCAAATATTCAAATAAACCAGGTTTGTGACGAGACCCTCCCCCTACATAAAGCACTATTTATCAGCATGTTAAGAGCACTTCAATAATACCACAATTGGAAAAATTTGTAGAGGGCAATGAAATGCAATCTAAAACTTTGACATTACTCAATTCTTTTCTCTACTCATGATCAGAGCATTTTAAAAACACTGGACCATTTTTGTATTTTCCTTAGTTTCTAAAAACAGACTTGAACCACCGCATTATTTTAGAAGGAAACTTTAACTGAAACCCCCTGCAACCATACATTTCCAGAAACAAAGAATAGAAGCCCAACCTGCTTGATGGAAACCCTCAGACAGTCCACCACAGCCAGAGAACACATCCAGTGTGCGCAGTTTGGGGACTGTCGTCTCTTGCGGCTCCTGATCCTGCGATTCCTGTGAGGCTGCTTTACCCTTCCCTTTACCTGTAGGACAAATAAATAAATAAAATAAATAAAACATTTTAGCATTTTTTATTTTTTTTGGTCCCACACAGGCAGTCATGATTTTTAAACAATATTACATTCATGGGCAATTTCAAGCCAAAGAAACAAAACAGAAAAAAAATAGGATTAAGTTTCCATAAATCAAATGGTTACCTTTCCCCTTTCCTTTCCCTTTGCCCTTATGCACTGCTGATCGGGCATGATTGGGAGGATCCTCAAAGCTCCTCGTCTTGGCATTGTATGCCTAAAGAAAACACACACAAAAAAGAAAAAAGTTTTCCATGTCAGCAGGGAAGAAAGATAGGTGCACCATTGCTCATTGGATCAATGGCACCATCTTTTTGCTCTGTAACACCCATCCCTCATCCTCACCTCTAGGAAATAGAAGCGATCAGGTCCTTTGCTCGAATAGTCCTGCACGCTTTCCACCAGGTCCTCTGCATACTCCACTTGACAGCGGCCCAGCACTTCTGCCATGTTTACGGTCGCCTCTTCATCACTCCAGTAGAGCTGGTTTATGTCAGAATGGTAGGCACCCTTTGGTCCTTTATGAGTGTTTTCAGGTCTGAAAGCAATGGTCATGAAAAGAACTCAGGTAAGGTTTATATACCGCCTTAGTAGAAACTTGAAGCTAAAGGTTGCACTTCAGGAAACTGATGTTAGCCAAGTGATCTGCTTTAGAGGAAGAAAATGTGTCACCTGTAAAATTTATAGAGACGCAGTTTGATCTCCATTCTGTCTGGCTTCCCATCACAGCGTCTGTTGCAGAAGATTTCTTTGATGCGCCCAACACGGAAGGGCTGTGGTGCATCAAGGTTTGAGCCCTTGATGTAATCTGAGGACTTTCTATAGTATTCTGGGTGCAGATCTTCATCAACACAATCCTTCCTGTGAGAACGCTTCACTGGGCTTACAGCCTTCGCCCTAAAAAGACAAAACATACCTTTAATAAAAACTCTCAACCTCAGAACATGATTGTGGCTAGAAGGGATACAGCTCTGATTGGAAATTAAATAATTTAATTTTCTACCTATTAGATTGTTTTATTAACTATAATATAATTGTTGTACAGTGTGACAAATTATGCAATATTAATGTGTGCACAGCCAGTAGATGCAGCGGTCTCCCTTCTAGCCTTAAAAAAAAAAAAAATTATATAAAACATAGCTTACCCAAAATTAAAGGCCTCTGGGGGGAGATAGACACTGTCCCCTACTCTGTACTGCTCACCCTTCAGGGTTGCCAAACCATAGAAGACTTTAGAGTCACTCTCCTCATCCTCCAGGGGTTCATAGACACTAGGCACTTCCTGAACACCTCGTTCCTTATTCCTTACGCAGCTGGCACAGAACCTGCCATTAAACGTGTTAAAATTCATGCACAGAAAAACAGATCTGTAAGAAAGATGAGGTCTAAAAGGGGCGCTCACTTATACTTGCTGTCCTCTGAGGGTGTGACCTTAGGAGGAGACTCAAAGCGAGCACAATCACCATCATACAAGAGCTGATAGAAGAAGCTTTTGCCATCATCTTCGATCACTTTAATATCGTCATCCATTCCACCCTGAAAGCATACAATTATTAATACCTCCTGCCCAGTGTGATACTGACACAAACGTAGATCAGACTTCAGCATCTGTACCTCCATGAACCAGTTTTCAGATGGAGCCTTATAGAGGACGTTGACCTTGCCATGGACGAAACTCAGCTGCATATCTTCACACTCATCAACAAGGAAGAGCTCAAGAGGGTCTGATGACTCGCCAAGAACCGTATCAGTACCACGGCAAAACCAGTGCGCATGAAACATCTTCTCACCATCCTCCCACAATGCCGTGATCCTATAATCACAGGGAAAATGCTGGCTTACCAATTTAAGGCAATATGGTGGCAATAACCCAGATTTGCTTCAGTAAAGGTTACCTGGCCAAGTAGAGGGGATGTGATGGGTCAGCAGGGCTGACAGACACACAGTCTCCCACCTCCACTATCTCATTCTCCACACACACTTTCATGTAGTACTCCTTCCTTCCATCAGTCTGAAAGGATAACATCAATACTTCAAGTCCAGGAAATGGACATCCAGGTTCTTATTGTATGACCGATCACATACCTTGATGGGCTCGCCCACCCAGCTGATCTTATTCTTTGTCTGTTTTTTCTTCTTTGCCTGAGACATTTTTTTTGTCTCCTTAACCGGCAACACTTCCTCCTCATCCATATTCTCATCGTCCTCAGCTTCTTTCACTGCCAGGTTGGGACATCTGGACAGGGGACAATACACCCATTTAGCTTTATTCCGGCAAACAAACCCAAGGCCACTGAGCTGGATAAACTGGCAGGGAAGACAGTAGTGCTGGGCGGTATACCGGTTCATACCGAAAACCGGTGTATATTTTCGTTACGATATTAATTTTTAATATACCGCCATACCGATGTATTTAATTACTCAACGTTCGGACCGTTATGCTGCGCCGCGGGATACTGTTTCTGACGGACCCTTTACAATGTTGCACTTGTAACAATGTAGCAATTGTAACAATTGCACAATGTTGACTGCGAGGCGTGATGAGGGTGCTCTGGTGTTACGTTATAATGCCTGTTTCACACATACTCCGTCTGCAGTGCGTATGCGTTATTTTTTTTTTTACGCACCCATGTTAACGGATTCCAGCGTTCATACTGCACGAGGTTGCGGTCCGTCAGTGCGTTCCAGGAGCGGTGCGTGTGCAGCGATCGTTTACGTACCGAGTCTATTTTTGCTGTGCTGCAGGCGCTGAATTAAAGTGAAAGCGCATTGTTCGCAGGAAAAATGAACATGGATTTACACAGAAATGCAGTCATTTCACAATAAATGCATACTAATTAAAGCGGTTTCACACGCAACACATGGGTTTTTGGCTAGGGTTAAAACAAGAAAAAGTGCACTTTTAGATAAACAAGGAAAACAATATATATATTCACTTTTATGGAGGCAGAAAAACAAAGTTCATTAAGACCCATGGGATTGCTTGTGAAAGATTTAAATGCAAAAGGCACAAGACTGTTTCTGTCTGTGGTGTTTTAATTTTAAATATTTTAACAAGAAAAGTAGGCTAATTATCGTGTTTAAATGTTTTGCCGCTTGCTTGAGCAGCTTATTTTACAAAACTAGAAGTAAAATGCATGAATAATGTGTTGTTTATATTTGAGTTTAAACTAATGTCTATAACTATGAAAGATTGTTACTGTTCTGTGATAAGACTCACAATGCTGAAAAAAAAAAAAATTATATGTTGTGTTTGTGGACTAAAACGCAGATCAGTAGCGGACTGCAAATGCGTCCCACTGCAGACGGAGTATGTGTGAAACAGCGTTACAGGGAAGATGGATGCTGCAGAACTAGTAGAACATGACACAGAAGAACTTGTGCCAAAAAGAGGAGCCTGGTCTGTTGTTTGGAGGGTTTTTAGTTTCCAAAAATCCGACGTTGACCAAACAACCATTTTATGCAAGTGCTGTCGGGCTAAAAGCATGTCTTGGAATATCAACCAGCAGAAAATGCATTTTACACCTGATTATGCATAAAAATAAATAAATGTAAAAAAAAAAAAAAAGTCATAAACTGGGAAACCGGCATAATTTAGAAAAAAACTGATATAAATTTTTGTTCAAACCGCCCAGCACTAGAATACAGAGCTTCTCAAAAGGGTTTTCCTGTTCACACTCTGTACACCAGGGGGCAGCACACTGACTAAAGAGGATTTGGCGCTTTATTAGCATTAGTCACAGCACTGAGCACAGATATGAAACAAGACGGACACAATGAGGCACTACAAAAGCAACAGTAGGGGCAGATTGAAATGACCGATTTAAATAGCATGTCTAAGTCTGTTTTAGCCCCCCCCCAAAAAGGCTCAAAACACAGAAATTAAAATATGATTGAGCCTTTAGATTTTTCACTCCTTCCTAGGCAGATGTGTTGCTAACTAAAGGCAAAATCAATTCATAAATTCTTGCAGTATCTGTCCTGTAAGAACAGACACCCTCACTTTGGGCTGGGTGATTTTTCAGATTATATTGATTAATTTAAATTTAACGTTTTGCTACAATTTTATTTTTTAGAAATAGAGGAATCGTGATTCTGAATAGAAGTATTAAAATCAGACACTTTGACAATATGCCAATGATAATGATTACCTTGACATTTTAGTTTTTTTTTTTAAAAAAAGCCTCTTATTTCTTAACATATATGTACCTGTATAAGACAAGTTTGTACAAGATTTAGTTGTAGTTCATGCATGTTTTCTGCAAAGATACTTAAGTGATTTGTTTAACATTTACATCATGTTGACAACTTCATGCGTGGTGCACTTGGAATAAAATTTCTTTAAATAGAGGGCTAATAAAGAAAGTTACCTGAATCATGTTGTAGTAACCTTTTCAAGTTGACTAGTTAAAAATCATGAGAATTTTTTTTTTTTTTTTGCCAAACCACCCAGCCCTACCCTCACTATACAAAATTTTCATAAAATTGACATCATACACACATAAACCCCGTGTGTATGTGTATACATCTATATATACACACATATATATATATATATACACACACA